>NW_027131500.1:24327500-24927500 GCF_026122565.2 Emydura macquarii macquarii
CTGAAGGTTTCTATGGCCACGTTGCACTCGTTGGGCCTTTATACCCAGTCCTCATCAAGGAGACACGGCGCTCACAGTAGCAGCACTTCAGAGGCCAGTCCAGAGGGGAGACCTATAGTAAGAGAAACAGAGGCGACAAACGTCACTGAGGCAATTCGCCGGCATCTACCTCAAAACCAGGCCTGAGTCACCATCCGTTGGGCAGAAAGAGATGCTTTTGAAGGTGCACCCGAAGGCGACCGACCACTTTATACCCGAGATCAGTTTCCCGTCTGTTCTCCTCCTGCCTTGCCTCTTTTTCTCCCAGCCTGGATGGCCATTACGTCAGACCGTTGGGTGTTGAACACGGTGGCTACTGGCTACACCCTTCAGTTCATCTCAATCTCTCCCTCCCATCCTCCTTTCCCGTCCCTCTTCAGGGACCCCTCTCAGGAGCAACTCCCTGTGCAGGAGGTACAAGCCCTCCTGCAGATAGGAACGGTGGAGGAGGTTCCTCAGAATTTGAGGGGCAAAGGATTCTACTCACGATATTTCCTGATCCCAAAAGCAAAAAGGATGCCTGAGACCCATATTAGATTTAAGAGCCCTAAACAAGTTCCTCAAATAGCTAAAGTTTGGCATGGTCTCCCTAGCAGCCATCATTTCTTCTCTGGATCCAGGTGACTGGTTCGCCGCCCTCGATTTAAAGGACACTAATTTTTATATCGCTGTCTTCCCAGGCCCCAGGAGGTTCCTGTGGTTTACAGTGGGTATGCGAGATTACTAATTTGCGGTTCTGTCATTCGGCCTTTCTACTGCTCCTACACGTTTTTACCAAATGTATGGCAGTAGTAGCGGCCTACCTCAGGTGCAGGGGAGTGCAGTTGTTCCCTGGATGATTGGTTCATCAGAGGCTGCCCAAGGAAACAGGTCTGTCGCGACACATGAATCACGAGAGACATGTGTCAGTCGCTGGGCTTGTTAATAAACAAACAGAAATAGTTACTTACGCCTGTTCAGAGAATAGAGTTCGTGGGGGCGGTCCTGGACTCTCTCCAAGCCAAAGCACTATTGCCCGACACCAGATTTCAAGCTATGACGGAGCTTATAGCCAGCCTACGGGGCCACCCAATTACCACGGCGAGGGTATGTCTCAGCCTCCTGGGACATATGGTGGCTTGTATCTATGTGGTCTGCCACGCAACCCTGCATTTTGGCCACTTCAAATGTGGCTGGCCACAGTATATTCCCCATCAAAATACTCCCTGGACAGGGTTCTCACAATTCCCCCCTCCCCCACATACTAACCTCCCTGTCATGGTGGACGAACCATCGTCAGGTGTTAGCAAAAATACCATTCGTGGCCCCAAGACTGACGCTGTCCCTGGTCTCAGATGCCTCGGATGTGGCGTGGGGAGCTCACCTTCGTGCCCTCAGAACTCAAGGTCTACGGACCAGGGAGGAGTTAACTGTTCATATAAATGTCAAGGAGTTCAGGGCCATCTGGCCGGCCTGCAAGGTATTTCTGCCACATCTGTCCAACAAGGTGGTGTGGGTCCCCACAGACAACACAATGGCAGTGTACTATATCAACAAGCAAGGCGGAGCCAGATCATCAGCCCTGTGTCGGGAAGCCATACGTCTCTAGGACTTCTGCATGGAGCACAACATCCACCTCAAAGCGGTCCATCTGCTGGGGCTGAAGAATACCTTAGCAGATCATTTGAGCAGGTCATTTCGCTCTCACCATGAGTGATCACTCCACCAGGAGGTGGCCAAGTGCATCTTCCAAAGGTGGGAAGCTCCCTCGGTGGACCTGTTTGCCACCAGGGAAAACAGAAAATGTGTCCGCTTCTGCTGTCTCCTGGGGTTGGAGGACGGCTCCCTGATGGACGCTTTCCTCCTCTCGTGATTGAGGGGTCTCGTGTACATGTTTCCCCCGATACCTCTTGTGCACAGCGTTCTGGTGAAAGTCAAGAGGGACAAAGCATGAAGCATTCTGATAGCCCTGGAGTGGCCTCGCCAGCACTGGTTCGGGATGCTGTTGGATCTCTCGGTGGCTCGTCCTTGGTCTCTGCTGCTGCACCCGGACCTCATTTCCCAGGACAGGGGTCGTACTTCACCTGGACCTAGCCTGTCTGCATCTGACAGCGTGGCTGCTGCACGGCTGAACAGGGAAGAGCACCACTGTTCAACCCAGGTCCAGAGAATGCTGCTGGAAAGTAGGAAGCCTTCCACCAGGGCGTCTTACATACCAAAGTGGAAGCGCTTCACCTGCTGGGCGACCTATCAGAATGTATCGCCGACGAAGTTTCCTATACAGGTGATCCTGGACTATTTGCTTCGTTTAAAGTAGGAAGGCTTAGCCTTTTTATCGGTAAAAGTTCACCTGGCAGCAATATCGGCGTTTCATCCACCGATACAGGGCAAATCTTTTCTCCCATGAGATGACTAGATTCCTTAAAAGGCTGGAAAGGCTTTTCCCTCAGATTAGAGAGCCGGTTGCCCGCTGAGACCTGAACCTTAACCTGTCCCGGATCACTGCTCCAGGACTTCAGAACTGTTGGCCTCCTGCTTGCTCACACACTTGTCCTGGAAGGTGGCTTTTCTAGTAGCAATCACTTCTGCACGCAGGGTGTTGGAGGTTAAGGCCCTGACCTCAGAGCCGTCTTATGGTGTTCTTCAAGGGCAGGGTCCAGCTCCGCCCTCATCCTGCATTCCTCCCGAAGGTCATTTCCCACTTTCATGTTAATCAAGACATCTTCCTGCCAGTATTCTACCCTAAGCCTCACAGCTCTAGTGAAGAAAGGGGCCTGCACTCACACGTTGTAAAGAGGGCTCTAGCCTTCTACATCGATAAGACCAGACCATTCCACAACTCCACGCGACTCTTCGTAGTGATTGATGATAGGAAGAAGGGCAAACCAGTCTCCTCGCAGCGAATATTGTCCTGGATTATAGTCTGCATTTGCACCTTTTATGAACAAGCCGGAGTCATGCCTCCAGCGTCCCTGTCAGCTCATTCCACAAGGGCATAGGCATCTTCAGTGGCTTTCCTGGCACATGTGCCTATTCAGGATATTTGTCGGGCCGCTACATGGTCGTCCATACATACCTTCACGTCCCACTATGCCATCACACAGAAATCTCGGGACAATGTGGGGTTTGGCAGAGTGGTACTGCAATCTTCATGACCATGAACTCCTGCCCACCTCCAGAGACACAGCTGGTGAGTCACCTAAATCAGAATGGACACGAGCAAGCACTCAAGAAGAAAGAACAGTTACTTACCTCATAACTGTTGTTCTTAGATATGTGTTGCTTGTGTCCATTCCACAACCCATCCTCTGTCCGGAAAAAGCAACTGGAAGGGAGGGGGGCCGGCAGCACCCTATATACGAGTGCATACACGTGCCGCTGCAGAGAGCGCTAGAGCCAGCCGTATGGGTACCGCTAGAAGAAAAGCTTCCAGCACCAGTGTATGTGGCATGCATGTGCACCTAAATTAGAATGGACATGAGCAATACATCTCGAAGAACAACAGTTATGAGGTAAGTAACCTTCCTTGGCACATTACACACGCACATTTGTATTTCACCACATTTTTTTAAATTTAGGGAGTATTTTTAGTCAGTGAAAAGCCAAACTGCCCACACTTCGTTTTCACCATTACTGACGTGAGTTTCTGAGCATTCAATCTGTGTTACTCCCCAATGCCATGTTTACTACAAACGTTTTAAAGCTGGCAACAGTTGGGTTTGCAGTAAGCGGGAGCTGCGTAAAAAATGAACAGGATTTTTTCTTAATTAATGCTTACCTGAATATTTGCTCTCCTCCCCGCCCCACAGTCAGCTTTTCTTGATAAATTATGGAACTTTACTCTAATTGCACATTAATGTCTCACAAAGAGCTACTGTTGTGACATGTGTCTAAACAATCCGTGAATTAAGGATCACTTAGTACCCAACAGTCTAAGTATATTGTCATATTACTTATAATATTTTGTAGGTATGGAGGACAGCCTTCATTTTTCTTCCTTTTTTTACTGACTTATAACTTTCCCCCAAACAATTAACTTTTAGGCTAAAATTTCTCATGTTTGTTCTCAGCCCAGAACTTTGAAGAACATGTCAGTCACTTTGGATCTGGGAAAACGTTGGGAGTCAGGGAATGTTGGTTCTAGTCCTGCTTCTGTTGTTAGTTTCTTGTGTGACCTTAGGCTAGTCATTAAAGCTCTCTGTTTCAGTTTCTCCATATGTAAATATGGAATAATGGACTTATTCACCTTCGTAAAGTGCATTCAGATCTCTGGATGAAAATGTGCTACCTAAATGCTATGTACAGAATTATTATTATTAACATGAATATAGTACGTTCACCAATAAAGACATTTTCCACATTGCTTTCTTGTATTTAGAGAACCATAAATCTTTTTTTTTAATGCTTCAACAAGGTTAAAGTTTTGGATGGCAAATTGTTAGGCAATAAAACTGTTATCAGTGTGCAAAAAACAGCATGGTGGACATGTGTAGCAAATTATACTCCTTAGCAATGCAAGTATCCATCATATGTTGTCTATCGAAATATAGTGTATTTATTAATCCCAGAAAGCCCTTGAAAGATCAGGAAAGTGCATGCACCTTGGCGAGCTCTCTTTCCACTGCAAGTTACCATGAATCCTCCTACCTTTCAGAATTCTAACAAGACTCACATCCTTTTGATTGAGATATGGCACAACAAAACCAACTTTAAATGCTTTTCCTTTTTGGGTTGATGAAAGACCTATAATGTTGTTTGAAGGTGTTTGTTTAATAATATTGGACCCAGTCCTGCAGATCCTTATTATGTTAGTGGTTTTTCACTGGAAATACTCACATAAGTAAAGACTACTAGTATGAGTATGGGCTTAGAGGATCAGAACCAGTATTAGTGATTTTATGTAAAGTAACTGATCATGTGGATTAAAAAGAGCTCCTGAGGAGTGCTGTGGAGACATCATGAACAAGGATGGGTTTGGGCAGCGTCTTTGGATTTGAGTGTCATGCATGGAGCAGGATTAGCTGGAGCTGTGAATGTGGGGCAAGTAGGTTTTGTGCTGCCTAACTGGGGGGTGGGGGGGACAGCACTTGGTCTGGGAGGACAATAAGACGAAGAATCCATGAATGAGGGGGGAGGTTAATGGTTTTTAGAAGTGGTCATTTTAGTGGATCCAAGCCATCAGATGGTGGAAGTGAAGAAGTCTCGCCAGCTCAGTAGTGACCCTTTGGCCAGCTAAGTAGCCACATAGATGGAATCAGAAAAAAGATCTGTCCAGCCCACCTTGTCTGGAAGGATGGAGGCCACAGTACGAGTGCACTGGAGTGACATTTCAATCAGGGATAAAATGGGATGAATTCTCAAGGCTGTCCTAAGAAATAGTTGGTACTTTCATGTATGATCCTCTATATGGCCCAAACAAGGCACTGATAGTTACACATTCTGCCTGCACCCCTGCTTCATGGAACGTAGTAATAATTCTCTGTGTCTTAAAAGAAACATTTTGAACAATGACATGTTTGAAGTAAATACCTGGATAACTGGAAGTCGACTTAATTAGGGAACTTCTGTTTTAAGCCTTTCCAGTATTCTGAGGCTCTTTCCCTTTTGCCAGAGCGGAAGGGGTCCTCTGCAGTGGAGTTGTTGTGTATTCTTGTGGGGGGTTTTGTCTTTCACAAGATACTTCCCTGTCTTCATTCTTGCAGAAATGTTATTTTTGTCCGGTTGAAATCTTAGTAAATTGTAAAATGCTTTGCAGTGATTCTTGAGATGAAGAGCAAAGTCAGAGACTAAGTTTGCTGTCTTTGTGCCCACAGGGATTCCAATGCTGAAGATAGTATTTGCCGGCTATGAGCACCTGTCTTTAATTTCCGTCCCCTTACTTATCTATCACCCAGCTCAGATTCTTCTTGGCAGTGTGTTGGTACCAACAATAAAATCTTGGATGGTTTCTAGACAGAAGGTAAGAAATTGCTCGTACAGACATATTAGAGTACTTTTTATAGTATTTTTAGCATACTATTTTTTTAATGTAAGAAAAAATTAACAGTAAGTAAATGTAACTCTGAAATCCTTCAATACTCTTATTGTAGATCCTGGGCTAGGGTTGTCCTTTGTTCCTTTCTTGTTTTATGGTGTTAATGTTCATGATAGGACTGAACCAAAACCCAGGCTTCAAATATCCCAGAATTTTCAGAAGTTCAGATCCAGATCAGACCTATGCAGCTGCTTCCTTGCTCATTAGCAAGCCAGATACCTGGCTCAGAAAACCCCCAAAAGAAGGACCCTTATTGGGTCTGAACTTTGTAGCATGAGCCAATCTCTATCAAATAAAGCTAGCTTTGGAATTTCTCTTCTGGAGGGATATCATAGATCTGTCATTTTGAGATCCTGTGCATCTGCTGGGTTTTTTTTTTTTTTTTTTTTTTAAATGAGAGCTCTATATGCAATGAATTAAATCATCCAGGACTTAAACTTTCATTGTTTTCTAATATTGTGTTTTCCTTTATATTTATGAAAAATATACAGATTACTAGGGGGATGAATAATATTTCATGTCAAGTTTTAAAAACAAAAATATAGCATTGCCTGGTTCATAGGATTGTAGCAGGATACAGAGAGGTTTTTCATTTCCAAGCACTGGGTCAAATCAGTTTATTGCAGCAGTGATTGGAGCTATTACCATCTGACAGCTGTTCCATGGTCCATATGAAATAAGTTTAATGGTGTCTGTCCATTTCCTAATATTGAAATACCAACACCAGAGAAACAAATCCTCATGATCGACACTAATTGGCACCTTTGGTCAGCAGAGATGACAAGGATTGAATGAGTATGGAGATAGAAACTTTCACCCATCAAGGGAGTCCTTGTAGGTAAAAGCTGAGATACATTACAGTGCAGTGTGAGAAAGCTTACACTGCCACTGTCTAAGTATCTTCGTAGGTAGAGAAGAAAGCTGACTGAAATTTTCAGAATTTTAAATTTTCAGCAAAAATGTTTGGTTTTGTTGAGTCAGCAGCTAGAGAGGACGTCATCCTGCAGTGCTGTCAGTCCAATACCTGCATCAAACTCTGAGGCTAAGATTTTCAAACTAGTGCTTTGGGGCGCCTCATATTTTGGCCTCAAAGGGTCGGAATTTCTGGAGAGTGGATCCTCAGCACTGTCTAGTTGGGCACCCAAAATGACTAGTCACTTTTGAAAATCTTGATCTAAAATTCAGATTAAAAATTCATCCCCTAAAAAATCCTTTTCAGGCAGACTTTATCAATAAAAGTACAGTAGTTCCAATCTGTGGCTATGCTTAGGTCTGACTTGTGTGTTCTTCCTGCAATATGCACACTTAACACTGGCATCACTGGCAAGGGATGGATGATCACTGCACTGCTAGGACATTACAGCTCATGTATCACCTCACTCCTCCCTGTGGCCAAGATAGGGAGCACGGCTGGAGCTAATCTGTACATCTGTGATCCCCACTTGTAATAATGACTCCATGAAGCTGTTGCCAGTTGTTGCAAGTTACAGTAACCTTCGGACATGACACGGGATCAGAAAAAAGCCAGTTCAAGATTGGGGGAGGGCGAAAGTGATTTAGAACCACCTTCGGAGCTGCACCAAGCCCTAGCTTCTTATTCATTAAGCACCGAACAAGTCGTCTACCCAGACTATAATTCTGCAATAAAGATATTTTGATAAACTGTCATTCTGCTGCACCAATATATTTTACTTGGTCTCCTGGGTTATTCACATGAATATTATTTTAATTACTCTCTTTTTTTAAATCAGACTGAAGTTGGTTTTGGTACAGATGCAATAATTACAATAGAACTGAATATTGTGACTGGATAATGGTCTCCCGCTTTGAAAATAAACATGTCATCATCACCTTGATGTTTATTTTCGTTAACACTTTGGCTTCACTTTGGCATTTCTCTTGCAGTGGGAGACGGTTATCCAGTCAAGTACTCAGTTCCACTGACATTCTTGCTTAATTATGATAGTACATGTGATCTGCTTGTATGAAATTGAATTTAAATATTTAGAGGTTCATCTGCAGTCGGATATTTCTAGTTTGTAAATATGGCAGCAAAATCTGCCAAACTACAAAGTAAAAGAAATTGTTACCCAAACAAAATGTGAAATTGTCTCTCTCTCCTGAGCCCCTTTGTGTATAATATCCAAGAGTATGGTTTCTAATGGCTAAATTTTGGCAGTCATTAAATGCTGATGTTTTTGTGGAGACATAGCATTACATATGCCCAATTTGTTTTTAAGGATTTTTTTTTACGTTGGTCTTAAATGGCATCTAGCAAGGAGTTTTTACAGGCTTGAAAAATGTATAAAACTAAAGGATAAATATTTTCAATGCAAATACTCACCAAATCCCATCTCTCAAAATATAAATCACTTATTTAATCAACCCACCATAAATAGTGGTCTCCATCCTCATACCAGCCCACATCTGTTGAAGTGCCCCTTCAGGATAAGCCCAGGAAAAAGCATGACTATTCCCCAATGGGGGTCAGCAAATCCAATCTCTCTTGGACCTATAGGAGTTGTGAGTTAATTTCCAGAGTTGAGGAACTCTCTTAGAAAATGTCCTACCCTTCCTCCCTCCCACTTTATAAACCAACGGGCTGTTAGGACTAGCACCATCACTGATAGAAAGTGCAGACTTATACCACAGGAAAGAGATGGCCTCTCAAGTAATCTGGTCATTTAAAGCTTTTTTTCAACACTTTATATTTCATCTAGAAGCTAACTGGAAGCTCGTATAGATCATAGAGCACTGGTGTAATGTGCCATATGAAGCACTACTTAATAAACAGAAGTCCACATTCAGTGCCATTAGGGTGCATTGCAGCAATCCTATCTCCATAGGTAAGAGACATGGATAAATAAAGTAGGATCTACACTCAAAAACATGCTTCTCTGTGCAAATGCAGCGGTAAAAAAGCATTCTTCACAGCTACTACCTGAGCATCCAGCCCAAGGTCTAACCCAGCACCAACACTGTGAGTCTAAGTACTAACCCCTATGTGCACTCCCTAAATAAAGAGGCCACTCTCTGCCAACCGGCAGGCACTATCTCCCTTTTGTATGAGTTGAGCCACCATTAGACATGGAGTAATTTGCTCGACTTCACTTATAGGGTCGTGCACATGGCAATGTAAATGTTGTCAGCATATTGAAGGCACCTAGTCTTGTGTAAGTATTGAATGGGAGAGGTGACAAGCTGTAGGAACTTATACAGACATTAAATATATTTAAAACTACTGTGTGAGAGGCCTCAGGACTGTTAGCCTATTTGCTTATCGTTATTAACTAGGACTTCTCGGAAAGGAAAGTGATATTTGATCACCAATCAATGCAAGTGGTACAATTTCTGTACTATAAACAGGCCTGAAACGAGATGAACTGAAGTCAAGGGAATACGGGGACTCCAGATATTGTCAAAGTAACCTCTCCTTAACCTTCTCAACAATCTATCCCAAAAAAGGGAACTTAAAACAGGTCAATAATTGGATTATTGACCACACAAGATGGTTTCTTGAGCAGAGCCTAACAGTTACTCTCTTAAGGACAGCAGAGATGCTTTGACAGTCTCCTCCAACAGCACCAGTGCCCTCTTTCTGGGCTCTGCCATTCAGGAAAGACATAGGTACTAGTCAAAAGTTGCAACACTAAACTCCCTCAGCACCACAGTGAGTGACAGTGACTGAAATGCAAGTAGAGACGAGTTTGCATTTGTCCCCTCCAGGTGCTACTCTGCCTCCACAAAAGCACACAGATTAGTTTGGATCCAAATGGTTTTATCATCCAGGTAAGATGAAAATCCTTCACAGCAAGAAACACTTGACTCTGTAACTGAGTGGAAATGAAGTAGAACCTTTCAGTTATTCAGGCTTTTGCAGATGCTATAGTGGAGGTGAAGAAAACGTAGCCATGGCAAAAGACTTTTACACCTCATTTGGTAAGGCTTCGCTTAAGACCTCCATCACCAACACTCTAGTCATCTTCCCTCTTGCTTCCTCTCTTGCAGGCCATCCGTAAGCTGTGTGACCTGTGAGGATGAAGCAGAGGGAGAGTGCAGTTAGGAGCCAAGGACAAAAGATCATTATAAAACTGTAATAAAGTAGTCTGTCAGCTAGATAATATAGTCTCTCAGAGCCACCTGGAAATACACTGAACCATTTGCACCCTCTTAAATAAAAGCTTCCCTTGTATTTGGTTATATTCTTTAGCAATCCAGTAAATGACTGTTTTGTTTAATGTTTGCAGGCACTGAAGTTAACAAGGCAACCTAAAGCACCTGTGAAGGTATAACAATGGAGGCGGTCCGTGTCACAGTGAATGTATATATGTACTATACTGTACACACACAGACAGTTGAAAAGACTGGTATTTGTGAATGTTGCTTCAGCACATATTTTATTTTTCTATATATATTAAAAAAAGCTATACCTGTTTAAGTGCCTTAAAAATAGGATTTTTTGGCAAAAGCATTGTTTCCAGAAGCCACTTTGTTAGTTACTGCAAGAGGTTGTACAGTATTTTGTAGTCATTTAGTTTTTATTTTTCTAACAGAACGAATGATGATCATAATTAAAAGCTGTGTTCCTTTCATCACCTCTCATTTGAAGCTAGGATGTACCACCTGTAAGTTAGTGTTTTAAACTAGCTAAAATGACCAGGGGCACATCCCTGTGCTGGCTAAATTTAGAGAAGTGCTTTCTGAAGTTTTATTCAAGATTAACTTGAATTTCTATGTGATTCTCTTATCCTCCTTAGTCATATGACTGTGACATGCCTTTTTCTTCTGAGTTTGTGTACACTCAGCATGGGGCCATCCATTGGGTAGGAACTGAGAAGCATAAATTATTTGCATTTGTTGACACAGTTGTCTAGACATTCCTTCAAAGTTAATGGTTTCTCAAGAAATTTCTTTCAGTTCCATATTATGATATTATGGCATTGTATATCTTAAATGCATCATAAGCGTCTTCAAAGAAATGGTCTGGTGCTTGGGTTATGCGTGAAATATTTGTGTTTTGCAGCTAAGAGGTATTTTTTTTATTATTTACCTAAGGTGAACAAAATATTTTGTGGGGTTTTTTTCTATTCCTTCTCCCAAATGCAACACACAGATTTGCAGTGACAGAAATTAGATGCTATTATTTAAATAGAATATTTACTGTAGTAAAAATGAAGCTAAATTATATATTGCCATGTTAGTAAACCTTATTAGGACAAGAAAGTTCACAATTATTTTTCTCTAATTGAAAAGGTTGTAAGACCGATTAAGAATGATGTTTCTAATAAAAAGACCATTATCATGGTTAATTTGACAATCAGTTGCAAATATTTTCTAAAAAAAATTCTAGATATTTTTAAATAGTATAAAAGTGAACAAGGATACAGAAATAAAATTTGTGCATGTACACCCAGAAAGAAAGGAGAATAGGTATATAATGGGAACATGCAACAGCTCCTTATTGAAAATGCCAGGCTATTAGAATAGGTGCATTAACACAGACTCTAAGATGTACCCATCTACTAAAATAGTGGTGGTGACTGTCCATTAAAACATAAAAGAAAACTTCATACAAGTACAGAGTACAGAGGTATCCTGGATGTCACTATTACTCTTGAACTCAATTGCATTGCAGCATTAACTGCAAACACAAAAGGGAAGATCCTCAGATTGTATAAACTGCCATAATCTTATTGAGCTGTGAACATTTATACCAGCTGAGGATTTGTCCCAACAGGAATAAGGGCTTAGGCTGCAGGTCCCCATATGTTTTGTCAAAATATTTTTGGTTGTATCTCTCCTGTTGTTCTTGGTTTAACGTAAGAGGATTCCATTTGGTGCCAAGCAGAGATGCCTTGTGTTAGCAGAAGTCTGTAACAGGCTGCTCCATTGCCATTGAGATTAAAATTATTATTACTGATTGTCAGTGATGTGTTTTAAAATAATCAATCCCTGATCATAAAACATGCAAGAAACAAAGATGCATGATCCTACAAGGTGCTGATGCCCTCATTTCCATTGACTAGGGTGGAACAAATGAAACTTAACCTGAATGAGAGTTGAGGGAGCTCAGCACCTTGCAGGATTGGGCCTGTATTGTCTAAGCTTCTTTTCAGCTGCAAATAATTCACAGGGCAGTGGCCAGTGAGCTCAAAGATGTTTTTGACAAGGGTGCCTTTAGAGGGTGTGCTCAAACCCGCTTATAAAAGAAGATCAAACATAGGTTTTTAGATCCAAATCATAAGCTTCACTTTATCAAACATTTTCCATAAAGTGGCTCCATATGCATCCAAATTCCTTTATCTAATGCTTAAGAACACTGAGAACAGCCAAGGATTAGCTAAAGGGCACAGCTCTATTATAGCATTTTTGTTTTGTTTCCATGAATCTCTGAACCTCCAAACTATGAAAAGGCCTTATCCAGCTCCCACTGAAATCAATGAATCTTTCTGTTGGCTTTAATAGGCATTGGATCAGGCCCAAAGACAGCAGGAATTTGTGGTTGGCTGTTTTAAAACACTAAAAGAATTCTAGCGCGCAGAGTTGCTTTTTCCCCCTTCAATGGTTGTGTATCTTCTCTAAACAGTCAATACACTGCTATTATTCCAAATGATCTACCTCTATGTACTGAAATGAACGCCTTCAGTACATGCAACAACTAGTTTAGATTCACTGAAAATGTCTGTCTTCCTTTGTTATAATTTTACTGTGTTAAGAATATTTTTAAGACTATTTTCCAGAGAGAATTTTGTTTGATTCATAGGAGTGTAATTAACGATGGTTTAGAGCAGCTTAAAAGGTATATGTTTGTTCCTGTTTTTACATAAATTAACGTTGGATGTATTCTGAATGAGATATAAAGCAAATCTGAAATACATTTTTAAATCCATACTTAGTGGAACTTAATTATTCATATCCAAAATATTCTGTTACGTTTAAAGATGGTTAAGCTGTTCATTTTATGCCTTCAATTATGCCTACATGTTTTTATAAAAGGAACACATTGGACTTAGTTTTGTTAATATGGAATTACGGGAAAGACAAACTTCCTTATCATCTGAGTCTGGTTTTTTTTTTGTTTTTTGTTAAGTTGAAGTTTCATTCTTTTGTCAATGAAGTTGTAGAATTTTCTGCCTGTTCCTTTTTTTAAAAAGTGTGAACAATTTTTTTTAAAAATTACTAATTATACTATGAAGTTCTTTATCTAGAGACAATCCTTTTCTTGTTGATATAAATAACTTCAAAGATGTTTTTTTATGTAAGAGAAAAGGTGAGAAGCAAGCAGAAGATACGGCAAATTGTAATCAGATTTAGATAAATTAATTGAATTATAATGCTGTTTTATAAGTAGAGGATTAGAAAACTTTCTGAATTTTCCTGGTCTTGGCTTCAAATTTATTGGGAGAAATAAGGCAGTCTGTATTCAGGCTAAAACTCCCTTTGATATCAATGAGGTTTTGGCCTATGTTAGGACTTCAGGATTCTGTTCACTCATTAATGCCTTACATTCTGTGTATCAGAAGCTCCATGTATTACTATCAATGCAAAAAAAAAAAAAATCACATATTGTATAAGGGATTGTCAACTCCTGGTATCAAGAGTTAACAGAACAGCTAATCATCCCTTATGTGTTGGAATAAACAAAGCACCAAGGCTAAAAGGGTCTAATGACCTAAGTAATACATCCAAGTCAAATAATTTTTCAATTAGTTTGAAATCCAGATCCATGACTTTTTTGGTTTTTGTACTATTTGTATGTTACTTAGTTTGAACAGCACACAGGGCTAAAGAGCAGCAGTCCCAGCAGAGACTTGTGACTTATAAACATCCACGGAGGAGAAGTAGACGAATGCAGCAGTTTGGTTTCAAAAAAATACAGGTGCATAAATTATTCTGGTAAACAGGGAAAGAGGAAACCTTTGTTGTATGCTCCCTAATCACAATTTTCACCTTCAATTGTACATGTGAATGATTTTCTGTAGGAATATCTTGACGTAGGAGGGGGTAGAAAGCAGGATGAAAAATTGTGTATATGTAAGCACACAAAAATTGTGTGCATGCATACGTGTGTGTATGTATGTACGTATAAATCTCTAGAGAGGAACAAGTCCAAAATGTATAATTGTTTGCAAGACCACATGTGGAAGAATTTTCTTTTTTTATGTTATTCTGTCATTAAAAAATGAAATACCAAACACTGAATTGCATTTTGTATTGAATCATAATCTTCTACATAACTTTGTATATCACACGGTCGCAGTATCATGTTTTTTAAAACTTATGTCATGCAAACTATTTTGCAATTAAATAGGTGTTGCAGCATTGGAGAGATGCATTTGGGAATTACTACCTGGTAAGAGGCTAATTCATAAATTCTCCATTTTGTTATCATTCAAATGCACTTAAATTACCATTATTATAAAGTGCTACAAGCATACACGATCCCTTGCAAACACATGAAGTAGACAAGGGACTAAACTTTGCCCTCAGTTACACTTGTGCATCTCCAATGAGCGGTCTGTTAAACTGTGAAATAATCTCCCAGAGGAAGTTATTTGAGAAGCACTTCTATTCTAAAAATGCTCTGTGTTATGTAGCATGTGAAGAGAGTAAATGAGTAGTTTTATTTTAAGTGTGGTCTTTTGCCCTTTCTAACCCATAACAAACCTAATCTCCACTGGCTCAGATTACAAAAATTCTGACGTTAGTCCCAGCCTCCCGTATAAACAGATTGTACCTTCTTAGGACACCATACTTAGGTGTCTAATACTTCCTCACATTTGAACCATGTACCAAGTACAGTTGTTAAACTGTAAGTTCTTTTGTATAGGAATTTCAGATCAAAATCTCTTTGGTTATATGTAGACTTGGAAAGTTTAGATCTTTATGGGTAAATATTGGTAAACGTCGATCCACTGTGTACACACACACACACACTGATGAAAAAATATTTCCATTGATGATAATCAAATACACATACAGGCAAAATAAGAAAATTGATGTTTGAGAACTAAATAGAGTTTTATTTAAAGATATTTACTTTGTATATTTTGACGTGTGATGTTGACAATTTGTGTTTTAGCTGTTATAAAACTTTTAACTTTTTGAGTCTATCATTAAATAATTGTCTGACCCTCCCTTAATTTCTCACAGCTGTGAAGACTTAAATTGCTAAAAATAAAAAAAAGCTTAAAACCCATAATTTTGCACAACTATAGGAATTTAAATGGATACAAAAATTTTAAATGCTTAAACATAAACATTGATATTAGACATCGAAACTATAAAAACCTGATTTCTACCAACCTTATTTATACATGTACAACTGCTTTGAAGCTACCACATAACACAGAGCGTTCTAGAGGGCAATACAATTTGCGTCTCAAATAATTTTAAATCTGCGCTGTCAAACATTTTTGCCTTGATTTTAAATATTGAAAATTAATCAGTGATGCCATGATTTACCACAAGAAGCAGTGATCTACAAAACTGATGTGCATTGCATCTTCTAACACGCTCCATCCAGAGGTCCGGATAAGAGGCATCACTGCATGCAGGCCTACATCATGCTAGAAGCTAGAGAACAAGCACAGTTAATAAAACAAGCTTATTAAATGTTTTCTTTGCCTTAGTGATTGAGAGAGAGATCTTCAGTAGGAAGTGGGATTTAATTTGCCAATGCCATGGTCAAAGAAATATGGGAAATATGTTGGAAACACTTGGTGTTGATGAGATCCCTTGGCTGCTAACCTCCATGAGTTGCAGTCTCTGTGGAATATCTGTTTCAGAATCCATTTAATTGCAATAGTCAAGTCTGGAAGTCACAGGGCATGAGTCACCACTTAATTTTCTCGTCAGTTAAGGCAAAGTTTTCAACATATTTTTAGATGGATTTCTATAGCAATGTCTGTCAGCCATCCGACCTACAGTGTGACAATGAAATGAGCAACAGAGCCACTAGATGGGCAGAATCAAATCCCTTGCCCAAAACGTCTTCTTTCTAATACAGATTTGAGCAGGGAGGGAAAGTAAATTAAAGTCCTGGGCATCATTACATAGAAATGAACCTTGTCATTTCAGATTTGCATTGTACTGGCTGGTTACTAATTCTGACACCCACCTTGCTAAAATCTAAGAACTGTATTTCACTTATCGCTTCTATTTAATATGCTGTAACAGTTCACTTAAGGAAGTAAATGCACTTGAGCTTTTAACAGCTGTGAGTGAAACATCATCTAAATTACACTGGAGCTATATGGCTACTAAAATAGCTATAGACTAAACTCTTTTAGCTGTTAATGCATGTGTTATGCGTGCCTTGGCCAGATTTCACTGGCTGGTTTCTCCTGGCCAACCCAGACGTTGGGCCACCTGGAGCAATGCCCAGTACCAGAAACTGCTGCAATCCCTGCTCAGAGGGCCGTGAGTTGGCCGCTGCAGTGCCCAAAATGAGTTGGCCTGCCTGAGGGGGATTGGGGCCAAAGCACCTGGAGAGCGGGGTAATTCAGTACATCTCCAGAAGAGCCGCTGCCAGTGGGGTTTCTTGGAAGCCCTCCCCAGAGTTTAAAGCTGCCTTTCTCTAGAGGATGGTTGTTACTGGCACCTGCCAGGCACAGCTCTTGTTCTCCCAGTAAATAAAAAGGAAAATGCCTCTTTGCGGGATGGCCTGTCTTGTCACCTCATCCAGTGGATGGCAACTTTAGAGAAGGATAAAATAATTGTAACAGAAGCCAGAGCTATTCAATATGCAAATGTTTGCCCATTATGAATGTGCCCATTGCATCATTTTCATGAAAAAAAAATTAATTAAAAGGATTGTTTATAGAAATGTTTTGGTGTGAGATAGGCCCATGTGCCAAGAAATGGCCTGTTTTTAGCAGAAATTATACTGTCCATAAAGAAAGATTATTTCATTGATAAAATGCAAAAATATGGGGAGCTTATGTGAAAATCAGCATTTTGCTGGAAGATACCATAGAAAGTATGAACTGAGAGATTCAAAATCACATTAAACAAAACACACAAAAATCTGCAGGTGACATTCCATTAGTTGAAAATTGTATATTTTTGTCCATTTCTAGTCACCCTCTCTCTTTAATTCCTCCTGAACAGTCTTTCTTTCTTTCTCTGTTGCATCCTAGAAGTTGTAGATAAGACAGCATTGTTAGATTACCCAGTCCATCTCCCAGCTAGTGCTAGATTGTTTACTATTCACTAATAACTTGCCCAGTCTGGTTTTGATTGTTCCAAATGATGGCATTTCCACCACTTCCCTGGGAGCTATTCCATGGATATTGTTGTCAGGAAGTTTTTTTCCTGATGTGCAGCCTTTCTTTCTTAATTTCATCCAATTACTCCTAGTTAAACCAACTTGTCCCCACATAACTAAAACCTCTGTCATCTTAGGACTAGATTGTGACACTTGGCCACAAGCCATAGTAGGAGATACCCCAAGAGGAGTTTGGGATAGGAGGTTGTCTCTTAGAATGGTTCCCAATGACCACTGCCTCCTAACTACCCGTCGCAACTCTCCTTTTCCCGGAAGCAACCCAGGATACTCTAGTAGCCTTGCCTTGAGTCTGGAGCCATTTGTCAGACTCCTGGGATTCCATCACATATACCTGCAAGAGAATTCAATGGGGAGGTGCCACATAGGAACCAAAGTAGGGCTAGCTGGATCCCAAACCCATCTCAGTGCTGGGGGGTTGCTGGACAAGAAACCGTAAGTCAGGTGCTTATATCGAAATTGGGAATTTTTTTTTAAAAAAAGTCATCCTCCAACTCTCATCTTAAAACTCAGGGTCGGCTGAGATGCTTACAAAATGCTTGCCAGTGGCTGGGCAACTAGTGTGCTGTGTCTGCTGTTTATTATTTCGTGCTCTCCCTAGTCTCATCATGTACTTATACTGTGAGTTTTTGGGAGCAAAGCCTCTCTTCATTGTTTGTTTGTTTGCATGTCCAGTGCAATGGGGCCTGGATTCCTGATTGAGGCCTCTCAAACTACGGCAATACAGACAATACATAATTACATCCACCAGAGTGCCCCTGTAAAACCTGGATATTCTGGGAAATCAGGACATCTGGCCACCTCACTATAGAATCCAAACGTTCCCTAGCAAAGAACTCCAATTGTCAGTGCAATATGCATTAAAGGCCAGATTCTGCCACTCTTTTGGATGTTTGGCAGTCATTTATGCTGCAAGGAATCCTATTGACTTCCTACTCAACACAAGAAAGCAGGACAACATCTGGCCCAGAATAAGCAGGGGCCAGCTTCCCTTTGATATCTCCTGGTTCAAAGCCTTCATTTGATGTTTCTGGCACTGACATAGGGTCATGTAAAGACCTTGAGGAGTCACTGCACGTCTGTTCATCAAGGTTTTCAGCAAACTGCATCTTGTTACATTTCATGATATTGCTGCGCTAGGGAAATTCCAAAAGGACTTCAATTCTTTTTTTTAATAATTAAGAAAACTCTTTTTTTCAGTGAAATCTTTTAGAAGACTATTTATCTGAAAAATTTAACATAACTACTGAACAGTGCCTTATGGTGGAGCGAGCAGTATGATACATGACATCTACAATATGTGGCTCATCAGCCCCACTTCCCTCCCCTCCAAAACACACACACACTATGTCCTTCAAGTACCTGGTTGAGAGTTCCCTGTAGCCTCCTGGAGAGAGTTGGGTATATCATCTGTTTAGATCTATTTCCGTAATAAATAAAATATCTCCCAGCAGCACCATACTGTACTAAAAAGTAAGTGTGACACATTTTCAAACAGATAATATGATAACTGTGCTGGATGCTATTCATGGAGTGTTAACGTCGGAAAGCTGTTTCTGTTCAGCTCAGCTGTAACTGCCTATGGACATTAAACACTGCGATCTTTCCATGGTGGAGTCAAATCCCCACATCCACATTAACAACCTTTCTGGCAACATGGGATAAGTACTTCTACTGTGTGCTTGTGTTTTTGCCACTGTATTCTAGTCTAGCAAATGCCCCTGAGTGCAAGAGCATAACTGAGTTGTGATGCATGAGGTTTTTGTGAATCAGTAGAAAACAGAATAAAAATACTGTAGTCTGTGGGGGCCCTGTATGTGTGTTGTGTTATAATATCAGGTGTTGGATCTTCGATCTGGAAAGGCACAAGCAGATATATATACAGGTGTATATACCACCACATATGAAGTTCTGCAAATCACTTCAGATCAGCTCTTATCAGGTCATTTTTTAAAAAATTCTAAGGTAAGAATTAAAAGAAAATACTTGGAATTGAGTACTGCACGTGAAAAACAGTTCTCCACATAAGCTATATTAAATCATTAACCTTTTTGTACCATAATTTGATTTTTTAAAAATATTTAAGAAGTTGAATTAGTCCACCCTTTTGTTGTAAGAGCAAACTCTGCTAATTTACCCAGTCCCAATTGGTTACTTAGCTCTGATTTATATATAAAATGATGTTCCAATGTAATGTATGTGGCAAATTGCAGAAATTAATCTTTATACTATGGCTGTCAATTAATCGCAGTTAAGCGATTAACTCTGGAATGGTGGCCGAAGCATGAAGGGGCATACAATGTTTAGCATATCTGGCATGAAAATACCTTGCAACGCTAACTACAGAAGTGCCATCAAATGCCTGTTCTCACTTTCAGGTGACATTGTAAATAAGAAGCAGGCGGCATTATCTCCTTTAAATGCAAACAAACTGGTTTGTCTTAGCGATTGGCTGAACAAGAAGTAGGACTGAATGGACTTAAGCTGTAAAGTTCTACATTGTTTTGTTTTTTAGTGCAGTTATGCATGACAGCCCTACTTCATACTTTTTAAAAATTAAATTCCGTTTTAACATGGGAAATTTCTGGATATATTTGTCCATATTAACAAAATATTCAAGAAACAAAACTTGAAATATTAAGATATTATCATCTAATCATTCAGGTTGTTGCTGTTCAGAATCCAATGGCAATTCCTGGCTTCCAGGGTTTGCTAGCTATCAACTGTTTGCTGTGGGTGAAATTTGGCAATCACCATCTCACACCATGATGGAAAAAATGTTTTAAAAAAGTCATTTATTTAAAAGATATTAAACATTATGATCCTAAATAAAGAAAAATGATTTACTTAAAAAAAAAAAAAAAAAAAAAACCCTGAAGCACCAGATTCTGATTTCAATGGCACTACTTGAGTAAGGTAATCCTCATTATAAAGACAGAATCTGGCCCTTAGTTATAAAGATGCTTTATTTCCATTTAAAAAAAATCTATTTAAAAACAGACGTTACTGATAATCAATCACTTGTATTGTGCACTTGTTCTCAAATGAATTAGACCTTTTTTTCCAATGAATATGCTCTCCATGGTTTTCCCAGAGAAAATTTCCTAAGGCTTTTTAACATACATAGAACCCATACTGATCCAATAATTGCTGTGGTCTGTTGGCTCAATGATCCACACACTAAAAAAGCCCTCAAAGGCTTTATCAAGATAAGAAGAGTTGTTACAAGTTATCAACTGTACCTAATACCTGTTTTTTAAAAGTCCATAATGATTAATTCACATGATAGCTATTGCATACAAACCACCCAAAGGAAAATGCAATCCTCAAACAGAACTTGAAAGTGATGTCAAGACTCAAATCCAGGCTGATGCTGCTTGTACCTTTTCGTTTGTCTGTTTTTGTTTCTAGGTATATGATTTAAGATTGGCCTCTTAGCTTGGATTTTTAGCACTAACTCCTTGATTTGTTTCTTTAACATCTTTTGTTTTCTGCTTTGTTTTGTATACTAAAGATTCTGCGGCTCTTGACCACACATGTCTGTAGGGGCCAGATATGTAAGTAATTACGTTTAAAGATACTAAGAAACAGTTTTCTAATTATTTTTCTGATAAGCCCCGTCCATGGACCTGATTATCACCAAACTAGGTCCTCTGAGAGCTTGCACAGGAGATTGAAATTCAGCCTTGTTAGCCAGCCGGCATGAGATCTTTGCATCCTCACAAGAGAGCTCAGGTGGGACTGAAATGGTCCATAGACCTTGAATGAAATCCTGACTTGAACACAACTCAATGCCAAAACTTTCTGACTTTGGTGTGGCCAGGATTTCACCCCTGGTGCTGATCATCTGTACACTGTTGAATTTCACCCTCTGCTGACCACGAGCTTGCTTGAGAGCCCATCAAAGTCAGTGGGATCCTTTCCATTAATTTGAATTGGCTTTGGATCAGGCCCTATATGTATTTAAAATAAATGTATACTCTTAATCTATTGCTAATTGAAGAAGCTATGCTATCACTTTCCATTGTTTCTTTAAATTTGTATCTTGTTGTCTCTTGCGATGATGTCTTTTCAGAGAGAAAATAAGAAAGATAATTCCAGATGCCTTTTTTCACTTTGTATACCAAGGAATTCTGTGTATTCATAAATACTGTGTATTGCAGTATATCAAGTGTTTTGCAAGATTCAGTACTTCAAACTGAAAATCAAAGAAATATATTGCAAATAGACTGTATTTAAAATCACCAGAGTAGTTGGTTTAAATTCACAGTGTTTTCCTCTTCCCCTATTAATAATATTGCGGAGATAAATACACTGATTCTGGTCCTGAAATCATGTTTTCTAATTGCACAGCCCTCAGGCTACAGCTTTGACCTGCTTTGGCACTTTTCAAAGGAGTGAATCAATACCAGTCCATTATGTAAGTGGGTACAATCTTCAACAAAGAGGAGGAATAGCTAGAGGTGAGAAAGTGATAATAGGGGCTTTCGGTTTTATCAAATGGTATCTTTTCTCTTCCCCCTCCCTCCGCTCTGGAATTATAATGGCATATCATTTATAGAAAGAAATGAAAGTAAGTCTGGGCTGAAGTTTGGATTTTACATAGCAGCTCCCATACCGGTATGTTGCTATTGCCATATGAAAGCTGACAGAAGCCTCTCAATGTCCTTACACTGTAGCATTCTTTAACAATAATAAAACATTTAAAATAGAGATTTTATGCTAAAACTCAAGTGTTCTTGGGGAAAAAAATCCAGAAAGATGCCACAATGACAATAAATTTACCAATGCTACCCTCTAGTGGAAAACTGAAGCTAATGTCTTGGGGAGCTAGAAGCTATAACTCAGATAAACAGCTGCAAGTTATTTCTTATATAAGCAAACTTAAGATACGTGGTCAAAGTAATTTCATGTTAATAATTGATATACTTTTAGGAGGGTCTAATAAATCCTGTTTTGTATCCTATTGTTTTGAATGTTCAGGTACAAAGTAGTATAATATAATATTACAGTAATAAGTTACGTGGTGCTCTAGATTTTGATCTCATTTATACCAGTGAAAATCTAGAATAACTCATTTTAAATCAGTGGAGTTACTTTAGGCTGATACTTCTGTAACTGAGAGCAGGTTCTGACCCAGTGACATTCATCTTCATGGACCAGGGTACAAAGACTAGCTGAGGTCCCGCCAGGGAATGAATTCTTGTGGCAGGTGTTAAATGCCTTCCACTCCCACGCCTTTCAGTTGGAGTAAGAGGTGCTCAGTGCCTGGAAAAACTGTATCCTTATTTTGCAAGTGAGAACGAGTTTCAGGCTCTCATGTCATACTCCATAATGGACACTTAGCCAGCATCATAAAATCATAGCATAATTTTATGATTGACAGAGACACCCAGGAGTCTGACTGAAATAGCAAAGTGGTTGCAGGCTGGTATTGAAATGCAGAGGCCACCCTGGGTAATCTGTCACCCTAGGCACACTTCAGTGTGCTGCCCCGCATGCCATTTAAATTTGGCCCAGCCGCCCATGTCATGACAGAGGAACAGCTGCCAGAAATCTACTACCCTAGGCAGCTGCCTAGTTCTCTTGTAGCTAGAGTGGCCTCTGTTGAGGTTCACCTGGCAGAGCCTTGTGAGCAAACTTACATGACTTTTCTCAGTGCTATTAGTCTCTCACTTCTATGTTGGGTGTTACATTCACACCCAGATTAAATACATACAGTGGAATTCTGTCAGAGGCTGGTTAGTTTGTCTTTGGTTTTAAGGATTCAGTATGCGTACTGTAAATACAACATAGCATATTTTGGCACTTTGCACATCGTCAGATCTGTCTCAGAGTGTTTTCTGCCACAGGACAAACTGTATTTGCCTCAGTTTTCCTGTTTGTCAAATGGGGATTTTATTCTTATTTATTTTGGGAAAGCACTTTGAGAGCTAATGGTGAAAAATGCCATCCAAGGTCTTAGTATTATTTATTATGACAACTTTAATAAAGCCTCATTTCTTTGCTTAGATTACCACGGAGTAGTTTTCATAAACCACACATAGTAGACCGAAGTGTTACAGTAGCTAACAAACTAGTACTTCACCTCTGGAGACATGAGTTCAAAGATTTCAGTAGTGTTTTCCTTATAAACTTTAAATTATGTGTATCCTCCACATCACAAACCAGCTGCGTAAGTGAGTCTCAGGAAAGGACGACGACTGGACCAGCCAGGGATGTTGCAGGTAAGAATTGAGGCGCAGTATAGTGTTAAGAATTTTTCCGAGTACCTATCTGTACTATTCCTGGTGTTAGCCTTTCACTTTCAGCAGTACTAAATTTTCTCCCTCACCTACCCAGGGCATCTGTTTATTCTCCCGTCACTGGTGAGGGGATACTTCACAAAATGTTTCTGCTGTGACTTAATCTCATAGATAAAGGACATCCCCAAACAAAGTAATCCAGATATCTTTTTCTATCTCTGTAACATACTTTTTAAAAATGTAATCTATATGTAAAGATAGAACCTACATATCGTCAACCATTCTTTAGGGAAAACATTATCCACATTGGTCGTTCAATGAGGTTCATCAAGAATTCCAACATACGTAACCTGTGGAAGGCTTGTTTCAAGTGATAGAAGGGCTAAGAAACCACCCTTTGGCCTTTATTATAGCAGGTGTCCTAGGGAGCTGATTGTCAAGCAGGCATTTATTATTATTAATTATGTGTATTATGATAGTGCCTGGAAGCTCCAGGTGAAATCAGGGCCCGCTATGCTAGGTGCTGTAGCTGGAGATAGGGGGATGTACAATACTCTCAGTGATTTTAGTTTGTCACAGCAAATTGCACCAATGCTTGTAAGAAAATCTGTCTAGGTTATTTCTACCTCTTCCTTAGGATTAAATAAAAGATAATTATATAGCATGGCAACTCCATATTTGTATTCATATCCCTTCAGTTTGGAAAGGGGTAAACATAAAAATCATTGTTAAACACCTTAGTGTCTAGAGATTTAGGAGCTGATTCTTAGGTACCTTAAGGTCTCTTTAAACCACCCTGACACGTAAACCTTAAAGGGAATGTAAACTACATTTACAGCCACTTTAAGACTGGGAAGCTTGGAGGAGGATGCTCAATCCATATGTTTGGATGAGATCTGAGGGTTTTGCCCCAGAGTTTCTTTGGGATCTCTGGCCTACACACCTGAGCATACCTCACCCTCAATGCACAGCTACTCTGATCATAAGAGATGAATATGCTGCACTTTTTCCACAGGAGAAATTTTCTCCCATTCTCCTGTTTTTGTGGTTGTATATTTATCCCTTCGCACATATGTCTACGGAAAGGGTTGGTCTGCCCCAAAGACTGTAACTAAAGTAGAAGATCACAGTTAACTTGTCTGACAAGTATCATTTGCAATACATTTAAGTGTTGGGAACTACTGGTGACACTTCACTTGACAGGGTTAATTGTTCTTCCACTTTGGGCCATGCGTTTGCATAATACAGATCAGGAAGTCACATTTTTTACATATCCCTCTACAGCAACAGCTTAATGTCCTTGGTACCTGGACACCACTTCCTAATGTACATCAGTGTACATTAATATACAGTGATTCTGATCTTTGACTTGTGTTGCTATTTCAAAGACATTGTTTGAACAACAAATTATGCTTTGACATTAGAAGGTGCAATCTGTAATGGATATTACAATCTGAAGATTCAAAGAGACCATCTGTGAACTTTGACTGTAGCTTTGTAAACTGGAGTCTTTCCTCCCTCCTACATGTTATTTCATTGTAGAACATAACCTTGGAACATACTAATAATAGTTACTCAGAGCTGATGTATGGTTCATGTACCCACTCTAGTAAGAAAGGGAGATGTTTGCTAGACCAACGGTAAATCAGCAAAGCATACACTGAAATATACAAGAAAATGTACTTTGAGACAGAATCCTTCATACACTATATAACAGAATGCTTTCCAGAGAGAGTCAAACATAAACTAATGAGAAAAGAGCACTCTGGAAATGAGATCTGAAGAGGGAAAGTAATTCAGTGGCTAAAGGGGAGGCAGGGGAAAAAAGCACAAATAGTCAGGGAGTATATAAGGGTTATGATGCCCCAACTCCATAGAGGAAACTAGCAAAACTAGAAAGTGCTTCTCTGATGCTGTGTGCCAAGACAAGACTTCACGGCATGGCATGTCAGAGAGGGGGTTAAGGAACTGAAACGGGGCTGCACATAGGTCTAATGTGGTTCTTTACTCATTAACAGGCCAAACCTAATAACTTGCCGAACATGCTGCAAAAGCCATTTATGTGACAGGACATGGGGGGAGAGCTGAGGGTCTGTTCTTGAGGGGGCTTAAAAGGGATTGTTTTTGCTGCTTCCATTTATTGGCTGGTTGGGTTGATTTAACTGTACACAATTACATTTTGCTGTTAGGTGATCATTTGTGATTGTAGATCTAAAGAATTGTTAGGGCACCTAGAGCTCTTTGCATGGGCATTTTTAATTGTTTATGTCTAAATAAATAAAGAGCAGCTTCTCAGCTCAGCACCCAGACCAAGTAGCTGGATTGGGCACTGGGCAGAAAGGCAGGAGTGGAGGAAACCTCAGCCGAGGTTACTCAGCCAATATAATTTTCTGCCTCTGGACATGTATGGCATGAGCACATTGTATGCTTTAGTCTTCAGAGTGTGGCCTCTTTTTTGCATCCGAGGTCCCATAAGAATAGCCTGGCTCCTTCACCTTCCTTGGTCTCTCTTGGTTTGTGTTGTAATGAGTAGCCTGGAGAACTATGCCAATCCTGGGCTGGCAGAATCTTCCAGCCATACAGTGGGTACTTCTACACAGTGGGGGGAAAAAACAAAACCCACAGCAGTGAGTCTCAGATCCTGGGTCAACTGACTCGGGGTTGCAGAGCTCACACTGCAGTGCTAAAAATAGCAAAATGGACATTGGGGCTTGGGTTGGAGCCCAGGATCAGAGACCCTTTCCTGCTGTGGGATTTCAGAGCCCGGGCTCCAGCCCAAGCCCAAATGTCTACACTGCTAGTTTGAGCAGCGTGCCACAAGTCTCATGAGCTTTCATCAGTTGACCTGGGCCCGAGACTTACTGCAGCAGGGATTTTGGGGGGTTGTTTTTTTTTGGCCATGTAGACACAGTGACACAGGCAAAACTAGTTTGTGACTAACACTGCTTTTGTTGAGGACTGCATTCATCACCATGAACTAGTGCATCCCTGTTGTACCAGCCACCAAAATTAGGGTTGTAGCTGAGTTCAACGGGCCCAGCAGTACATTTTGAATATTGGGGGTGAGATCCTGAGTCCACTGAAGTCAATGGCAAAACTCCAGTTGACTTCAGTAGGTCCAGGATTTCACCCTGGACTTTTTCCTGTAGGTTTGGTCTCCCAGACAGTCTCCCCAGGCATGTTTTCATTGGAAACGGTGATGTTCTTCAGCTCAGATGTTTTCTCCAATTCAACAAGTTCCCAAAATGCAACATGATTGCACTGTGTTCTTGGAGCCAGATTCTTTACCCTGACGTGGGCCCACTGTACTATTTTAGTAAAGCTGATCCAACAGGGTAGCCAAGTGTTCTCTGAGTGCTGGGTAGTCCCCAGGTGGGGCAGAGATAGCATAGCATGACGATCTAAGGTCAAATAAATAGAAAGGGGCAAAATTATGCGAGGTTTTGAAGGTGAGCAGTTGACACCACATCATGACACTGGAAAAAGATGAGCCAATGAAGAGATTCAAAAATAGTCAGATCACCCCGCAAGGAAGATGATCTGAACAGTCCTGGTTTGTCTGGGCAGGAGAGGGATGGCATACGAGGCACCAGGGAGGCCAAAGAAGAGACATTTACAGTAAGCAGGTGAGAAGAAGAATGGGTGTATTTGTACACAGGTTAGCTTGAAAGGATTGTGTATTGCTAAACGTGATATTTTTAAATGTAGAGCAGATAAGATAAGAGGTTCTGGACAACAAACACAGGGTGGCACAGGAATCCTGTTTGATGTCCTATAGTTATGTAGTCCAGGGCTACAATTTGGAATGGATACTTCTTAGAACTGAACTTCTGCTCTTTGTTACTCTTCCACCAATGAGCCTGCAAAACACCATCACTTTGCTGGAGAATGCCAGCCTAAAACAACCTACAGACCCCCTTCTGCCAACTTGTGGTTTAAGCATGAGGATCTTGTAGTAAAAATAAAGTCAAAGAAATACATTCAAGTTGGGTGACCAGATGTCCTGATTTTATAGGCACAGTCCTGATATTTGGGGCTTTGGCTTATATAGGTACCTATTACCACCCATCCTCTGCCCCTATTTTTCACACTTGCTATCTGGTCACCCTACATTCAAGTCCTTTGCCATCTTTATGTTAATATCAATAGTTTGTGGACAGAGGGAAAATAAATTTTCACTTGTTACTTGAAATGTGATTTGAGTTTTAATAAGTTAATGTACTAATATTTGTAAATGATTTAAAAGAAAAGTATTGTATGTAGGTATTAAATATTAGTATGATTACTACTAATTGACAACTCCCTTTTTTCACCACAATTATAATAAAAGAAACATCATTTCGAAACACAAAAGCAATGATCTCTTCAGGGGCACAGCACAATGTATATATTCACATTTTCATTCCATCACAGATAAGATGAGCTCTTGGGATGCAATTCTCACACCAATCACCACTGTGGCCAACCGGAGGGGTTAACAATTACTTAGATTGTTTCTGTGGGTCAAGGATCATCTTTTTGTTCTGTGTTTGTACAGGACCTACCACGACGAGGGTTCTTAGGCACTACCACAATACAAATATTACTACCAATAAAAATGGAGTTGCATGAATGTAACTGAAAGTAGGATTTGGCCCATGTCTCCCAATGAATCCCATCATGCTAACCAAATCTTTCAGAACTCTGGCGTCCTTTACTTTCTCCAGCTAACCTACTACCAAGCAATGTTTGGAGGTGGGAGTGGGGGAGTTAAGCTTCCTAAGCTATAACTATCTGATAATATTAAACATGGACAGACAGAGAAATGGTGAGGGAGGACATAAGCATCTGTAATTTATTCATGTACTGCTAAGCCGTCATAGGAAACTTTTAAAATAAAATGTGATAGTTGTTTAAATATTTATTTGCTTGTTGACCTATTTTCTCAGTTAATTAGGACTTTTTTGGATGCATTAACAATTACTTGAATACAGTGTGCTTTAGAAACTACAGTTTAACTATATTGAGTTAAACAAAGTTGTGATTTTTATTTTTATTTTTTTTAAAAGGATGATAGAGGACAGAACCTCAATTGGAAATACCAGAGAAAATGTTCTGCATGTGGGACGAATGGACCTTTTTTCCTCTTGTAAGTCTATAGATCTAATAGATAATGCATAAACATCCTGCTCAGCTAATATAATGAAGGTAAGAACATTCACGTAACAATGACTACTATTTAATAACAGCTTTTTATTGAGTTTTGCAACAAATGTATTTCACAAAACGAGCGGTGTGCCCAAGATTTGATTATTCTGAAGTGAAAGGATGTGGGTGTTGTCATTGTCATAGTTTCCTTGTAATAATAAAGAAAGATTAAGTCTATCGAGTTTACCTTTATAAGCTTTGCGCATTTGGATAGTTCCACATAGCTAGACCTTTCCCCACCCACTGTGTGTATATTCACTGTGCCTGTGAAGTTAGTTTCAGAAGAATCTGGCCACCTGTGGCCTGAAAGGTTTAACACCACAGATCATAGCATTGCAAAAATTAAACTTTCTCCATAGCAAATTAGGATACAAAAATGTATTGGCAAAAGAACTAAATCCATTATGCTCATAACATTTCAGGAAGAGGAATAGTAGGGAAGCAACATATTGGACCAATTTCTGGGCTGACTTCCCTCCCCTCCAGACACACTGAAGACGGTGTGTAAAGCAAAGTGAAGATGGACAAAAATGCAAGTCAGAGCATAATCAGTTTCATGGTGACTATCAAAGATAAGATGGTACAAATTAGCCTGCGGATGACCCATTGAATTCTAGGTGACACTCTGCCTGCAACCTCCTCTTTCAATATAGAGGTGTAGCCCTTACGGCTAGCAGAGTCTGCTTAGGTTAAGATGGAGCATTCCATGTAAATGGGCTTCATTTAAAGCAAATTAAATATGTCCCTGATAAGCTGCCAACTGTTAAGGGAACATTTGGGCACCTCTACATTAGGAGCATAGGCAGGACGGGGCACTTGCTGGCAGAATTACGTAAGAATGCTCTAAAATATACGTTCTTCCAGGGTATTATTACTGCTTGCTTATTCAAAGCTTCATTATAAAAATAATTTGCTGCTGCTCATATAGTTATTCATCTTATTCTGAAATTACGAAGAGCATAATGCTAACCAAGTGCCCATTCTGTTAGCTACCCGCAGCTAACGCTGCACAATCTAAATCAGAGAAAAGTTTTGCTAAAGTTCAGAGTTCAAAGATCCTGCTAATTTGTCATCTGGCCTTTGCTGGGTTCCCTGAAAAGACCTGAGGAAGAGACGCAGTATGTGTTTGTGCCAATAGCAGCATTGAACTGATAAAAAATAAAAAAGTAAATGTTGGCTGTTAGCCTTAAACATGTCTCCTATCAGGTGTAAATGGACAGGAAAGGCTTTCTTTCCATTTACACCTGAAAGGAGGCATGTTTCTCCCCAAAAGCTAGTGTTTACTGCTGTGTGTTTCATTCCTTTAGATCACTTCACTAATGCCAGCCAGCTTTTGCCTTCTTCAGATCAATTTTCTCAACTGACATGTCATTTCTTTTTGTTTTCAAACAAGAACTTGAATTCAAGTGTCAAATATTTTACTGATTTGAGAAGTCTCTCTCACACAGTCAAAATAGATGATGTTTTAAGTGAGAACTGAGGGTAAGATCAACTTTGTCTGTTTCCTAGAAGAAGAAAATAAGACACCAGAAACTTTTGCAGAGAATAAATAGGAGACGACAGCGAAGTGCAGAGGAAGCATTTCTATTTCTGATCATACCTTAAGGCTACAAAGGAAATGTAATGGCTACAATAGCTCAGTTAATGAGTAGGTACAATACAATATTTATTGAGTTAAGTGTAACACTTTAAACAACACATCTACCTATATTTTCATAGCATCTGTAATTTAGAACATCTAATTTTCATAATATCTGTAAGCAACTGAGTTGCTTGCATTTGTTCTGTGATCAGAACTTGCATCTATTTCCATCATTTCTCAGTTTGAGGATATTTACTGAGCTAGTGTGTAGAGTCTCTACACTACAACAGCTTCCCGTATTTGTGTTAGGCCTTCTGATTTTTACAATCCGCCCTACATATGATGCTGCCTAATCTATACAGCGCTGTTTTAAAAATGGGGATTTGTAGGTAGTTTTAGATGACTGTCTTTTTTCCACTGCCTGATGATGGGCTGATCCAGTTGTACTCTGCCTGAACCAGCACAAAGCTGTTTTCTCGTATCTTCCTGAACTGCATCATCTCCCCCCCCTCTCTCATTGTGATGACATCAGTGTCCGGTTCACTAAAGGACACTTCTGTCCGCTTGTGACAATACTGAGCATGGATGCAGCGCAGCCCAGCAGCCAGGGCCATGCCGAGGGCAGCCGTACAGCCAAGGAGAATGCCAAGTTGGGCTGCTATGAACTGTGTCCCTCTTCTGGGGCGTTCTTTTTCTTTCCCAGGAACCGCAGCCTCTGGTATGGGTCTGGTCGCCCATGGAAGTGTATTCCCAGCAACCTCCTCTTTGTTAGAGTCCTCCTCCTCCTCTCCAGAAAGTGCATGTTCTGACTGCAGTAAGAAGTTTGCTGAAGCTTTCTGTGTCACTGACCGTCTCTCTGTCATCTGCCTCGAAGCTGATGATAAACTGCTGAGGTCATCCAAGTCAGCTTCCCCATCTCCATGCTGTGACAGTGTCCCTGTAACTGCAAGCAGGTGAGTGTACCAAAGCTGGGTGGAAAGTGAAGCTGTAGCATGCAGCACAGGTTTTGTCATATCCAGGTTGGAGTTCACAGCAACCTCCTTAAAAGCAAAATATGTGACAAAATATCTGTTGAGAGGCTAAACAGCTTGTGGGATTTAACTGTATCTTTTGGCTCCTCATCACTGGTTTAAATCAACCTCGTCTGGGAAGAATCAAGAACAACAGCCCATGGTTGTTTATTGGCCTTTGTGAAATGAGTTGGTGGATTCAACAGGGTTCCTAGTGGACACAACAGGCACCTGTGCTTGCTATCTCATCACAGGATGCCATAGATGGAATAGATATTCTAAGTTGGTCCCACTGGTTCAGAGTGGAAGCACGTTGGTAGGACAGAATAGGAAGCTTTATCCCATCAAGGTGCCAGTCTCTGAATAAAGGACTTCAGTTTCTGGCACCAGCACTGGGCGGTCACTTAAAATACCTCACTTAAAAATCTAAAATAGACATCTGAGCGATTACACTTCACTAACACCAGGATCATGTTGCCACAAGAGAGCTGTTCTTCCAAGATGAACATGATGTTTTGGTTACTGTGGGCCTGAACCAAAGGCCACTGACATCAACAGAAAGATTTTCACTGACTTTTTTGGGCTTTGGATCAGGCCCTGAGGGCAGGGAGTTGCAGAAGAATTTAGTTTCCCTCTCCCTTCACTACTATTTAAATAAAAATAAAAGTGTCCATGGGATTTTAAAGTTCAATGACCCAGCCCTGGCCAAAAATTGCCTGCTTTCCTGCTCTACACTATCAGTTGGAAAACTGCAGCTTGTAAATGGTGCTGAACCAGCTCGTAAAATGTGAATTACTATTTTGTTAACTCAGACACATTTCTCAGTCTCTTCTTGTTGCAGAGCATCTTGTTTTAGCAGTTACAAAATGACAGACCCCATACTACTCTTTAGCCTAGACTTCACTACCGATCTTAATCAAGACTGGCTACGGAGGCAATCTGAGAGTTTGAGGCTCCCTGAAAGAAATGAATCTGAGACCTGCACTGAACTCTTACCTTCACATTGCATAGCTGGCACCTGATCCAGAACCAGTGCAGCCTATGGGAGTCTTTTTTACCGGTTTCTTGGGGTTTGGATCGGGCCCTTAGTAGCTGGTTTTTATGCAACTTGAACAGCCCAGCAGGCACTTCAACACATCTATCAATTACACCAGAAAAACTCTTGCCCTCTGCTGTTGTTAGTGGGTGTTCACAAAGCTTGCTGGGAAACCACTCTGGCAGGAGCTCTGGTGAGCTGTGCAGCAAGGTAAGGGATAGACAGAGCAATAGCTCAGTTTGTGGGAGAGGTTACTGATGAAGAAGGTGAATGTGACAGTAAAATGTAGACAGCAAACAAGAATTTCAGTAATTAAACTGCAGAATCTAAAGTAGCTAGCTAGCAGTGTCAATACAGCACAGATGCCTAGAACAGCCGTCCCATTCCCTTCCCCCACATTTACAGGAAAAAGGGCTATTTACCTGGAAAAATAGTATGGAAAGTAGGGACTTAACTACAATTCACTAACTGGAAAACATGTCTATTCCTGCAGATTCCTACCTCCATTACTTCACTCTTTGTTTCTCTCCTTCCATTTTGGATTTATTCTGTCCTTTCTTTCTTTCCTTATTTGTAAAATTCTCTTCTCTTATCCTCCCTGTGTATGTCTCTTCTTTTCTTCCTTTCTTTCATTCATTTTTTCTTGTCCGTGCCCTCTGCCCAAGTGCTGCATGGTGGCTTGCCTTTGACTCCACAGCACCTGTTCTCTAGTCCATTTGCTCACTGCTCTCTCATATATGTCCCTCCCCCCTCCTTTTTCTCTCCCACCGTCTCCTAAATATTTCTCACTTGTTCTCTCCTATCTTGATTCTCTGGTTTCCCATCTTTTTTTCTCCTTATGTCATTCTCTTACTTCCCAAACCCCAGACTTTATTTTCCTTTGTTGCTCCCCTTCTCTGTATTCTGCGTAGTGTTCTCCCTCTGACCATATCATATCACCTCTCTATTCCCCTTGTCCCCTACCGAGATCAACTCTCCCTCTCAGCTTCTGCCCTAGTTCCTATCCAGGTCCCCAGTTCATCTTTCCTCCCCATCCTTAGGCTCCCCCTGTTTCTCTCCCTAGGGTTGTTCTTTCCCCTGGGTCTCCCAATGCTTCTTTCCTTCTCTCCATCTCCAGCTTGTCCCCTTCCAAGTCAGTCACCCCCACACCCCAATTGATCTCTCCAGGCGTTCCTTTTCCCAGTTCATGCCTCTCCAGGTCTCTGTCAGTTCATCACTTCAGCCCCTACTGCCCCCTCCAACGATCCCTCCTCCTCAGTTCATCCACCACCCACAACTTTCCTTGTTTATCAAGTTCAGATCCTGCCTCCGGTCTCTTCCTCCCACCCCCCATGCCTAGCCACTCGTTCTCAGTGTTTCTTCCCTAGATCCTACCCTCTCTGAAACATAGGGGAGAGGAGGAAACATATTTGTGTGGGATGGGATAAGCGCTGTACCTAGAATCTGTTGCTCTCCCTGCTGCTTGCTTGCTGCCTTCCCTAAAGCACAGAGGCCCCAGGGATGAGAGCAGGGAGCAGTGGGTGCAAAACAAAGCAAAAGCTGCATCAGGCACCACTGCAGCCCCTAGTTGCCAAAGAAGGAGGCTGCTCCTGAAAGAACTACCTGCAAGCTGGGAGGGCTCCTGCAGCAGTAGCTTTCACAAGTGGGCGAGGGTGGCCCCAGCTGTCTGGTAAAAGCAGGAACAGGCAGAGATAGCCAGATACCCATAAACACAAGGGGTTTGAATCCAGTCTCACCTACAATGGTTTTACATGAGTGTAACTGCTTTGATTTCAGTGGAGTTGATCCCGTTTTACACCCAAGTAAGTGATAACAGAAACAGCCCCAGAGCCTGGGTCTGGGCACCTCATGCAAGCTAAAGAGGATTTCATGATGTTGACAGAGGTACAGATCAGAACAGCAACACGTTATGTGTCACAAGGCATGAGAACATCTACTAATAAAAATCACCTAATTATGTCTGAACATATGCTAAAAGAAAAGAGGAACTGCATGAAATGCTTTAAAGCAAAGTATAACCGCTAAAAATAAGAAGTGGGGCATTTTGTTACCTAATCAAAGCTAAGTTGTGCTTGTACATTCAGAAGTGCTACATTCCCATGTAGAAGTGCCTGTTTAAGCTTATTGACTTCCTGATAAATTTGTGTGAGCACCTTATATATCATGGTTTATTTTTGTTATTTCAAAGGGATAGTAAGTTGCTGTACATGTGCCATATATGTTTTTTGGACCAGGCATATGTTTTGAAGTCAGTATTTCCAGCAGGGTAAACTTTGTCTATTTTAAAGAGTTTTATGTTTAGCAAAATGTTTAAAGCTAAGCAGGAAAACAAATCCGTAATCCCATCCATTTCTGCAATAAAAGATCACTGAGAGAAGAGATGTAATGAAGATGCAGGTAGTGCTCTGTGGTAAGACAGATGACAGCCAGAAAAACATAGATCCAGTTCGGTATGTATATAGTGGAATCTCCCTCAAAAGAATACAACTGTCTGAGACTCAGAACAGACAATAGTAAGTTCTAGACACTAAGAGGTTTAATATCTAATATCTATCAGCCTTTCAGGACTAGAAACAGGATAACGGGAAAAAGGAGATTCCCAGCCCCCCCCCCCCCCCCCGGGGCAACAAATGCTGGCTTCTAGACCAAAACATCTCAAATTGTTGCACCTTAAAATCATGTCATTTCTATGTATAGAAAAGGTTTTTCAGATCATTTTACATTTGAACTCATAGTAATCAAGGCACGTAGCTCTACTGGTAGTCAGATGCAAAAAACAGTCCCAATAAAAACATTCAAAACTCTAACAGTGTTAAAATAGCTTTAGTAACATATGTGGCATATACAGAACACATGTTGCTTTTGGATTTATTGTCAGCTGTTGCTAGAACTTTCACCTTCTTCCAATAATTTTCCATTTTTTTAGATGTAGGCCTGGCTTGACATGAGTAATTGGACATGGAGGAGACCTCATTGTCTGGGAGACCGGATTAGGGAGGTAAATGGATCAGGAAGCTGGAAACAGAACGTGTGTACTAGCTAAGATAAGGGCGACTGTCCAGCAAACCATTTACAGTGAACAAGATAACAATGGCTCAGATAAGCCTAGAACCTAAAATAAGGTAAAGAGTAAGTTGTGGATTGATTCCTACAAAGATACAAAGCCAATCCCAATACTTATGATGCAATGTAATGTATAAATGTATATAAAGGAACTGGGTTTCTGTGTAACTTTGGACGTGTAGTATGCCCTGCACCCGACCCCTATACTTAAGCCTGATCAACTCAAATGTAATTCGATTATATGTCGATAAAGGACTCTCAGTGCTGAGACTGGAGTCGAACTGAGTTCTTGGGGAACTGAGTGGAAGAGGTCTCAAGGGGACCCCAAAAGTAGAAAACAAAACAAACACTCCACACCCTTCTTACCTGTATATCTTCCTTACATGTCAAACACAGCTGTGATGTGGAAGCACTTGAGATGCTTTGTGGTCTAAAATATTGAAAAAGGAAGGATAAGTTTAATGTATTTCACTTTTCTATACAAAATACAATGAAAAAACCCAGACTGTACTTTATTACAACTGTTGCTCACTAGAATAGCCTCCTGAGATACACACTCATTGTGAGGCGAGGGGCCTATTGAGAGAGCAGTCATACAATCTGACCCAAGTATACTTAAGTACAGTACAGATATGATGATGCAAAACATTCTGGGCCAAAATTTTCTCTCCCTCTCGTCTCCGCCTCCCCCCAAGTTATATAGATGTCTGTTGGGCTCAGTCCTGCCCGAGTCCTACTGAACCTAAACTTTCGCAATCAGCTAGTTTAGTTCCCCTGTTCTTTCTCCCCCATGATGGAAAGATAGCCCCGCTAAATTAATCATTTCTTTGATTGTTTTCATCTGTTTTTAGAAAAATATTTAAAATGTAAATATTAGTTGATTGATTTTGATTACATCTTTAGTCCTGTAAGTCTAAACACCTTTCGTTCTAGTCTTGTCCATCGAGGCATTTATAGTGTGCTTATCACAATGGTGTTTAAGTCCTTTTGTCTCAGATCTATTTAAATAGTGGTCCCATTGTAGTATTAGCTTCTCTTTACATCACACCCAACCCCAAAAGGGTCGGAGTAATGTTCAAAATCTCAACATGCAAATACCCACTAGGAATGCACCACTCGCCACATGGGCACCACTTGTCCCATGGAGAAACAGGTGCTGATTTACTCCTTCCATAACTTTTGGAGAAGTAGTTGTATTCATATTCAGTACATTAAAATCAGTGTTCATACAGTACCCATCACGTGTGCTGGGACTGGAGGTATAATCTTGTAAGATGAAACTTTGCAAGGTGTTGGCCATGTCCAGCCCTTGAAACTCAAGAGAGGGCTCCAGGCTTTGATCACTGTAGGTGCTGCTTCGGTTGGCTTGCTCTCCTCCATTTCTGCTGTTGGTCCTCAAAGCTACTGAACCCATAGAGGACGCAAACTGTTGCTTTCCATTATCAAGTAGCTCTGTGTCTTGTCTGCTTCCATAAGCAGGCTCCAATGCTTTTGTCACTGCAATTCTAATCAGCCTTGCAGGCATAAATTTTGCAGACTGAGTAAAGATGGCACGACTTTTGGGTGAAATGGAACCTTAAGGAACACCAAAAAAAAAAAGTGTATTTTCCCTGTATTGTTTTTTTCAAATCCTAATAGGTATTAATCAATGTAATTACAAATCTGCATTTGTATACTAAAAATAATAACTTTGATTTCTATAGCACAAAGCTAAGATAGCTATCTAGGCATCCCAGAAAAACTGGAGAGTAAACCAAGAAAGCCCTCCCCAAATTAAGTTCAGATAAAATAATTAAAGCCATGGTCCCATGTTAAATATTTTCAGAAACAAGGCTAATTTTTAAAAAGTCTAGATTCATAGTTCTTTCCATCTTGGGAGGGGAAGGTATTTCACTCACCTGAGACTGCTGAAGCAATGATAATAGTTACCCGTTTACCCAGACGTGCATTCCCTTTGAAAAGCTCTGCTCACTCCAAACAGAGAGAAATTACCTATGACCTGCCTTTTGTCCAAAATACATATTTGAGTCATGCAAACAGTCACACTGACAATAAATATAGGCCTTTCTCTTATATGAACAGTAATGCCACACCAAAAAAGCATCCAAAAAACATCAGGTCTCCAAAATCATGAAACTAGCTTAAAATTTTGAGATTAAAAAGAAAAAGAGTACATTTCGGGTTCTTTATATTTGAATCTATAGAGTGCATTCACGTCATGTTTTTCTTTGCAACCATGAGGCTCTTTTGTTTTAAATGAAAGCTGAGATTCTCATGTAATCATGTGTCTCCAGGAGGTTGGGATTTAATTAAAACATCAAATCATAGCAAGACTCATGATAAAATCATGGAAGTTGGCAACACTGTAAACCGTAAATCACGACCGTAATTCAAAGCTCTGGCCTGGGATGGTGATGAGCGCCCTCACTTGAAGTATCTCCTCAGATGTTAAGTGAAACCTGGAGGTTAATTTATGTCACTAGTGTTAGATGAATGAGAGAATATGCCATAAAAATATTCTTCTGGAACTAAGTTTTCAGTAAAATAATACATACCTTTGCTTGCTGTAACTGTTATTTTTGGATCAGTAGGTTTCTGCAGTGCTGTTGGTATTATAGTGCTGGACTTTGTACTATCAGTAGGTGTTCTGTTTTGTATTTGGTGGGACACAACAGTAGATTCAATCCTTACCCAGTAAACAAAATATGACTGGACTACCGATAAACTGTTAAAAATAATATGTTATGCAAGAATTTAGTCACCCTGTACCATTAATAGCACATTTAGCTAATCAAAAGGGATGTTTTAAAAAACTAAAAACAATCAGTAGAAAAAATAATAGATTAGCACAGCACTTTTTAGCATTAGCACTTTTTATATTAAAAACAAAACACACTAGAAACCATAGAGCAAGTGCTGGGTGAAGGGTCACTTATAATTAGGGCTGGTGAAAAAATGAAGGGGAAAATAAAACATTTAATTGACGTTAAATTAATTTCAAATTTTAACAAAAATAAATTTGGAAAACTGACTGGCTCTGCTTAAAATCTTCTGTGGGCAAAAGTGGGATTTACTGATTAAAAAGAATCATCACTGTAACTTTTATAACAGTATTATAGATGGGCTGGTAGCCCACTGATAAATAAGATTGCGGGACGCTTTCTATTATAAGTCCCTCTATTCAATTACTTATAACTTTGCCAAACTTTAACCATTCAAGCTGAAATTTCCCATGCTGTGTTTCTGCCAGAGAAGGACAGAGGCAAGCTGTGGGATGGAGGAATGGGGCAGAAGGGTCTATAACCATTCAAGAACACTCTCCTACAGAACCTGGAATTGAACCCAGCAGTCCTGAGTCTTTATGGGTATGGCTACTCAGCAATTAAACACTCATGGTGGTCCTGGGTCAGCTGACTCAGGCTCACAGAGCAGGGCTGTAAAACTTTTGCATAGCTGTTAAGGCTCAGGCTGGAGCCCCAGCTCCGAGAGCCCACAAGAGGGGAGGGTGACCAAATGGACCATCCCAATATTAGGGGCTTTGTTTTGTATAGGACCCTATTACTTCCTCCTCCAGCTTTTTCACGCTTGCTATCTGGTCACCTTAGGGGAGGGTTCCAGAGCTCAGGCTGCAGCCTGAGCCCAAATATCCACACAGCAATTTTTAACTTCACAGCCTGACCCCAACCGTGCCACAGGTCTTTTATTCCAGTGTAGACATACCTTATGTTTCTCAGCTATCACTAAGTAGCTGTGAAGCCCCCTGGCAAAGTGCATATCTCCTCCCTCTACAGTGCCTCATCCACAGAGAGGATAACAGTCAACTACTGCTACCAGCTACTCAGTTAGCTTACGAGTTAAAGATCTGTGCTGTGGATCTAAAAAGTTCAAACTCTGCTGATGACCAATGTGAAGGGCAACAGGATTTCACATGATGAAATTTCTGAAGGGTTTGTTCTTTAGTTTGACTTTTAAAAAATAGTAGGGGGAAAATGTTTTTTAAAAGTGGAAAAATAATGATGTAACTAAAGAGTCTACCATAAGTTTACACACAATGGGATGAATTAAGGTTGCACAGGCAACCTTAATTCTGGCATTTCCTAATTTTGGAGTGTTTCACTTTGCAATCTTAACATTCTTTTAATGCATGTATTTTTGGATGTAATACGTAGTACTGTAACTCATAACTTATACTGGCTAAACTGAGCTATATTACTTTATCTTGGATAGCTAGTGCCCTCTCTGTTACTACTTGATGCAAGACAATAATTTGTTCTGTGAACAATTCCATTTATATTTACATTTTTAAAAGAGGTAAATTAAAAAAAAAATCAGTGCAATCATACACAGAGCTACTGATTTCCAAAATGTTTAGGCTGTCATTTTCATCTGCATATTTGTTTATTAGGAGGAGAAGGCTGACCATGTAAATTCAAAGGAACAGATCCTCAGCTGCTGTAAATTGTCACTAAAGGCAATGAATTCATGACAATTTACAGCAGCTGAGAAACTACTCCATTATTTGGTGAATTTCAAGAAATATCAAGCCAGTGTCCCCCGACTCTCCCCCAGGGAACATGGCAAACAAACTGCCAGGGCATCAAGGGACTCCTTTCCGTAGATATGAACTAGGGTTAGTAACCATATAGTCTTACAAGAACTTGATGTCTCCAATGGGCTGGGCTGGTGCCTTCCACACAAATGACAGGTTTCTCTTCAGTGACTTGTCAGAGTGGGTGACAGTATCGCCATCTTCAAAACAAGTCAGCAGTTTGGAACCCGGAGGAATGAAAACAAAAGTGCCAGCAACTTGATCGTTAGAGACCCTGCGAGCTTGAAGCAAAAAGCCCATGAAATCACGAGTGCTCCTCACTGTCACTGCAAAGCAAACCGTGGTACAAAGAGCAATTTGTACAAGGCATCCACTTCCATTTCTGACATGAATCATTTACCATAGAATTTCCATTGGTACTGGTGAATTCAGGGGGAATCCGTATGGAATCTCTCCTGTATCTCTCCTGCCCTTGGGTCTTTACATTTGAGCATTCTGAAAATATCAGAACATTCTTTACTGTTGACTTTTTTCCCATGGAAGTTACATGGAAATTTTGCCTGTATCATTTTTTAATTATGAACTACTAATCAGTTTACACTAGAAAAAAAAAGATATCTATACAATATTAATATATGCACATATAACAAACTGTTCTGTTGCACACAGGAGTGCATGCTACATTTTTGTTTAAGAACTGTTCTTTTGAATGGGAATGAGTATGTGGGTAGGTAGGATGGATGATGTATTTACAAGTCAGGTTCCTCTTCATTTGCCATTTTAAAAATTTAGGGCCCGGTCCTACAAGTTCTCTGTGTAAGACTCTCCCATTGGATCAATGGGCCTGATTGACTACAGTGGGAGTTGCATCGGGCCCAGCATCTGTAACGTGGTGAAAGTCTGAATTAAAATGTAGTTTCAGTCCCTGAATTTCCCTGAGTGTAACTGTGAGTAGAATATAATCCTTTGTTTTGATGAACAATGAGAAAAAAGAATGCATACACATAGCATAAGTGAAGGTTGCGGTCTGTAATTACATTTATTCCTTGTGAGGAGAGATGCTGTAACTAATTCATAGCATTTCCATGCATAGATTATCCCTCATCACTCAAAGATGATTGTCTTAACTGAGATTAGCTATCATGTATTTTTATATGTATGAAAGTTTCCTCTTAAATAATTACTCCTTGAGTCAATAGTGCGCCTAAAAATGTCTCTGCTAGGGTCATAGTATTCAGAATCGGGGCTGCTGTGATTTGCATTTATGGTCTTGACCCACAACGGGAAAGAACTACTAGCGGTATTGTGCTTTTTCATAAATGTTCTATGTTGTAAAATTAGTTGATTCTCCTTACCTGGTACTTTATCACCTGGCAAGTAGAAGGACATATTGGTGTGGAGAGTGATATAGTTATTCCGCGGATTTTGAAGCTGAGCTCTTATATGTTTGGGTGTCATGTCAGCACAGGCAGAAAGACTTGCCCCATGGGAGAAGGCAGCAGTGTATGAAACCAAGCACAAGGTGGTGCACACCCATCCAATGATAACTACCTGGACTTTCATCCCATCTTCCACCTTATGTTATTCAAAACAACAGGTTAAGTTCAAAGTAATAATATCTAGGAAGATACAATCAGCAAGCATGTCACATGTGTCATCTTTGAATTAACTGAAACATGGAATAAATACTTCCCAAAACCTTTCAATTAATTTAAAAAAAAAATGTTCTCCATGACTCATGGAGCCCTTCCTGGTAATCCACAAAAAGGAACATTTTAAGAAGTGGCTTGAGAGGCAGAGGAAGATGATATATATGAGGATTCTTTTTCTTGTGAAGTTTTCCACAGAGCAAAAAAGCTGGAAAACCATCATGCTAAAGATTCTTATTACCATTAGTGTCAGCAGAAAGGATTCTGCAAGTTCTCATTCGTCTACAAAGAGTACACTCACCACCTTGCCCAAGTAACTGAGCAGCACACTAGATGGGGAAAGAGAGGAAAACATCTACCCCACAAGTCAGTGGAGCTGCTCCATGGAAACTACTTCATGCCCATCCATGTGAAAGATTCCATTTTGCAGCAGATCTTCTGTCCCTGCTCCATCTCACACTGCACCATGGAGATGGCACAGAGCTGGGCTCTGAATCGGATGGCCATGGGTGGAGGAGAGCGCATATCCTGACTCCATTGTGCACAACAGAAACACAGCAGCTCTGCTGAAAGCAAACCCTTCAAGGCATTAGAAGCATGGGTTGTATTGACCCCAGCATGTCTAGGCTAACTATGTCCATCAGTATTTAATATTTAACTAGTTTTCTAAATTTTCCTCTTCTGTTGGCACTGTTTAGTGATAGTGAAACATGCACAATGCTAAATTTGAAATCAACAGTTGTAGCTTAAGATAAATATCTCCTTATTTTTGGTTAATATCCAGATTTCATCTATAAACTCTAATATTAATACGAGGAAGCACTATTCACAAAGTCGTTAATGCCTGCTATCTATCCAAGTACTTACAGCTCTTGTTGCCCAGATTCTACGGTTACTGGCACTAAATAAATGCCTAAGCCAGACAAAATATACTGATTCCAGTTTTTTATCATATACTTTTGAAAAGCAATGAAAGCGAACACATACACAAATATTTCTCACACGTGTGAATGAATGTGTCCATTAAAGCAGGCTGTCCCTACTTTAATGTACACTTTCAAATAACTCCTTTTCACCGTGTAAATTATAGCAGCTTAGCTTTCCTTAGCTCACACATCAGTAAGTGGATATATACAAGTCAGAGGGAGTCTGAGACTAAAGGAGTCTCACTTACATCACCTTTCACATCCTCTCTGAATTTGTCACTGATTCTGAAAAACTGCCACTGAACATGAAAGTTTGTTCTCAGCCTCAAGCAGAGAGCAGCTAGGCAGTTCAACCTTTTATAGAACTCCATCACGCCAATCATTTAAGAGCCATGAGGAGCTTGTGGCAGCTAGTAGTTGCCCCTCTTAAAATTCCAATCCCAAATTGAAGAGAAAACTGCTGTGGGTTGAAATCTGGCTGGGTTGGAATCTCTCTCTCCCTGGATCTGCCTAAATCATCCTTGCAAGAGATGATGTCTCCCTGGACTTCAAAACAATACTTCTGAACTGCCGATTTTTGCCTTTGGAATTCACCAGATTGCACTCCCTGCTTTTTTCCCTTGGTTGTTCCCCCTGTGTCTTAGACCTTTACAAACTCCTGTGACTACCAGACAGTCCCCAGTACCATTTGCAGCTCTGTACCCCGCCATTGACACTCACTTACCTTGGGACACATTCCTTCAGGCTCACTGTAATTGTTTCCCCCTCAGCTTGCCAGAGACACATCCTTTAAGGAAAGTCCTTCACTTTCTCCTCTAATGGGAAGTGCACCAGCTGTTACTACTAATACCCACAGGAACTCACAGCTAGTGCCCAAATCAGCTTTAATCGTATTAGTTTTCCTCCTCATATCCCACCCATTTATTTTGCCATGTAGTCTCTGGGATGAAAATAAAGACAGAAATAAAAAAGCAATAGGTTCTGTACGGGATCACCCTGCGATTCCTTTACACTTAGCAGGATGGGGCCCTTGTTCTTTTTTAACTCACACGGTAAAGATTTGCAAAACAAAGCCATAGCTTTTTTTAGTCATTAAAGCCCTGTCTGAATTTTTTCTCTCTCTCACATTTACAGAGGAGCAAAAGCAACACGCAGGTAGAAAAAAGCATTAGAGTAACCATAAGCAACTGACACTTAAATGTACCAGAGCCAAGCCTTTCAAAGTTAAAAGGCTCTCACTTCATCCTTAAAGCTCATTTCATTGTCTTTAGGTCCTGGGTACTAGTAATTAATGTAGGTGCCACAATTCTCAGCATGAAAGCAGACTAAGTAGTATGTATGCTGCAGATGGGTGCTGTGTAAAATGTGGCCCATATTCCTAGACACAAAATCCCCACCCAAAAAAACAAACTTCATTAGAGTTAATATTGACAATAGCATGTCCTTTAAAACAATGTTAATAAAATAAATTTTAAAAATATGTCTACAATTTCAGGAAATGTGCTTTTACCCCTTTCTCCCAGTGGGTTGGAGAGGTATTAGGCAGATTAAAGGCAGACAGATGTACTGTATACTTTAGATGTGGAGATTGTCATGGATGCCCTAAGAGGCTAGCAGGCGACAGTATCCCTTAAAAGAAGATTATCAATTCTTTGCTCAAGAAACACTCACTTGATTCTGAGAATATTACCAAATTATCATCCGATCTAATCTCCCTCTTTTATAAAAGATTATGTAAAAGGTGATGGCATAATACCTGGAGTTCTCAGGTTTCCTTGATCCATCACTCCACACCACAGATTTCCAGCCTGTGTTTGGGACAGAGAATACACTATTATCATTGGTTGGTGACTTCTTCCTAGCAATGGATGAAGATTAGCTGCCAAATTCACTACTTTGATACAGCACTTTTGCACCATTAGCTTTCAGATATAGGAGACTTTGATACCATTGATATGCTGCAGACTCTGGCAGGGATAGCAGGAATGACTTGATTGGTCCATTTTTTCTGTTTGTGAGATCCCAAAAGCATAATTTTGGATGATTTCTCATCTGTACTGACAGCTCTCTCATGCAGGATACCACAGAGCTCTGTTCTGTCACATTTCTTATCCAATGGGTATAGGTGGACATTAAGGTACATAATGAGGCATCGCAGCCTGAATTGACTTCAATATGTGGGTGACACTCAGCTGTACATCTGTTTCATGAGATGCAGATAGTATGTTTCTTTGATTTTTTTCCCCCAGCACTTGCAGGTTTGAATGAAAGCTAGTTAGCCCAGACTCAACATGCTTTGAAAGGAGGCAACGCTAGTAGGCTGGGGAGAATAAACCAGAGGAAACGGGAGGGGTTGTACTGACTCCCTCAGTTAAAGGAGGGTGGGGTCTTATTGTTACTCAGGTTCATGAACTGGAGGCATTATTGAATCCTAGGCTGATTCTGGATATCCAGGTAGTCCCAGCAGACACGAGTGCATTTTTCCATTTTGCTTGGCTAGGAGATACCTTTTCTCTCACACATACATTTGGCCACTGTTACTCATGTCACTGCCAGAGTGGATTATTGTAACCAACTGTATTGGTGGCTTCGCCAGAAAACAATTTGAAATTCTCAGCTGAGGCAAAATACAGAATCCCACTTACTTAGCAGTGTCCCCCAGTGCTCAGTAGCCAGCACAGACTTCCAGTCTGTTCTCAGGTATTGGTTTTGACCGATAAAGCTCTAAAATCTTTGAATGCTGACTACCATAAAAAGTACTTGGTTCCTCAGTTGAGGTCAGTGGATGTTCTCAGGCAAGCTAACAGTTCCCAGGTTTAACTGTGAGGAAGCTGGTGGCAGTGTGTTCTCAGCAGGAACTCTCTTACCTATCTTTGTCTGAGCATGCCTCAATGCACTGATCTTCAGGATATATTTTTCTTCTTTTCCTAAGTGGTGGGGACCAAGTGAAGGAAGGAGAGTCTTAGTCATGGCAGCAATATCTTGTTTGGCTGCTGCTGTTCCAATCTGTAGCTGCCTCTATTTTGTACACCCATGAGTACATGTATCTAGTGCTATGGATGTATTCATTTTAAATAAATTAAACAGTTTGCATATAGGGAAAAGTGCTATTTTCTCTGTGAACTTTCAGACTGCTGAGCTCAGCCAAATAGCTCCACACTAGTTCATTTCAGAGCTGAGTGAACCAGTTCAAATAAATGAGAACCAAATATGAATCACTAGCCATCCTTCAAACCAAATTTTAGTTGAGGTTTGAAATAATTTTGTTGCCATTTTAAAGTTAAATCATTTGTATTTTAAACACTCTTGTTTTTAATTTTAATGCACTTTAAGGTTAACATAAAATTGTGTATAAATAATACTGCATCACATAAAAATCTGTTAGTAGGATAGAGCACAGATAAGTCACTGTCCAGAGGAAAAGCAGCAGCCCTTGATAACAGGTTTCTACTTTGCTTACTCCCATACTAAAATGTATTCACTGAGACTTTCCATATTAATGATATACACATATAGTGCCACATAATATTCAGTATTGTTGGTGTATCTAACATTCAGGGCCCCAGGTACTTTGCAATTCCACGACTGTGGAATCGAATTCTTGCTACAGAATACTGCTCTAAGCGTTCATTGCAATAAAAAAATTCTAGCCTTCGGGGTTGCAAGAAAACTTTGTTAATGTGAATTAAGTGCAAACTGATGCAGTCTGCAAAGATGATGAGGCAGTAGCTCCGAGAAGCATAAATTCTCACTCCAGTCATCTAGCTGGATTAACTCTGGAAACTTATGCTAACAATTAAAATGTCAACATGGTGCAGAATTACACTGCTGAACATTTATCCCATACTCCAAAAGGGCTTCCCATACCTTGAGGTGCCACAAGCAGTTCACCGCAACGTACTTATTTTTCATGGAATACAGGAACATAGGAATTGCCATATTGGATCAGACCAGTGCTCACCTAGTCCAGTAGCTGGCCTCTGACAGTGGCCTATACCAGCTGCTTCATAGAAAATTGCTTTCTGAAACTTCATAACATATATGGACAAAGCCTGCTCAGAGGAAATTTCTTCCTCACTCTCATCATTTACTAGCAGATATGCCTTGAAAGAATTACTGTTTATTTCAGTTCAAAAATTTTGTTTTAAATCCTATCTAAAGAAACTACAGATGTTCTCATTGTCCCTATGACCAAGCTTTTCTTGAATCTTACCAATCTCTTGGCCTCAGTAATATCTCAGGCAATGAGTCCTGCGGGTTCATTGTACAGTATTTCCTGTTATCAGTTTTAATTTTTTGCTTTTCGGTTTCACTGATCAATCCCCTTGTTCTTGTATTATTTGAGAGGGTAAATTGGACAGACCAAATTTACCTTTCCAGTGCCATTATTATTTTGTATATCCCTGTCATATCCCCTATTATCTCTAAACTAAACTGTCCCTCTCTTTTTATTCTTATTATAGAAGTAGTTCCATGCCTTTGATCATCTTTATGGCTAACGTTACATCCTTTCTAGGTCAAAGTGATCAGAAATGAACACAATATTCCAGATAAGCACATATGATTCATATAATAGCAATTTATGTTCAGTATTATTTTCTATCCCACTCTTTATGCACCCTAATATTTTGGTTTCTTTTTTCATTGCTGTTGCACAGAGACCAGAGGTTTTCCACGAGCTGTCTGCAATGACTCCCAGTTCTGTTTCATAAGCAGCTTTCACCTGGAAACTGGTAGGAAGACAATGCAGAACACAGAGCAGTGGGTCCTATGCTCCCAGCAAGAGAAACTGTTTAAGAAGCAGGCTGCAGCATTTTAAACTACCTTTAGTTTCTGGACTGATTTCAAGTGTAACTCTCTGTCAAGCACATCACAGTAGTCTACTCTTTGTTGTCAAAGGCATAGTTTACAAGCTACAAGGTCTGCATCCAAATAAAATATTCACAATCTTCTACTCAAACAGAAATGGAAAAAAGCCATCATGATCAGTACTGCTACATGATCACTCAACAGCAACCTCTAAGTGTGAACTTCAATAGCAATCAGCAGGCATACACATTCAATGAAAAGATGATATAGTCCTCACCATATCTTCTGGTAGCATCTCCCAACAGAGCACATTGCCTTTTCTGGATTCTTCTTCTGCCAGCAAGACTCATCCATGCCCCAGTGTCAACCAGACACTGGTAAGGCACTTGATAGCACTCACACACATAATGGGACACACATGAGATATCACATTACATTTCTGTCAACAGGAAAATAGTTTCCTTTTTGATTTTGCTGTGGTTTGCTTTGCAGGGGATGAGACAACCTGCATCCTATTTATTCTCATCACTATTCTCTGTAAGAAAGCTATTGTGAAACCTAATTTCAGACATAAAAATGTCAGACATAATTCTATAGCAGCTCGATAAGTTACAAACAAACAAACCACTAAGTCACAACTTTAAATTTCATCAAATTTAGGGGGTCAGATTCAGCATCCGCCCAATAATACTCCTGTCCCATGCATTTGCGCAGAACATTCTTTCTACTTGCAAACTACACAACACATTTTTTTAGCTATCACTAAAATTCCACGTATGTTGCAGAAAGAGTTCAAGGAGAGTCGCGAAGGTGAACAGAAAAGTTTTTTACCTGCAAAGGCCAGAAATCGGGGTTTTGTGTTCCACCTTCAAAAGCTGATAACACTAATATCTAAAATGGTTGTGGGAGAAACATTCAGTTTAGGGGTGTCAGCAGTAATAGTGCTAACTGTAATAGGAAAAAAAGCTCAAGGAGAAATTTTCAGATGTTTTACTTTAAAATGCATTGGTAAATGTTCATGTTGGCAGGGGTGCTGCACTGTGGGCATAATGTAAGCAATGGCAGTGCCACATGTGGAGTTACAGTAACGGGCCCTTAAATAATTATGGTCGAAGCAAAACTTATTTTCATTTTCTTTTAAAAAGCACTCAGTTCATCTTTAAAACAGATAGCAATGGCCTATGTCTAAATGAGGCTGGAGACAAAGAAGAGAACACTTAAAAACCCTTCATTTGGTGAATAGCTACAGTCTGCAAAGATCATGGGAGAAGTTCCGCTCCCACTTACGCCTATATATTTCCCTTGACTTCAACAGGGTTGTACAGGAACAGTGTAACTGGGAGAACAGAGTGGCACTGACTGGAATAACAAAGTATCAACCAATTCACCGAGCAACTGCTTGCTTTAAAAAAATGACAATGGGTCAAAGCTGGCAACAAGCAAAGGGATACAAATTAAAGATGTAAGCACTATTTGCTTCCATTGTTCCAACGCTATTAGGTCCCAGTCCTGAAAACACTTACACGTTTAATTTTGAGTTAACCCATTGAAGTCAATGGGACTACGTATGGTACTAAAGTGGGTGTATTTGCAAGCTTGGGGCTATAGCATGATGACAAATCTCAAGTAAAGGCAGCAACTAATGTCCAAAAGGGATCTAGACATCTGTCAATGTAGTGTCGAAGCACAGGAAAGCTGGACAGAACTGTGACCCTGTCTACACTTACCTGTGGGATTCAGTGGCAGTCGATGGGAGTTACGCAAGCTATGCAAAAAACTTGCGTAACTCCCGTCAACTTCTGTGCTTCTGTTCTGCGCGCCATCTTCACTGCATTGCACCGGCAGGAACCGCGTTTGTCGACGCAGCACTACACCACTTGCGAAGGTGGTCTTAGTACGTCAATTTCTGGATCGACTGAGCGGGTCTTCACTGACCGCTCAGTCGATCCAGAGCAATCAATCTGACGGCGGTGACTTTGCCACCGTCAGTGTAGCTGTAGCCTAACCCAAATATAAAACATAGTAGGCTGGTCTTCATGAGGTTCCCTCAGCAATAGGACGTTTGTTCCTTGCCCTTTCCCTAAGAACTGACTGCTTGGCCATTGGTTTGGGTTTTACCTTTTCAAAGGGATTTTTTAAAGGGATCCCAGCATGCTCTTGTGGTAACTGGCCCTTTAAATCTGGGAGATACAGCCAGCTGCAGGCCCAGAAGGGTCACTTTGCTTTTGACTGCTATGGGATGCAACACCATCTCTTCCAGCTAGTAAGTAATTAGTCCCCTTTAGGATTTTTTCCCCTTTCTTTTCTCATTCCTGATGGTATAGCACATCTTCATATGTACTCATCCTCATCAGGCTATTGGCTGAGAGGCTATAGCTAAAAATTTGGTTTTCCCAAATTTCACATGCTTGTGAGAAATAGTGTTTATAGTCAGATTTAGGGATCAAGTATATGCTAGGTGTCTACACTTTCTAGAATTTATTTCTGAACTTAAGTGTGGATGGGAGATGAAGTGGCATATCCTTTCCTTCCACAGCTAGGATCTTGGGCTTCAGAAGGATCAGGGCCAATTTCTTCATGGAAGGAGCTGGTCCCCACCAACAAATAAAATGCTTTCGTCCACCTTGCTACTGTCGCTCAGTGTGGTGATGGTCCTACAGCAATGGCAAACCCACTTCTGTCCCTGTAGGCTGCATCTTCATGGTAGGATTATGCTGGCATGGCTATGCTGCCGTAGCTATGCCACTATAGTTCCCCTAGTGTAACCATGGACGTACTCTCTTGGGAGTTCTAGAACCCACAGATATTTACAGCAACACAGAACAGCCTCTTCAAAACAAGACAATGTATTAGTCAGCTGGAACATAGTATTTAGGAACATTAGATGAGCATGGTAAAGCAAAGCCTACATTCACACAACCTCCGAGTTTAATCTCTGCACTGAAACATCAGGAATCTTACTGCAGTTTGCTCAGACCTCCGTTCTTTGTCTCTAGTACCAATTAAGCTGTTTTCAAAAGTAGTGGCCCTTGGCCAGCAGTTGTTAAAATCCATCCATTGGTCTCCATTCACATATTGACAGTTCTTGATAAGACTAATCATATTGATCCTGACATGCCTACTGACTCACAGCCAGTCACTTCCTTGTTGATCCTCTGTGCCTGGAAAGAAAATTAATCCCAGTGGGTAACACTACAAAAGTGAGTGGGGAAACTAAGTCACATACAGTGCATAAAAATAGACATTTCCTACGTTTTCCACAGTAACTATATACTGAAATGGCCCATTTTGATTTATTTTGTCTGTACACTTGCTATTTTGCTTTTACATGTTGATGGGTTTTACTTGTAAATCTTACAACATATGCTTGGATAGCAGGGGACCATCCCTGCCTGATTCACTTGCAGTGGACAAGTTTGTTGTGGTACAAACGATGGTGAAACAACAGCCTTTCATTCATTTAGCTTTTGAACTAAATCCAAGGTGAAAGACATCAGACATCCAAAGAGAGCTACATCTAAACATGGGAATTCTTGGCAAAGACCGGAGTGATGTTCATTAATAGCTTCTTGGTTTTCCTTGGGAGGGTAGGGGGAAATGGGACTTAAGGGTGACATTTCTCAAAATTGGCTAAAGGAGATAGGCACCTGACTTCCTTTGAAAGTCGCACATCTTTAGGCACTTTTGGAAATCTCACCAAGAAAGAATAATTTAAAAAAAAAATAATCAAAATTACTAACCTGATGAATGAACAGCTCAATTGTACATCCATAACATGGAAATGCCTATCTACGTCACAGGAGGCATAGGGGATTAACCAATATTTTTCCAGGACTCTGAAGATAATGGTAAGTATTTTATTAATTTTTATTCTTTTAGTAAATAAGAAAATCTTAGCACTTGGCAGATACTCTGCAAGTTCTCGTTCTCAATGTTAAACAACTTGCATGATTACAAATCGTGTTCTGGTGACATTTCAGAAGTAGCATCTTATATAGCTATCATGATTAAAAAGTTGTTCCATGGTTAAGCCTGGAAGTAGAAAAACTGCAATTATGAAGGTGGAGATGCAGAATTTTTATAATAAAAGCTTCACAAAATAAGTTGCTCTAGATATTGTAAAAAAAGAATTAGTTACTTCTAAAAGCAATTTCAGTTAATGAAGGACACAGTAATCTGCCAACCACACACATACTACAAAACTAATGAGAAACTGCACGCTCCACTTGGAGGCACATCAGTTTTCTTCTTAAAAGAAGTCATTTATAGAAAAGCAAATTGGTGATTTCTACTTACATGCTGGATCCTTGTCAAAAAATGATAAATTATTGAAGCATATTATAAATGTGGTATCTGTATGTGTTCTGCAGAGTCCTCCACAATGTTTAATGTAGAAAGGTTAACTATTAATTACAAAATTGTTTGGAATTATTCCCTGATCTTTTTTTTTTTAAAGACACCATGCATTTCCCTCCCGTGGATAATTGAAATGTTGCCATTGCCTACATACAGTGAGAACCTGTTGGTATTTGGGGAGAATGGGCCAATGTAATATTCTCACAATTGTTTGGTGCTCATTCATCCACAAGTCAGAAGTATTTGTTGTTCCTGAAGGCAGCATAAACTGCTCAGAGAATAAAGCAGAGTTTCAGAAAACTCATTAACAAATTGGTTAAACAATCTCAGCATGAGGCACATTACCCAAAGTTGTAACCTATCACTGAACAACAGGAAAGCATTTTAAGTAATGGGTATGTGTGTAGTTTTCCACTCTGATTTAGCTTCATAGGTACCCTAAAACTATTTTTGTTGCAATCAGGCAGAAATTAAAGAGAGAAAAGTATTTTATAAGCTTGCAAGTAGCCATCCAAAACTTAGCCAAGTTTACTCACTGAGCTTTGACTTAATCTCTTAAAGTTGCTGTGGGATACATGCAAACAGTTTTTTACTTCATTGCTTGTGCAGCAATTCCTCTCTCTCTCTCTCTCCCCATCCTGCTGACACACTCCATGCTGAGAGCTTGATATCTATTTGTTCACATTGCTGGCTAGTGCATAGTTGAAGAATGGAAGGGTGTGTGTAGTATAAGAAAGGGGGTGGGAATAAAAGACATGAACAGGAGACACAATGTGTTTATGTAAGTACACAGCACTGAGACTAATAGCCTCATCTGAGGAGCAATTTGGAAAAAAAAAGCTAATGTATTTTAAAATAAAACAAATTTTAACTTTGTTTTAAAAATTCGTTATTGTGTTGGTGGGGAGGAGAAGAAGAAGGAATGCAAACTAAAAGTAACTGCAATCTGGGAAAGAGTTGCTAGGATTTGAAGTGACCTACTGGCTCTGTTGGCATACCAGATAAAAAGCTGTTCACTTGCCTGACTGACTTCTATAGCTGCCACAGTGTTAATCCCTGGAGCTTTTCTTCCATTTGATTCAATTCTTTCCCTACCCCATTGTTGAAGTATCACTGTTACATCCCCCATTCAGACTGATAATTGAAGGGGTTTTTGGCCATTTTAACCAGTCAGCGCTGAACATTTTTATCCTGTTGACTCTAAGTATGGTTCAGTATTTAAATTTGGCCCTATTTTCCCCCCAAACTGGGCCACATTATTTTCAACAAAGCATTTGTACAGATGTAGGAAGGGAGTGGTGATTATCACATTACCAACACTTAAAGGTTCCAGTGTGGAGTTATTCTCAAAATGCTCATTTTCCAATCTACATTCCTGGAAGTACCAGAAGTAACCAAACCAAATGTTGCTTCAAATTTAGTTTTGCAGAAATACATACATCACATACTTTTTCATTTTTTATTTAATTCTGTGCAGTATAACAAAGGACTTTTTCACAACTAAAGTATTCAGAAAAGTTTACAATTGTATTGTTAGTTTGGATTTAAAAAAAAAACAACCCTTCCCTCCATAGTCACTGCAATAAATCCATCTTTACAGCAAATAAGAGCAATATTTAAACAGCTGTATTTTTCAACCAAGAATTACTAACTACAAATCAAATGGGTGTCATCATTCAGGAAAAAATGCAGCAGTACAAAATATCCCTCTTTAGGCATCTTCACATCCTCCTCTTCTGTGTGCTTATATACAGAACTGTAAAAAGGAAAAAGTGAAACATGTTACAGAATTCCAGTACATAAAGTACCATGTTTACTCGAAACATCACATTTCCATCTCATCAATTAAATCAAGAAATCAGGAAATGTAAAAAATTGAGGTTCCAACAGCAATATGAACTGAGTCAAATTACATATATGTAGTTTCTATTCCAGTTTTCTTGTTGAGCACCTAGCTTAATATATTATTTTGTCAAACTGTGCACTATAAGAGAGAGAGGGTGTGCAGATGGGTTCTATAATGTGACTGTTCCTAAAACCAATTTAATTGGAACTGCCTTCTGTGATGCTGAGGAGAGTGCAACCGGATTTTCAGGATGCCGAGATTAAGGGTGTCAAAAATAACAGTCTTGATCTGACAACAAAAGATTTAGGATCCTCACTCCTTTTCATTTAAAACATATGGCAAAGCTAACAGTAACTTATGAAGTAGTCTGCACATTCCACTTATTGGGCCAGTACTAGGGTGTCTTGTGATGAAGGGTTTCCCACAAGTTTTTAGGAAAAGGTCTCCTTTAGGATAGAGGAAAAGGAGGAGGACGCCATGATAATTGCAGCTTGGGTGCCCAGAGTGTGAAATATTTCAGAGTTAACCATGTTCTCAAACTCACTTCTCAGCTCAACCTGTTTTCTAGATCCTATTACAGCCCACCCCATCATGAGAGGTGAGGTAAAACTTCTCACTACCTCGCCATCATGCAGCTTCTTCCCGCAGCCTTTAAACCATGCTCTTATTTCCAAGTTTTAAAAAAAGGGGAGGGCAGTATGTGGGACAAAAGCCCCTTGACCTTATTTGCTTCTTCAACTTTAAACTCACCAATCCAAATTCTGTAAGAGATGCCAGGCCAAACCTAAAGGCTGCTTCTCTAGTCTCATCTTCCTATTGAAAGACTGTGTAACTTCTCTCTTTTATGTGGGCTGTGTGCTCTCCTGGTTTTCCTCTTTCTGTCCTTGCCTCTGGGTGTTCATAGTGTTCAGTTCCTGGACCTCTCCTTTTTTCCCCTTTATATTTTGCCCCTGGGTGACTTCACCCATTCCCGTGCCTTCTCTTCTCTACGCTGACTCCTCTGCAGCACATGTGAGCTCTCCTTCTCACTTCATTGTTGAATCTTTGCCTCCCAACCTCTCTTCCTGGCATTTCATGTTACCAGGGTGAAAAGTATGCCTCTATTACAAATACGTCCATCTCAAGGAGTTGGGTTACAATACCATTATCCCTCAATACAGTTAAAAATAAGACCATTTTGTAGTGGGCATAGGACTTTACCTGTCCCTAAACCACACTAAAACTTATCTGTCTTGTTGCTTATACTCTTACTCCACCCATTTCCATGGTAGCTGAGCCTTGGAAAGTCTCATTATAATGCATCACCAGTCAGTGTTAATTATTGCAATCTTCTTGACTGAAGGTAAAGTCTTTACTTGTAAGCACAGTCTTAAATATTAATAAACTGCACCAGACAGTTAATTTAGTCAACATTCAGTTTTGGACAACCAAACTATGAGAGTATATTACAGTGCTATCAACATCCAAAGAACCTTATAAATTTACATAATGCTTTACAGAGCAAGATGTGGTAAGCACTGTGAAGCAAGGGACGCCTAGATAGACAAGACAGTTCGGGTGAATGTTATAGGCTGGATGACTTAAGATAAGAAAAGGTCATGTGATGGGTCAGTTTTAGGGAGAGATAGGAAAGAGAGGGTGCTTGGTAAAAGATAGGGAGAGGGGAAGGAGCCAGAAGGATCAATAAGAAAGAGCATAAAACCAGAATAGAGGAGCAGAATGAAATGAGAACACAGATGGTACGTAAAGGAAAGATCATGTACACCTCTAGCAAGAGGAGAAAGTTTGAAATGGATGTGGTTGGAGACAGGCAGTCACCTAATTTTATTCTTATACATGCATCAAATGCAAAATTCCATGCCAAAACCAATCTCCTAATTAAAAGTATTGCAGGGAGGGAGAGTTACCATTGTTTCCTCGAATAAATGCATCCCCATATTTGTTCTTTAATTGACCATTTACATATTCTTCTGTCTGCTCCAGTGCTATGTTCATATAGCCATCCAGACAAGCCAGGACACCTGAAGACATTAACAAGAAGTTTAAACAAAGAATAAAAAAAATTCTACAAAACAGAATAGATTTCAAAATAAAGAGTAAACATAAATCTGACAGTCTTGAATTCATCAAATATAGCATACTAACAATCAAACCTCTCTCTATAGATAAACTGTTCTGATTAACTGAAGCATACAGTCTACTCTAAGCCAATTAGAAAGCAGGTCAACAATGGTACAATGAAAAATTGTCACCATATCCTCATCATCCATCAGCTAGCGATTAAATCTTGATCACTTGCTCCGTAAATGAAAAATAAAGCCTCGTTATTGCTTGTGATAAAGCAGAACTTTGTCACAAGATCAATGACTTCTGCTCTGAAAGTTGAAAATCGTGCAATTCATTTATGTATTAGCAAGAGATAAATATCCCTTAATATCCTATATTATATAGAATATAGACAATATAGAGCCCCATGCATTAGAAGGGAACTGGGGACACTTAAATTAACTGAATGGAAAGTCTATATAAAAGAGGTTGAGTTTTTTTTATCTAAATGACATGTCAGGGACATAACAGAGTCATGGAGTTTGAGGCCAGAAGGGACCAACCAGATCATCTAGTCTGACCTCCTGTGTATCACAGGCCATCAACACCACTCAGCACTCACACTAAACTCAACAACTGAAATTAGATGAAAGTATTATAGCCCATAGGAGACTAGACTATTGTGTGCCACTAGCAGGGAAAAGAAGGGACCAAGGTGTACCACTGTCAAGGTCTCCCACAAGGGCAGGGAAATGATTAAGTGAGATATCTGTTCGCCATATTTGGGGTCAGGAAGAAATTTTCCCCAAGGGCAGATTGGCAAAGGCTCGGGAGGGGGTTTCGCCTTTCTCTGTAGCATGGGACACAGCTCACTTCCTAGTGGATTCTCTGTACCTTAAAGTCTTTAAACCATGATTTGAGGACTTTAATAACTCATTCATAGGTCAAGGGTCTATTGCAGGAGTGGATGGGTGAGGTTCTGTGGCCTGTGTAGGAAGTCAGACTAGATAATCATAATGGTCCCTTCTGACCTTAGAGTCTATGAGTCTATATCCAGATAACCATGGCAAATGATCCACACCCACATGCTGTAGAGATAGGCAAAAAACCTCCGACGTCACTGCCAATCTGACCTGGGGGAAAATTCCTTAACGACCCCCACAAATGGTGATCAGTTAGACCCTAGGTAGGTAAGCAAAAACCAGCCAGCTAAGGACCAGAGAGAGAGCATGCTTGGGGCCAAGTCAAAACCCTGGCCCCCCCCATCCAATGTCCCATTTCCAGCTGTGTCCATCCCCCATGCTTCAGAGAAAGGAGATTTAAAAACAAAAAACATCAACAGAAGATATTTGAGAGAGGGGGGAACTGGGGGTGGGGTGTGGGGGGTGAGAGCCTTTCTGATCCCTGCAAGTGGCTGGCTGAAATCCTGAAGCATGAGCTTTCACGAACATAACACAAACTGGAAATGTGCCATGCCCCCTACCATCACAACCCAATCATACAGTCACACTCATACATTTGTCCAGCTGTTTCTCAAAACTCTAAGTCATTTGCCCCCACAACTCCTATGGGTAGGTTGATCCAGAACCTCACCCTGTTGATGGTTACAAACCTTCTAATTTCCAGCCTGAATTTGTTCACAACCAATTTATATACATTTGTTCTTGCGCCAACATTCACAGATTCTAAGGCCAGAAGGGACCATTTGTGATCATCTAGTCTGACTTCCTGTATAGCACAGGTCATAGAACTTCCCCAAAATAATTCCTAAAGCATATATTTTAGAAGAACATCCCCTCTTCATTTAAAAATGGTCACTGATGGAGACTCCACTACATCCCTTAGTAAATTGTTCCAAAGTTTAATTACTCTCACCATTGAAAATTTACATCCTATTTCCAGTCTGAATTTGTCCAGTTTCAACTTCCAGCCATTGACTCATGTTATACCTTTCTCTGCTAGACTGAAGAGCCCATTATTAAATATTTGTTCCCCATATACGTACTTACAGACTGTAATCAAGTCATCCCTTAACCTTTCTCTTTGTTACGATAAACAGATTGAGCTCTTTGAAATTATCATTATAAGGCATGTTTTCTAATCCCTTAAACATTCTCATAGCTATTCTCTGAACCCTCTCCAATTTATCACCATTCTTCTTGAACTGTGGACACCAGAACTACACACAAAGGATTCCAGCAGCGGTCGTACCAGTGCCAAATACAGAGGTAAAATAATCTCTCTTCTCTTACTCAAGATTCCCCTATTTATGTATCACAGAATCACACTGGGAGCTCATGTTCAGCTGATTATCCACTACAACTCCCAAATCTTTTTCAGAATCAATGCTTCCCAAGATTGAGTCCCCCATCTGTCAGTGTAGCCTACATTCTTTGTTCCCAGATGTATACATTTACATTTATCTGTATTAAAACACATTGTTTGCTTGTGCCTAGTTTACCAAACGATCTAGATTGCTCTGAATCAGTGATCTGTGCTCTTCATGATTTACTGCTCCCCCAATTCTTGTGTCAGCTGCAAACTTCAGTATTTTATTTTCTTGAGTTTAAACAAATGAATACAAGTGCAATGTTGCTTTTTGAAAAACTATCTTCTTTTCCCACTTTTCTCTTAGTCCTCTGCTGTACTGCACTCTATGTACGGAATGCATTTCCTGAGATGGTCTGCTAAGCCCCTTAAATCTTTCCTCAATACCTGTTTCTTTTGTGATATCACAGGAAACAAGCGACATAAGGCCGTTTCTTCAAAAGGGCTCCACCACCATGGAACTCAAGGCAAAATCAAGATCTTAGCCATCTACTTATTTATTCTGTTTACTTGATGAACAAACTGTTCATTTATGCAGAGGGCAGGGGTTTAATGTTGGGAGGAACAGGTGCTAGGAACACTAGAACTGCAGCTTGAGGATGGCTCAAAGAATAGAATTTTTTCTCTCTCTCTCTCTCTTTTTTTTTTTTTTGCTAAACACACTAAACTTGCAACTAGTAAGATATGTGCCTTGTCACTCTGGTATTTTTCTATGTTGTGTGCCTTTCCCCTACTCCTCATCATTTTTGTCATCAGACTGTATTCTTTAGGGTTGGGACTATGCTCTCATCTGGATCAGAAAGAACCTGGTACTTTTTGAGTTCCAAATAATTACTATAACTTTGCTATTCTTTAATCAAGACAGTTATGTGGAAAAAATTGCCCAGTTGTACTCTCCTCTAGCACACGCTCATGTCTGAGCAGTGTTACTTTAAGATCTTCCATTAAATAACTGGGAATTTAAACCCTCCTGCCAACTTGTATGGTCTTAGGATCACATTTTCCTACAAGTGTTTTTCTTTCCTCTTTCCACACAAACAGGAGAAACTGACTACACACAAAGTGCGGTTAATTGCACAAAATATAGAAAATGAAAGGCCCTTCCCCCCTCTGATCTGTTATCGTAATCTTGGGTATTACTTTTAACAGTAGGTAAAAATAATTTCAGGCAAGAGAGACTTAACTTGACTGTATCCCTTTTAAAAATATCGCTCAGAATGCCCTAAAAGGCAGTATTTTCCCAGCCTTTTTTGTTCCTAGTGTACATTCATGATTCTTCTTCTCCCTTGTATTTTTCCATTCTAGTGCCACTACTGGCATTAAATGTTATTGTTACCCAACTTGTATTTACATTTTAAATGTGTATACACTGTGTGACTTGCATACCTGTATGTGTAATTTACCAAATATGGTTTGTACTTTTTCTTTGTCTCTTCCCTTATTAGGCATTCATTTGGCACAAAATCGAGACATTTTATAATTACACAGCCATATCTGCATTAGGTGACATTTGTCAAAAAAGTACAATTAGCAACACAGTCTAGAAACAGAAGTAGATAGATTTGTTGACAAATTTGTAACAGGAGTCTGGAAACCTTTTTGAACAAAAAGTTTTTTAAAATGCTTTAAGGAGTTTCACAAATGCAGCTTACATTACAGTTTCATGTACTACAATAAATTCCTAAATAAATTTTCCTCACCATAACACATGCACTATTCTCTCACAGTAGTATAAAGTGAAATCAGCTGAGTTATACTTATGTAAAAACTGCTATGATCAGTATGTGGCCCATAATGTTTAAATATTTGACGCTCTCGTAAAATCCCTTTTTCTTTTCTTTTCTTTTTTTTTTTGGGGGGGAGGGGGGAAGGAGTTGTAGAGGGGGACTGAAATGTATAGTTTAATGTTAGACAGAGTTTTTTGGGTCCCAGCTAGTCTCCTCTTCTTCACTGAATGCAAATCAGCATAATCCTCTGATGACATTGCTAAAGGAAAGACTGGTACTCCTAGAAGTCAGGATGGGACACTACACCTGTAAGTGAAGATTCTCCTTCCACTAAAAGGAAGTCATAATCCTGACTAACTTGGATTTTCTAAAGCATTTAAGTGATGTAGGAGCAAAAATCCTACTTAGAGCCATTGGAACTTTTGCTCCTATATTATTTAAGTGCTTTTCAAAAATCCCACCCTAAAGCCTCAATCCAACAAAACAGTTAAACATACGCATAACTAAGCACATGAGTATTCCTACTGACTTCAATCCCGGCCATGCTATTCCCTTAGATTTCTGCACAGCAAGGGAACACCTGTGACTTCAATAGGACAATTCACATTTAAATGCTTTTCTGGATTTAGACCTAACCCAGTAACTGGGGAAGGGAAAGATGAGGAAAAGGGCAGTTCCAAGGGGAGATGAGAATTGGAACTTTCCACAGTTGAAATCTGAGTCAATATTTTCAACTCCTCAAACTGAGGACTCAAAATTCCTATGCTGCTTCTCTCTGATGGTATCCTGAACTTTCTGGAGACCACTGACCTAGACAAATTGTTTTAGTCATTAAACCAAGTGTTTTTTCTATCAGCAATTTCTCTAGACTTGTTTATTTTTATTTAACATTATGACAACTTTTGCCTAATCTAAAATTGGCTATTCTGACACTTCAAATCACTGCACTACTAACTCGGATCCGTAGTTCAAGATTCCCAACCAAAATTCTCTCTGGGGCTTATGTAAATCACTAAAATGAACTGTAACTCTGGGGCCACAAGAGTTGCATCAGTCAACACAAACCTGAAAATCCAACTCAAGCTATTACTACTATAGCAATAATTCCTGATATAGGGAAGGCACCATACGAACACAACCTCAGAAAGCAAATACAAGTACCAAGAAATTAACATTCCTGTCAAGTTCCTTTTGCTTTTATTAGTTATGGGATTGTCATTATTTTAAAATAAAGCATTGTATTTGCTCCTTCCTCCCCTAAACAGTGAGAATGTAGACCATGGGAGAGGGTGGGGAGAACTTACCTCGATAATCAACTCCAGAATTTAACTTTACAACAACAGGCCTTCCTATAATCTGTTTTAAGAAGTCACTAGGGGTTTGCTTCCGTAGACTCATTGTGATGATCCTGGTGGGCTGGGAGGGAGAAAAATGTTTAGATAAATAACTCAGATACAGATCTTAAAACAAATATTCAGCTAAGACAGGCAGTCTTGTGGCTCTCAAAGTGTTCACTAGGGAAAAAATATCAAAGAAGTAGATAAAAGTGAACTCTTCAGAAAAAGAGGACAGACTTAAAACAGCAGTTCCACAGCCATAGCATGAAATTTTCCATTTAACTTTTTTGTAATTTCTGAAATTCTTAAGAGGACTTCTCATATGTTTTTCTGTTAAACATCTGTTCACCATGCTATGCATCTTGTAAACTTTCAGTGTAGCCAGCAAAGGCTTTTATTTTCCATAATACTTTTTGCTAAAGTAGCTTTACCTGAATCATGGAATCAAGAATAGCTAATGAGTGTTTCATATCTAAAAAAATTAGAGAAATACAATACATGCTTTATATGCAGACTGCTATGTTAAAATGGAAAGAGCAAAGGGACTGTGTTAAAAGTAAAATTCTGGGCATGATTCTGATCTTAGTTGCACTAATGCAAATTAAGAAAAATTTGGCTGAAATCATTCTCTCAAACTTAGTGAAGTTACACCAGTATGCGAGTTCAGAATTGAGCCACTTTGCATCATGTACACAACATACAGAAATAATCATGAGTATGTACTGTACATGCTCTAATTTCCATTAAAAACACACTAAGAACTTGATCTATATTATGACTCAGCTACAAAGTTTCACTTTTAGAAACCAAGCTAATAACAGCAAAAAAACATGTTTCTTCTGTTTAGTTTTGTTAAAATATATTTAGAGTTTTGTTTTAGTAGTTTAATAAGATGTTTTTACAGAAAAGACCTAAGAAGTATCTGAACATGACTACATTCTTCAGTGACTTTTGCTTTAAAAAAAAAAAAAAAAAAAAAAAGCAAAAGTAGTTTCTAAAACCAATGTCTAGCATCGCACATTGCTTACATCAGTGGCTCTCAATGTTTCAGGAGTCTGATTTGTCTAAGTTTCACTTCACTTAAAAACTACTTGCTTACAAAATCAGACATAAAAATACAAAAGTGTCACACATTACTACTAAAAATTTGCTTATTTTTAATTCTTACCATATAATTATAAAATAAATCAACTGGAATATAAATATTGTACTTACATTTCAGTGTAAACTGTATATAGAGCAGTATAAACAAATCATGTATGACATTTTAGTTTGTACCAGCTTTGCTGGTACTTTTTATGTAGACTGTTGTAAAACTAGCAAATATCTTAATGAACTGACATACCCTCTGGAAGACCTCTGCGTACTTCAAGGGGTTCACATACCCCTCGTTGAAGCTTACATGAACCCATTACCTCCTCAAAAAAGGATCAGCTTTAGTATACTAGTTTTTCCAATATAAAAAGACTTCCTCAGAATGGGGGATGAGAAGGAAGAGGGAATGCAAAAGTTGGAATGTCAAAGTCCAGGGTATGCAGAAGTTTTTTTTAAAATGGATTTAAGGTTACTGCAATGGGCACAATAGTAAAATCAGTATGGTGTGTCTGCAAACGCATGTGTCTATCCTTTATTAGAGGAAGACCATAATTTCAGGTCTACCACCATGTTATTTTACTTGCTGACATTAAGTTCACTGCTAATTTTCTGTAAGATGTGAATTAAACAACCAAGTTTTAGGACTCCTTAAAAATATTACGAGTTTACACTGGAAATTCTTCTTAGGAACACTCCTACATTACTACTGTTAGTTATTATTTCTATTATAGTAGCATCTAGAGACCCCAACTGAATTCAGGGCCCCATTATGCTATGCACTGTACAAATCACATTGTAAATTTACAGGAACTTTCTTTTGTAATCTAAATATACAAGACAGCCAAGGGTGGAAGTAATGGGTTATACTTCTTCAGTAGGTCAGAATATATATTATCAAGTCTGTTCTTATACCTGCACTAGGTTTCTGCATCTGTGAATTCTAACATCCCTTCTCTACTTCTCATCTTCTAAATTCTAAATGAATTAAGACAAGACCAGAAATTCTATAAACTGTTTCTCATCTTCCAGGGCAGAAGGCTTGGACTAATACAATACCATAGAACCTTGACTGAAGCCAATGGCATAAAATGACTTTCTTGATCAAAGATGAAGGCTGAACATCTTATCTTAAAGACCTAGGAATTAAAATTAACACTTCTGCTTATTGTATTGAATATTCTCAAGGTATGTTACTTTGTGTGTGAGATTTTGTATGCAAAATGTATTTAATTCTTCCCTGTAGGTTTATATAGCCAGAAAATCTGGAGTAGTTCTCATTATATAGACAGGTAAGATAGACCGAATCATAAGAATATTGCTAATGGGCTTTAGTGGATTACAGATGCATTTATTTTAAGACCAGAAGGGACAATTATATCATCCAGTCTGACCTCCTGTATAGCACAGGCCACAGGATTTCCTCCTGTTACTTTTGTATTGAGCCCAATGACTTGTTTAATGACTTATCTATTAAATGGGGGGGGAAGTAGAGCAAAGTTTTGTACAGTGTGGACTGCATCTTAATATAGTGTTTCATGGACCACTTCCCCTTCTGTTGTGATTACAAACTATCATCTCTGTGTCAACTACAGCAAAAGATACAAAGAAAAATATTAGGAGTGTATTTAATAGATGTTAACTGTCTAAGGGCTGGTCTACACTTGAAAGTTAGGTTGGCTTAACTTCATCACTCAACTCTGTGTGGTTTTATTAAGCCGAATTAAGCCCTGGTGTATTCTTCCGTCCACCTAGCTACCATTTCTGAGAGGTGTATTTATTACAGTAAAGGAAGAACTCCTTTTATCACTGTAATATTTATAATATTATAGCGGTGCTGTTGCAGCACTGCAGCTGTGCCACAGTAGCATTTCTAGCATAGACATACCCTAAGGTAGTAAGCGTTTTGTCCTTTTCATAAAGGGAAATAACAGTCTTATTTCTACCCTTCATCCATGACACTCTCCCAAGAGTTCCTCTTTCCTCCCTACTTGCGTTTGTCTTCTTCTCCCTGGCACATGCTTCCCTAACATTTAACTCCTCTTTCCCCTAGGCATACTGTGGACACTAGTGGTTGGCAGCTCCAGTCTTTAGGATAGCTCCTGTTTCCCCTCTTTCAAAGTAGCAGAAGCATCTAGGAGAGGCAACTAGGTTGCCTTCTCATTCCAAGCTGCTTTTACAGGCCTCCAGGCTCTTCGCTACTGAGCCTGGACACTAGCAGAAGTAGCTGGAAACAAGCAGAACCAGAACCATGCAACCAGCCAACTCTACTCAGACCACCAGCAAGTGCTACAGTTTACAAACTGCATGTCTGCCACAGGATACTGAGACTTGAAATTCACTACCTCTGCATTTATGAACCGCACTGTTCTGCAATGGGGAAATAAACAATATCTACACAGTTTGAAGAAATTGTTGGGTGAGGGTGAGAAGACAATCAATACAAGAAAGGCACGATACATAAAGTCCTGACAGTGTCAATTTATCTTTGTAATCTGATTGAGCCAGCAGCTGTTCAACATCTATTTTTTGTAACTGTCCATAAACTATTAGTTAATATTCCTATACTAACACACACGGGAAAAAATTATTTTAAACCCCATGGGAGAAAGTTAACTGGCAATCCACAATTCCAAAAGAAATTCAGGGGTGGCAGTAAACAGTTCGCTAGAGATGAGTCTACAGCACAGGTATAGGCAGCATACAAAGCAGCATCACAAAGAGGAACTATTACAGTTCTTCCCTAGATGACACGGGCTATGATTTTGGCATGGAGGTCATGGTAATAATTAATTTGAATAAAGTCCATGACCCCAACCCCAGTTCCCAGCTCCATGCATTGCAATCCAGTGCAAGGGATCACAGCGCCACTCAGGTTTGGCCCAGCCACCCTTCTGTAGATGGAGATAGATTGGTGGGATGTGCCTATCCTGAGTGGTGCTCCAACCCCATGCGCCAGGTCACAGCACCCCAGAACAGCAGGCACTGCTGTGGGGAGAGTGCGAGGTGGGCTTGCTCTCCAAATCCCTCCCACTCCCTCCTTTCTGTCTGCACCTCTGCCACAAAATTTATTAATAATTTCCATGACAAAATCATAGCCCTACTGGTAAGACACCACCTAAACTACTATGTCCACTTCCAGGCACCTCAAAACTGGAAGAATGTTGATAAATTAGAGAGAACCTAGACAAGAGCAGCAAAGTGAATCAAGAGCCACAGAGGTTGAAATAACTATGTATAGCTTGGCTAAACGATGACTGAGGAATATAACAGTATACAAGAAGTTTGAGTGTAAAGCAGAAGGAAGTTGTTGTTTAGTGTGGTTCTAGGAGATATAACCAGCAACAACAGGATGAAATTAAGAAAAAGGAAAGTGTCTTGGCTCAGGGACAATCTTTATATTTGTGCATTGGTTAGCATCAAGCACACTCTGATATACCAATAAATAAGACAAAGATCAAGCAATGCTTCCTTACTTTATACAAAATTGTGTAATAGCATCCCAATGGAAGCAGCAGAGGCCCCACTGACTGAGAGATATAAAACATACTTGAGAATATTGTCTAGGTAACAATTTTGCATTACATTAATAGGCACATATATTGGGTTATTTTTTCATCTCTCATTTAAAATACTCTAGTTCAGAAATGGTACTATGGATTTTAATGGGACTTCACACGTTGTCACTCATCTAGTAATAGTTGCATTGAACTTAGTTGCAGCATGTAGAAAAACCCCAGCAAATGGAACAACCTATGCAAAACACAGACCATATGTAAAAACACCAGACAAAGGTTGACTTTGCAACAGAACAGAAACAGAAATAGATAATGAACATAAGAATGGCCATACTGGGTCAGACCAATGGTCCATCTAGCCCAGTATCCTATCTTCCGACAGTGGCCAATGCCAGGTGCTTCAGAGGGAATGAATAGAACAGGTAATTGTCAAGAGATCCATCCTATTGGCCTTTCCCAGCCTCTGGCAAACAGCAATCCCTGCCTATCCTGACTAATAGCCATTAACGGACCTATCTTCCAGGAACGTATCTAGTTCTTTTTTGAACCGTTATAGTCTTGGCCTCCACAATACCCTCTGGCAAAGAGTTCCACAGGTTGACTGTGCAATGTGTTAAAAAATACTTCCTTTTATTCGTTTTAAACCTGCCGCCTATTTCATTTGGTTTTTGTGTTATGAGAAAGAATAAATAACACTTCCTTATTTACTTTCTCCAGACCAGTCATGTTTTTATAGACCTTGATCATATCTCCTCCTTAGTCATCTCTTTTCCAAGCTAAAAGGTCCCAGTGTGAGACACCCCTACCCCCAATGAGACGAACAGCCACTGGTGGGCATGGGGGACTTGGACGGACTCTACTACCCACTCCCCACCCTCCTTTGGGGGCTTTTCCACCCCCTTTGTTAGATCCTTTCTGTGCTTCACAATGGAGCGGAGCAGAAGGGCCTCTACAGAGCCAAATTCTGTGACGGGATCCTGCTACCGTCCAACCCTGTCTGTAAGTTACTGGGGCTCCTCTCGCTGTCAGTGCGCCCAGCCCGACCCTTCACCCCTCGCTCGCCGCACGCAGCAGCTCCTTGGAGCCCGGAGAGCGAGTATTCAGAGGTGGCAGCGCTGCCCAATCAGCGCCACTCCGCTCCAGGCGCTGGGTGCGGGGAGGGGGGGGGGTTGAAATCCCTATTTAGACCAGGGGTTCGCATCCGCCGTGCCCCCCTCGCTGGGATTTTACGCCAAGCCCCAGTGGCTGCTGCCGCTTGGGCTCAGCCGCCCTTAGGCGCTGCCCCGGCCCGGGGAGGAGCCCCACAGCCCCTCTGCACTAGCAGGCAGCGGGACCCTCCCACGGAGAGCGCGGGGTCCCCTGCACACGCAGGGCGCGAGGGGCAGAGGAGCCGGTCCGCGCGCCCCCAGCTCTCCTCCGGCTGCGCGCGCCGGCCTTGGCCATGTGTGGAGGCCGGTGCGGACAGAGGGAGCGCCCCGGGCGGGCGGGCGGGCGCGCGGCGGTCAAGCCCGCCACCTGTCCCCGGCTGCCCCGAGCTCCCGCGCGCCTACCTCGCGACGTCGCTGGCCTGGAGACGGTCGGTCGGTCGGCCCGCCTGTTCCCTTCCCGAGCGGGCGACTGGCAGCGGCGCGTGCGGCTTAACCAATCAACGCTCTCCCCTGCACTTCCGGCTCTGCTACGGTCAGCCGGCAGAGCCAAAAGTGCCCAACGAGCGACGGAGCGAGCGAGCCTTTGCTCCTGGCTGGGGGAGGGGGAGCTGTTGGAGTGGCCGGTGCTGGGTGTAACGGGTGCTTTGCCCGCCAACCTCCCCGGCCGAGTCCTTGCGGCCGTTCTCTGTGCCTCCAGCTCCTGCCCCGCCCTGCTCTGCCGGCGCGGCCTCGGGCCCGGCTTTGGCTCCACCGAGACCCCCACAGAACCCCCTGGAGGCGCCTCAGATCGCTGGGCCGCGCCTGCGTTTTCACAATAAAGGTCCGGGCCGGCGCTCAGCAGCTCCCTGCCACGAGCCACCGCCCGCCTGAGCCGCACAGTGACCGAGCCACGAGGTCACTAGAGCCGGGCCGCAGGAGGAGGAGGCGGGGGTGATGCTAGCTTCTGCTGTCTAGCGTACCCCGCGGGGTGGGAGGCTCAGGTTCAGTCCCCCCCGCCGGAGTAGGAGCAAGGCTCTGTATCCGGGTGTCCCACCTCCCAAGAGACTGCTGTGAGGCTGGCAGGCCAGACGCCAGCTCTTGCCCAGGCTGCAGGCAGTAGCTAAGGACTGATCCCTTCACAGCCGGAGACCGGACCTGGTCATCTGTATGTCAGCTTGCCTCGAGATAGGTATTAGTCCTATAAGACTGTGGTGCGTGTTTAGACTCTGTGAAATGCTCTGAAGGTGCTGCATGCATTAGTCTCACGAGTCGTGTCGGTATTCCACGCTATACGAAAACTTGTACGCTTGGCTTTATAGCTTTGAAAATGTTTGCCCTGAATTTGTGAACTCAGGCCCAAGAATCATCCCCCCCTAATCCAGAAGGATTTACAAAATCAGATGAGTCATCAAGAATCATACCAATACAAAAGATGGGTAATGGCCCTGTCATACCTGGGAAATGCTATGTGCAAGGAAGCCACCCTTGGGCTTTGAAGTTGAATGAAGGAAAAAAAAAAAAAAAGGAAAATTTTCCATCTTTTTGACTGTTTGAACTCAAAAGGTCCAGAGACTCTAAACTGAAGCAAGAGATCCCCAGGAACTGCCCTGAAAGACAGATCACTTTTAGGATTTAGATGGCAAGTCATTGTGTGTATAGGTTTGCTTGCTTTAACCTGTAAATAACTTTCTTATTTCTTTTTCCCAGTTAATAAACTCTTAGATAGTTTATTATGGGATTGACTATAGCATTGCCTTTGTTATAAGATCTACTGTACCAAATGACCAGGGATAAGTCTTTATCACTTTTTAATAAGAAATTGGTGCTTGGTCATAAGATGTCATTTCAATTTAGTTGGAACCATAGCATGATTAGAAAGTTTCTCCCTGCACACAAGACATAGCGGAATCAGGCAAGATGGCTCCCCAGTATAAGAAAATCTATAGCACAAATAATGGTCACACTAGGGTCTGCTCACACTAGGGTCTGATTTTACTTTCTTGTGCTCAGGCTCAGCTTTGTCGCTGTATATAGATGTGGAAGCATCAGAATCTTTTCTTTTACAAAATTCCCCTCTCCCTTCTGTAGCGACGGGGAATTTTCAAAGCTAAGAAGACACCAGGCTTGGTAATTGCACTATTAAAAAACTGCCATTGCAACTGCATGACCCGCAAAAACTCCACCAACACGCGATTCCCACATGAACAGTTTTACTAGATGCGTCTCATGTCTGTATTAGTACACTGAAAGAGTAAAATGACCAAAATACAATTTAGTTCCATCCACAAAACTAAATTATATTAACAATGTTTAATTTATTAATTTATTTATTTGTCTCATGTATGACTTTTCCAAAATTCCACAGCACACCTCTTCATGTCTTATGGCACATCACTGTGCCGTATCCCACCAGTTGGGAAATGCTGGTCTAGCCTGTTGAAGTTGTTCCACTCTGGATAAATAATGAAATAGTGATTGGAGCAGGGAGGCTGGACCCAGGGTCTCCCAGGTGGGTGTCCTAACCATCACGCTATAGAGTCATTCTCACGCTCTTCTTCTTTCTAGCTCAATGCCTATTAAGTGTTTATCCACAGTGGAACAGTCATTGGACCATAAAGCGAGAAGGAGAAGGAGACCACTTCCCCCTCCTCCAGCCATTTTGCATGAAGCAAGGAAGGCACATAACTCATTTCTGCAAGAAACAATTTAGGCACTGGTTCCTGTTCCTGGATAGCTAAACAGAGAATAGGTGCCTCCCAGCAGCATAGACTAAAGCGCCTATCTCCGAGAGAGGGGCAGCACTCAGCACACACTCTCTCATGAGCATCTCTTCTATTGACTAGCTTAGGTGGCTCCCTGCCTACCATGCTGGCTTTTGTGGGTCACATTCTAAGGCTCCTGTCTCCCCATTTATTGTATATGGAGCCTGGGCAACTAACTCGGCTTTGTGGATCACAGTGTTGTTCCTGTGACTTTCTAGGCAACTAAAATGTAGGTACTGTGGTGCTCAATGTTGCAACACCTAAGTTCCTGCATGCAGAGCTGTCCCTAGGGTGACCACCCCCGGCCCCATGCTTCGACATCACTGTGTCATGTTACATCTCTTCACATGTACCCATCAGCGACCCTCCTCCCTGTCCTCACCCCGAGGGAGGGGGAGAGTCTATGCTGCAGTGCGCCTGTGCTGCATCCCCTGCACACGTTATCAATAGTTCAACGACCAGCCACAGCATGCTTCCCTTGCTCGCCTGGACCCAGCAGCAGGAGCAGCCCACCTTGGCTGTGATTTGCAACCTGTGCAGATTGGGGTTTGGGGTGCACAGCTGCCAGTCAGTCATCCCCGGTAGGGGTTTGAGGGAATGTGATTTGCCCCAGACCCTGCACTCCCCTAGGGACAGCCCTGCCTGCATGGATCCCACCCTAAGTCACTTGGTCACCCAATACAGAAAGTCTCATTAGTCTGTGCCCACTCCAGCTGCTGTAACACAGAGCTCAGCCATACCCTCTGTACGTATGGACTTGCTTTCAATCACGTCTGGCTAGTGTTCTCCTGGTAGAGATGACCTGTATCTCTTGATGGTGGGGGGGCATAATTTAAGGGGGAACACATGACTGCCCTATGTGTCACCTATGGCCCCTTTCCCTCTCCCCTTGCATCCTCCACACCTGCTCCAAGCTGACACCACCTTGCCCCTGGTCACAGCTCCCCATTTACTTCTTCCATCACCTCCCAGCTGTGGGTACTGTATGAGTCAGAGCAACCTCCGGACACCTACTGCTGAGCAGGTAACTGTAGCTGTGGGCCAGGAAGGGACAGGACTCGGGGCTTCCCTGTGCTTCCTCTGGTGGAGATGTGCTGCCAGGTATGTTCCCCTCAGTTGCACTCAGCCTGACTCCCACCATAGCAGAAATCTGGGGGGGGCATGTGACCCATGTGCCACCTCCTCTTCCTGTGTCGCATCTGTCTCTTCAGTACATAATGACCAGACCAAAGGATCTGTCCATCTAACACATGTCTGTGAGAGCTGAAAGGTTTAATTTGCTGGTGTTTCATATATGTTTTGTTGCAATACTATTAATTTTAGAGCCATGTGAAAAGTTCTCCCTGGTCTTCACTTCTCTTTTCAGAGGATAATATCATCTAACAGGTTAATGGTCCAAACTTCAAATACACTACCTCCTTTGTCTTGTTTCTAAGGCCATATCTACACTTACAAGCTTACACAGCTGTACCGATACAGCTGTGCCACTGTAAGAGCATTCGTGTAGCCTTGTTATGCTGACAGGAGAGAGCTCTCCCATTGCAATAAAACCGACTCAATGAGCGGCGGTAGCTATGTCAGCGGGAGAGCATCTTCTGCCGACATAGCGCTTATGCCAGCAAAATTTATGTCGCTCAGGGGCGTCTTTTTTTTTCACACCCGTGATTGGCAACAGTTTTGCCGACAGAAGTGCTAGTGTAGACATGGCCTAAGAAAGCTGTTATCTGGTCGAGTCCGAGGTGTTGGAATGTGTGAAGCAGGGGTAGTGGCAAGTCATGTGGTATGAATGCCTTCCAGCCATGCTCTAACTTCTGGCACAGACTTGCTTATGGCTGATACTGAAAACTTCTCTAACATGTTCTACTTGCCCATTATTTGACAGTGCTTAATATGAACTTTATCAGCATAAAAATCTCTACTTGTGTTTATCAGTATTTTGTAATTGAATGTTATGCTTAGGAAAGATTTTTGATTGACAACAGTGGAAATTTAATTCCTCTAGTTACAGAACAGGTACAGCAGCATGCAAGCTTCCTCATAACGAGTCTCCGAGTGTGCTTCAGAGTGTTTTGGCGGGACCATCCCTAGGTTTAATCTAGTCTAATCTGGTTTAATCTCTATGCCTGTTCAGTTCTTGGCTTTTACTGTCAATAAAGCACTATTTGGCACAATTTGTGATATTGTTTTTGTTGATGTTTTATAAATAACTGGAGCAGCTCCTAGAAAATTGGCTAGTGCTACAAAGGCCATTGCAGAAGGTCTTTTCAACTGTAAAAGAGGTGGGATGATTATCACTGGAGGGGGCAGAGAGGTATCTGCTGATAAGCATCTTCCCCTTGCAAGCCTTCTCCTAACATACAGAACTCCACAATTTATCCCCAGTTAACCATAACTCTCTCCCTTGACCTCTGTCCTTCTACTACTGTACCTGGAAAGATGAAGTGAGGACACAGTTACCACTGTACTGGACCTCTCTGCAGCAGCTGCCTTGGAATTCTTCTGCAATATGGTAAGCAATGGATTCTAGCATACTCCACATTAATCTTGGACAAAACTCAGATATAGAATTCTACATTCCATCTTGAGCTATATAGTATTTTTAAAATGGACCTTGAAGATCCTCCCAACCAGATATCTGAAGTCTTGAGATTATGCAATAAACATCCTGGGAAATAACCTACAATAGTTCTTTTATTATAATTGTCATTTTTTGCTTTTCCCATTAATAGAGAATTATGCACAAATTTGAAGAGGAGAAAGAAATTGTCAAAATTCTACATTGTATGTTTTCCTAATATATTAAAAGCCTCTCTGGCTCACAGAAAGAACTCTCTACTTCTTAAATCTGAGATTTTTGGACTGTTATTCCATGTCTATTTTATATCATGTGAAATTTCATCTTGTTAAAGACCATAAGTCATACCTATTTTAGAATTATGACAATGCAAAAGCAATATTGATTTCTCATAAAACCACTAAGAAAATTGTCTGAATGTTCCAAGGATGATTCACATTTGGAATCTACTTTGGAGGGTTTTTTTGTGTCTTACTCACATTTATAGCAGAAAATAATGTAAATAGATTTCTTATGAAAAAATTACTTGATGTAGAATATAATTCTATTAACGCCCAAATGTTCTTGTTTCTATCTTAAGTATTCATAAGGATCCTATTACTGAAGTATGTGGGTACTTCAGAATCTTTAGTATATTTATCCTCACTACACCCGTTAGGTAGGGAAATACTATTATCTTCATTTTACAGATGGGGAACTGAGGCACAGAGGAACTAAGGGTGTGATTCATAGGGAGGACTCATGGGAGGGGGGAAGCCCAAGTTCAAAGCCCTTCTCCACACTAGGCAGAGGGGGGAAATAAACTTGGGTTTCCTACATCCTGGCACCACCTCCTCACCCTCTGGCTGTTTTATGTGAGTTTAGGTGTGCTTGGAACATGCCTATTGGAAGAGGCCCAAAAGACAAGCCTAGTCTGTGAATCTTGCTGAAGCTTACTCATGAGTTAGGTGCCAAATTGCTAGTGTTGGAACAAGGTGGTTGTGTGCAATACCAGCTGCTGAAATTTAGGCACTTTTGGGACTTTTATGATGAAAACAAGTACCTAGGGCATATAGGCACCAGCTGAGCAGGGGCTTTGTGAATGCCAGTGACACCGAACTCCTTATGAATCCTACCCAAAGTGACTTGCCCAATGTCACCCAGGAAGACTGTGGCAAAGCAAAAAATTGAGTCTCCAGGGCTAACACCCTAATCACTGAACCATGCATCGTTCTCTTTAGGGCAGTAGGACTAGGACAGGACTGCTTGTGTTCACTTAGAAATGTTCCTGGGATGTGGATTTTTTAATTCATCCTGTCTCATCAGTCATTATTGTATTAATAACTTATTAAATGATTAATGACAAATAATAAAAAGAGAGTGGAGTGTGGAGCTTTAGAAAACAGGTTGGTGAAGGTCTCCTTCTCTTCTCTTTGGAGTTATTTAACATATATTTTTATTACATTCTTTGGTAACATTTTTCTTAAAGGTTAAGCCAAAAGTGTTTTAAAAAGCAAGGTCTGTGAACCTGATAAAGTTAATCTTACTGACCTAGGAGTTCTGGAATGGGCATGGCCAAATAAATGGAGCCACATTGTAATTGGGTTGCCAGGCAACAATCATATTAATCAAAAGCCTCCAACTCTACGTGATTATATCTAGTACTTGAAGCAGAAAAGGAATTTAAAATAGTCATTGCTGGGGACAGCCTTGCAAAATTTAACTTGGCCACCAGTCTTCAGTGTGTAAAATTTTTGATGGTAAAATACTAGTTTTCCCATTATCAATAGTCAGTGTGGTAAAGACTGGGCGAAGAGCATTTGTGAGCTGCTCAATTTGCATAACAATTTTTGCAAATCTGACTAGTGGTATTTTGTGATTGTAGGTTATCCATTTTTGTAATTTTTATTTATTTTTCTATGTTAATTGTGTTTAAAGAAGTTCTGTTTGTTTGTTCATCACTAGTCTGCAGGATCCTGATTTGCAGAACCATTTAGTCTATAGATGGCTCCCTATTCATGTTGGTTCTCTCTCTCTCTTTCTCCTATTCTTTTTATTTTATACTATTCAACAGGTGAAATGTCTTTGATTTTGTCTTTGATGTCATATCGAGCTCACAAACAAGATTAGGTTTTACAACCTCCCTAACCTGCCCAGTTTCAGGCCTGGGAATTGAGTTTGTGAACTGTACATACTTGGTGCCCTGCAGTTCAGGGTGAAAGATACTGAATCAGGAATCCGAACTCAGCCCCGGTTCCCTTTCTTTGGTGACTTGTAGTGTTTCCTTTAGGGCTTGAAACTGTCTCATGAGCCGTTCTGTGTGATGAATTGACCTCAGTGCAATAAGATGTATATTGTTCAGCGTTTTGGTGTAGTGCGATTTGCATCTGGGATGAAAGGCTGTTGAATTCCTTTGCTAATATATTCAGAAAGATAATGCAAGCACCTCTGTTAATGGGCAGCCTAAAGAATGCTACATTTCCTGAATGACAAAATCTAAGTGACCTCAGAAAGGTGGTCTTTGAAGGATTTACATAATCCATATTTAATGGAATTTTTAATGATTTCAAAGCTTCAAAAATGAAAATAAAATTTAGACTTTATTTTATCTTTTTCTGTCTCACTCATCCAAATGAAAATGGATTTAGATCTAAAACTTTGTATGTTTCGATCTCAATAGATTGTTTTAAATACCGTATTGCTTTTTCTTTTCATCATGAACTAGGACAAAGCCTTTTTGAAGTTTATAATTCAGTGAAATCAGTGGGAAGCTGCCCTTGTGTTTTAATCAAGATGAACTTGAAAGGTGAACATTGTAAGTGGTAGAAATTATTTATAATTTGGTAATAAAACTTTATGTCTAACACTCCAAATTTCATACAACTGCTATGTGCTGGCCTTGAGATATAAAACAATTGCAGATGCCTTTACATTTGGCCTTAAATGTAAAGTCATAAATTACACTGATAGAGTCCATAGTCATTCCCAGCTCCCAAAATATCCATATTAACATCTTCACCTCAAACATAAATGGTTATAAAATTACAACCAAAAAAAAAAAAAAAGTTGTGTTGGCCTTTGTCAATTGAGCTTAACGATGGAAATCTGTGTAACATTTACCTGTTGCTGAGCCTTAAACATGAAGCATTTCAGAATCCTTGTGCAGAAGATCAAATTAAAACTTTGTGTCCAACTTTAAAAAAATCAAGTGTTATTTGGTGGTCTCACTCTTCTTTTAATGCAGTAAAAGCTGCTTCAAAATTAAGGAGTTCCCCTCCCCCGCACAACACACACAAATGAAAGCCTTTCCAGAGTGAGACAGTGTTGCATAACAGAGTAAAAAAGGAGCATCCAATTCTTCACCTTCTATTTCTTGGGGAGGAGCAGGGGGAAGATTTATATAACTTAAAGACACAAAAAAACCAATTCAGATGACAAGAGAATGAATCCAAAGTTAAGTACAATTAACTTTGCAATTAACTGCGCAATTCCAAGCTATAATCACTGGAAGATAAAAGGAAGATAAAGTAAATGGGAGGACAAAGGCAGCACCTGAAAGGAGGATCTTGGAGGGTGAACTTACTCTGCCACCCAAAGGACAAAGAAAATTTGGCAGAAAATTACTGCAACCCTCAGTGATTTTAATCCTTACGCCGGTAAACTTAATTGGAAGAAACAACTGTAGAAATGTATGCTAAAATGATGCACAGTGTATCTCTGCTAGTTCAGAGCACATGAGAATGTGGGGAAGGGGGAAGCAAACTTCTGGAACAGCAAGTAGAAACATCTCACTGCAAAAGTGGAGAAGCTTGAAAGTTCAAGGTCTCCATGGGAACATTAGAACTGCAGTTGTCTGCGGGTACAGGGGACAAACACTATTGTATTTCTTGAAAATCAGAGATAAGGGATGAAAACCTGGGTCCATTGACGTGAATGGAAGTTCTGCCAATAGAGCCAAAATTTCACCCTGAAATCCTCCAAATAGATGGAAAGAATGAAAAACTCAAAACAAAGCCAATCTATTGAACTAGTATCTCCCACAATAATGGGGCTTCTAGGTAAGACCCTACAGATCTAGAACACCAGTCTGTAGAGATACTAGGTAGCTAACCTCTTCAGGCTAACACCTAGTAAGAGCTGTAACCTACTTGCATTCCACTTTTCATTACCCACTATGGACACAGACCATGGGAAGTTCCAGCTCAAGGTTTTGACAGATAGCAGCCTCATGGCTCCTGATTGGCTCCCTGCCTATATAAACCCAAGTATCTAGGCAACACTGTGGATCTCTTGTAGCTGTCATGAATGTTCTTGAATTCCCGACGTTAGCCTCAGCTTGATTTGGACTTTGACTCCTAACTCTGATCCTGAAACCTGACTCAGACTCTGACCCTTGGTATCAACCCTGGTCTGGAACCTGACTGTGAACTCCTCCATGACTCCCAGCCTCAGGTTTGCCGCTGCTCTGACCCTTGGCCCTGACTGCTCTTGTTGGGATCCTCATAGTTAGGCTGAGAATGGTCATAATTAATTTTCACAATTCTCAGCTGCAAAAGCAGTGAAGAGCCTAAAGGTCTGATCCAAAAGCCATTGAACTCAATGGAAGTCTTTCCAAGGGACTTTAGATCAGGCTCTAAATGAGGGAACTAGAGATGGGCCCAAGTAGAAAAGACAGAACGAATTCCAACCCAAATTTTTCCAGAGTTAGGAGTTGTTTAGGTCCAGGGTTTTTGCATGTTCATTATAAAGTAAAGGGTTATCTGCAAAATTAAGATCCAAACTGTGATTTGAATTTTTCAGAGTTCAAGGGTGTTAAGAGCTAGTGTTTGTTGGCATCTATCTTTAGAAAGAAGCTACCAAATGTATGTTTTAAAACCTGTTCCACTGGAATCCAAAAGGAAAATTGAATACACTGATATATGCAAAGAGCTCTGGTTTAATCAAAGAATCATAGAAGATTAGGATTGAAAGGGACCTCAGGAGGTCATCTAGGCCAACCCCATGCTCAAAGCAGGACCAACCCCAACTAAATCATCCCAGCCAGGGTTGTGTCAAACCTGTAAGGATGGAAATTCCATTACCTCCCTAGGTAACCCATTCCAGTATTTCAACATTCTCCTAGTGAAAAGGTTTTTCCTAATACCCAACCTAGACCTCCCCCACTGCAACATGAGACCATTGCTCCTTGTTCTGTCATCTGCCACACTGAGAACAGCCTAGCTCCATCCTCTTTGAAACCCCCCTTCAGGTAGTTAAAGGCTGCTATCAAATCCCCCACCCCCACACTTCTCTTCTGCAGACTAAATAAGCCCTGTTCGCTCAGTCTCTCCTCATAAGTCATGTGCCTCAGCCCCCTAATCATTTTCATTGCCCTCCACTGGACTCTCTCCAATTTGTCCACCATACTTTCTGTAGTGGGAGGCCCAAAACTGGACAGAGTATTCCTGATGTGGCCTCACCAGTGCCGAATACAGGGGAATAATCACTTCCCTCAGTCTGCTGGCAATGCTCCTACTAATGCAGCCCGAAATGCCCTTAGTCCTCTTGGCAGTAAAGGCACATTGTTGACCCATATCCAGCTTCTTGTCCACTGTAACCCCCAGGTCCTTTTCTGCAGAACTGCTGCCTAGCCAGTCAGTCCCCAGTCTGTAGCAGTGCATGGGATTATTTCATCCTAATTGCAGGGCTCTGCACTTGTCCTTGTTGAACCTCATCAGATTTCTTTTGGCCCAATCCTCCAATTTGTATAGGTCACTCTGTATCCTATCCCTACCCTCCAGCATATCTACCACTCCCCGCATCTTAGTGTCATCTGCAAACTTGCCAAGGGTGCATTCCACCCCACCCTCCAGATCATTAATAAGATGTTGAACAAAACGCCTCCAACACTGACTTCTGGGGCACTCCATTTGTTACCAGCTGCCAACTAATCATCGAGCCGTTTGTCCTGATTTACCTGGCAACAACAAAGCTATTCCACAGATGATGGACCATACATTTTGAATCTTGTAATATGTTTGTGCTGCTTCTATCTCATTTCACTGCCAAGCACTACAGCTCCAATTCAGAGAGAATAGGGATGTTGGATCAGATTCTGTTCTCACTTAACCAGTGTAACTCCATTGATTTCAGTGGAGTTGCTTTTGAATCAGGCCTATCAAGTTACCATTGTTAACCTAATTCTGAGTTCACTTATGAAGCTCTACATCACAGTAACTCTACTGAAGTCAATGGAGTTACAATGGTTTGAAACCATAGAGAGAGAGCCTATAAGGCTCAGAAGCATAATTCCAATATTTGGGGTTGCAAATTTAGTGCCTAATTCAGAGGGATGTTGAGCATCTGCAACTCCCATTGAAACCTAGACCCATCTGCTCTTGAAGAATCTCATGCCTGCCAGCAAAAGACCCACTCCCTCAGTGTTCTCATACCCACTATAATGTCCCATTCCCATGCCCCCAATCAGATATGTTCGTTCTCAACTCATGCTCAACCTCACTGCTTCTGGAGACCCACTGGCTCCAGGACCTCCCACCACAGCAGATGGGGAGTGGGTCACTCAGGAGCTTCAAGGATGCAGGAAGAGAAGGTAGAGAGGAAATATTAGTACTTCCATCGCTTTCCTCCTTAATAAACCTAGTTACAGAAGAAAGTAATATCACTTATAGAATCACAGATTTTTTTTAACACTGCAAGTAATAACACCAGCACCACAGGCAGGACTGAATTTCCTGCCAACCCCCAGATCAAATATAATAACAATTGTGCTCTCTGTTAATTATGTAACACATTTTTAGTGATTTTTTCAAGACCCACGCACTCATTGTAACACTGAAACACACAAAATTAAGTACCCTCACATAACACGAAGATAAAGATGCAGCACCATCTATTGGTGGAGGTACTATCTGCACTGAACTTTACAACTCCCCCCCCCTCCCTCACCCCCCCAAGTTAAATCAGAATTTAAAACAGTAACTCCTTGGAATCCAGATAGTCTGCTATCCATGCATGCTTCCATGTTTGTCTACCTGCTTGAGTCCTACATTCAGTTAGAGACATCTCTGAAATGTCCCTGGTACATTCATGAATTTGAAAGGCAGTCTGCAGAGTTGAAAAAAAAGAGCCAATACCCCTTTGTAGTGTTGTAGAAGTGATTGCATAACTATCTATAAGAAACACAATTTGCACTGGGGAGCTGCTGGCAAAAGGCTTTGGCATAACCATTCAAATACACAGCTAGACACTGTGCTGCTTTCTCATCATTCACAGAGAACAACAGTTCAAAGTCTATCAAGTACTCACAGATTCCAGTCTCCTCTGTATGACCAGTACATTTCTTCTTAGACAAAAGGGCTTTTGCTGTCTGGAATCCACTGCCACAAGTTGTAATTCTCACTAATAGAATCACAGGGGTTTACTGGAGCACTACAAATATCAGCTCCAGCACAGACTGGCGGGACTAAACTTCCCGCTTCCCACCCCAAATCAGATCAAGAACGTCATAACATACAAGACGACAACTTAACATTAAGATAAGGATACAGTACCATCTGTTGGTGGAGGTGCTGTCTGCACTGAACATTGCAGGAACCCTAGTGCTGCAAATCACAAAGGATCATTGGAGGATATTAGGAGGTCTTCAGGGAGGGAGAAAGGATTGTGTGAGAACTGGGCTTGGGGAAGGAGAGGAAGTCGGGGGGCATTTCTCTCCCTCTCATGTACTTTCCCAGATCTGCAGATAGGGAAAACTTCCAGCATACTTTTGAAGTCTGCTTGACTCCCCTCACAAACCTTAGGAAGGTTCCCTTTGTTTTCCCCAATATACACTTTCATGAGCCTTCAAACGCTTAGCATCTGCCTTTTGATGGAAAAATTCAAGCCTCCCTAGCAACTGGAACTTTAAGAGCTCTGTTCAAGAAAAGGGTTGGAGACATACCTCTTTTTTCTTAAGTGAAAGCTTAGTTCTTCAGCATTTCTTTGCCATGCTATACTAAGATCACTAGAACTGCTGATTCCCAGCCATGTTCCCAATTAAACAGTTAATGCATTTTAAAATTAGACCTTAACAAAAATATTGGTTCTGTGTACTAGATTTCAGCTAAAGTAAAATTCTATTCTACATAGGATCCTATGTAGATCCTGCCCTCATCACCAGAGCTCTGCATATGTTCTAGTAGTGCATTAAGTAATGTGACTTATATCTGTCATGTTTGTCTCTCCTGTTCTCTTTTCAGTTAAAACAGTTTAACAGATCATGTGAAAAAAATTGTTTCTAGTATACTAAATAAAAGATGGCAGCTCCATTTAATTTCTGCTATGGCATTTATCATAAGTGAATTCTACCCACAACATTAACAAATTGGGACTCATTGTTTTATGTTTAGACTTTTTGAAATATTTACATAAAGAAACACATATCCTTGATTTTTCCAGTGTGGAATATCAAAATCATATGCCTTTTCAATTCAGATGTTTCCACAGCCAACTTAGTGGTGCAGATTCAGTACATCAGATTGAAAACTAGAAGGGTCAAGTTCAAGAACAGATCTAGGGGATCAAATCACTATGGGTGCTTTGCTCTGATTTGCTAGTAGCAAAGCAGCTGCAAAGCCAGCTTACCCAGCTACACAAGGATTCTCCTGACAATGGGAACATGGACCAAGGAAATGAGGAGTGACTATGTGATTGTTCTAATTTGCCCTGGGGCTGAACCAATCCCCAGTTAGCTCCAAGATTCAAGTGGGGGGAGGTAAATATAAAAGTGTTTAGCCACCTTTTCCTCCACAAAACTTGTGTTTTATGCTCAGCAGAACTCAGCTGGATTTAAGGATCTAGTCCATTGTCTACAGTATCAAAGAAGGTTCTACAGCCCTGTCAGCTGAACCATGTTACAAGGCAGATACATCACTGACCTGCAGGATGCATACAATATATTGCTTTACAGAGACTAAGAAGTAGATCCTCTATCACCTGTTTTTTCTGGTCACCCAGCCTACTTTTGCCTCTCTTCTGTACTCTCACAGGTTCTTCATACATGGGAAATTCTGTGTTGCCCTATTCTCATCAGGAACCTCAAAGCCTTCTCCATTGATTTCAAAAGTATTGGATCATGGATCAAGTCCCTGATGAGCAGTCCAAACTTTGACTATTTGGCAATTGTACTTAGAGACTTATGCCTTCATTATTCTGCACTTGGATTTAGACCAGTCTGTGACCCTCTCTGGCAATGGGTACCTGGGCAATTGTAGGCTCTTCTAGAAGAACATATTAGATCTAAAGTAGCAGTACCTGATTGTCAGTATGTCACCTCTTTTCCTTGTGACGAATTAAAAAAAGTAGGGGTACAAATAATTACCGAATAAGTACAAAACTGAGCACAGGGAAAACTTGTGAAGACTTATTTGCTCAGAAGGTGATTGCTTGTGTAGAATGGATTCCCAACCCAGTAGTTGAGGCAATTTGTGTATATGTTCACAAATGGGTTAGACAAATTTTAAATAATAAAATATAACAGGGTGAAGCCAGTAGGTAAGCTGGAGTAGAGGGAAGAAACCTAAAATAAGATGAGAATTGCTTCCTTCCATCCTCAAAGTTTGTATCTTCTAGGGATCAGGAAATGTAAGTCGATCTCAATGGTATTATTTCATTGCTAGAGCAGTTAACATAATTTAGGTATATAATAGGTTGAAAAGTAGTTAACTGAATTTCACTGACACAGGCCAACATATATAGAAAAGGATAGAGTAACTAAGTGAAATATGAAAAGTGTGCACTGGAAAAGATCAAGAAAAATGATAGGAAGATGAAGGACTGAGACCATAGATTGTCAACTCTTTAGGATAGGGACCAGCTCTTTGTTATATGTTTGTATAAGGCATAGCACCAGCGGACTGGAGCCTCTAGGCACTACTGCAAAACAAATAATTAATAATATTCATATGTTAGAAGAGAAAAGAAAGAAAATGGGTACAGTCTGTGAAAATTATTCAGTAGGTCAGTGTGAGCTTTCTTGGATATTAGTCAGCCTGCCAGCCACAGGTGGTAGCTGCAAAGTAGCTGTTCAGCTACTGAGACATACATTACTATCATAAGGAAAAGAACAGCTGAAGAACTGAAAATGAACAGGAAGGATGGTGGTTATACAGCACAGAGACCAGAACTCAAGAGATCTGGGTTGTTGCCTGGATCTGCCATAGACATCCTATGTCACCTCAGGCAAAACGCTAAATGCTCAGTACCATAATTCTCCCACTTGTAAAATGAATATAATATCTAACTGATGGAGGTTTGGTTAGATGAAAGATGCAATAAAAGGGCTAAACATTATTTGTATAAATTTTAAAAGTGATGGGGAAATATGGTTGAAATATGTGGAAAATCTCAATTATTAATGGTTTCAATATTTTTAAACATAAAGATTTAATCCACTGCTAAACCAGGAAACTGAAAGTTTAATATAAGTACTTAAAATATTAGAGATTGTGATGCAATCATCCTGTTCTTACTGTGCCATTATTAGCTGGAGTACTGGAGAGTTCAGTTTCATTAGAAAGGAGAAGTGATTTAGTGTCAGTGTAAGGTCACTCTTAGAGCATTCATGAGCAGAGATTTTCAGTGGACCCAACTCATGGCCATTGACCACAAAATCATTATGTCTGAGGTTAAGGCAGTGAAACTGAATATGAAAACTATTTTGCTATTTAATAACAAGAATAGATAAAATCAAAAGACAGGACTAGAAGTAAAAATACATTTTATAAAAATCTTATGAAGCTTTATACAAGTTACAAGTTCAATTTTTTAATTAAAAAGACATTCTACATCACTGTCTTTCCTTTTAACTTGGTTTCATTTTCAGTAGATAACAGTATGACACTGTACCTCAAAATAGCACCCTGGAACCCCCATATTCACCACTGTGATATGATTGTTTTGTACAATGTATGCCTTGTAAGGTCTCATTTTGAAAGTCTTGATGTGCTGAACATTAATATTCTGTTGGATGTGTGAGATATCATTATATGTGGAGTAATGAAGTATTGCTATATGAGTTACTGAAATATGTTGAGGTTGGGAGACGCCCATAGCCAACATGTCAGCTGCAACAAAGGACCAGCCAGACATGTGCTGATGGCCCATTAAAGGGAATCCACTCTCCCAATGGCCATCCCAGAGACTTCTCAGAGAGAGCACGTAGGCAGTGGAGACTGCCTGACAATGGAGGCTGCCTAACCCCCACATCACAGCAAGGATCTTTTGAGCAGGCTGGAATAAGGTATAAAAAGAGAGACAGTGACATCATCACTTGGCCCCACACCATTTTAACATCTGGAAGACAAAGACTTTGAACTGGGGAAAGATGGTCCCAGGCTGGAAGGTAGACCCAGCCTGTGTATTGAGGAACTGTAACCTGCTTGTACCATCTGTCAAGGTGAGAAAAGCTGTTTGATTCAACCCTCGCTGAGACTTAAAGTTTAGGATTTAGAATGCGTGTTTATCTTTTATTTTCTTAAGATAACTATCTCTAACCTTTATGCCTACCACTTGTAATCACTTACAATTTATCTTTCTGTAGTTAATAAATCTGTTATATATTTTACCTAAAACAGTGTGTTTTGGTTGAAGTGCTTGGGAAATCTCAGCTCAGGTTAGCAAGGGCTGTTGCATGTGACTGGTGAACTAGGTAATGAGCTTACACTGGCTAGGCTTCTGACCAATGCAAGACAGTAGAGTTCTGGGTTGCAAGGCTGGAGAGCTGAGGGGAATTGGCTGAAGCCTCTCTATTGATGGTTCATGAGTGACTGGGAAATCATTCATGTAACTCAGTTGGATGTGTCCTTGCCTGTGGATATCTGTGTAAGTGCAGTGCCTGTCAGAGGTTTGTAGGTTGACATTAGCATTACAGTGTCAGAGGCAGCCCAGGTCAGTACGTTTCGAGGGCTCAGCGGTCCCACAGTCCAGGTTGCACCCTGAGGACCCCATCACAGTACATTTTACATCATTATCTTTCTTTTTAACTTTGTTTCTTTTTCAGAAAGCGCAGTGTTAAAAATAAATGAAGTAATCTATAAACATAGAATCAGTCATAGACCATTTGTCTGTGAACCAATCCTGATACATGATGCTTCAGAGGAGGATGAAAAACAAACCATAATGTACCTGATTGTGCAGGGTTCCTTCCTACTTTATTTCTTGATCTTTAAAAAAAAAAAAAAAAAAAAAAAAAAGCCTGATCCAGAAAAAAATAACAAAATAAAATGAGCCACTAAAGATTATGTATTAATGTCTCTCTCCTTCATGGCCAGAGATAGGAATGTAACATTCTAGGAAAGGGAAACAGCATATTCCATTGTCCACACTGAACTTTTCATAAAACTTCCCATCAGTGCAGCTCCTGTAGCACTAGGAATAGTTGGCGCTCTATCGCAGACAAGGAGCAGGGTTTTACCATCACATCATATAATGTTTTTCAGAAAATATCTAGGTGACATAATGGTAAAAATGCCTGTAACCAACAATGTCTTCTTTCATTAGAAATTGTACTGTTGCTATCACTGGTGGAGCCATGTTAATTAGCATCAATGGGAAATTTTGAGAAAAAGCTCAGTGTAGACAAGATTCATGACTGTGGAGCTCAGAATGTTTGATTTGTTCATCTGGAGATAGGATAGATGCCACAAGGGCAGGATCTGTAGCTTTGGGAGGCTTGTACGGCTAGGAAGATGTTAGATATATTCAACTGAACTGGGCTATAAATTCTTATGAATTGGATCATAAAAAATTACACTTCTCACTACTTGGTCTGCTTTATTGAAAATGAAATATTCTATTTATTCACCTTCTACATAAAGGAAGAGAGTCACAGAGACTAGAAGACAGCCTGAAGGTGAGAGGCAAGTCATAGGGGAAGAATGAAAAGCTAGGGCAGAGATGAGCAGTGGAACAACAGAGGGGAGGCTGAAAGGCTAAGGTGAAGTGATGCTGGAAGACCGGTGATGATGAGAATTACAGTTGGAAGCTGAAAAACAGAAGGAGGAGGGAAGGAATGAATATCCCTCCCTCCACAGTGAGTACCTTGTGCCATGTACCCCTTCCCTTTTCTCTCCATTCCTGTTATCTACTTATACCTGTTATCTACTCTACGTGTTTCAATCTCTTTCCTCCTTCCTGCCAACAATATGTACCTCAAACCCTATTGCTACTCACCTCTAGAGACATGACCCCTTCTTCAGCTGCCAAGCCCTCCCTACCCCTAATCATAAGAAAGGTGTCCCAATTTTTGCCTTCAACAATTTAGTTGCCCTGGACCCTTGCCCACTTGGAACTGGGCTAAGACCAATTAATTTCACATGATATGCATAATAGTAAAACCATTATTTATGTCTCTACTGACATAAGGCTCATATATGAACCAGAGGCTTGGAGATTAAAGGTTTCATAAGCCATTAATAACTCCTTGAGTCATTCATTCTCTGCTCCATGAATAGAGTATGAACGAGGGACTATTTCATGTGGATAAAGACATTTGACAGTGCTCTGTTTTGAGAGACTATCAGTTTGAGAGTGATTCCATGTTCTTAAAGAGAATACCAGTGAAAATGCTCTCAAAATGGAAAACTTTTATAGCGCAATCTCAAAAAAGTAGTGATTTTTGCTGCTTTTATAAGAAGTCAGCTGCTAGATAGATGCCATTTAGATGTACTCCACTGGATGAGGCAAACTAAGCACAGAATAACAAATTCAAATAGTGGCTAGACCACTGAATTGGAAGTCAAGAGACGTGGGTTCCTCTATACCTGGTTTTGCCACTGACCTGCTCTATGACTTTGAGGAAATCACTTCACCTCCCTATGCCTCAATTTTCCTTCTGTAAATTGGGAATAATGATATATCCCCTCCTTTGTAAAGGGCTTTCAGATCAATGAACAAAAAGCACTACATAGCAGCTAAGTATTATTAACATCCCAACATTGCCATGAGAAAAAAGATAAAAAAATTATTTATTTTTCCTTGCTGTTTAGGAGGTATTTTGCTACCAGATATTTTCTAGAATTTCTATTACTATTTATTACAAATCACATAAGTCTTTTGCTTTATATATGATTTAAAGATGAAAAACAGGTTAAATTCTTGTATGATGTTTCTCTCAAGGCTGGAGGGCTAGCGTCAAAGGAAAAGATTAGTGATTTACTGCATGAGCAAGTGTAAAATATATGCATTAATAAATTTTACAGTACTGTATATTCATGCTTTACTCATATGGTTTTAAGCCTGGATTTTTAAAAAATGAAATGAAGGGATTTCTTTTGAAAATTGCCCCAAATTATATAGTTCACAGTTAAGAAAATGTAAATTTATTTTTTAAAATAACCTCATTACTAGCAGGCTACTTTTTTTCTTTTGACAGTAAAATAGAGTGCTTATCTTCATATTTTCATAATGAAAGCTCCCCAAGCACAGGCTACTGTGGCAGATTTACAGCCTTTGAGCAGGAGAACTGACAGGCATTTTAATATGAAAGAAGATATGATGTCTTTAATGTACAGTGATGTCACTTCTAACAAGGTAGAGGCAGCTTTTTGCACTGCAATCACCATAACAAGTGAAACCTGCCTGCTGCATGAGTGACCTTTTAACCCATAGAAAGGTCACAAATAATAGAAAAAAGAAGGGATTCTTCTTACTCTGGTGGAAGGGCACACTCTGAGGTTAGAGAAGCAAGTCTATTGTGGATGTGCATTAGCTGCAGGAAGTTGAAACCAGGAACAGTCTAGCCAGAGCTAACCTTGAGAACAGAAAAGGAAAGGATAATGAAAATCCTCAAGGGAGTGTTAAAATAAAAGCTAGATTGCCTGTTGACCATCTTTTTTTCTTTTATGCAACATTGATTGGGCCTAATAATTTCAAAGTGATGTTGACAGCAATATAGTCAGTCATTAGCTAGGTGCATGATTATTTCACTGACAGGACAGCAAGCAAATATCAAAACCTGAGGTCTATTATTTGTAAATTAGGCCTAAAGGGTTTAGTATCTTGCTTAGGAAATATTGCCATTGATTTTGAGATGGCTTGAAATTCTTAAACTGATTTCAATGTTCTTCTTTTGAGCCTCTACTTAAACCTGCTACCTACTTCTGGCTAAGATACATAGGATTTTATCGTGCAATCCTGAAGCTGTAACTAACAAGAGAAAATACGTATTGAGCATTCAGTTTTCTGGCCTCTTTAAGACCTTTTGAACCTGCTTTTATGTATACAAGACTTAATAACAGGTTCAAAAGGCCTTAAGGTGGCCAGAAAATGCAATGCCCAATATGTATTTTCTCTTATGTTAGTATATAACTGGTGATTTGGGTTAATGAACAGTGGTTCAGAAAAATAAAATACCCAGGGAAACACACCAGGTTGGGGAACTCAAGTAGCTAGATGAGTAAGGAAAAGCCATAGTGTTGGCCATTTTTCATAGTAGTATCCTTGGAGCACATGTCAAGGCCAGTACATCTGTATGTGCAGGTTTCCTGTGATATCAGCAATGATCACTGGTCTAATGGAGCTCCTATGAAGATTGAACAGTTACTTCCATACTATTTTTAGTTTTCATAAATATTTGTAGTCTTAGAGCTGAAGTTGTAGACTTTTCACTCCATTGAAAAAGCTGTCTCACTTCAGTCCTCTTCAAAACATAGAGAAGACAAGCTGCAAAATAAAGGTTACATATAAACACAGTCAACCACAATTACAGTAGGCAATATCAGAAATGCTGGCACTAGTAGTAATTTCTTCTCTCTGTTTAAAGCCTGTTAAAGTACTCTGACAGAAGCGAAACATTTCAAAGATCAATCCTGAGAGTCATTGGAGATATGACAATTTTATCTTGCCAAAAAAAAAATTATGATTCCCCTGCAGATTCATAGATATCTGCAACCATTCAGATGCCAATCATGTAATTTAAGTTTAAAATAGTTCTGTAGCGATTTGAAAAGATCCCATGTTCAGGAACCTGATGGAAGGAACAGCTTAACAAATACAAGCAAGGTATGAACTGTTTTTCTTTTTCCTGCTATCGTACATCTGCGTTATAGAGTTCTGCAGAGGCCAGTCTTGAAAGATAGACTTGTCACACTGTGGCTCGCAAGGTTGAGCGCCTACTTCAGGGCAGACTGTCATAAACAGGGCAGACACCCTGAACTGGTGGTACGTTCTATAAAATTAGATTGCACCAACCCAGTAACAAATGTGAACTCCTGGATCACTATTCCAGACTTACTGTGGAATCACAGACAGTCCCTTTAGACTCTCTAGTCTGTCTTGCTACCCAGACAAACTGGACTTAGTGATAAATGGTCACTTGCACCAAAAATCACACAATATTTAGGTTACTTCCAGTCCCAAGAGAACAGTCACTTAGCCCAGATCAATTGGTATCCTAGATCTTATACCAAAGATAATGCCTGTAACCAATTCTGTAATAAACTATCTAAACATTTATTAATTAGGAAAAGAAATAAGAGATTCATTTACAAGTTAAAGCGAGCAAATCTATACACACAAATGAGTTAGCATCTAAATCCTAAGAATGACAGAGTTGTAGTGATCTGTCAAAGTGTCTTTTAGGGTGGCCCCAGGAAGCGGCCTTTGGTGTCGCTAGCCTTGTCAGAGTTCAAACAGTAAAGAGGTGCAAAATTTTCCTGTGACTATGTTTTATTTCCTTCATTCAGCTTTCAAGTCCACAGGTTGAGCTTCCTTCCTCATAGGGGCAATAGGGCCATTAACCAATCCTTTCTATTGTTGTGTTCCTTGATGGCCTGTCTGATTTTGATAGCCCTTTTAGATGGGGGGACAACAATTCCTTGGTCTAGGTTCACAAGTTCAAAGCAAACATTCTCAAAGTTATGAAGCAAAACTTACATATTGTCTTCCAGCATGGAATGCCGACATGACAGGTGAGATTAGTGCATGCAGCAATTTACAATCATTTCATAGAGTCTAAACACTAAATAAATTCTTATAAGACTGATACCTGTTTTGAACAAAACTAACATACAGGTGAACTGGTTTGGTCTCCAGCTGTGAGTTTGTCAGTTCTTAGCTAATGCCTGCAGGCTGGACAAGAGCTGGCATCTGGCCTCCCAGCATCACAAGACTTTCACCTTTCTCAAAAGATTAAACATTCTTAAGGATATAGAGAACAGAGGGAAGCAAGCTGATACACAGGAGCAACACTATAACACCAGCATTTCATGGTTATGTTCAATGAACAAGACTTTAGAGGGAAAATGGAACTGGTAAAAGGCATGTGATTGCCTCCCATTGACAGGGGATACTAGTCCTTTTACTTTTCCATGGGCAAGATTCAAGACACTTTAAGCAGAAAGGGAAAAGAGATTCAGGAGAGGCATTCATTAATAATAGAGTATTCAGTCTCAAATGAATAGATCATCAATAGTGAAGTGCTGGGCTCTCATGTAGCTTGTATACCAGAAAGATCTCATGCAAGAGATGTCAATAGCTGCAGTCCCCCTTCATCTAAATAAGATTTCATAAATGCTTTCATAGCATAGCTCACATCTCTAAAGAAAAGGCATCTCCTAAATCACCACCCCCTCATATTTCAATGTTAGGATTAGTGGGACTAGAACCTGGGTCTCTAAAGCCTGGGCCAGCTGAGTTCCTATATTATTATTGGGAGGGCATGTAGGAGTCTATACAAAGAGCTCTGTGGAGCTTAGATGCATTAGGAAGTACCGCTCAAAGGGTCTAGAGTGATAGCACTCTGCAGCACTGTGGTTGGCCATGCATACTATTTACACCTGGAGGGTGGCCCAGGCTGTTGTCAGGGTAATCATATAGGCTTTTGGTGATTCCAGGCTGTCTTGCATTCTGATCTCCAGTCTCTGACCCTGAATCCAGCCTGGTAACTACCTCTGATCTCTGACCACAGCCTGACTCTGATTCTAGTCCACTAGTTACCTCTGATCTCTAGCGCTGACCCTGACTCTTGCTTATTGATCCCAGCTCCAGTGATTACTCGGATCCCTGGTCACTGACTACTGCCTCATGGCAGTCCTTGACTTATGGATACCAGCCTAGCTGTGACTGCTTGGCAAGACTGCCTATGCTCTAGTCTCTTACATCATGACTGTGTGGAGCAACTTCTTTCACACCAGTGACATGGAATCCCTGTGGCAAGTACCACAGTTGTTCACATGGAAAAGTAATATTAGGAAAGAATTTAATGCAACGTTAGCTGTCTCTGAATGAAATTTGGCAGCTAGAAACATGAAGGAGAAGCCAGCACTAGATGATCAGTCAGGTCCTTGCAAACATTCAGTAAGTGCTCTACATATCGCCAGTCATCTATGGACCACTGTTTTGGAATCTCTAGTCTAAGCCTATGTTTGATTTGAGTCTTGTTTTATTAAAATTAGCTTCTTTTCTTCCTGTCTTAAAGAACGCTGAAGGTAGTGTTGAAAGAGTTCTGCCACCCATCCTATTCAATGTGTATGTGAATTTATACAGGAAGATAGTGAGTAGTTTGACTTAGCTGTTTTGTCAAATCTAGATCATACAGTGTCTGGAAGAGAGCATTTTCTATGGAGCATTCTCTGCACTAGAATTTTATTCACCAGTTATTTTGAGAGCCTTGGTTTACCTACCTTTAGGCCATGATGCTAAACCCATCTGTTCACTCAGGGAAGCTATTAAGCAAAAGTAATTCTACTGATTACTTGTCAATGAGCACACATTCCACTGAAAGCTGCAAATAGGCATATGCAATGTTACTGTAGCCAGTCCCAGGATATTAGAGAGACAAGGTGGGTAATATCTTTTATTCGAGCTTACACAGACTTTTCTGGTTTCCCAGCTCCTGAAGAAAAACTCTGTGTAAACTTGGAAGCTTGTCTCTCACCACAGAAGTTTGTCCAATAAAAGATATCACCTCATCCACCTGGTCTCTCAACTAGACATATGTAATATAAAGTTCTCGATTCAAAATTAGCTAACTTCAATGGGACCACTTGCATGCTTAAAGTTAAGCATGTGCTTCAGTGCTTTTGAATTGGGGCCTTATGCTTTACCATATGAAAACTATTGTATGCTGGCAGTTTTAACTCTGTAGTTCGAGTCTGGCATATGTAGTTTGATTTTGATTAGTTAATTTTGTGGTGGTTTAAGACCTTGGTTTATATGTGCCATTAAGAAGCTTGATAGACATTATTTGAAAGAGACAAATAAACTACATATGATGTTTGCACAACTTTCAGTAGTGCTATGTACAGTTACATACATATCTCTGTGCTATTAAAATAAGAATATACCATATTCTTAAATATTAATTTCCTAATTTAAAAAAGTCTGCATCAATTATGATTCCATCCAATCAAACTTCTTTTGGACTCCTTCCACATATACAGCATCATTCACATTCAGTTTAAATATCCAGATTGGTGAGAATGATATTTAGCGTTTTAGGCATCTTCTATTTATGACAAATTAGAAGGTCATAGTTAGAAAACTGGTCATTTTAACTCAGTCATTTCTATGTAGTTTGTTAATTCTTCTTGATTAATGGTCCTTTCAAATATAGATTGCATGGTTACATCTGACTTACATCAAATACTCTTCTGAAATAGCAGCTCGCAGTGGGAAAAGAGAAGCTATTTCCTTCAAGTATTCCAGTTTTATCTGTGAATTATTGATATCACAAGAAGATTGATTGGGGTTCTGTTGCCACCCAGAATGCTAAAATATTTTGCTGTCGTGGTCTGTTACAAAGGTTAGATATCTCAGATTCTTGTCAACTATGTCTGAGGTCTGAAATCTGTCCATCAATTAGGGTGCCCGTATTTATAACAATATTCAGAGTATAATGGTAATGAGGGACCACAGTCATGGCTCCAGTAGAACATATTAGTATTAACCTCAGTGCTAGGTCATGCACTGTCCTTTTTAATGAGTGATGTTAGGGCTTCTTAGACAAGCACATTCCAAGCTGAAATGTAACATAACCTCTTCTAGCCTATTATTTCAGGTGGCATATTTAAACCACCCTAGAATAGATTAAGCCAGTCTCTCACTACAGATAATTTAATTTCTAAATCGTCTTTCTTCCTTATCTCCTGTTGCGATGCTCTAGGCGCTAAACAACATTAATAAAAACATCTGAAAATAAACAAAAAAGATTGGGGTGATAGCACACTGGTCCTGGTCCTCTTCCCCCACCTTAGCAAATTGATTGACTGGAAGGCATCTCACATGCATTAACTGTAGAAGATAAGACATTTGTAAGGAAAATAATTGGTGAATTTAGATATCCTCTTCATTGACTGCCCTGCTTTTGAGGTCATCTGTCTGTGCTTCATTGTGAAGTAGCTGTGCCCCCAGAAGCCTGATGGGTACCTCAAGGAGCCAGACCTTCCCACTGTACCTAATTTGCAACTCCAGTGACTATTTTTCGCAAGTGGTGTTGGGGGGGAATGAAACTGGATCCATTTGTTAGAGGCCCCTGTTAGGTGGCATGCTCTCACACTCACTCTCATGTGCACACATATGGATATTCTCTTGATAGCTACATTTTAAAATGTATGTGCACAATTTCAGGAAATTACATTTTTTAAGGTTTATAATTGAAAGTTTCCTAAGGGCACCTTCCCTCTTTATCTACTCTGATAGGTGCTCTCTGTCATAAAAAATTTGAAATGTATCTATTTCTCTCTCTGCGTGTCTCAAATGTTGAAGGATAAAAGCAACTAATTCCATTAGCCATCATTCAGAGGTAATGCAGTTTGTACCTCTGGATGTGCCGATTCAGTGTACTGCAGTTTATGGTTGAAAGGCGACAGAATAATTCAGTGGAGTATACTGCCTCCCCCCTGTAGTTACAGAACACCTTGGTTCTAGTCCCTGGGTCTACCTTTAATGTGCTTTGTGACCTCAGTTTTCTCATCTATAAAATGGGTATAATGATACTACCCAATTATATCCTTCTTTGTAAATTGCTTTAAATTGATTAAAAGCATTATAAGTGCTATTTATTAGTAGTATTATCAGAGATTACCCTAAGTAGGTGTGTCTAATGTATGTTGGGAGTAGAATAGGACTGGTGTATGACTGAATTGCTCTATCCCCTCTGAAATCAACTGAATCCCTGATACCTTGTAGACAGTCTGAAATTAAAGCAGCAACACCACAAGTTTGTGACTGCCTGAAGAACAGTTCAGCCCATATTTATCAGTCAATCTCCTGATGATTGAATTAGCAGAAGTAGAGTAACAGCACTAACAAGGAGTTCTGATTTTTATAGTTGCCCATCCATTCCTATAGAATTGGCCTAATTTCAGTGTAATTATATGTAATTTGCATGAATGAATAACAGTGTATTTTAGTCATATGAAGACATTCTCAGCGTTTCTATTACATCTATTTGGCATTTGGTAGGATCTAGAATTTTCTTCGCTTAAAAACTACAGTGGTTCTGCATATAGCTAGAAAGCTGGCTGTTTCCAGAACTTTCAGAAAGTTTTGCTTAGTGGAGTGAGCTCCAGCGGCAACAGAAATATCTGTTTCTGGGGCTTGATTTCAGATGTTGGAGTAAATTTGGTTATCTTTTTGTAGTGATAGAATTGTTTCTAATGCATCAAAGTGTTGCATTACATAGCAACGCCTCTGGAGTACAGCAGCAGTGATAGGGCATCTGAAATATGGTTTCTTAATCCATTCAGATCCAAGGAAAGAATGTGCCTTTGAGTTGCCTGATAAACAGTGTGATTGGCATCAAGTACATTATAAGCCTGACTTCTGTTAAAGTTTAGGTATTGTGTTCAGGGAGAACCCAGTTCTGATCAATGCCACCCAAACATAGCCATCAATAATAAAAGAAATCCATGACAGAAAAGGATTGTCCCATGTCACAAAGTGCCGCTTGTTAACAGCTATGCTATGCTACTGGATGTTGGGTTCATAGGCTGAGGAATACAATGGCATCCATTTTTATGCCTGCATAACATAATTGCTTGTTATGTTAAAACTTGTGTACTATATAACTGGTTATTTTACAACATTGACTTAAGTAATTTCTTTGTATGGTTGGTCATAGAATGGTGGAAAACAGTACAACTAAACTGAACAGTGAGTTTCTGCTTCAGATGTTGCAATATGTCCTTTGCTATATGTGAGTTGAGAGGGGCTGTATTTTGCCCCATATCAATACCTGATTTGTTTATTTATTTGCATGTTCACCACCTAACTCCTCTTCTGTTACATACAAGAATGTGTGACCTCCCCCCACTTCTTTCTTCCATTCAATACTGCTTTGAGCAGCTGCATGATTGAGAACAGCTGGGAACCAGGAACACCTGAGTTGTAATCTTAGCTCTGCCTCTTGATCATTATAGGCCTGATCCAAGCCCATTGAAGTTAATGGAAAGACTGTCATTGACTTCAGTGCACTTTGGATGAAGCTTTATGTAGCATTTGCCAAGTTTCTTAGACCAAAACTTTCAACAGTTGGGTCTCCAACTTGGGGCCTGATTCTCAGAGTCACTGAACACCCATCATTCTAACTGAAGTCCATGGGAACTGTGGAAGTTCAGAGCCTCTGAAAAAGAGCCATAGACACCTAAAGGTGGGGATCAAAAATCTGATGCATTAAAAGTAATAGGCCACCTGAAAATGGGAGTTCTCAGTTTCTCCACCTGTAAAATGAGGCTATCGAGGCATACATACACACCAAAGGGTATTGTGAAGGTTTTTGTTGATATCAGGCTTTGAAAATGTAAAGCACTAGGTAAGTACAAAATGTTTTAACTTCTCTGATTCCTGGACAAACAATGTCCTGGACAAACCATAGAATGTTTACTGAATTAGTCTGATACTGAATACAAAATCAAATCAATAACTCAGGAGAATAAATTCAGCTACCATGTAGATATTTTGCTTTTCCCCAAATTGAATGATTGAACAGAGGATGATGAACAACAGCAAAAGCAGAATGGATCGCTTTTTAACTAATTAGAGCTGTCCAAAATATTGGACTCAAGCCTTAAATGCAGTTGCAATCAGACCTGGTTCAAGTTCAGCTTGTGCTGGTGAATCAGCAGTGGGTTTTGCTTTGATATTTTTATGTCCATGAACCTTTAATCAATTATGGATGTGAACTTTTTTGCTCTGTCTGGATATTTGTAAATATTCTGAAGCTGCTGTTCACAGATTCACTTCATACAAGAATCATGAAAGATTAGGGTTGGAAGGAACCTCAGGAGGTCATCTAGTCCAACCCCCTGCTCAAAGCAGGACCAACCCCAACTAAATCATCCCAGCCAGGGCTTTGTCAAGCCAGGATTTAAAAACCTGTAAGGATGGAGATTCCATCACCTCCCTAGGTAACCCATTCCAGTGCTTCACCACCCTCCCAGTGAAAAAGAAGAACCTAGACTTCCCCCACTGCAGCTTAAGAGCATTTTGCCTTGTTCTGCCATCTGCCACCACTGAGAACAGCCTAGCTTCATCCTCTTTGGAACCCCCTTTCAGTTAAAGGCTGCTATCAAATCCCCCACCCCATTCTTCTCTTCTGCAGACTAAATAAGCCCAGTTCTCTCAGCTTCTTTTCATAAATCATGTGCCTCAGCCCCCTAATCATTTTCATTGCCCTCCACTGGACTCTCTCCAATTTGTCCACATACTTTCTGCAGTGGGAGACCCAAAACTGGACACAGTTCTCCAGATGTGACCTCAACAGTGCCGAATACAGGGGAATAATCACTTCCCTCAATCAGCTGGCAATGCTCCTACTAATGCAGCCCAAAATGCCCTTAGCCCTCTTGGCAGTAAAGGCACATTGTTGACCCATATCCAGCTTCTTGTCCACTGTAACCCCCAGGTCCTTTTCTGCAGAACTGCTGCCTAGCCAGTCAGTCCCCAGTCTATAGCTGTGCATGGGATTATTCCGTCCTAAATGCAGGACTCTGCACTTGTCCTTGTTGAACCTCAGCAGACTTTTTTTGGCCCAATCCTCCAATTTGTCTAGGTCACTCTGAATCCTGTCCCCACCCTCCAGTATATCTACCACTTCCCCCAGTTTAGTGTCATCTGCAAACTTGCTGAGGGAGCAATCCACCCCATCCTCTAGATCATTAATGAGTTATTGAACAATGAGTTAATGAGCAAGTTTGAACCTTGTTCACTGAGAGTGAAAACATGGAGCAAGCTACATCAGATCGGTCTCTGGTGTCCCTGATTGGCTGAGCCTATCTCTTTTTGATGCCTCCAGGCCTGCATCCAGCCTTTTTTTCAAGCTGCCCCTGTGCATGCAATGCCCTCCCTATCTCTGTTTGCTAATCTACTTTCTTCACCTCATTCAAATACCTGCTCAGATTGTATTACTGTCATATTGCCCACGTGTTGCAATCATCGGAGTTACTGCAACTTGAGTAGACATACCCAAGCTAATCTGGTTGGCTCAGGTACCTGAGCACTGAAGCCATGACAATGCATGCTTCATTGTGTGCTAACCCCTTGAATAATTACCCAGGCCTCCAGGCAGGCTTGTATGGCCCACACTGAAGCTTGCAGTGCCACAGGTTCTCTGCTCTGGTACCTGACTAGCTAGAGTAAAGCTAGCTCGAGTATGTCTACAGAAGCTGAAATCACACCCTGTGATTGCAGAGTTAATTTGGTTAAAAAAAACTAAATAAATTACATATTCCACTGAACTATTAATTTGTGCAAATAACTTATATTGATGACCTATTTGATGTAGGGAGCAGTCTTCAACGCCACAATGAGGTTGTACACCTGTGTTTTTGTCTTTGAATGTCTTCCCTGAATCTTCTTTCCTCTCCCCACTCTTTCTCTAATGTTTGCTACCTACATTTGTTGCCTCACGTGTATCAATGATAAAGTCTTTGGGACAAGAGTCATGTCTTTTTATTTACTCTGGAAAATGCCTAGCCCACAGCTTGGCATTGTAAAGATAAATAATAATTAAATTGAATGTGATCAGTCGGGTCAGAAGAGGTATTGTTGCTCTTTCTCTGAAAGAGAGACTATGGGTGAGCTGAACACTCTGATCCAGTTTAAAAGAAGGGATTTTTTTTAACCTTTTTAATATCACATGCAAAATAATCAAAATAGAGGGAAGGAAGCACAAGTGTTAGATTTTTATGCATTGACAAAAATTCCATGACCATCTCATTCATAAGTGGAAAAGATCTAAAAAAATAAACTATAGCATAGGCAATCCTAACTGTCGCAGAAAAACATAGGGCAGGTAACCTTATGTTCTTGCTAGTGGCCAATTGCTGGTCTAGTACAAAAGCTCACAGAATAGGTTCTGTGGCCTAAGCCATATCTTTGCTCCTGAGACTGAGAGCTCAGTGCAGCCAATGGAATCTCTAACATTGCTATCACCAGCTTTGTGTTAGCAGCAGGAGTGCTGCAACAATTTGCATAGTGAAGTTGCTGAGAGCCACTGAACCAAACACAAAGCCCTGTATATGATGGAAACCACTGCAAGCCAGCACCCCTAGTTCCAGCATCTATGATTAGTAGGATAAATAGGGTAGCCCCAATGCCAACTTTTCCCTCTTGCCATTTGAAGTATATAATAAGAGAGTAGAACTGAAGGTTGTCCAGCATCAGCTCCACTATTCCCCCATCTCCTCCTAATATGAAGCTCACAGGGAAATCATTCAGAGTTGGCCTATTTTCCTTCATCAGACTGACCATGGTCTTCTGTTTCTCTCAACAAGACACTTGTGGTTCCACCACTTCAGTGGATTCAGTAATGTATACAATGTGATTTCATAAAAAGATATTGCATCCCATTCACCGCATCAGCAGTCCAGCCCTGGAAAACAGCCTGGCCAGAGCCTCAACTCATACAGCAGCCCCAGCACAAGTAAAAATAGAGAGAAGGGAAAATTCTATTTTGATTAAAATTAATGAAAACATTTGACAGAGGGCTGATCTTGGGGCGGGGGGAGAAAATTAGTAGGGGAAACTGCAAGCTTATGACCAGTGGTTGTCCAGCTTCTAGTATATTTAATTCCATCAACGAAAATAAAATGTATTCACCTGGATAATATTAATTACAATATTTAAACTGTGTTGGTTTTTGTAAGTATTGGCACATGCAGCAGTTTACATAAATGAGGCTTGCCTCTCTTAAATCAATTTTGTCCATCAGGCAAAAAATGTCCTAATAGTACATTATCCATTATATCAGATTGAGGGGACTGGTTTTAGCCTAATAAAGCTATTATTTTTGAAGGTGAAAGTTCCCTGATCTCTGTGTGCAGCAGTCTGACACAAACAGTACACCAGGGAAGTATAGCATATGAATCTGTCTTGCATACCTAGCATATAAATTCCATCTGTAAATCGGTGAAACATTTTGGAACCTGTGAATAGATGGACAAGCAAAACAGTTTAGCAAACTTCTCTGAGGTCCCAAGCCCACAAATGCTTATGTGTGTTTAACTGTAATCAGATGAACAAGTCCAACTAAAGTCACTGATTACCCACGTTTTTAAAGCTATTACGTGAGTAAATGTTTGCAAATTTGGGACTCTGCTGATTAGCAATGAGATTAATATATGTGGGGAAATAAGTTAATTTGATCCCAAACCTTTTGACTTTCAAGCTTTGCAAACTTAGCATGAACTGGTTCTGAAGAAAACATTTGAACCAATTTGGATCCAGATTTGGAAGGGTCCAAACTGCAAATGGAGTAAGCAAACATTGGAAATGATGGTATCCATGTGAAAGTCATTCGGAAAAACAAAATGTTTTAACAATCCTATTCCAAGTCATCAGAAAACCATGATCTACAGTATGTCATAGTTGTCCTACTAAAAAAAAAAAAAAAAAGCCAACTGGCTAGAAACCTATTACTGAATTTGTTTTAAGTAGTTCATATGCAGAAATATGTCCTTGAATAGATAGCCTTGTCCATGAACAGTTTCATATATTTTATTGTTTCTTGCTAGTCAGTGCTTGCTATGTTAGGACCTGATTGGAAGAGGGATTAATTGAGATTTATAAAGATGTGGTAGACGAGGAAATTAGTTTTTGTTTATTTTTATCAACCAAAAATGCTATAACATGAAGTCTAAATAAATTTGCATCCAGTATTTACTTTCATAAAATGGTACTGCAGTACTGATGGTTCTTCCCCTCAGTCAAAGACTTTGGTTTCAAGTGAGCCTCTGGAAGTTATGCTAAACAGGACACATTTCTTTTCTATTTAATCCTCAATTAAGATGAGGGTGTTAGTTCCTACTGTGCATTTTGAATTTTTCAAATTGTTTGTGTTGATGCCTCAACAGAGGAAAAATATCTGTCCTCCACAATTTGTAGGCAATTTCTAAATTCCATTGCTACTTTGAGGAAATATGCTTTAAACCAAGAATCTCTGGCCTGTATTTTCAAAAAGGCATTTGAAGTGCATGTTAAGATGCAATTGTGCATGCAAATAAATGAAGATATTTTCATAAGAGCAACCTAAGAAACTAGTACATCTGAAGTTGGAATATTTTGCACATGTACTGAAACTGAGTGGAATCTTCTCTGTCTGTCCTAGGTTGTCTACATTGAGGTTTTTCTGGTTTTCCACTATTGCACTGCTACCAGTCCAACTCTAGTAGTGATAGCATCAGTGGGAGCTCTAGTGTAGACAAGGAGTTTGTGTCTTTACCACTAGGTAATCCAACTTTGTTTTGAACAGATCTGGGTAACGCAGTGGTAAAAACACTTGCAGCTGTGAGTGCCTTGTGTACTATAGCAGGAGCTGCACTGGTGATAATACCACAATAGGAAATGTTAAGAAAAATGTCAAGGTAGACAAGTCTTCTTTTTCTCCACCTCCTACACACTCTTCTCTGTGTGTGGTGTATGTAAGGAGCAAGAGCAGAACTAGACAATGTTCACACTTCACCTGCTGGTTCTGTGCAGGTTATCAAATTGCCTCATGTTCTGGTGTCTCTCTCTACTAGCGGGAACAGATCTCATTCTCTTCATGAAGCATCACATTTGTCTCAGCTGTTGTGAAGTAAATATGAGATCGTGATACGTCTGGCTATTCAAATTCTCCTTCTGATGGGGAAAAGTAATGGCTAGTAGTTTGTAGCCATCAGATCGAAAAAAGTAGATGTCACATCATTGAGATACATATCACTTCACCACTGGCTTGGAGGGTGGCAGGCATATGGAGAAATGGAATGCAACACAGTGGACAATAGCTGGGGGAATTAAATTTTTGGCCAGTGACACCAGGGCAAATTCCTACTATCAAGAAAAGTTCCATGGGTGTTTAATATTAATTAGACTATAAGAACCTAGGTTTATAAGTACTTGCCTGAAAGACCAAAGCCAGTCAAATGCTGATGAGGTCTAGCTCACTGTAAATGTCATGGTAGTCAATTTACTTCAGTAAGGTAAAAGGCTCAGATGACCCTGGTGGGATTTGAGCCTGTGGCTTCATAGGGGTAAGTATTTTTCAAACCCACTACATCATGCTATTCTCTCAGATTCAGCCTTTACATCAGGAAGTGTTAATTATCCTCATACAGCTGAACGAATGTGCAATTTTTTTGTAGATTTACCAAGATTCTATTAATTTACAAGGATGCACTTAGGGCCTGATCCTGCAAAGTGCTGAGCCCTTCTTGTGAGGTGCTTTCATTTTCCATTGGCTTCAATGGGTATTCAAGGTGCTCATCATCTCACAGCAGAAGCTCAGCATTGTGGCAGAGGTGAGATCTTATCAAATGCAAAGACAACTTACAGGATGCTCAGATTTAAACAAAAAATCTCTCTGGTTTTGGTGTTGCCAATACTCATAATTTTTTCAGTAGTCTTAGGATATTTAGTATTTTTCTTCAAGTCCCAGCTCTTGGAGTCCTGGGATTATACAAGACTATTCACTTTCACTGTACAGGAGAAAAGTTTGAAAACATGAACCCTAAAGGCTCAAAAGCCAGGAGCAAAAAAGAAGACTAAAATTGTATTATGTTTTAAAGTGATTTGTGGAGAGCGTGACTCATGATTTTTTAATATTTGGGGTTGGCATTACTGGGGCTTGCGGGTTTATTTCAGCAATTATGATGTAACTAAAATAAGAAAAACTTGGCAGAGGTCTCAGGCTGTGTTCCTGCCATGGAGCTTTATAGTCGGTTCACTTTACAACACAAAATAAATGTATAAACCAACAAACATGGAAGTTCTTCAGAGCTCCCTTCTGTCTTCTGGACAGCAAAATCCTCTCTCTCCCTACACAACATGAGTACTTGGCAGCTCTGCAAATTGCTGAGACTGACTAGCTGTGTCTGGGCAGAGTTTGTTCCCACGTAAGAGTACTTCCTTGGGCCTACTATGGACGCCAACACTGCAAGGTGTGTGATGGCTGTGAGGACACAGAAATAGGGGGCTGGGAGGCACAGAGAGAAGTGCTGTGGACACTGTGTCAAATACATTGTAGATGCAGTCCCTCAGCTAGTAGCTCTCATTAATTTCTAAAATGCCATTGGTTTACCCTGAACACACAAATCCCCAGCTTTAATTCCGCTAGAGAACAACTAATAAAGATTGTAATGTTCTTACACAACAACAAGTACGGTCTGGAATGTATAGGTCATCTTTCCCTGATACATCAAGATTTTGCTATCTTCTATTGCTCCCTAATTTTTGTAATGGTTTAATGTATTTTTATTATATTAATGGTAGTTTTATAAAGTGACCATTGTAAAAGCAGGACTGGGTTAGGATGTGAGCCAGCATCTGTCATGTGAGCTCCCTGCAACTACATCACTAGACCTTTACTGTACGTAAATAATTAGCATTATTCTTTTTTTCAAAATAGTTGGCTAACCTATTAGAAAACCACTCTAATTTCTTAAAACTTTCTACAGCAGTTCTTTTGTGTAATGTTTTAGTATTAACATATAAAAGATGCTTTTCTGCTTGCCTGCCTGGATTATGAATCTTACATCTGAAAGATGCAATTTGTTATCAATATATGAAGTGGATTGCTGTAACTTCTGCAGTTTATTAATAGCTGTATCCATTATTTTCTAAAAAAAAAAAAAAAAAAAAAAAACCCCAAACAAAAAACTCCTGCTCCCGTCCTGTGATACAAGCAATACTGCTAACTGATGAGTTGGCTGGAAAGTATGATAGTGTACCCTGCTATTATAAATCTAGTGAGCTCACCTTTAAATGTCTGTCTTGCTGGCTTTATTCTCCCCTTTGGGCATTGTGCCAGTCACATTTTGGCCTTTTTTATTTTAAAGAAAAATCCTATCTATATGGTCAAAGGACAGAAGTATACTTGCCCTCAGATTCAATTAATGTGTGCTTTTTCTATATATTTTACAAGACTGCCATTGTGCAGGGAGGTGGAGGGTGTAAAGGTTTCAATTTAATATGGTAAATGACTAACCCAGCTGCATCAAACAATAAAAGGCTTTGTTAGATAATACAATTCATCTAAATATGCATGTTGTGTTTCACATGGATGGTTAAACTCTTTGAGACATAGGCATTATTTGACCTAGAAAATAATTCGAGCCATGTGATGGGGTGTACAAACTGCACACTGGAGAGCAAGAGGTTAACGAGCAGCTCTGGGACCAGCTGGCCCTGCCCAACTACACCTACAAAGTCTGCACAAGCTGGCCCTGGGGCTTCAAAGAGGAAGCAGAGGAGCTCAGAATGAGGCAGGGAGTGGAAAGGAGAAGACTGCTGCTCTGAGGGAAGTTCTGCCCAGGAGCTCACTGCCTGAGACCGGACAACACAGACCTGAGCAAACCTACCAAGGAGAGACAGGTGACTGACTGTGCAGGTGAGAGACTTTAGCTGAGATTCTTTGATTTTACTCTGTGGGGAAAACGAGACTTAGGTAGGAAGTGGTCCAGAGCAGAGGTAGTGGCTTAGCATCCCAACATGTGGAGAGTAGCTGCCTACTAATGGGCCCTGAACCAGAGCCTGGTGGATCTGGGCTCCCCTACCTACTCTAAGACGACAACAACAACAACAGGAACCTTCACCCCAGGGGAGAAACCAGCTGGGGCAGACCTTGACCATTCAGGGGCCCAGACCAAAGTCCCTGTGCTAACTGGGAGACTAGAAACCCTTAGGGTAGCCTGAAGGACAGGACTGTATTTACAACAGGGAGATGACCTGCCACATGCCTTCCTGACCACTAGGTAGTACTGCTGGTAGTTCACCTTCTACAAGCTGTAGCCCAGAGGCTGTAGCCCCTAGTTAGGGATGCCACCAGCTCCTTCATTAGGAAAAACTAATTTTGCTTACCTATACCTCTGCCTTAGACTAGTTTGGTGTAAAATTGCTAGCTTGCCTCTGAAGACAAAGGAGAGAGTTTCTGCAAAATTTGAAGAAAACTGGTCCAAGTTTTTTGAGTTACAGATCATTTAAAATGTTACTATTCTTTTAAATGTTGACTTTTTCCCCTCTAACCTAAAAATATCTTACTACTTCTCCAATCTTTCCATATAGGAGTTTTCAAGGAGATGCAACTATATTTGCAACAAAAAAAAAGTTGTAATTAAGCAAAATTTATTAAGTTTTGTGGAGGATGGTTTTGGGATCAATCTTTCTTTCACTGATGTCAGTAGGAGTTCATTGGGAAGAGGATCTGTGCATGTTTGGCCCAGATCCATAAAGGAATTTATGGACTGTAATGCTGAGTATTGCAACACCTAACTTTCAGGCACCTTGAAAATCACTGAATCCACAAAGCCTGAATTAGGCCCCTTAGCTCCCTATACAATGCATAGACACCTGAAAATGGCATCCACAAAAGTCAGCATGTTAGGTGGTGAGCTGCCTAAACTAGCCCGTGATGAGGGTTGTATCCTAAGCCTCAGCCCGTCTGTGGAGTTAGGTGCCTCTCTCTGCTTGTGGTCCACAGCTGTGAACCCTTTTCCTGGAGTTAGATAGCTTAGGGGCCTAAATTGTTTTTTGGAAGAATGGCTTAGGTGCCTGCATAACTGCACAGGGGGTGTGGAGAAAGCATACAATCGTCCAGAGCTGACTGCAAAGCATACAATTTGAGATGCGTTGCGCACAACCTTCACAGGTGGTGAAGAGGAGACAGCCTGGAGGAGATTCCAGTTTAATTCCTCCCTCTACCTGATGAGGAGAAGGGATTTCCCACCTCTCACACCAGTGCCCTAACCACTGGACTATGGGATAGTCTGTTGTAGGACTCTGTCTCTCTTGTTGAAGCTGTTCCACTTTGTATTAAATATTAATTGGGCCAGGGCATACAAGAGTGACATACATTACAGCCTAGGGTTTAAGGCACTCACCTGGAATGTGGAAAACCTCTGTTCAAATCCTTTCTCATCAGGCAGAGGGGGGAAATGAACTGGAGTTTCCCACATTCCAGGTGAGTACCCTGACCACGGGACTGGAGTTTCCCACATTCCAGGTGAGTACCCTGACCACAGGTTGTAATGGAAGCCTTTCCTTTCTCTGGACACTTTGTGTGGAGTTAAGCATGCTCAGGGTATACCTACCAGAATGGGCCCTACAGGCAAGATAACCATTGCCGTACCTATCTTCACCTGGTTTTAGGACTTAAATGTGAACGAGTATGTATGCCCAGAGGCAGAAACATAGGACCTATGGGAACTCTTACAGCAGAAATTTAGGTGCCAAGTGAGTTGAGGCATCTACAGAGTTAGATGGCAGCTGAACAAGGGTTTTGTGGATAACAGTGGTGCTTTAGGTACCTAAATCCCTTAGAATCTGGGGTTTTTTTTCTGTTGCCTGGTTGCCATTTATAAAAGAATGTAAAGATTTTTCTACAGGTGATAACTCATGGAAATTTTCCTTTATTTCAAGGGGAAAATGCATCTTTTGGAACTATAGGACCAGATTTTTAGTTCCAATTCTGTAGGTGTCTGACTTACTATGGAGAGGTGGTATCCTCTTCATAGTTCAGGCTAATTTTGATCCTCTGTTAATTAAGAGAAGGAAGTATAAGCATTTCTCTCTAACTTTGGGGGTAACATTGACAATTAGAAAGTTTTCTGACTTTTTTAATAATTTGAAAGTATTTTCTGAAATCCTAAAGCTTTTAATCTCAAAACTTTTTAAAAAGAAAGCCAAGTGTCTCATCTTTTCCTCCATCTGTCTAATGAAATCACACAACCACCAAATTTGGAATATTATCAGATTCTGCCACTGGCTCATAAGGCAGGTTTTAAGGGCAGGGTAGCAAGCTGCTTAGAAAATTGTATTTATAGATTTAAAATAACCACAACTTCTTGTCATTAAAAGCCAACAAAGAAAAAATGTGATGGAGAATACTTTTGTTCAAAACGGTTCTGAAAATACTTTTCAAAACTGAAAGGCAACTCCGAGATCCAGTCATATGACTGCTCTCTTGCATTACCCTTTGCCTTTGGGAAGCTATGTAGGTCCTGAATTCTAGGACTGCTTCATACAGTGAAAAGCCGTAATAAACTTCTGCCCTTCACAACCCTTATTTCGTGTCTGTTCATACCATTTCCAAAAGACCAGTATTGTTGCCCCCATTGTCCAGTGAGGTGAGGGAGAGTTTTAAGCAACCAAAGGCCACAGAAGAGGTCTACTGCAGATCCAGGAAAAGAAACCTAACTTCTGATGAGGTAGACTGACATTCTAGATCCTAGACCAGAGTGCCTCGCTTACAAACTGCTTCTAATCTTACTACTTAACAGCTGTAACATCAGGCTAATAATGCTTACTCACTTTCATAAAGAGTTTTGACACTTAAAAATGAAAAATAATCTCCGCAAATGCTAAGTATTTTTCAGATGGGGCAATTAAAACATAGAGGATGATGTTTTCAAAACTCCTAAGGGCTTTAGGAGCACAATGACTTTCAATGGGAAACTTGTGCTCCTAAACTCCTTAGCACTTTTGAAAATCCTTCCTAGAGAAGTTCAGGCCCAGATCCACAAAGGTATTTAGGCTCTATCTTTTGAGCTTCACTGATTAATTAATTCTCAATTAATGAGAATTGAAAAGAAAAGACATGATTCTAATTCTGGGACTCCCAATTAACATGCTGTGACTGACTTTTTTTTAGTACTTTTTACCAACTTTGTAGTGAAGGTATAGTAAGTTACATATGAGTAGTGAAAGCTGCATACTTAAAGTGTACATGGTGTTGATATGCATTAACATAGGAAGGGCTTCAAAGATCTGAGTCATGATCTCCTAAGGTGTGTAGGAAATGGCAGTCTGGTGCTGTCTAGCCAAGTAATTCCAGGTTATGGAATTTCTCTTTCCTTTTCTCATTTCCCACCTTCACCCCCCACAAAAAAAATAATCTAAGAAATTCCACATAAAAATTATGTTGAGACTGTTAGATGCTTAAACATGCATCATAAAAGTCAGGAAATGTGAAAGGTCAGATTTCGCATACAGCCTTTATAACACATTGTTTTATGACATGACTTTGCAAATAATGGAAAAAGCATACATTTTCTACAACTTTGTATGAGGTACACATAATGACTCCCCCTCTCAGGGTAAGTCAGCTAGAATGGAACCCAGTACCTTTTGCACTAAAAGCACAAGCCTATATAAGTTAAGCTAAAAGTTGTCTATAAATAGTTAGTAGGTTCTTATGTTCTGTGTGAGCCAGCTACTATGTGATCATTGACTTTATGGCCTTGTTTTCAAAGAATCTGAGAACCTGCATCTCCTACTGACTTCAGTGGGATTTAAGGGTGCTCAGTTTTTCTGAAAATCAGGCCATTAGTGTTACACACTTCCCTCTTTTAGGGGAAGTTTGTTCCAAGCAACTTGGGTACACACAGGAGTTCAGGTCCTCGTGGGACACCATTTTGTAAATAAGGCCACCATGAATCACTATCAAGGATAGGGACTATGGACTTAAGCACCAAACCACAGATACTTACCATCTGAACATATGACTGCTGCCTTCCAGAGACACCATGAGTGGGGAAGGAGGGAAGGCCTCAGGGGCAGAGGAGGAGAATGAAAACCAATCAGCAAGTAGCATGAGGGAGTTTGCTGCACTATGCCAAGGCAACTCCACATTGCCCCACTGTAGGCCAGTAAACAAAAGGCACTATCTGGCCTGGACAAAACCAGAATCCCAGATAGAATCACCCCAGACTTTAGAGAAGTTCAGCTGTGGATCTGAACTTTGCAGCGTGGACCAATCTCTTCTTTGAGATACCAGCCGCCACTGATGAATTAACTTAGCCAGAGGCAAAATAAATTAGTTTTCAATACAATGAACCACATCCTGCTATTTTGGGGTCCTGGCTTCTCCTTTTTCAAAAGTTTTTAAGACCAATATAGTAATGTTCTTATTCTAACTGTTTGACTCTGAAAAGGCAATGTTTTAATCCAGGGGTTTAGTGTGAGGACCAGAGGAATCTAACCACTGGCTTGCGGAATGGCTAATCAAGCTCTCCCTTTTTTGTCCCTACTGCCTACAGTAGCTGTACATTTGAACTTTTGTATCCTTTCTCCATTATGTAATAGACTAGAGGTCACATGTGTTCTTCTGCTTTGAATAATACATGTCCATGAAACCTCAGTATTTCTGTTTGAAAATTTATTGCTCTCATTTTAATATTTTATCAATTTTGTCCTAAAAGGATGACCTTAACTCGTTGCAGTTCATTTCATTTCTTCTCTACTTAAATATTTTAAAGGTTCCAGAGTACAGACATCACTCATACAGTGTATAACAAATGCTTGGCTTAAGCTTTGGGTTATTTAATTGTAATTATCCGGCTTTTATTAAACAGGATTTTTTCTTTTTCCAATTTTTTTCCCTTTTGGTTTTTATCCTTTTGTCATGTGTTTTACTGTTGGTGTTTAGTCATGTTGCTGACTGCATATATATGAGCTATATAATGCCATTGCATCACTGCCTAACACCATAGATTCATAGACTATAAAGCCGGAAGGGACCATTGTGATCATCTGGTCAGATCTCAAGTCTAACAGAGACCATGGAACTTCGCTAAATTTAATTCCTGTTTGAGCTAGAGTGCCAGTGCCATCAGTTGGTTGTAACAGCCTGTTTCTTCTGAGCTTCTGACAAGACCGACAAAGACTACATGGTGGTGGGCATGTTAGGCCATGCTAAGACCTTGAGAAAATATTTACTTATAGTAGCAAATCCAGCACTGAGTACAAGAATCTGTTTTAGGCTGAGTACAACTAACAGGCTGAGTACAACTAACTGTGATCTTTCTTATGAAAAAATTATGACCTGGTACTGCTTTGTGCTGTGGATCCTCTTGGATTTCAGTAAGGTGGGAAGGGGCATTACTTGAATGGTAAACCTCCAGCAAACATGTATATGCAGCAGAAAGTGATGGTAGTGAATGAGTTGCTGGCACCCTTAACTAATGGAGGCATTGCGCTGCTGCACTTCTCTTTTTGGATGAGACATAAAATCAATGTCCTGATTTGTCTTGGCAATGTCTTTGGTAAAGATGCCATTGCATTCTGTGTAAAAGTAGCCGCTCAAGCCTTTCCCAAATCTCATTCAGATAATTAAATTCTGTCTGCATAAACTTCTCTTTCAGTTTCAATTAGATATGGGTTTCTTCATATCCTGTCCTGAACTGCCAAGTGCTGTTTCACATCAGGAGTATTTAAATTTCTGGGGTTGGTGACCCTTATCTGTAAAGTGCTTTGGGATCTTTAGAGATGAAAGGCAGTAAATACTGGTAAATGCAAGTTATTTTTGGCATTATTATTCTGCACATATGCAATGGTAAGGCAAAACTAAGATATACTTCATACATACACATTTATTAAAGATGTAAATAAAAACAGTGAATAACTCTGATTCATCACTTAGAGTGATTATAGAAGAACTTTACATTTTGTTGAACTTGAAAATAAAGAATAGGCTGCATTCTGATTTTAACAACACTTTACAAGGAAATAGTCATTACTTTTAGAGGTTACTTTAGTTGAGTTTACATTTATTCTTGTGCTTATCTTTCCAGTTTTCTTCAACCTGTTCTTTAGTTAACCTCTGGCAATCGCAAACTTATCAGCATCTCTTTTTTTAACTTAGACTAGATTTATCAAGGCTTTGTGCCATGTTACAGCATCTTCAGGGGTCTAATTTTGGTACACTATCCTGCACTAGAAGTGCACATTAAATTTCTTTTTCTCAGTCATTAACTACCATCAGTGCACAGTGAAAGAAATGAGTACCTCCTCTCTGGCTATTCCTTTCTCTTTGGGTGGTACCACAACAGCTAAGATCATCGGAGGCACTCAAGTTATCTTTATAGTTTACAAACCTGACCCTGGAGGCTGGTGGTCTTCAGTGAGAGGGTCTTGAATTTTGGAATTAGCTTACCTCTGCACAGGGGTGAGGGAGGATGGAGCTGCTAGGAAGTATAGTGGGTGGCTGGATATGGAGTTCTAGCTGATCATGGGATGAAGCTCTGGGAGTGTCCGGTTCCACTGGACATTGGTGCGACTGTTTGCCTTGGTAATTGTTTTTAAAGTAATTCTATATTCAGCAAGAGCTTGTATTGCTATGTGTAAATTGTGATAAATGCTATGAATGTATTTTCAAAGAACACTTGAATAATTCTGAAAATGGTTCCTCACCTTGCAGAAATAATTGTTCAAGTTCCTGGCACTGTTTCAAATGGAATAAGCCGGCTGAACAATGATGCTTTTATATCTACATTTGTATCTTATTCAGATGACGTGGGCCAGGCTTTCTTGGGCAGTGTGCTCAATGTAATCCTTCAGAAAGTCTATGCAAATACGTCCTCCACAACCCTAAATACAAAAGTAAGAATATAAGGTACTGAAAATCCTAATGCAATACTTCATCTAAACTCTAAAAGATCTCCCTACACTGAAGTATCAGACTAGACAAGAATGTGAAAAAGTTTAGCAATGTTTCTGGGTTCTATTGGAGTCTCAGAATCTCACAGTTGTGCACATGTTCTCTTTATTAGTGAAAAGCAAATATCAAGACCATAAGTGTTTCACCTCAAGCTTGTATGTTAATTTTAATATAGTTGAAAACTCATTTCCAGCAGATTTTTGTTGTATAAATAGACAAAATAGACAGAGTGGGGAAAAGGGATAGAATATACAAGCAAAAGCTTAGGAACTGTGGCACAGGGATTTAGTAAGAACACTACCAATAATTTCCAAAGAATAGCCAATGCATGGCTAATGATCTAGATCTTACAGGCGCTGCTCATCAGTAGTGCAACAATAGGCATAAGTACTCTGAAAACCATATGAAGCTGGCATTTTTCTCGAAGTAGATTTGCCTGGGAATTGTCACTCTGGGGTATATTGGCTTAAATGGAAAATGTATCGCTACCCTTTACAATATGGTAAACTTGCTCATGTATAATAGTATTTTCTGAGAGTACAGCTACTCTTTTAACTTGCTGGATAAAAACCTGTGTTTGGGAGTGTGATGCTGGCTGAATTAGGGGGACCATTTATGACATTATTTAACATCAATATGTCAAAATTACAATAATTAATATGAGATATGCTATGTCAGGTACCGTTAGAAAGGTTATAATTTGTTAAGTGTGTTGATATTGTTTATGTGCATGTATCATATTTGTGTTGTAAATTATGGATATGTTTGATGTATCTGTATTTCAGCTTGTGCGGTGTTTCTGGGCGACACTCCAGACAGGACTGCTGCTAGCCTGCTTAATGGCCCATTAAGGAAACTCACACATACAATGGGCCCCGGGAGAGAAGCTGGGGCTACACCTGATGAGTCACCAAGACTTACTCATGTGATCCTGGACTCCATCTTATTTGTGGAAATTTCCACAAGCAGCATGGCAAAGAGCAAGGGACATAAAAGGCAGTTGCACCACATCCATTTTGTCTTCAGTCTTCAGTCAGTCTTTAGTCTTCACCTATCTCTGGATCCGCTCATCTACAGAACTGAAACTGTGATGAATCAAAGGACTGAGACCCATCCAGTTACTGGATGTGCACCAGAGGGACTATACAAGCCTGCAAACGCCACAATTCTACTGGAAACCTGATATATATGGACTTTCAAATCATTTGTATGTATCTGATTGCTTTAATTATCTAACATTTCTCTTATAGTTTGTTTCTTTCCTTTTTATAATAAACCTTTAGTTTTAGTTACTAAAGGATTGGCTGGCAGTGTGGTATTTTGGAAAAGATCCAAACTTATATTGATCTGGTAATGTGGCTGACCCTTTGGGGGGTCAGGAGAACCTTTTTGGTAAAGAGCATAGAGTTTTAAATAACCAGTCTCTTTGCTGGACCTAGTGGCTGATTGGGAGCCAGAGGCTGAAATGCAGTAAAGGGGGCTGTGTATATTTTTGTTTTAGCTAATCTTGGTAACCAGTGTGGGGAATCAGAAGCAGTTTGTGGCTGGTTGGGAAGTCTGACTTCAGTGTCACCCACCAGTGGTGGGAGAATCTGTTCTCCTTTTGAAGCCTGCCCTGACCTTGGCATTTTCAAGTGGTTACCCTAGGCATGGATGGGTCACAGGGAGCTTAAGGTTATGAATTCAAATCCCAGTCTCCAAGATGAATGTATACAGTTAACTGGAAACAATGGTGTCTGTATGTATACAGCCACAGATCATTACAGCAGCACAAGTCAATTAACCTTTTGTGATACTTCATCACCCTGTGAAATAATTTTATGAATACTTATGGGAATATTGTCAAAAGGATGGCCCTGAGAACCACAGAACAGAAAATGTAAGGCTAACACTATAACCAGCTTTTCCACAAGCCTCCAAGCACCTCTGTGTTTACTGATACCTGAACTCTTCTAAGCCTATTTGGTCTCTCTCCTGAAACAAAATATAACAATTAACCTTCACTTATCACAAACCATGAAAAAGAATGGAAGATACTCCCAGGCTACATGTCTCTTTTGATCTGTCTGCTGATGCCTGCAGTGATATGCATTATGTGCAAGTGAAGATGGCTTGCACTGAGGTTCTGGATTAAAATGTGATTCTATCAGTCCTGATTTGTCTAAGCAGTGACACACAAGTTGTCATCTAACATGTGACACATCACAAGAATAATGTCAGTATAAGATGCTGCCCATTAATTCCATAGTAGCTCCCTTTTACTCAGGTAAGTTGTGAAATGGCGAAAGGTACCCCGGAGAACAATTCAGATCACCAGCCTTTTGTAGATGGTTGTCCACTTTTGCCACCAAAATCTGTTAGTCCCAAACTCTTCATTTAGCTTAGATTCAGCTAAGAGTGTAAGGATCCAGAGGACTGTAAATCAGGTCTGGAGGTGACTTCCATGCTACCACCCAGCAGCCATGGCACATCTGTAATCCATGCCCTACAAATGCTGGCAAACTAAGCACCATGGGAAGTGCTGCCGTGGGAGACCAGATTGGCAGCACTGCCTATGAGCACTGATTGGTCCAGGTGCACTACTTGATCATGGAGGGAGTTATCGCTCTCTCTGCAACCTGGCACTATATGACCTGGTGATACAAAAGATCCTGCTCTTGTTCTGACTCTGGCTCTGACCCTGGGCTTGACTCCTGTTCTGACCCCCTAAGCCTGTCTCCTGGTAAGACTCCCCATATCCTAGCTGTGACAAAGGAATCTTCCTTCACTGAAATCAGTTGATAGCTTGAGATCTGTGACTTCCCATGGGGGAGGGGGGGGGGAGTGTCCTTTGCTTGCTCCTTTTGACTAAGAGTCAATAGAGACCTCTCTTGGTGAGCAGTAAATAATCCAGTATAAGATATTCACTCCAGTGCTTGGCTCATATGAGTGTGCCTAAGGAGAAAATTTAAGCCCTAACTCCCAGTATCCTGGCTTTTGTTGGGTTTTGTTTTGTTTTTAATGCTATAATCTTCACATTATTTTAATGTAACTTTTTGTGTATGAATTTCCTTTCCTTTAAAAAAAAATCCATGGAAGTTCATGAGAGCTGAGAAAATTTCCTTGGAATAAAAAGTCAATAAAGAGACTAAATGAAGTAGACATAGTATATGGTGACATTAAACATGGTTCCTCACAACATGTTTGTGAGAAACTTAATAAATATGGAGTAGATGGAAATCCTATATCAGGAGGATGGCTGCACAGCTAACTTAAGAAAAATCAGAGACTTAGGGCTAAATACTGCTTGTTTTAATAGTCCAAGTAAAGTCAAATGCATAATCCCACTGACCATAGTGCCAGGTGAGATTTCAGATTCAATACTTCCAACACTTTGGAGGCTGTAATGAAAAGTACACTGACAATGTGCAGGTGAACTGAAGCTGGGAGGATTGCAAGTACCCTGTAGAACAAGATTAAGATGCAGTACAGTCACGGTAAATTGCAGATATGGGCTGAAATTAATAAAATTCAATTCAATAAAGATACAGTACTTTGTAGAAAAAATAATAAAATACAAATATAGGATGAATGAATGAGTCAGACAATAAATAGTACACTAAGTATCTCTAACGAAGAGGGTATAATAAGGAAGGTAACATTGTTTATATATCTTATCTTAAAGATCTATATATATATATCTTAAATCCTTAACTGTTTACTAATATTATCTTAGATTATTAAAACTGAAAGAATTTGTTGTATTTATTTTTACCATTTATGCTCCCTATTTAGTTTCTGCATTCCACAGAGCTTGAATAATAAAACTAGATGAATCTGCCTATAGATAATTTCATTTCTCATTCACCAGCACAATTTGGTGTTGCTTTGATTGTAAATAATGCAGTATTCCCCGGAAGACATTTAAAATGATCTTTATGAAAATTTGCATTGAAAATTAACAAAAAAAAATTGTTAAATGTGACCAGGGAAGGTATGGATTTGGACCACTTTTTGCTGTTTTGTGATCCTCCAAGAAAGGTCCCCTCTACTTCCCACACTTGTTATTTATGTGACAAATTTAGGTCTTGTCTACTATTTTTCAAGGAAGAATCTATGGATGACTGGAAAGTTAGTATGCTTTCATAGATACAAATGAAGTGAAATAATTTAGATAAAAGTAATCTTTAGATAGGATTTATAAGTCTTTGTTGATGGAAATAATTAAACAAAACAAATGCCTTATGTACAATTGCAACAAAAGCCTCTTTGGTAAACATTCAATATTCTTATCCCTTCAATTAAAGACTAAGAAATTTCACAGACCACTTTATTTTTCCTCCCAGTGAGACCTGCAGCAAAATATATTGCCAACTCCACATAGCAAGAAGTCACCAGACAAACCCTGAAAAGTAGCTAGATGTAGCTGTTTAAGCACTCAAAAGGAGTCAAATGTCACTAAACAAAATTTCCAGAGAATTCAGCAGGGAATTATATGCACGCCCAGGTGACTATAGTCACAAAATCATTCACAAGCAGCTCAATGGTGTTAATAAAATCTATTCCATGCTCTTGTTACTAAATTCTATTGCACACCAAGTCAATGTCATGACATCTCAAGTGAAAGTGTCCTCAGAATGAATCGCATTCCAGGGCTTTTTGGGCTGAGATCACTATAATCTGCAGGTGAGGAAAAGAAGTTTCTGGAAGCTAATTAAATACTTTGCTAAAGCCAGGGGCACTTTGAAGAAAGCAGCCCTTTAGCCAGGGTTTGTTTTCACCCAAATGTGTTCTTTCTCCTGGCTATGTTTATTTGTTAGTATGTTGAACACAGCTTTCAGAGTATGTTCCGGTCACGTGAAAAACACAAGTCTCTTCAGTGCATCAGTGAACAAAAAGTTGAATGTATAGATTTAAATATTCCGTAGTTATAGATCCTTGTCTAAATCCAGCTGAATTTGGCACATTGAGAAATATGACCTTTCACTATATTACAGTTGCTGCTTCTTTGAAAGTGACATTTCTTTGGTTGAGCTACCTAACATAGTCATTCTTTTTTCTGTTTATTTCACCAGTGATGTCTCATTAGCCCTTACAGAAATAGGATTTCTTTCGCTGTGGCTTGCAAAGAAGTGAGAACAAAAAATATGCCCTTATAGAATTTTAAAACACAAATTATATCAAAGGAGTGTTTAGGAACAATCTAGTAATGTAGTTTGATAGACCATACAAGCACCAAAGCATTTAAAATATAGTTATGGAATCATTGTGGGACAGGACTATCAGGGTTAGCTCCATCCCTTTTGCAGTGCACAGGTTTGATTTGGGCTAGATAGGGATGAAGTCTCCTCTTAATGATATCCACCAGGTCCATGCCTTCCATCTCCAGGACCTGCAGAGGCCCCTTTACAGTGCAGATAGTCCTGCATGGAGTGTGCCGACATATGCCTCTGAAGCCTCCAATGTGACCAGCAGCTTTTTTATCTTCACCCAAAAGGTCTCCCCGGAGACCTCTCTGAGCTGCTGGTCTGTTACCAGGAGCTCCTCACAACCAGGAGTGAATGGGTCTGTAGTGGCTGTTGAGGGGGAGGACCTGCTTGCAGAACCCATACAGAACCCCTGCTCCACAACCCCCATGTGCATCACCTATATGTGCAGGTGATGGAGTCCCCCTTGGTGCACTGGAGATTGGTCCTGGCTGGTACCACCAGAATCAGAGACCTCCTGGACTATAATTGGAGGGATGGGATAGACACCCCCCAACACAAAACTTGGCTAATACATGGGATTGTCCACCCCCTGTGTCCCCTGTTGTGTACTCCAGGAGGTGAGGGAAGCCTTGCCTTCTGTTTCTCTGGCATTTCTTGAGCAGACTCTACAAGAGGGTGCTCCCTATTCACCCCTCACTCCTTGTCCTCCAGACCTTGTCACAAAGCCCCTGCCTCATGAGCCAGCCACTGCTGCTGATATGCTACCTGAGCCAGTTGAATAACATCCAGACAGTCTGTGTCCAAACAGTACTCAGGAAACATCTGTATGTGTTCATGCTTCATACTATCCACTTTCTCGACCTCATGTCCTATCCGAACACCATGCGACAGGACTTCCTGCCACATGAGGAAAGCAAGGAACCCTGGAGGCCAGCCTATACTCCATTCTGGTTCCACAGCCTGCCAAGGATATTAGTAGGCGTATCCTTCATGGAGCCATAATCACAGGCATGTACCTTGCAGTTTATGAACTCCTCTGATGCCTGTCCTTTCTGCAGTAAGAGGGAGACTCTGTAGTATAGAGTCATGGTGTAGAGTGTCAGGTTGTAGCCCCTCTTTTGGCTCCTCCAGAACCTCTTACTGAGATTCTAGCTGCACTTCTACCTACATCTTCTGCTCTAGACACACTTTATCTGTGACCCCCAAAGTCACAGGACCTCCTAGTCAATATCCTCCTGGTGTTGGCCAAGATGGACCTCCATCACATCAGGAGGAGGAAGCTGGATGGGGGTGTTCTATGTGACTGTTGGCCCTACTTCCAATCTATAGTGTCTGCTGCCTTCTTGAATGCCTTTGAGGAGCAGTAGGCACTGCTGGGGTTCTGTGCTTGTTGTCCGCCTTGTAGGGTTGATTGGAGGTATTCTTGGAGGTTTCCCATGACATAATATATAAGATCAACCTTTAATTCCTGGAGACTCCAGGACAATCCTGGAGTGTTGGCAACCCTATGGCATACCTGATCGACAACCTTTGATCTCATTGTTGTGTTCTCATTTGTTGTCCCCAGAAATCATTTGTAGCCTGGGCTTAGTGATTCCTCCCGCTTAACTGAGAGGGCAGGCCTTTAGTTCTGGGCAGGCCTAGATCCACCTGCCTCAGTTATTGAGAGCACAGGAGACACGATCTCTGCACTCTCAGCATGCTGTCACTCAGTGGGGATAGTGCATGTGCAGTCTGATCAGCACGAGGAGATAAGAGAGGCCGGCGCATGCTCATGGAGATCAGACTCTTTGGAAAATGTATCTGCTAAGTTCTAGCAAGTGCCTACTGAGCATGTGTGATTTGGAATTTTTCAAAGTCTTATCACTTGGCTACATTTGGGCAGACTTTCACAGGAATGACAAAAGATGCAACCTTGACGTCAAAGCCACCACTTTGCCTAATTTCAAATGCCTGTTCCAAAACATGGATGGGGGAAGGGGTATTAGATCATTTCAAAGAAAGGATCTTAAGATTTTTTTTTAATATGGACAAAACAATGTGTTTTTTCCTTAGCCTTATTCTCAGAAATGGCTGAACTATTTTGGCTGAAAGTCTCCAAAACATTCAGTCTGAGGCAGATACCCACCATGGACAATTTCAGCCCAGATAGCTGAAGTTTTGGCAAAGTTTCAAGCAAAAGTCTTTCAATGGGAAGTTTTGGACAACTCTTTCACAATAGGTTGTACTACCAGCCCTGGCTATAACATGATCTGTCATAATTCTTTTCCCTGAATTCATACAAAGATCTAAGGCAGGATTCATTCCTACTACAAGAAAAAATTATAAAGTGACATCTCAGTTCACAGCTAAGGGAAAGCTGTTGGTTAGATATCAATAATGGCTGCTTAATAGAGAGTAATCAATACATGGTACCAAGCTGTTAAATTAAATAGTTATGATGGATAAAATAATTTAAGGATAGATACAATTTAAGGATATGGAAATTGTGCTATATCTAGATATTCTTGCTGACACGCATAGTAAATCTGCTTTGAGACAGGGGAGTGAACAGATGACTTACACAAACAAATATTATGGCTGCAATCATTAGTTTTGGAAAATCTAGAGAAATGACCAATTCATGACTGACTATGACTCATGACTGACTACAGGTGCTTATCTGTCATAAAAAATTAGGAGGTGCCTGAACATTAGAGAAGCATGGTATGTTAGTTCAGGTTGTCAAGGCATTGGGATGTCATACATTGTGTGAACCTCCTTCACAAATTATCAAAATTCTAGATTGTGGACCTTCTCGGGCAGAGACTACCTCTATTTTTTTTTTCTATGGCCTCTAGTAAAATGGGTCCCTCATCCTTATTTGTGGTTCTTAAGTTCTTACTGTAATACCTCTGTCTTCCTTTCTCTTTTACCAATCAAATACCACATTGTGAGACAGATCCTCACCTAGTGTAAATCAATAGAGCTATGACAATTTTTACAACTGCTGAGAATCTGGTCCTATATTTCCATATGGGAATGAATTGGATTTGATAAGAGCTATAGCTTTCGTAATCTAGCAGCTGCACAGAAGTTGCTGGAAAAAATAAAGACTTTGTTATAGAGCATCTGAGGCAGAAGAGAATTAGATCACTTGACTATGTAGATAAATTATAAGAAGCCATGCTACCAGTGAATTATTTTGCAAATGTACTGGCATGATTTCTCTGGTATGATTGCCGTCCACTTCCCCTGATTGGAGGATATTTGTAAAAGATTGAATCTAATTATGAAAATACTAATATGTAGCTCCTTCAAATATCAGTCCTATTTAGAAAGTGAAGATGAATGAGGTAGGGCCACTTTCTTTTCACCTTAGTGAAATTGTTTTATAATCTTACAATTTTAAGTTAAAACTTATTAATCTGAATATCACCACACATTGGTAGAGCGAAACTTTGTGCAACTTTATGGGCAAAGAGTGTGTAAAATGCTATCATTCCAATCTGATAATATTTCATACCTACTCTGTACACTAGGCAATGGCTACATAAGGTACAAGCCTATAGGGAATCTGGCCTAGTGTGCTTGTTTTCTTGCATTATTCATGTGTTTGTATGTATACTGATATGATTATTGTTTCTAGGCAAAAAACTTTAGAGTCAATGCCCTGGTCCACATTCACCTGGCGATTCGGCAGCAGTCGACGGGAGTTACGCAAACTACACAGAGTAGTTTGCATAACTCACATCAACTGCTCTGCTTCCTTTCTGCACGCTATCTACACTGCGCTGCACCGACGGGAACAGCATTCCCGTTGATGCAGCACTACGCTACTTAACGGGGTGGTTTTACTCAGTCGACTTCCTTATCGATTGAGTGGGTCTACACTGACCACTCAATCGATCCAGAAAGTTCGATCTGGCGGCGGTGAATTTGCCACCATCAGTATAGACTTGGCCTATGTTGTAGATCATGGAGGCAAAGACAGGATAACTAATGGAAATGGGTGTGTAGAAATGGAAATTACCACATCCGAGGTGGAAGCAAAATTCAAAACTTAATGCATTAAAACCGGGGAGATTGGATAATCTCCATCCCAGAATACTGAAAGAACTGGAAAAAATACCAAATGGGGGATGGTACCACATGACAGGAGATTAGCAAATGTAGTGCCTGCCTGTATTTAAGTAAGGGGGTGGGAGGGAAGTGATCCAGGCAACTATAGACACGTTAGTTTGACCTCAGTTGTATGCAAGGCTTTAAAACAAATTTTGAAGGAAAGAATAATTAAAGACCTGGACGTAAACAGAAAATGGGATAAAAAGCAATCATTGTTTTACCACAAGTAAATCATGGCAGATTAACCTGATATCTTTCTTTGATAAAATAACTGAATTTTTAGATAAGGTAAATGCAATAGATCTAACCTCTCTGGATTTTAGTGTAGCATTTGGTATGGTACTACATGGGGAAATGTAGTTAAACTGGATAAGGTGGAGATTAGTACAAGAATTGTAAAATCTATCTATATCTATATCTATCTATATAAAGGAACTGGCTAAAGGGGAGTCAATAATGGGCTGTGCAGAAAGGACACCTGTTGGGGTGGGGAGAGGTTACTAGTGGAGTTCCTCAAGGATTGGTCTTGGGACTGACCTTATTTAATATTTTAAATAATGACCTTCGCACAAAAAGTGAGCATGTGCTAATGAAATTTGCTAATGGCCCAAAGTTGGGAGGCAGTGTCAATATCGAGGAAGATCACAATATTACATAGGAAGAATTGGATAACCCTCAGGACTAGAGTAATAGAAATGGAATGAAATTTAATAGTGCAAAATGCAAGGTCATGCACATAGGGACAAATAACAAGAATTTCTGTTACCATCTGGGGACTCGTCAGCTGGCAACAACAGAAGAGGCTAAAGACCTAGGTGTGTTAGTTGATCACAGGATGATGATGAGCCACAAATATGATTATGAAACAGACAAGTAAGAACCTGGGATATATCAGGTGATGTTTCCAGTAGAAATAGGAAAGCATTAATGCAATTGTACAAGGCATTAACAAGTAAGACTCATCTGTGCAGTGTGTGAAATTATGGCCACCCATGTTCAAGAAAGATGAATTCAAACTGGAACAGGTGCAAAAAAGGGCTATTAGGATGCTAAGGGCAATGGAGATCCTCTTTTCTGAGGGGAGACTAAAAGAGCTTGGCTTATTTAGCCTAGAAAAAAAAAGGATGAGAAAAAATAGGATTGCTCTCTATAAATACATCAGGTGGGTAAAAACCGGAGTGGAAGAAGAGCTGTTTAGGTTAAAGGACAATGTTGATACAAGAACAAATGGGTATACTGAGGCTGGAAATTAGAAAAAAGGTTTCTAACCATTAGAAGGGTGAAGTTCTGGAACAGCCTCCCAAAAGGAGCAGTGGGGGCAAACAACATAACTAGTTTTAAGATGGATCTTGATAAATTTATGTATGGGATATATGATGGGGTTGCCTGTAAAAGCAGGGGACTGGACACAAGGACCCAGGAGGTCCCTTCTAATTTTATATTCCTATAATGTAACCACATTTATGGGGGAAACTGCACTGAAAATGGGTGAAACAAAAAGGAGGAACATTTCACTTGTGCCCTCACCTCCAATTAATATGTATATTAAAATTTTAAATATAAAGTACAGACCATAAGGAGGTAGCCATTAAGCTGCCTACCTAGAAGACAACTCAAAATAAGTGGAGCAACCTGGGCCTATGAGGAATAAGAGGTTTCTGCAAATGACGTAGGAGAAACTGCTTGGCTTCCTCCTCTCCTTTTATAGGTATGTGTTTTTTTTACTTGACTCATCCCTAAATAAAACTTTTGTATTCATATGTACACTCAAACACAATACATTGGCTATGAGAAGTCTCCAGTCAGACAGATGCTTAGTGGCCCCAGTTTTTCATAATCTGGCCTTGTTTGACTCTGAGGGTGTGGGTTTGTGGGAAAGGTTTTTTTAATTATACCTTTTCTTTGAACCATAATCAGTTATTTTCCAAATTATAAGATCCTCAAAGCCCAAATACAAATGGGAATACAATTAATAATGGTACCATCTTATGAGAAATACATCATCATCATCAAAAACAACGAGAGTCCTGTAGCACTTTAAAGACTAACAAATTTCTGCAGGCATAAACTTTGCATCTGACGAAGTGGGTTGCAGCCCACAAAAGCTTATGTTATTCTTTAAAGTGCTACAGGATTCTCGTTGTTTTTGCTGTATACAGACTAACACGGCTACCCCTCTGGAACTTTTCATCATCATCATCATCATCTGAGTGCTTTGTTTCAGTAATGTATTACCCTAATACATCTGTTGCTTTAATGATATATTAGTGTAATACATTATCAGAGTGAAGCATACCAATGATATATTACTCAAAAGGTGATGCCATTCAGGAATGAAAGGATTCATGGGCATATTCAGTGTAATTATAAGATAAAAGCCAAGATGCAGCAGCAAGGAAGTGCTTTCTTGGAACCAGGGAGAAATTCCAGTATAATGTTAGCCTCTTTTGGTGCCATTTTCTAGTGCCATAGCACCAGATTTGCAAAACTGCGATTATTATATCTTGTAAACCTTTTAAATATACTAAGAACAACTACCATTAACCTTGCATCATTGTGAAGCAGACAGTATACAATTACATTATTTTTGCTATATAGTAGTACAGTACTTACTTACCTGTCACCATATGAAACAAGTAATATTTAACTTCCAGATAGTCTAAAGACGATACATCTCAGTACAATAATCTGGACTCCCATTTGTTGCTCAACATTAATTATTATCTATTCTCAAATATTTTCTGTGTTTTACAATTGAATTTGAGCCTATCATTTAACTGTAGGTCTCTTTAAGCTTAACCTCCATTTTCTCCAAAACTTTTTTGTATTTTTAATCTCTGAAAAACAGTCAGCTAGGTTTTCGTTAATTAGCATAATCCACAAAACAAACATTTCTAAATATCTTCCAGACATCTTAGAAAAAAAGGTGTCCTTGTTCTTTTCTTTTTCTTGTTTTTATTTCCCAAAAAGCATGGCTATTTAAAAAAGTAGAGACACTATAAAAGCTTAAAATTCAAAACCTTCTCCTTCTCCTCAGCCCTAAAATGATCGCTAAATTGTTCCAGTCTAAGAAAACATGTTCATGTGGGGGAGGATCATAACATATGGGGGAGGATCATAAGAGTCATCTTTCCACCATGCAGTAGTTTAACTAATGCATAAACATCTATTCACGTTTATTTACTCTTTCCTCCAAATGCATTGATATAATGCAAATTCTCAACTTCCAGTTAACCTCTACATAGGTATTCCCTGAGAAATTTACTTAACATTTAGTGTCCCAGAAGTCCATTCTTGTCTGGCATATTTTCAGTATCATCCTTTGGACCCCCAGATCTCACATCTGTCACATATGCTGCCTAGAGAGATTATATAATCCTGGTCCACAACAATTCATAAACAATTCATTTAGTACAGTGGACTCCAAAGGTACTTAAACTTAATTCAAAAAGGTCTCCCAAGGATGTGGCAGGACAATACCATATCTGTCACACTTTGTTGTATTGAAAATTAGCAACTTTAAGTAATAGATTCTTCCCTCGCTTCAGCCTTGAGCCAAAACCCACTGAAGTCAATGAATCTTTGCATTGATTTCAATGGGCTTTGGATGAGGTCCTTTATACTAGTGCATGTCAAAATTGCTTCAGCAAAGTCAATGAAAATACCTGATGTGAAACTGTCATGAGTGAGGGGAGAATTAGGCACTAAGGTCCAGATCTACAAATGGTGATTTAATCTAGATTTAATCTAAAGATTATAAGGGGGCACTCCTCCCCACTCCCAACCATTTAGGGTGGAGATAAGTGGCCTCTGAGCAAACCTACCGGATTGGATCCTGTAGACAATACAGGCTTTCCTTATCTTCCCCAGTTTTAGGATCGTGCTGGAGCTTAGCATAAAATAGGTGTCCGGACTTCTGCCAAAGGCTCAGTATGCATGCTCAGTGGCAAAAGCTTGCAGCAGCTACATCCATTGGTGGGGGAGCTACACTGAAAACTGAAATTGGCTGGCCCCCCCTGAAGTCAACAGAAGTTTTGCCATTAACCAATGGTGCCAAGATTTCACCCTAATTTCTAGAGAATAGCGTTTCATTTTCTTTTCTTTTTTAAGGGGTGGGGGCATTCAAATGGACTAGGCAAGATGGCAGATGTACAGTATTGTACTAATCTTTGTGCAAAGTATGCTTTGTGAAGTAACATTTGAAAACTCATAATTTGCTGGTCAGTATTGTTCTGTTAAAATGTGTGGCAACATTGTAATATAAAATTATATGATTCCACTCTATGATATTGTTAACACGTGTTCCAAACCACAGACTTGCCCAAACAGAAGTTGGCCAACAAGTCTGTCTCAAACAAAGAGATGTTTGCTCTGCTTAATTTGCTTTTAAGCAATAAACATTCATCAAGCACAAAGGGAGTTCCAACAGGTGGGAAAACCAGCAGGAGATATCCTCTCCTGTAGACTTTTTGTCTTCTGAATCTCAGCTGGAAATGTTTGCTAAGAGGGGGATTGACACTTTAAAAATGAGGGATAAAGGACCCCTCATTCTTCTCTCTGACTCTGTCCATTGATTGACTGCACCAAAAGGAACAAAGGAAGCAGTCATTTCACAGAAAAAGGAGTCCTGGATAAGAGGCTTGGCCATAAAACTGTTGAGAGCATATGATGAGAAAAACTTTGCTTTGAATTTAACATAGATTGTTAAATTAGGCACTAGTTGCATTTTATCTTTATTTTTCCCATAATCATTTCTGACTTTTATGCCTCATTACTTGTATTCATTTAAAATCTCTTTCTTTGTACTTAATAAACTTGTCTTATTGTTTGATCTAAACCAGTGTTTGAACTGAAATGTTTGGGAAACTCCATCCGGGATAGCAGGATTTGTGCATATTACTTCTATTAATAAAATGACGGTCTTTATATGAGTTCGTATTGTGCTGGAGAGAGCTGGAGTTGCCAACATTGTATTTCAAAAATAAGGGACTGTTTTCTTAGCACTCCCACCCCACTTCGCCTCCCAATATTATAATTATCATCATCATTGATAATAATAATTAATCATAAGTACTCACCTATATTCGCCAGGGATATGTCTTGTTGCTTTTTGCAGCACTCAGCAATTCCTGATCTTGTTGTACAGAGATGAAAAAATAAGGGACATCCCTTGTAATAAGGGACTGTTGGCAACCTTAGCAGTATAGGACATACATTTCTGAGGGGAAATCTGGGACAGGAAGTGTGCTGGGATCACCCTGCAGTATAATTCAGGCTGGTAAAGGCCTGGGTGTGAATGGTACGCTGCAAGTGCACCCAAACATAACTGGGAGTGACTTGCATGCTGGAGGCTATTTGTGAGCAATCCAGGCTGGAAGCTACAGCAAAGCATTGCAAAGCGTATCCCAGGTTGGAGGGCAGAGTTGACATAGCTATACACTAGTTTAGATCATACTCTGAGTATGTCACAGGGGGTGTTTCTTTTTCCTTTCTTCTTTTTAAGGAGTGGGGGCATTCAGATGGGCTAGGCAAGATGGCAGACGTCTAGTAGTGATGCTGTGGCTCGGCTTTTGTTTGATTGCTTCCAGCTTGTTGCCACTTGCAGAAATAGGGTCTTTTCAGGTTTCTAGGCCTGAAAAAGAGTGGTCAGTTATTTCTTTGACACCTACCTTGGAGGCATGTGATTTACACACTAGGATTTGGCAAAGGAGAGAGAGTGTGGAGAGAACTCCAGCAAATGAGTGGTGAGTTCTGATATTGCTTTCCTCCTCTAGCCCTTCAGACACTGTGTCACCGTGATGACCTAAGTGCATTAAATAACGGCATAAAATATTTGTGGGCTCTGTCTCATCAGGTTTTTCTATTATGCTGAAAAGAGTGATCTGCAGCAAAAGGTTTTTTTAAACCTGCTGGAACTGTCAGTAGCAACATAGGCAATGCCATCTCTAATTGCTGACGTGGTGTCCCTCCCTAATCTATTAACAAATATTTCTGTGGTGATTTTTGCAGAGTAGCTATCCTTAAAGACTAGATGATCTCCAAAAGTCTATGATAGTCAGTAAAAGGTTTACAAGTCTGAAATAAGAATTCAGAGAATTGGTAGCTACATCTGGAATACTGAAAACAATTAAGATTTGAGATTGGCTGGCCAAAAATTTACAATAAAAGCTGTTGTTCAATGGAAAATTGGGGTTCTGACTAGACACTTTTTACCAAAAAAAGTTTGCTTACTTCAGAAAATTTTGATTTATTTTTTTGTCAAAAAACAAAAAAAAAACCCAAAAACAAAAAAACCCAAAACAGACAAAAACTGAAAAAAAAATTTTTTTTGGCTGAAACCGAGATGGAGATGAAGTCCACCTCATAGAAGAGAATGAGGGCATGAGGCACCAAAGCTACAACTCCCAGAGGCATCGTGGCACTATTTCTAAATTGAAACTTTCAGATTTTGATTTTTTTCACCAAAAAGTTGAAATGTTCCATTCGGGGAGAGGGGGAATTCTAACCAGCTCTACTTAAAACTCTTCCCAGAGATTCTTAAAGACCTAAAAGTATATAAACAACACGTGAAGGAAATGGAGAAGAGGTTGAGCATCCAAAATGTAAAAATTGTTCTGTTTAAAGAGAGGCTAACATGAGAAAAGCTAGAGACTGTTAATGCAAACTAAGAATTTCAGATCATCTAGCATTTTGGGGCTAGTAGCTTGTCCTGTATCACTGCAGGATACCTCATATGGACACAAAGAAGGCTTTAGAAGAAGACCACGAAGGAACAATTATTATTACTTTTTCTGCTTTGTGGAAACACAGTAATATCTTGAAAGCAGCAAGACCAGCTGCTAGTTTATAGTTAATGAGTCCCACATTTCCTGCTGCCCAGACTACATCATAGCATCGTTAAGGGTGTGTGTGTGTGTGTGTCCTATCTATATAGATTGCCCATCATGCCTAATAGCTTTCCTTTTTCAGAAGTAAAAATATTATTATCATCACTATTTTAGCATGAGTCCTTTAATTCAAAACCTAAAATGAAGGCAGGTCTTTAGTTTTTTATTTTACCCCTTTCCTTGCTGTTGCCATTGGAAGGTTCATGTGTTTAGCAGCAGTTCACTATGTCATGTTGGGACATACCAAGATTATCTAGGAACACTTACTAAAAACAAGTTGTGGGGAAGGAGCTTATTGCACCTAGAACATTTGTGCAACAGTTAAATGAGTAACAGTGTTGGCACTTATGCAGTTATGACTGGCTTCAAAACTTGGCTTAAAATGAATGGAGAAAATTTACACCGCTCTAAAAGCCTGATTCTGATCTCACATCAGTGAACATGCTCCTCTTTTACGTCCACCTAAGTCAGTAGAGTTACACATGTATAAAAGTGGCCTAAATGAAAGACATGTTAAGTTACTTAATGTTATTGTATCAGTCCAGTTGAAGATTCAACATATCAAGTGGCTGGTGAAGCTGCTATTTTGAGGGGTTTTGGGGGAGGTCTTTTGGGGGGGAGATTAGATAGAAACTTAAATTATGAAGAATCTATTAAAATACGTGAGAAGAGCTTAAATCTATGCATAGAACACACTGTACTAGCCTGTTAAAGTAGCATGAATGGCAATGTTTTAATTAAGCAATAGGAAAAGGTTGGCTGCTATACATAGCGGCAGTTTTGAGTGCACAGTGAGGCAGGAGTCCAGCCCGGCTAGAAAATGACCAGGAAGCTTAAATATTTTTAAAAATGGCATTGATGAATCCCTTTAAGTACTACTTTCCAATTAGTGCTAAAAGCTGGCACACACTACTGTTTTCATGACACAATAGTTAAAGGACTGTCTGAAATTCCATTCTAAATCTCTATTTTTAGGGATGCAGCATATGTAACTTTAAGTAACAGAAATAGTAATATAACAGACTGTTTCATACACTTCCAAGAGACTTTCTTTCTTCAGTTGTTTTTGTATGGCAAGTCTCTCTTTTTTTGAGAGAGAGAGAGAGAGAGATTCAATAACAAAACCATGATAAAATGGCCTTAAGAGTCTAAATTAATTTAAGCTTTGTTTTGCTTTTGTTTTTAAGACTGAAATGCACCCAATATCTTCTCTATCTCAACATAATGGGGCATACCCTTAACTACGTTTTTTAAAATGCATCCTATTGTGCTTGCTAATTAGAGGATTTATTGCACATGGTGTACCAGTTTCATTTTTTGGTTTAACTCCCCTGTCTTCTGAAGATTTACATCAGAGCTGAAGTTGGCTCTCTGTTAAATAAGACCTTTCACACTGCTTTAAAAAAAAGACAGTGGAGTTTTTAGATGGAGTTACTCAGTTTATGTAATTAGGTACAGTTAATGAAAAGTAGTTCCAACCAATAAATTTGCTATAAATATGACCACACAGAAAGATTGTTTCAAACAACTGATCAAATAAAATATAATTTTATTGTATAATATTCTTTGTTAAGAATACTTTTACTATACATTTAACAAGTAGACAGCACGGTAAGAAACTTAATATAGTATAGTTTCTCTTTTTATGTTCCCCACCACCCAGTGAGTGGGAGTTAAACTTAACGTTGATTCTTCCTTTGGTTATGCCCTACTGTATGTACAGCAGGCACAGTATAGGAAAAAGCGTGAGCTGACTAGCTTTGGTCACAGTGCCAAAATCTGATTGGAGAGCCGTACATTTTTCCACAGTACTTGCACAGCGCTAACACTCAGCAATTTAGCAACACTCCCTGGACTAAAACAAAGCAAGAAGGCACGCCCCCTTCCAGAGCCCAAATATGGACTGAAGGCCACTCAGAAGCTGTTACTCTGACTTAAACGAGCATGCCCAGAGAGAACACTGACATGGACACATGGTGTGGACTGTCAGAGGAACACTGACAACACCCCCGCGGCTGCCCTCTCTTAAAGGGAAACACATGTGTCTTGCTAATGCCTGCCAGCATTTTGCTAACAGACATTTATGGGCTCTGGCTCCGGAGTGGAACAAAGCTAAGGAAAACACACCTAGCAAGTAAGCTAAATGTGCTTTCTTTTCTTTTTTAAGTTTCCCCAAAATGTACAAACCAAGGCAGAAGAATGGAGAAATACCTCCAAGAACAAAATAAGCATTTTAAAAGCCATGGTTTTGCTGTGGGCACTGAATATCTCTTCCCACCTGATGTTATTTATTTTAAAGCAAAATACATCTTCAATAAAATATTTGTTTTTAAATGGCTGTAATTTTTTTAGGCTAACAAAATATCATTTATTGTTCCTGTACTGCTGGATTTTATTCCTGTGCTCATAAAGCCAGTTTACTTTCATTTGTTAATCACAAATAAACAAGAGATGGCCTAAGACTAATAATTCTGCATTCATGACTTTTTATAGTTGTAAATCCCTGATCCCTTTCCTTTGTGGGCTTCTCCACTGGAAACCTCTTTCTCAGAAGACAAAGGAAAGAGTTTTGAGGTACTCCTAATTCAAGGGATAAGGGCAGCCTCCATGAGAAATGAAAAAGCAGTAGCGTAAAGTGGGAGTCAAACCAGGATGGGGAGACTTACTGGAAACATTGGCTTCTGGCTTAGTAATTAAAAAGAACAAAATGATCAATAATATCAGAAGCCTCACTGAGGACAAGTAGAATGAGATGAGAAAGGAATCTTTACTCAGAAGTAGATTATTAGTCATTTGGAAAAGGGCAGCCTGAGTATTTTGAAAGAGCCAAATACAGGGTTGCAAATATTCAGTTAGTCTGGGCTAAGGAAGGTGGTCAGATAGATGCTAAAGATGACCACCTACTCCAGGATTTTCCTGAGGAAGATGGACTGTTAGGTAATATGTGAAGAAGGGTCAGATGAAAATTATTTTCAATAGCAGGTATTTTAATAGTAACACTTCTAAAGAGGATGGGATGGCTAATAAAGGAAAGGATATAAAGATCAAGGGTTAGATTCAGGCAGTTTGGCACCTAAGTCCAACACTGAGGTGCCTGTGGCATTCACAAAATTAACATATGGCTGTGCCTAACCCTGTAAGTACCTAAAGTCCCTATGCATCAGTGTTTCCACTGGGAAAGTCTTCTAGGTGCCTAAATTTCTGCTGATAGAAATTAGGTGGTTTTGCACATGCCCGAAATTAACAAGCAACTCACTGCCCACCCCGTGGGCTTCACAAAGTAGGCATTCCCCTACCAACTGGGCCTGATCTGACAGGCATTATCAGAGCATACTTAACCCATCTCAAGGTCAGCCAGGAGGAGGTGATGTGTCTTTTTGTGCTCAATGGCCAGAGCACTGCCCCGGGGAGTGGGAGACCCAGTTCATATCCTCCCCTCTCTGCCTGATTCAGAGCAGGAATGTGAACACAAGTCTCCCAGAAGAGAACCCTAATCAGTGGGCTACTGGAGGGTATTCTGGAGTGGATCTCTCCTGTTGAAGTTATTCCACTTAGTATGAAATACTTAAATATGAATTGGGCCATCAAGATTAAGAATGACTCTATAGCCCAGTGGTTAAGGTCCTCATGTGGGAAGGGGAAACCTGGGGTCAAGTCCTGCTCTGAATCAGGCAGAGTGGAGGGAATTTGAACCTGGGTCTCCCACATCCTGCAGGAGTGCTGTAACCGCTGTTTCCCTTGAGATGGGCTGACCTGACTTAAGTGCCTAACTCCAGGAAAAGGATCATGGCTGTGATTCCCAAAGCGAGATAGGCACCCGCTCTAGCCTGAAGTTGGAGGCCTATCTCCCTTGAGCGATGGGACCACATCCCTCTCCTCAGTGCTTGCTAGTTTAGGCAGTTCCCTGCTCAGCATTATGGCTTCCATTAATCCCTTTTTGTTTTTTAAAGGCCGCTAATTCGTCCCATACATTGTACAGGAAGCCTGGGTGACTAATTTAGGGATGTGAATTCCACCATAAGTTAGGCACTGCACTGCTCAGCCTTTCAACACTTAAGTGTAAACATCCACTGAAGTTGGAAGAATGAGCCAGGGGGAAGAGCCTGGTTCATAAAAGAGATTGTACTACCTTTACTGGGAAGAAGTGGGGAGAACTGAAAGGGATGACAGATTGGAGGTGATATGTGAGGCAGGGGGAGAGATTCAGAGCTTAAGGAAGCAATGAAGTCATGTTTCTTTTTGATATGCAAAAGGAACTTCACTATTCACTAAACTTGGCAAAGCATCTTAATTGGTTTGGCCCTTAGACACTTCATCTTTCTTACACGATAACAGGGCAACTGCAATCCGCTGAGGTGCTAAGGCTGTCAAATCCTTGGTTTAAAATAAAGGGTGTTAGTGGCAGAACATTTTCAGTGAGAGGTCCACAACCTTGGTACTTACATACCATTTGAGCCACCTGAGTCTAGATTTATTGACTTCAGGGGAACCAAGGAAGGTCTATTCATATTGTCAGGGCTCTTCTGGGGTGCGTGATTGAGATATCAGTGCACTAGGAAGCAGAGATTCTATTTATGGAAGTTTGGGAATTTGGGGGCTATTTAGCTGTTATAATTTTGTAGGAGTGCTCTTTTATAAATAATATACAAGCACTTAGAGCTTGGGGTGGTACCTTTGAATAAATAAGTGTTCAGTGGAGAAAGGACAAGAATGGTGAAGATCACCAATATTTTCAGATGCAATTATGAGAGAAAGAGGGTCTTTATACAGTCCTCTGAATTTGTAAGAGCATGCTGAGCTTTCCACATTTTTAATAACCAAGGTTTCAGCTGGCAGAATTGAATTACAGAGAGACGGTTGTATGGAGTGAGATAAAAAAGAGAGACAGAGGAACTGGACACATTGACTGACTGAGGAATGTAGAGTCAAATTGGGCCTACTAATTACTAGGCCCCATTGTGTGGGGTGCTGTACAAACAGGAAAAAAAACCAATCCCTGCCCTGAAGGGCTGACTTTCTACTCCCTCAGTCTTCCTCCCAACGCTTCTCCGTCAGACCCTTTATCCACTGAACACTGAGTAGCTTGCTATATTTTTTCTTTTAAATATCAGATGGACACCCAACTCTATTGTTGCTTTAAACCCAGGAATATATTTTTCCTTAATTCACCTCCAACTTTGCACCCTTTATATCTCTCTCCTCCTGCTTTAATCTCCTTTGAAAATCTATCACTGACCTCCTCTCCTCTGAACAAAAGTAACCCCAACAGGATAAACATGCTGCCACCCTGCTAAACTCACTTGATGCCACCTGCTCATGCTCATAGGGAAAAATAGGATGACCAGATGTCCCGATTTTATAGAGACAGTCTCAGTATTCTTATATAGGTGCCTCCCACCCCCTGTCCTGATTTTTCATACTTGCTATCTGGTCACCTAGGGGGGAAATAAAAGAATGAAACAAAGGGGTTTGTCACACAATTGGCAGATGTGAGTTTTGCGTTGGCCAGAGAAAAATGTGTGTGTGTAAAACTACTTATATATGTGTGTGTGTGTGTGTAGATATATATAAATGCAGCTACTGAAAATAAGAGCTTTAACAACATAGTTCTGTATTGCTCAACCCTAATGCCTCATTAGACCCTTACTCTCTTATTCTGGTCTGGGATCCCAACATTTATCAGCCAAGCAGTGACTTTTAAAATATATGGTGATAGCTCCTCCTCACTTTGGCCAGCAGAGGCAGGGATTACTTCCTCTCCAAACTCTTTCAAAGCATCCACTGATTTCATTGGTGCAAGGTCTTCCCCAAATGTGGGAAAGGATGGAGAAGAAAGCAATTCTGTCCTTAGAAACTCTTCCTGCTTTGCTATCCTCTAATTTCTTCTTCAGAGAAATATACCCTAAAGTCACAAAAATGAAGAGGAGTTTGTTGTTGCAGAAGTGAAAAAGGAATGAATCAGATGCATACTTTATTGTTCTGGTAAATCACATTGCTTTCCATTACATTCCTTCCCCCAACCTTCATGGCTATACTGCTTATTTAGAACAAGATTTCATCGGTAGCAGAGGGACAAAAGCCTCACTGCACAATTCTCTGTAACCTGTCCACATTGCTGTTCCAGGTGTGGGAGCAGAGCAAGCTGAACAGGGCCATATTCCCTCCTATATTACTCCTTGCTGAAAGCCACCATTATCTATGTTGAGCCATACTGTACTTTAGACCATGAGTAGTCCTACTGAAATCAATTGGAATATGTCATACATGCAGTCTAATGTACTACTAGCTATAAATAAGGGTATCAGCATCTAACCCGAATAAATAACAGAAAACAAATGAAAACAACAAGAATAGCAAAAGACCAATATACTCCAGGCAGTTTAAAGCTGAATACATACTAGTTTAAAAAAAAAAAAAAGACTTGCAAATAAGAAGTATAGATGTGGATCAATAGGAAAGAAAATTTAAATTTCAGTTTGGGTGGTGTTGATAGACATATTTTCTATATGCCCAGAATAAGGCATGAGATTTTTTTAGAAGATGGTTGTCAGGAATAGAAGCCTTAAATTCTATGCCTGGCTCTGTCAAGGAAATGCTGTGTGACCTTGGTAAGTCACTTCAGTTTTCTGTGCCTCCGTTTCCCCATCTGTAAAATTGGGATAATGGTACTTATCCTTCTTTGTAAAGGACTTTGAGATCTATGGATCAGAAAAAATAAGTATTCTTATTAAGAGGAAAAGAAAAAGATCAAACCCTGAGTGTGCAGTCTGTCAAGTGTAAAATACCAGTATTGTACCTGCTCCCTTTTTATTTTGTCTTCACTTCTCATGTTACAGCGTCATTTAGACTGTAAATTCTTCAGGGCAGGGGCCTTGTCTTTTTTATTTTTGTGTATCATCTACCACATTGTGGGCACTATTTAAATAATAATAATAATTACTATGTTTTGATATCAAGAAGTTCATAAACCAGTAGGGATTTCTTGGTAAGTGATCTGATGTTAAGAAAAGGAAAGTTTGATGTTAAAAGTTAGGGAGAGATGGACAGTGAAATACCTTGGTTAGTAATATGTAATAAATGCTGTGGAATATTTGTGTAAACTAATCCAAATCCTATACACAGGTATTACATGTAGGAATGGGAGAAGCTACTGATGCAGTATTACATGCTTCTACTTCCCTGTTTCAGATACTGGTCTTCGGGTACCCTACATCTGGCTTGGGCCTCAATATCTCTGGGATACCTTTCCCTTAACTTAACCAATAAGTCTGCATGTACTGTTCAAACTGTTCAAACACGTAGTGCTCAACTGTTTCTTTAAAGAGAAATTAGGACAATTAGATTGTATCTAGGGCTAGCAGCTCTTTGAGAGACAGCAGCTCCTTGTTGGGTAGTGAAGTTTAGTGCAACCATTCAGGTAAAGGGGACAGCTTGTTGTGTTTGGCTCGCCCTACCACCTACTGCCAATATTTTCACTGCAATTTTGGCATAAGAGGTGGGCCACCACCACAGAAGCTCTTCAGTAGTTGCGATAATGCTATGGGAAAAGAAAGAAGTCATAGTAATAATTATTCTCATCCTCTACAGCTAATCAAACAGCAATCTGGATAGTTTGGGTAATGCCCCTTTAAAAGGAAAAGGGATGGTATGTTGGAGTCGGAAGTTTTCTGTAAGGTTCCATGGCAGTTGGGAATGACAGTTGAGGGTGGCCGTTCTAAATTACGAGATCTGAAAACAAAACAAAAAAACCATGGTTTTGTTCTGCCTCTTTTAATTTTTTTTTTTCACCTTTTCAAAGGAAGCCACCCACCTCCACTTTGTGTATGACCATTTTAAGGTCAAAATTCAAATTGAACTACATACAAAAATGCAGCTTCCCTCTTCACTGACTGGAGGGCACTCCATTTACCTTCCACTATAACCCATTCTATCCCCCTCTATCTACCTGCCTAGCCAAGATAGAAAGCTGCACTACTCATGCACCCTTACACAGTCTCCTGCCCTCTCCCCCTGCCTATATAACCTTCCCTTTCCTCTGAAAGTCATGCCATATTCTCCAGCACTCCACTCAGATGGCTGCCTACTCAGTGCCTGCTGAACTCCTTCCTGTCTTTTTCAAGCCCGTACTTCCTGACCAATTTAGTCTGCCTCCAACTCCCCATATCCCCTTCACCCTCTTCAGAGCTGCCAAGTATTGTGCTACTCCAGGCATGACATTTTATGCAAATTATTTAATCCATTAATTTTTATCTATCCAAATAATTTGCATATTGCCAGAAACATCAAGTTTAAAAACTCTAGGTGGGCTTATTGGTGGCTAAAGGCATTGGTTAGAGACTAAATATCCACTGAGCAGTAGGAGCAGGTGGGGGGAGGCAGAATCTTATTCCTTGCATTTCTCAAAGAGAGGAGGGACTGATTCTATGATGCCTCAGTCACTGCCTCCCCTCTGCTGCTCCACATGGCTGGGAGTTGGTAGGGAAAGCAGAGAGCACCCAGAGGAGAGGACAAATGGTACGTCTACACTGCAAAAAAATAACCCCCGTCGATGAATCTCAGGGCCTGGGTCTACAGATTTGAGTTTGCACTACAGCACTAAAAATAGAAGTGTAGATGTTCCCGCTTGGCCTGGAGCTCAGGCTCTGAGACCCACCCCCTTTGCAGGGTTTCAGATTCTGACCTCCAGCCGGAGCAAGAACATCTACACTTCTATTTTTAGCATTGTGGCACAAGCCTGAGTCTGAAGACCTGAGCTGAGAGTCGCTGCTGCAGGTGGTTTTTTTTTGCAGAGTAGACATACCCATAGAGGCCACAGGCTCGGAGCTGACCAGGTTGAACTGCAGCCTAACTCTTCCTGCTTGCCCAGAGCTCAGCCAAATGCCAAACATTCAACCTGTCCTATGAGAATGCCTGACGGTGGGCCTGTCTGTGTGAGTGTCATATGAGATGCACTGCACTTGAAAGGTCTGACCCTTCAGTTGGACTCCTGGTCCCCACCTCCTCTGACTCCTCGTAGTTTGATATCCTATAACATATTCCTCCCTCCTGGTGTCACCCCATTCCCAGCACGTCCATATTTTCCTGTCCTCTGCCTGCCCTTTATATGGTAACTGAGAGGCCATCATCTTCCCTAAGAATAGTCTTGCTGCATTCCTGTTGAAAACAAATGGAAATGATGGCCATCTTTGCCATGCGTAGCCTCACTTTCACCTATACATTTAAAAGACCATGGCAGCCATTAGCTTCAGTCCCATTGACAGCGATAGCATATTGTGGCCTTTTTGGATAAGACCCAGTTGGAAGGCAGAAACTAGAAATTAATATTAACCCTCTAAAAAAAAAGTTGTGAGACCAATATCTCAAGGGTTGGCAGTACTGTGTCATTCGCAAATTATTCTCACTATTCTCACCACCTCACTATTCTCCACTTTTCCAGATCTTTAATAAATATATTGAACAGTGGTCCTAATGTGGAACTTCATGGCACCCCAGTGTTAACCTTTTGCCATGATGAAAATTGACCATTTAATCCTTCTCTTGTCCTTTTAGCCAGTTTCTGACCCGTGTAAGTACTTTGTCTCTCTCTCTCCATGGCTACTTAGTTTCTTTAGTAGCATCTTGTCACTGTCCTAGGCTTTTTGAAAGGCCAAATAAATTGTCAACTGGTTTTCCTTTACCTCTACTTTGATGACAAGTTCAGAGAACTATAATAGATAAATGTGGCATGATTTTTCTTCTCAAAAGCCAGGCTGGTTGTTCTGTATTATATCATCTTTATCTAGGTTTTTTTTTAATATATATTTTTCTTCCCTACTCTGCTTTCTTTGTGCCACTGCAGTGGTGTAAAGGGGACGGAAACTAGCCTCATCTCCCCAGTGGGATAAGAAGTGGCAATGTCATTTTTTACACCCTCCTTCTCCCATCTTCTAATCCCTGATATAGGGCTGCTGGCAAGGCAAAGACGGTGAGTGAGCAGAGCACAATCCCCAACTGCCAAACAGTCTTTTAGGGACTGTTGCCGTTCTCAGGGTTTAGAGCAGCCTTGGGATTGCCATAAGCTCCCCTGTCCCAAAGCGTTGACACAAAATCAACCACAGAAGCAAGAAGCTGTTGTTGGCTGACAGCCCATCCCCTTCTTTGCTGCACTCAGCATAGCTATGGCACAGCAGAGACTCTTGTCCTCAATGATCACAGTTCAGAAGTCAAATTGGTGGCCAACAAAATGCTAACTTAAAGCAAAATGGCAAACCCTGGGCATAATTCTGATTTAACTTACACCAGTGTAACACCATTGTAAAGCCATTGATTTGAATGGAGTTACTTCTGACTTTCAAGATCAAAAATCAGGCCCTATGTTTGTCTATCGGTCCATACTTGTGACTGTAGCAATCCAGAGTTAAGGATCGACAAATATTCCCAGTCACTATTTTGCTAAACAAGGGAAAAGGAAAAGAAAAGGAAGAAGAATATTTTGGTTGTTTCTGATGCTTTTTCATGTTCTAGCTATAAACAATTCCATTTTAAAAATGAATTTGAATTACATGAATGTGTTATAGCCTGATCCTGTGAGGTGCTGAATGCCTCAATTCCCACTGAATTCAATGGGATTTCAAGCCAGGCTATGTTTCAGGAGACACTTTGCATCCCAATTGAAAAGCCCCCTAGAGACTCAAACCCACTTGATAATGTGTATTTCATTGAGATTTTAAGTAAAAACTTTTCATAAATAATAATTATGAAATGGGGGGGAGGATAGGGGGTTAGATCAGAAACCTATTTACTAGTAAAATAAATATCCCAAAAACTTCCTTCGGCAAATTATAAGAAAAGAATCCCAAAGTAGTTGAATTACATTTTAAAATGTTGTCACTAACATAATCCTTCCCTAGAACAACAAACATGTTTGAAATGCAATCCAAATCTCCTGGCCTCCAAAATATGTAGGGGTATATACCTGTGGGGATTTAACAGCAACCACCATGCATGGACCTTATTAATATTGATTTTTAATAGAAATTAGGATCTGTATCATCTGTTATATGCAGAGACTGTGTAGTATTCAAACAGCAGCAAAATGTAAATGCCACAATTATTGTAAAGAATACAGGCTAACATTTCCATGGCAGCTAAAGGTATCTTATGGCATTGTTACTGCAAAACAATTCATGCTAGTTCATTTGCCAGATTTTGTTAGAGACACTTGCAAAATCGGTTGTGCTTTGGATGTGAGTTATCAGCATGACACACAGTGCTTTTCCTTCTTTGTGCCTTTCAACTCTAGATCTATAAGCATGCAGAATATATTGAAATTTACAAGAATTTTGATCTTTGAGCACTTCCAAGACAGTTATTCCAATATATTTCAAGCATGGTGCAGACTCTTAAGAGTGAGAAAAGTGCCATCAGTGCATAGCTCTGATTTCAGAGAAGAACTGTGTACTGGGTTGTTATTCTGGGGTCACAAACAGTGCACTTTATTGTTTTCGTTAAATAAATGTACATGGAGATTTTAGGGTGGTGGTCGTTTGGGGGAAGGCAGGATGAATTGTCTGTTTAAAAACTAAAACAGGACTGAATGGGTGATAGCTGATGGGCTACACAGCTTTTCACCTTTGGGTAGTGGTTTCTAATCTGTCCCTAGGTGGTCATGATCAAAAATAGATGGTTGTTCATTGGCCTTTGTGAAACAAAGTGGTACTCTCACCAATTATTATGAATGTTTCCATTGTTTATTATTTTTAAAAAATTACACAGTGCTATTCCTTTGCATAGGCAATCAATAGGACTTAGGCATCTCAATACCTTTAAGAATCTGAGCCTTACTGCTGGGTGTAGTGCCATTAACATCAGTAGTGATAGAGAAAAGAGGAGTTTAAGAGGCAGAGGCTGAGGGGTGTGCTTCCTAGAGTGGGTGGGATAGTCAATGTACATTTAGTGATAAATGCTACACTTGATAATAAGTGCTAGGAGGATTAGGCCAATAGGTAAGATTAGATTGTAATGTCTTCTTGCCCCCCAAAATTGCAATCTTAATAAAACAAGACTGGACATCATTTCAGGAGAACCCAGGAAATCTGATCAACATCCATATTATACATGTAAGCACACTCAGTTGGCCTGACAAAACAGTTTGGGACAGGTTGAGAGGTCATACTTCTTGGAATTGCAACTGGGCTGGTTCAGTTATTATTATTAGTAGTATGGCTTCACAGGGAGCCCAAGATTTGCTTAAGCTGGCTTTGCGTTTTACAACAATGAATTCACTATTTAAAAAAAAAAAATCAGGGCCCTAGGAAAAAATTTCTAGTAATGTAGAAAAATAAGCACATAAGAATGGCTATACTGGGTCAGACCATCTAGCCCAGTATCCTGTCTTCTGACAGTAGCTGGTGCCAGATGTTTCAGGGGGAATGAACAGAACAGGGCAGTTATCAAATGATCCACCCTCTGTCATCCAGTCCCACCTGGCAGAAATGTTAGCCTACCAGTCTCAGGTGTCTCATTAATAACTCTTTCAGGCACCCACCATATTGCTGGCATTATACAAATAATGAATAGTAGGCCATATTAGTATTACACAAATACAAAACCCAGACAGTTAAAATGCTATGTCAGTGGATAGACATGTCCAGCTGAAGGTTCCAAAGATGTAATATCAATGGAGTTTTCCATTTACGCTGTAAGACACCGACTCTTTATGCCTCAGTTTCCTCATCTGTGAAATTAGGATAATGCTTACTTTGCTCACAGGGATTTATTGAAGCTATATTAATTCATATCTGTAACAAGGTTTGCGAGATGATGTAGCAGTGTAAAGTATTAATTATAATTTATTAGTAATGGGACCTGCAGATAGAATTCATTGTTTATATTGTGATATCAACAAAAGACTTGTAATTATTTTGTGTTCATAGATCAAGTCCAAAGGATCTGAGAACTCTCAAAAATGTGGTCAGTTTAATTTTTTTAAACATTTTAAAATATTTCAACCATTAAAAACATGATAGAAGTTGAATACAAAAATTACATAATATTAATCATCTGCCCTAAACGAATAAACAAACAAATGTTAAGACTGTTGATGCATCTTTGATTTTTCATGTTTTGCCTGGATAATACAGTATATCATATTCTTCTAATATCCATGCAATATTTATGTACAATACAATTAGGTGAGATAAGAACAAAAAGCCAAGTTGTCCCTATATGGGTTATTCCCACTCAGAGAACTAGAAACCCCACAAGTTTGGATTTATAGTTTCTGCCTGATAGTTTGTTCAAGGTGCAGGATTTCTTCCTCCATGGAACAGAACTAGGATTTGGTCCCAAAACCTTTGGATCACTCAAGATCTACACAGGCCTTGTGCTACCATAGTGCTTGCCAATCCCCGTGACACTACAGCTCTTTCAAGGGATCCATGTTCTCATAATGTCTCTGATTGCTGCAGCCACCTAAACTCCCCTAAAGGGTGTTTCAAACTGGGGACAGGAAATTGGCATATTGTAAATTAATGCTGACTCTGTTGGTGTTAATTTGTGCCAGAAATCCATGCGGAACAAAGGGGAAGGGTATGGGTGATGTTGCAGAAAGCAACATTCTTCACACTCCATCCTGTCCTGATCACTGCCTGTAGAAGAGCTGCCTCAGGACTATATCCGAGAGCCACTATTCTCTCCTTGCCTGAATCCACTGTTCTGTGGTCACAGTCATCGCAGGGAACATTTGGACAAAACAATAGCCCTAGCTCAGAAAGCTTGTATAGTTCAACACAAAAAGAGTTGCATTTAGGGTATATTTTAAAAACAGTACAGGAGGATTTAACCTCAAAACTTCTATTAATTTTAACAAAAGTTGTGTAGCTAAACTCTCACATATTTAGGCAATAATATTAAGGAAGGGTTCACATGCCAAGATTTGGATTATAACAGACGGCAATTTATGATATTGTTAGTACACATTGTTATGTCAATTTAATATAATATGTTAAGGGAAACAGCACAGTCTGGAGAACTGAGTCCAGGACCTAAGAACTGAGGAATTCCTGCTCTGCCATTAACTGGGTTTGGCCTTGGGCAAGTAATTTAATTTTTCTGTGTCATAGTGTCTCTAGCTGTAAAATGGGTATAATGGTATTACTTAATTACCTCACAGGATTGTTATAATAAGTAATAAATGAGTGTACTGTGCTTTAAAGTTGTAGTGTGCCTCATTATTGCTGTATATCTATCTAACTGTATCTAAAATACAAGCATTTTGAAGTTAGCAGGATAAAATCTAATGTTGTAAAATGATGAGTCAGATTGTCAAAACCAATAATCCAAAAGAGTATATATACATAGCAGAATAATGCATTTTTTAATTTTTACTACCTCTGACTCATGATTTTTATTATAAGTTCAAAGTTTCTTTCACAAAGAGAGAGCTATATGAAACAACTGTGCTTCAAACCATTTACTTCAATGGTAGTAACAGGTTTTAGAGTTTAAATCATTAACAACCTCTAAGTGAACTTTTATCCAAATGACTGCAAGTCACAAAGAGAACACTTCTCTTTCACCAACTACCTTCTGTGCTTTAGTGAGACCTAGTCCCTTTTCTATTTTTTTCCTCCTCCTTCATGTCTTTCTTTGAAGAAAGATGTGTGATTTGTGAAGTAATGAAAGTAGGTATCAGTTAATGAAAACTGCTATACTAGGTTCTTAATGCACATTGGAATTGCTTCAGGATAAAGCTTCATGTACCCTCTTTACAGCAGGAAAAAAGTAAATTTCAGAAGTCAAGATTGCTGTGTGCACTGTAAGAGTATCATGTAGCAGTTAAACCATCCATTGGGGTGACCTAATCTTGATCCCCCCTTTTTGTCAAGGAGCTGTGATTTTCATGCTGACTGCATTATTTCAGTTTTTTTAAACTGCACTAGGGATTTTCAAAACCTGATATTATATTATTGCATCAAAGCCATTATTTATCCACCATCCTTTTTTGTTTTTCCCATACTGTAATTTATTTTTCGTGGGGGAGGAGAAGGAAGAAAGTGATTATCCACAAGCCCTCCCCAATTATTTAAATTGCAATTAACTACACAAGATGTTTCTTTTTCTCCAAACAACCCACAGAATTATCTTTTTTCCCCCTAGAAAACACTTTATTAGATTTTTTTTTAAAGTAATCGGTTCATTTATTTAGACAGGAAACGTGACTGAATTGCACTGTGAATGGTCGACACACAAACTCCCTCCCCCTTTCAGATCGAAGACAACTGGGTAAATAATTTAGGAATTGCATCCTCCTTTTGTGAACCCTTCCTAAGAGGAACGCTTGCAATGCGGTGTGTAAAGTACAACCTGGGAGCACCGACCTTCCTTTTAGCCCTGCCTGTGTGTGTGTGTGTGTCTGAATCTCTCTCTCTCTCTCTCTCTCCAGGCGGTGTGTGAGCTGGGAGCTCTGCCGCCGCCGCCGCCGCTGCCCTTTGATCCTTGCATTAGTGTTAGTTAGGGGCTTGGAGACATACAGGGAGCAGCCATAGACACCGCCGCACCAGCCCTCATTATTGACACCGCACATAGCACACGCTCACGCTCGCCCAGATTAGATCCATTCCCATTGAAGAATATTGCGACCGGGGACAAGCCAGGTGCACGACCGGGGGGGCGGGGGGACGAAAGAAAGAAGGGGGGAAGCAAAAGAAAAAAAAAAACCCTTCTTGTTGGCTCCGGGAAAACCAGCTTCAACCCTATTCCCCAGCAGTCAGAAGAAGAAACCCCCCCGCTACCGGCCACCCCCGGCCCCCGCTTTGTGCCTGCCTCTGCCCCCCCCCTTTGGTTTTATTTGATCTCCCATTAAACCAAGGAGGAGAATGTGAAAAAAAAAAAAAAAAAAAAAAGGGGGAAAATGCCCAGGAGGAAGCAGGAGCAGCCCAAGCGCCTCTCTTCACGTAAGTGCCCCCCTCTTTTGCCATTTTCTCCTCCCTTCTCTCCCCGTCTCCTTCCCCTCTGCAGCCTCCCCCGTCGTGGTGTGCATTAGTTTAGGGTTACAGAGGTGAAACTGACAAAGACAGCCTGGGTTATTCCTCTTTTAGGTCTGAGCTCAGGCAGCCATGTTGGTGATGAACAGCCTTGTGCCCTTTTAATTTTTCCTCTCTCCCTCGCCTTTCCCCCCTTTCTTTGCCTCCCTCGCCCCCGTCCCTCCCCTCCCCGCCGCCGGTGCCGGAGTGCGGGGTGCTGCCGGGGGCCGGCCGGGGCGGGGGGGCTCTTTTATTGGGGTGGGGAGCCGGGGTGGCATTGGAGGGGAAGCGGCGGCGGCTGGCGTCTTGTGCGGAATCAATCGAGAGGTCCGTCTCCGGCTAAAGGTTGCGGCTGGGCTGGTCGGCCCCGGAGCCGGGGAGGAGGCAGGAGCAGGGGAAGCGGGAGGGCGAGGCGGGCAGCGGCCGAGGAGGGTGCAGGGGGGTGGGGGACCCCCACACACGGCGCCGGGGCTGCTGCTGGGGGGCGGCAGGGGGCAGATCGTGGCATGCGAGGTCCCTGCAGAGAGCAGGGGGGGAGGAGGCGGTGGCGGTGGCGGCGGCGGCAGGGGCAGGCAGGATGGGGGCTGCTCCTGGCCGCAATCAAATGAAGGGTCAGCGAGAGACTCAGGCTCCGGTGCTGCTGCCGCCGCTGCCCCAGAGACCAGAGCAGCAGAGCCCGGGACTAAAGTGCGTCCCTCCCAGCCTGCAGGCAACGCATTGACACCGAGCTTGCCCTCCAGTCCCCCGGCTCCTTTGCTGCCCCCTCCCCCATTTTTTCCTCTTTGCAAAACAGTTAACTTTTCTCCCTCTCTCCTTGCATCCAGTGATCGGATGCTATCGGGCGGAGGCGGGGAGGGGAAAGACCTATAAATATCTTGCCCCAGCGTGGCGTTAGGGTCGGTCTGAGGCGAGCGGGGGGGTGGATTTAGGGGTCATTTTTCTGTCTCCAACACATCTGTTCAGTGCCTGTCTGCAGCCTCTCCTCGCTGTGCCCCAGGGTTCAGTGTCTGGCGAGAGCTGAACTGCTTATGTGTCAAAGCCATGGTCGGTCACCTGAAGTTCACCAGGGAGGGGGAGGGTTAAGGTTGTGGTATATGGTATGTGCTGTGTTTTTTCCGCTGCAGACAGAGTGCGATCGATTACCTCTCTCCATATATATTTAGCTATCTAGGGGATAGGGGGTTGAGGCGCCGCTTCCCCTCCTAGCCCTTTCCCACCTCCCGGACACTGTCAGCCTGGCACATTAGCCAACGCAGAGGTGGGGGAAGAAATGGCACTTGCAGCTCCACAAATATTTCTCTGTCCCTTTCTTTCCGCTGGAGCCGACGCACGGGGCTTGGGGTTGTGCTTTTTTTATTTGCCCCTGTGCAGTCCTTTCACCGTCTGCCCACTAGAGGATCTGAGTCTGAAACACACAGAGAGCGAATTCCCCATATAGAAATCTGTCTCGTTCAGGAAGCTTGCACAAGTGACTTCATGAAAGTGCAGTGTTCTGTGTTTGCACCACTGCTGCTTTCCTCCAGTTCACTGATCTCTCGTGAGGGAGAGAGGAGAGTGGCGGGGGCTAATCTCTCCTTTGTATGTATGATTTGGGTGTTGGCATGAACATCAAACTTCCCCAAAATAATAACTTTGAAAGCACTAGTTGAGAAAACAAGATTTTACATTTAAACTGGTTATTTATTTATTTATTTTTTGGTGGGGGGTGACTGGTGAGGGCAGAAAATGCTTCTGGATTGACAGAGTTTGGAAATGGAGTTCTGTGTGTGCAGATCAAACAGCTTTACAGGCAGCTGCAGACTGCCCTGCTGGTGACCTTGACCCTGACCTGGTGCGACTACCCTCTATCTGTCTCTCTAGGGCTGAGATGAAATTCAGTCTCCATTTTAGTTCACTTGGGGTGTGCCTCTCCTGTGCACAGACTGCTGGTAATTATGCTCAGTTTTATGTACTGGCTTTTCCTCACTCCCCAGGTTGTGTGCTATTACCCTTTCACCCCCAAACTCCAGACTCCCTGCTCTAGTAAAGTAACATTGGCTGAACTAAGAAGCAATTGCTTTTGCTGAAGTACTGTGCAAATCCAGGTGTTTAAATGCAGGGCCTAATTTTCAGAGCTTTTGCACTCATTTTTGAACAAAGTAGTGGTTTTTTCCTGATGTGTGCTATATGCACTAGATTTTCTAAACTAATGTTACTTTTGCTTGGTGGGATTTATGTTTTTATAGCCAAATTGCATTGGGATTAAAATATATTCTTGGCAAATAATGTATTAGGTAATTCAGTAAGAATTGTGAAAATGCTGCTATGCATTCAAATAGTCCTACAGAGTTAGAAAATGCCTTGGGAGTCAAATGCAATTAGTGTGCAAATACTATAAATAGTGACTTGTGAAATTTAGTGTTAATGTATACTTAATGTAAAATATATTTTGATTCTCAAGTTCAAATTGATTTTAGCAATATGTTTCCTAGACAAACAGTATTTATGTATTGCATTTTAAAAATATCTCCAAGACTGAAATTGCAGTAGGAGAACGTTAAGGTTGCACAGTTAAACATTCAAGTCTGAAAATGAAATAGTTAAAAATGCACTTGCAACCTTAACTCTTCCCTCCAATATGCATTTAATTATGATGGTCTTTAATTATATAATCACTTGCTAATTCTTAAATTGAAATATAATATACAAATGTTGTGTATCTAAAGTTGCCATGTATAACATGTGCCAGACAAATGAAGTGTATTAAAGTCAGTTATATGGAAAACACACAGTAGAACATTGTCACATACATACCACAGGTTTACTATAACAGAGAATATAGTGAAAAATTTGCTGATGTACCTAGTATACTTAAACATGTAACTTTTCTCATATGAATAGTCCTGTGGACTTTAATAGGACTTCGTATAGGATTAGTCTTGTCCATAAATTTAAGCATATATGTAAGTACTGTATTTTCAGAATCTAGGCCTTAGTTACTTCTTTGTTTACAGTCTTGTTCCTTGAATTGCACTTAAGGAAGGCTGTGTTGCCCATTGAGAAGAAATTGCATAATACATGGTTACTGTCCAAGGCCCCAATTCTGTATTACAGAAATTGACCATAGTGAAATCACTCACATGTGTAAAGTTACAAGAATGTGCAGGATGGGGGCCTCAATTATTCAAACACATGCCTCAGAGAGAAAAGAGCTCTAAAAAGTTTATTAAAGTTAAACTGGACCATTATGACAATTACAATAGTATAAATATAGGAGAATGAAAACAATTGCAAGGTGGTAGCTATGTATATCTAAGGTTATAGAATAAAAGGTATATTATGTTGTATTGAGAAACAGTTTGATGTAATAAAAATGTGTTCTAATGCATCTATGCAAAGGGACTGAGATAAGGTTAAACCTGGAACCACATCTTTGCCATTTTCCTGGCTTTTTTGAATGTTTAACTCTCTAACATTAATATATATTTTTAATGGAATTCCTTACTTTTTTTACGAGCAAGAAATTCCATAAATAAAGTTTTTAGCTAGATGCTGCCAGAACGCCTACCTTCCACACCTTACAAAATACAAAGAATGCTTCTCTCCTACTTTAAAGGTGCAAGGGAATAAGGCTAAGGCTTAACAAATTGCCGTGGAGCCTTGGCTAAGTTGCTACTAAATCCTCACTAAATTTTTCACTGGACGCCTACGTTAGCCACAGCCATGTGTAGCATAGTCTTTCTTAACTTACAAACCTAGTAATATCTTTATTAAAAACTTGCCATGCATGTGGAGAGTGTGGTTTTCAAATACTCATCATAATTCAGATAAATCAGTCAGTTTTCACTGTAACACTCAAAGGCCTTCTTCTCAATGAGGGATATTTCCAAAGCATGTTTAGGTTTTTACATCCATCTACTTCAGTGCGTAGATCTTATTTAAAAAAATGTTGTAGGTGTGTATTTTATAATAGAGAAAATATTTGCTTGTTTACTTTCTCTCTTCCTTCCCCCATTGTTGAATTGTTATTTCTCAGACTTTCCAACAAAATTCGCTTTCAGGCAGAGACCAGGCCTGACTGGAAACACGTCAGTCTGAAAAGTGAAAGTTTCAGAAAGTTGTGAGGCTTGAAACAGTCGGTTAGAATGGAAACTTTCAAGTCACCTTTACTATAGCAGTCACTGGTGTCTGGGCTTTAATTCACTTTCAAGGGCTTACAAGAAGTGCAGAATGCAATCTAGTAAACTGATATAATTTAGTTTGCACTTATTATATAGCTTAAGACTGATTTGGACAATGCCCTCCCAAATGTTAAATTGCTATTGTCTGAAGAATGTGTTTAATCAAGTACAAACTGCAATATAACTCTTTGTTGAATCGATTTTGCTAATGGAGTAGATGGAACTGTGGCACTCTATTGGTACAGATATCATAGTTGAATTTTTAGGAGGAGCTTCCTAACTGTTCAGTCATCATGCCTAGGATACAGTCCTGAACATTCCTTTATGCTATTCTGAAGCTAAATTTCAACTGCTTCATATTCTACAGCTAATTTACCATGCATTCCGTATAGCCTTTTATCTCATTTTTTTGTTATTTTGTAAGTTATTGACAAAGAGCATAAAGAAAAATTTGCTAGATAAATACATTCAATATCATTGAAAGTTTTTTTCTTTTCTCTTTCTATTCTTTGTTTATTTTGGGACTTGGTAGCAAGCATTATGGAAGGGACTTTCAAAAGGCTCCCCATACCTCAGAACAGTCTTTTGCCTTCGTGCAGGAATCTAGAGCTGCCAGTGAAAAAGGCTTTTATCAGCAACAGGAGTCTCTCTCTCTTTCTTTTAATAGTATTTATTACCTTACTAGCAGACATCACATGTACATGGAGAAGCTTTTAACATAGTTTCTATTTATTATTTTTAACCTCTTGCCACTGCAGGGGTCATTGCCGACAAGAGAATACATGTAGGGAAAATTATTATTCTTAGTGTGATTGGGTTAATAATTTCATTGTTATCATCGTAGTTATCCTAGTGATATTGTGGTGCATCTTTTAACTAAAGAGCAGGGCCACATGCATTCATGTTGTCTGCATTGCTCCATCTCAAAAATATTGATCCTGTTTGGTCCCTCCCATTGATTTCTTTGAGGAAGAAAGAGGACATAAATAAGATACGCCCAAATAAATTAGGTACATACTTCAAACCACAAAAAGAAAAAAAAAATCAATCTCTTATGATTGTATTTTTAAAAATAATTTCTTACCATTACACTGGGACACTTGTCAAAAGTCGCACAATGGTAGTATGTGTCTTAGTGTTGTGTGCTAATACAAAACATTAATAAATCATGTTGCTGGAGCATAAATTAAACTGCCCAAGAGCCAGCGTTGGAGCTCACTGAGTCATGTATGATTTTAGGATCTTTTGAATGACGTTTGGGATAGGGTGGGGATGCAAATTAGTGTAAGTACAAATGCAAACTCTTAACAGCCTCAACAGAAGGAACCACTGTGATGGAGTGGAGAGGAGGGGCGGATAGGGAATGTAGGAAGACATCAGAACAGAATGCATTCTTTTAAATATATGAACAAATAATTTAACCTCACCCTTTGTAAAAAGCAGTGATACTCTTTTTTTTTTTCATTTGTAAGATGGTAGAGATGGAGGGAATTAAGGAAACAAATAAAACCAAACAGCCAAGAGGAGCTGGTCTGTTCAGAATGAAGTATTAGTAATTTCCTATAATTTAATCAGACCAGATCCCAGAACAAGATAATGAGAGCGTGACCTACAAAAGAGGACTTTTTAGAAGTTAAAAGGTTTTCTAGCATGAGGTTTCATAAGCCATGTGATTTGTCATGAAACACCATATATGAAACACTCTTTTGTTTTACCTCATTGAAAAAAAATCAAGATCTAGACATCAGTTTAGATGTCTATGAAAAGGTAATTTGGCTTATGCCTAGAATATCTTTACAGTTATATCTTAGTCAAGCTACTCCAGAGTCACACTTGAGGAGGGAGGAGTGTATTTTGTAAATAATAATGTTGTACCGTGTTTCTGATGTACCATTATCTGCTGCCTAGTTTGCCAGGTGTAATACTATAATTCATACCATTTAGGTGTAAGCGTACAAAACACTTCATGGTGTAAGGAGACTGAAAGATCTATTGATATATTTTATAAGAAAATGTTTGCAAAAGCCTAGTCTTCAAAATAGCTAACAGTACGCAACGGACTCCAGCTTGAGGGTTTTCTCTCTCACTCTTTTTTTTTTTTCCCCTACAAGCAAGTCTTGTATTTTCATTCTAAGTTTGTAAATTATATTTTTATGGCATGAAAGTAAGTAGATGACTAGATGCTCAAGCAAAAAGTGAATATTATTGTTCCCTAAAGCCTACTTTCAGAGGGAATTTCTTCTACTAGTAAAGTAGTTTTATAAATTAAAATAATAAAACTTAGGCTTGATTCTGATTTTAGATACATGGGTACATGTTGCTGAGTATCTTGTAAAATCCAGCTATTGGATCTACACACATGCATTGCACTGTAGCTAATTTTACAAAATGTTCAGTGATACATACCCAGAGGTCTGAGATAAGAATCTGTCCTTTAGTAGCTTTCTTTTCATAGACTGACCCAGGGTCATAGTTAATGCAGTAAGTGTTATGCTCCCGAAAGGCAGTTTTTCTTTTCCTGATGTCTGTTAGCATTAATAGTCTGAATTCCTCTTGGGTCAAGACACCTAAGTTTTTTGGGTGCTTCATTCCAATCTCAGTCAGTTCAATAGAAGTACAGTCTTGGCCCTTAAAGGTCCTCCTACCCTGCAGAGGATTTCCGGCTGTGCAAAGTGATTCCATTCAGTAATAGACTCCCCGGTTAAAACAAACAAAATACCCACTCCTTTTCTGCACGACAGGTCAAATTTTAAGACTCCAGACTGAGAATCCAAATTCTATTTATTTGGAATTTCCAGAGAAGAAAAGCCTCATCCATCTTCCTGGAGAGAGAAAAGAAGAGGAAAAAGCAGACTTCTTGAATCAGGGCCTTTCCCCCTTTTCACTCCAACACTCTGGCAGTACAGATGGATTGGGAGAAGGGGTAGAACTGATGAAGACTAACTTAAGAAGCAGGCAAAAGCACAAGAGAAATTAAGTGTTGGGACAAACTTACAAGCCCTCTGAGGAAACCAAATTCTCTCTTCCTAGGCTGGCCTGATGTTAGGCCAGGAAGAGAAAAGTCTTTTCTGTAAAAGACCCATGGTTTGATTAGCTGCTCTTTGGAAGAAGTTACATTACAAGTGGAATGTGTAGGAAGTGATAAATGTTCTTGTAAATTGCCAGACTGATCCACCAGCCAGGAGAGTGAAATCGTGACCCAAAGAACTGCATTGGTGCACTGTTCCAGTTCCTTTGCTCAGGGCTTTTCTTTATTAGTGCAGAAAAAAAGATTCAGAACAGTTCAAAGCAACCCAGTCTCATAGTCTTGTCTAGCCTTTGTCTCTAAGGCTTTGACATCTTTCTAGCCCTTCCTCCAGGGCTTAGAGCCCTGCCCAGCTGAGGCTTCCCTTCACCTGGCTCCAGCTCCCTACAGGTGTCTCCCTCCCGAGTCCCAGGCCTTCTGATTGACAAGTCTCAAGAGCCCTCTGCAAGCTCCTTCCTTGTCTCTGGATTTGCTCCCCTGCTTCAGACGTAGGGACTTGGGAGCCTTATATGCAAGTTCAACAGTGTTTTCTCTGGCTTTTGAATTACAAGCGGAACATTTCACACTTAGATCACTATTTCAGAGGCAGACCTGGCAACTAGTGATTGAGGGCCGATTCTTACTCTTTTTCTGCACTTGGGGCAGGGATGGAGGGAGCAAAGGTGGCTTTAAGGTCCTTATGCTCTGGGTCCCCAATGTAAGACAGAGCATCTTTATTTATCTCTAATTTATGCTCTGCTTCCTATGGGCCCAGAACCAGTGCATTCTAGCCATACCCTGATCCATCTCTTGTGCTGGGAACTAACAGAGCCCTTTTGCCACTTCTGCATTGGAAAGGGAAACCATCCGCACAGGGGATATTCTGTCCACTTTAACATCCCTTTACACTGGTAGAGTAGTGTTAAAGGGCCGTAACAAACGTGAGAGTCAGGCTTTTAAAGTCATGGTATTTGAAGGCAGTTTAGCAGCCCGCATGAAATGAGCTGGTAAACTCAGTAGTGTTCCTGAAGGAGAAGTGAGCATTTAAAAAAAACCAAAAAAAAAAAACCAAACCCATCCCAGTTGGCATACTTGTTGGCTGTCTCAGGAGAGGAGCCAGAGACTGGGCATGGAGAGGAAACTTCCCTCTCGCTCCTTAATGGGGTCCCTCCAAGTCAGAGTTTAGATGTGTTATTAGGGCAGGATGGAGAAATGCATTGCTGCTGTTTATGCTGTATCTGTTCTGTGGGTAATGACAATACTTTAGTTTCCTGTACCAGCAAGTTGGGATGAACTCTACAGTCTCTTTAAAATAAAACAAGGTTTGAGGGAAGAAGGTCAATCCTAGAATGTTGATTACATGACCTCTGACCTTTGTCAAGGGTCGAAAGCTGGGGCAGTGTCTTAAACAACATGTCTAGGAGTGAGCAATGCCTATTCCACAGGGAGAGGACTGCTTCACTGTTTTAGCCTATAACTATGAGTAGCTTCCTAATCCTCTCTCGTTCGGGTCTGCTTGTTAACCCTAAGCAATCCGCTCAGGGGCACAGAAAGCAGCTGTCTTTAGTAGAAAACACAGCATGATAAAACAGGCATTTCTTGACGTTTCCCGTAGATACACACCATAATGCCTTCTCCGTGGGAAGAATTAAAAATACAAAGAATATAATTTACTGTGTTCTAATCTGACTTTAGGAAAGAGAAAAGTCAAATTACAGTGAGCTAGATTTCTGTGCTATTTATAGCAGATAGGAGTAATTTTACCATCAAGAGGCAGGAACACAACAACCTGAAACTTTTGTCTCTGAACCCATAAGAATACTACCATACTTAAAGTACTCTGAGTGAGCAAGAGAGAGAACAAAAGTAAACATTTTAACTGGTAAATCAGATGCATAATATTTACGAGAAGTATAGTGGTAGAAATTAAATATAGCGAAATGAAACACAACCCAATTAAAAATGAAGATCTCTGTTAGAGCTGCCATGCTGTCCTGATGTTACTTGTTATGTCTGAGTGTTGCAATGCATATGGTATATGAGATCACCTTTTACTTGGTGACCCCTTCATAGGGGACATAAGCACAATAGGGATAATTAAGGACACTGTAGCCTCTTGGGCTTGTTTTGTTTATCTCAGCCTAAATACTATGGTAACAAGGTTTTTTTAATTGATTTCCTTGTTTCTTTTATTAGACTAATCACTTGAACAACCATTATAAATCTAGTCTCTAGCAATAGCTCCAAATACTGTAGCAAGACTAGTAAGATTTAGCGTTCTGAACCATTAATACAGAAAACAGTAGCCTTTTTATAAAAAGAGAAGAAGTAACTACAGCATACACTCTAGATCTACTTTTTAAACTTTAAATATTTGAATAATATAATTTCCCTGAATTCAAATTAACTTTATTTCTAAATTACAACTTAAAACTAACAAAATTGTCAGCTGCGTTCTGCTCCTTTTGCAGTGCTAAGATGATGGAAGCTGCTTGTGTGTTCCTAGCTGGGGATGGCATGGGGGAGTTCCCAGTGGGTCGAGAGCCAGCATAACTGTCATTTTTTATTTCCCCATCCCCTACAGCCCAGTGTAGGGAGTGTGTCAGGGATGGAAAGTGGTGGAGAGGATGGTGTGGCCAGAGCGCACAGCACTGCAGCTGTCCGCAGCTAGCAGGCCATTGCTTGCTGACATCGGTTAGAGCAGTCAGTGGGCTTGAACACAGTGTAAATAAAATGATATCTCCATTTTGGGAGCTTTCTGGGTCAGCCGCAACGCCATCTAAGGTGAACTTTCAGGTTCACCCGGCCAGCTCACAGGACAAGGGGGCTTTAGATTTCAGGGGTTCTTGTTTTTCCTCTGGAGCAACTAGGAACTTCTGTTGAGAGGCTACCTTTGCCCCTTGAGCTAACGCTTTGCAGGCTGCTTTTCTTTGCCCCCTGCTTAATCCTTGGATGATATTGCTATACTGACAAGAACAGCTCTGAATACAGTGGGGGTCAGGAGAAACTTGCTCTCCTGTCTTCCTCTTCTGCCTCTCCTAAAAGAGTTAGAGTGTAATAACCACTTCCTTCATTCCTGCAATTGATTATAACTTGTTCTGTTTCCAACTCTGGACGGTATTTATGATATTTTTTCTAGACCAGATGGAGAAGACATAGCATGTGATATTGACCAGTCTTTCCTACAGATAAGGAAGCTGCATCATAATCCATTTCTCTTCTTGATATCATTTCTTCATCAATGTCATTTTGTGATGACTACAATCTGTTTCAGGAATTGATAGTTCAAATGAGAGATTATTTGGAACTGGACTCTCCTATGGTTCAGGAGAAGACACATTTCTTTAATAACTTGGAGACTAAGAAAAAAGGTGAAGATTACCCTTCCCATTAACAGGGATATCTAGTTGACCCCGACATCTGCACCTGTGGTCATCAAGAAGACAGATGACTTATACCGGGTCCTGGATCAGCTTTCTTCACTCACCCATTACTGGGTCTCAGGCTTATGGAGCTATTTACAGGTGTCTCGAAGGGCTGTCAAGTACTATGTCATCTGAAAAAGAGGCCAAGAATGACTTCTTAGGCAGGAAGATATACACCTCACTTACTCTGGGAATTCAAGTTGCTAATTATCAGCCCATCGTGGCTAGATACCAGTACTTATGGATATGGATATTTCTCTTCATGACCATCTCTTTGAGGAGCCAGGGGTAAGTAGTGAAGGGCATTGCCCTAAGAGCATCATTGGTCTCTAGACTTGTTTGATGAACATTTTACAATGTTTTTGAAAGCTCTTCAAGGGCGTTTGCTCAGGTATGACCCTTAAAAGATCTCCCTGGCTTTAATCTTCCAGTCTTTCAGCTGAGCGAAGCCCAAGTAGATGTTCTTCCCTTAGAAGGAGAGGGTCTTCTCAGTTCTAAAACAGGTGATTCGTTTGACAGATAAAAGAAACCAGATCTTCTGCAAAGTCTCTGGGACTGAGTCATTATATTTAGAAGGAGAAGAGCATTATTTCATCTTCTTTCAGATACCGGAGTCAGTGTACACACTTTCTAGCCTCCTTTCCAGGAGTTCCAGATTCACCAGCAACTGAGGAGACAGGGCAGAGGGAAGTTCATTTCAGAGATGAAGTTCTTTTTCAGCTTTCACCTCACTTGTTTTCTGCATCTACCCAGCCACAAATTAGACAACCTAGATCTGTTCTCCATTTCTAGGCTGGGACTATATCTTTGCCTCATTTGTGCAGCACCTTGCATAAGGGACCCCTTATCCTGACTGGGGCCTCAGGGCATCACTACATTACACCTTTGGAACTGTACTATTCTTTAGACTCCCACAAGTGGGAATATGCAGAGTTCCCCCTGGAAAAGAAACGGTTGACTACAGTTCTTTGAGAGCGTTGCATCAGAGTTCTACTCTCACGTAGGATTTTGGGATGTAGTACGAGGAACTGAGATGGTGGGGGACTGTATGGCCCTTTTATATATCCTTGGCTGTCCAATGGGCACTGATGTAGAACTATCACTCCTTTTTCAGAAGATTCTTCTAGCCCAGTGGTGCTCAGGGCAGGAAGGTGTAGATCACACAAATATAAGCATGCAGAGACAACATTCTCAAAGAATACTGGTGAGTAATCTTTATTTTCCAAGGCTACAGCTTTGTTTTTAAAATATGCCTATTGTGCTCCTGTTTAGATCAATTATGGATCTCCTGGTAATTTAAACAGTAGTTTTGGCAATGCACACATCGTCTTGTAACAGGTATTGGTAATGTAAGGATGAAAACATTTACACAAGAAGAATAAAAGTCAAGGAAGCAGATAATTGACCGATTTATCAACCTTAGCAGACAATTTTTTCTGATAACATTGTGGTAGCTATGGTAAATTTACTTCTGATTGCTTAAGGGGACAGATTCTATATGGTGTGTACAACACATAACAGCCACCTCTTCAGATGAATGGGCAAAGGAGCAGGTGATCAGCCTGTGCAACTTTGGTTCCCAGATTGGCCTTTTGGCTAATAGCGTGTCCTGCTCTGCTCAGTTAATAACTCCAATGCTTTACTGCCTTTTTCAATAGCATTTAAACCAATTTCAGCCTTTCAGATGGCTGTCAGAACTATTGTGATAACTGAAGTGCCTTTGGTAGACCTTGATAATAAGTTGCAGTTATGATTAGAGAACTCTTAGCTTCATTGCAAATTGTTTGTGTGCAACAAGGCATGCTTATATACTTTTCTTACTTTTAATCAGCCCTTTGTGCTATCGGAACTGATGCTCACAACTTCCTCTTGTCCACCCTCTTTTTCAGCTGGAAGGGTGACTGAAATCTAGTTGACGACCCTGGCAGGTTTAAATGATTAGCTGCACTAAAATGAGTTGCGTGCATCGAGGTGCATTGAAGTTTTAATAATCTGTAGCCTAAATAAATCACTTTAGTCTTGGCTGCTCTAAATTGCTCAGTTCATAGAAGTATGCTTATGCCTGTCTCTGGCTGTAGGACCTGAAGGTGTGGCGAGGCTTGCAACACATTTCAGGTGAAGGAAGATGCTCTTTGTTTCAGAAAGGAATCAAAACAGCTATTGGTGCAGCCAGGTATGGGGCAATGGAAGGCTTCATGCGGGCTCTAATTTTGATGAATCAGAGGCAGCTGAAGGTGCTGAGAGAATAAGTAGGAAGCTCTGGGAGGAAGATTTCAGTGAAATCAGTAGTAGGAATATAGATATTGTGCAAAACAGACAGGACCACCAGTTTTTATCTGATGTGGCTATTCCGTTAAATCAGGATTAGAAGGTAAGACGTTCTTGCCTGTTTTATTGCGTTCATAACGTAGAAGACACATTTTGCATACATAGCCTGTACACGAAGCACCTGTCCAGTCTCCTATCGGATGGCCTCTTTCTCATGAATGGCCACCCCATAAAAACCAAGCTGCATAGGAACTCTCCTTCTTCCTTAGGTGCTTGCCACAGCCTTAATAGGAAGGAAGAATATAGTAACTTTAAGATAGATACCTTGATCTATCCTGTTGGCAGATACGTCCTCCAAAACATGCGTTAGGCTTAGGGAGTGAGCATGTCAACTCCATAGCACTGTTTACAAGAATAGTTTAAAGATTTTTAAAAACAGAAAGGAAACGATGCTGGTATTACTTGAGCTGTTCAAGGCAGGGCCTACCCTGTCACCATTCATTTCTCTCTGAAAATGGTCTGATCCATTTTCTGAGCCCTCTGACTCAGATTGCTATATTTAAGTCTTGTCTGGTCCCATGATCATTCCTCCTTTAAGTCTCTGATCCCCCTTCCTCCATCCCTCCAATCCATTGCCCTGCAGGGGATACAAGAAATCCCTAAGAACAAAGATCATTGTTCCACCCCTTTACCCTCAGATATCCTAAGCATGTGGTGTGGTTCTCCCCATTTCCTCAAATAGAGGTATCCATCTAACTAGATGTCACATTCCACAAGCCTTGGATAAAATTGCATACTGATGGATGAAACCATTATGCTGCTTTTGCTGAGTTTGACCCTGTTTTCCTCATTTGCTGTGTCTGGGAAGGACACAACACACTGATTGTACCATAAGATCTTGTCAGAACAAATGCATGGTTAGGACTTGTCTTTGGGCTAGGGTCTCTGAGGTAGCAGACCATTCCCTAGAATCAGGCCACTGTGCAAAATTTCTATCCATTTGAAAGTGAGCTGCCAAGTAATTGAGCCTGCCATCTGCAGAGAGCCGTATTTCTGCTCAAAATGCACCAATCTGAACTATGGATCTGTGGCTAAAGTGAAACTTTTCAATCATCAATGAGCTCCCAAAGCAGCTAAAGTTCTTTCAGTGTCCCCAGGGCCAAATTCTTGTTCAGGAATGTCCCAAAACCATTGCAGATCCCTCAGAGGCAGTCAGGCAGGATCATTCACTTGGCCATCACTTTGACTCAGAGCAGACACTGAAAAGATCTTGTTCAGGCTGCAGACATCAAGATCATATGTCTAGGGATCCTTTTGGATACAGAGCCAGTTTTTCCAGATGGCTACCTATTCTGGCATACACGTTAATCCCTATATTGATGTGCTCTATGGGAAAGGTTAAATGGTTTTTGCCCACTGCTTCCAAGATAGCTTCTGTTAGCAGGAAGACTTCAGTTTCTCCTCCTTCCCCAAATGCAAATAGATGTCAAGGCTTCCTTGTGTGCTAGAGATGGTGGAAGTATTGAGAATACAGCTAATGTTATTCGCATTTCAGGAAAGCCAGTGTCTCTGCCAACCTTGGGATCTGACATTTCCAGATTGGAACAACATGTCATTGTAGAAAGAAGTTCAGAAGATGGCAAAGCAAAACACACCCTTAAAAGGAAACAGTATTTTGTGTAACTCATGAGAATCTTATTGAATGTAAAAGTTTTTTTTTTCCTGGTAGCCCAAGAAAGGCAAAGGTTTCAATGATCCACCTGTGAGCCCTGGTGTGTAAATGTGTTTAAGTGTACACTGAAGTATGTGGTGCATTGCCACTTCATTATGGAGAGAACATAAAAACATGAGGAGAGAATCCATCTCCTCAGGTACGGTCATCTTTTAGTGCAACTTGGCCCATGAAGTTGTCTATCAAATCACTAGTGGCTGACTGTAATTTCAGTGGGAAGTATAAGAGTACTAATTCATCTCCCTCCCATTTGGTCTGTCCTCAGCTTCATAGGGCTTCTTGAAAATCTCTATTTGACAGCTTGGCTGATTTAAGGGGATTCAGAACAAACCCAGGCCCTTGGTAAACGGCTTCCCAGTCGTTAGTCCCCGGTTCCAAAAAGGTCTGAGTGACTGATGCCAGCAAAGGTATTTGGATCCCAGTCAGGCAATTTAACTTATTCTCTTTCTTCGTACAAACAAGGTGAACTCTCTTGATCTATTATTGTATAGATAGGTCAACTATCTCAGGTAGGCACATTCCTTTAGAAGGTCTAAGAGTATTAGAGACCATGAGATATGTTGTGGGACAAGTGGAATTTTCTATTGCATTTTAGGTCTTTGAACTGCTCCTCTGTGTAGTTGATTGACATCAGTAGTACTAAAGGAAATTTATTTCCTTTTGTCTCTCTCAAAAGGAGATAAGACCTTTCTATCATTTTAAAAACATCAGCTATCATTGTCCACTCTACCAGGTAGATAGTGGCCCAAGCGGGTATCGACAGCATTTTTTGTAGCCTGCTCTTGTGTGACATGCTATGGCCTACAAGATAGTCTCCTTTGGCAATATTCTTATGGCATCTGATTGATCTCAGAGTGTTATGGTTAAAAAGTTCTATCATAGAGTATTCAACCTAGTGATTTCTCTGAGGTTTTTAATGGCAATTTCAACAAGGAATGGAAATAGAGCTTCTGTGTCTTGCCTTAAAATTGTGATTTTCTTTTTCCTTTGGGAAAACCATTATTTTAGAAGACGCGGAGATGAAATATAGAGTCTCACTCAGGGCTTTTCTCCTTAATTGTTGTTATATTTGTTCATATTTTAACATGGGGGAGAAAGACAGAATGTAGGAGCAGTTGTTTTCTGGCTTTTTCCTGTTACAGCCGTGCTCTTCTCTAGTTCAGTCTATAGTGGAGACATTTGGTGTTGACCCCACTGGTTCAGGCACCAGCCACGTTGGTAAACTATTTTGTGTTGAGGCCAAGAGTTGAATGATCATTTCCAGATGAATCATCAGTGAACCAAAAGTTCCACTGAGAGAAGAGAGAGACTTCCTGTGCTGTTTACCTATTATAGGTCACCAACATCATGAGGGAACTATGGGGGATGGTGTGCACTCCAGCATCTATGTACTGTTTATCCAACTGTATCTTTTAAGTTTTATTTGGTGCTGTGAATGTAACACAGAAGTTAAGGCAGGCCTTTATTAAAATCATGATTTTTCTTCAGCATCCCTGTGGGAAAATCAGCATTCTACCACTCTGAAAGTATAGTCTATTCAGAGACTGCTGTAAATGCCATTCTGTGGAGGGGAATCTCTGGAATATCAGTGAGAAATGTATCCCTCGCTCCATGGCAGTCCCTCCAATATTTGTACAGTCCAGTCGGTGCAGGAACCCGTAACATTTCTCCAGCCTCCAAAAACTGCCTATTAACTTTTATTATTCTAACTGATCAAAAGGCAGCCTTTTCCTGAATTTCAAATAATAAAAAAAATAGTAGGCAGTTTTTTGGGCTGGGTTGGACAACTTTTATGGGATACCGTAAAATTAACTTCCCAGGTACTTTTTATTATGTGGTTGTACTGATACTGTTCTTTAGGCCTATGGTTGCTGACTTTCTATCACACCTTCATATGAAATTAACACAGATTCACTTGTGACAGCCAGAGGCACAGTGTTGCAGAATTAGTGTGTAATTTGTGTGTGTGTGTGGGGGGGGGGGGGATTCAGGGTAAAATAATGCATTTGCAGGTAAGTTAGACTTGTACTGCATTAGGAAAGCTGAGAAATCACTATTTTCTTTCATATATTTCCAGGATTGTATTGAATTCTGTGATATGATTCCCTTGTTATTTGATATAGTGCTCACTAAATGTGCTGTTTATTACCACTCCTTTGAGTTCCTCTTTTCTAATTTATGCTGGATCCCCTCCATTCTGGCTTCTATTATCCTCTCCACTCCACTGACACTGTTCTGTCCAAGGTCTCTAGCAACCTTTTACTGGCTAAATTTCAAGCCCTCTGCTCCTTCATCTTCCTTGACCCCTTGGCTGCATTTGACACTGATTACAGTACCTGCCGTCTCAAAATCTTTCCTTTCCTTGTCTTTCATGACTCCATCCTCTCCTGCTTCCACTTCTTTTCCTTTCCCGCTCTCTGTGAGAGAACCCACAAGGCTCTGTCCTTGACCCCCTCCTCTTCTCCCTTTACACTCCATCTCTAGATTAATTTATCTGTTCATATGGTTTTAATTGCAGTCTTTACACTGATGTCTCAAATACATCTTTGTACTCCTCACATGACTTCCTCAGTCCAGTATCACATCTGAGCCTGTCTCTCTTTGACCTCTCCTTCTGGATATCTTGTTCTCAATTTAGGCTTAATATGGCCGGACTGAACTCCTTAGTTTTCCTCCCAGATCATCTTCAAGCTGATAACCTGGGAGTCAGTTTTGATGCTTCCTGTTTCCTAACTGTGTCTAGGTCTTGCCCATTCTGCCTCTATAACATTTCTTTGATCTGATCATTTATTTCTAGCCATACAACTAAAGCTTGTTCAGGCCTTCTATTGTGCCTGTCTTGACTACTGCATCCTCTTCATCCATGGACCCTCTGACATCTACATTACCTTACCTAGTCTAGTTCATTCAAAATGCAGCTACAGATAATCTCCCTTGCCTTTCACGCTCATGAGTGGCAAGTGTGTATTTGTATCAGCGCTAGTGAAACAATTCCAACAGTTGGTTTAGTCTGGATATGTCCAGTTGACTGGAGTTTTTTCAGTTTTCAGAAATGTCATCCTTTTTTTTTTTTTTTTAATTGAAGTTTGTGTAGGGTACACAACCAATTCTAATGCACTGATACTTTTAAATAAAGAGGGGAAAATACCCAGAGGGTACAATCATCAAATATAATTTCAGGTCATTAGGACTTGCCTTTGAATCTGATTTCCTCTCAGTGTGTCACTACACTTTTTACAAAGTGAAAAGGCTACTAAAGAGGGTTTGGCACATTCACTGATGCACACATTTGTGGTTTTATCAAAACATGCTTCATGCTGAGCTAAATCAATGGCAACAGTTGTCAAAGTACTTGGTCGGATTTTTAATGCTGTTAGGAAGTTTAGGATGTACTTGGAGTGGTTCATTTCTGTCCTCCAGTGGTATAATCCTGAGACATACGGAGCACCTACTACTTGCACTGGTGTTAAATATTGACAGATAACTCAGGGACCAGTCCTACAAATGCTCTGTGTGTACAGAACTCCCAGGGGAGTCAGCAAAGAGGAGCCTTGAACGGATTGGTCCCTGAATCCTTGACAAGGAGAGACACTTGAACAGTTCCCGGGTAATTACATACAAGTGAATGAAGTGCTCAGCCAAATTCTGTTCCCACTGAAGTTAATGAGAGTTTGGCCCAAAATTTAAAGTACCTTATCTGTTTGCAATTTACACTCCCCAAGACCAGAATTTAATTTTCTAATTTAAAAAAAAAATTCAATACCAATAGCCTCATGCTCATAAGTATCCCTACAATAACAAAGTATAGTGCATGTATGATGGAGATGGAAAAATTCAGTAAGGAAGTATATTTTCATCCCAAGTTTTCCAGGACTCCTTGTAAGCAGTGAGTCATCTATGGTTATGAGAAAATCTTATGTCTTTTCAAATAGTGCTGGGAAAATCATCCAACGCAAACTCAAAATATGGCCAGGGTTGTTGATAGGCCCGCTGGGGGTGGCACACAGTTCAAGCAGTCCTGCTCCAACTGTCAAATGAATCTCCTGGACTCTGGGGAGGGGATTATGATTTCATTTGAAACCATAGGAAAATTAGTGGGTTCCGCCGAGTTTCTTTGACTGTTCAGGTTTGTTCAAACTCAGAGGGCATGAATCCATGTGAATAAACTCTTCCCCTGTGATACAAAACCATCAGGTCTCATAGCTCTACTTTTAAACCAATACACTAGTGTTTAAAAGGAAGTTGAACTGTGTTTGTGATAGGACTTGGATGCCAGCTTTCAGCATTAACCTTAAAGACAACTTGAGGCTGCAGTGACTGAGGGAAGTCCTGAGAAGTGGAGAGCTAGAAAAGTGTCAGCAGTTAGAAGAGATTTGGTTTTAGAGCAGTGAAGGACTGAGTTGGTAAAAGATCCTAGCTGGTTGTGGTTGTAGAGGTGCTGGGGAAGAACTTCCTCTCCACAGCCAGAGGCAAGTGTGGGATCTGGAGGCAGCCACATTGCAGTAGTTAAAGTAAAGTGAAACTGGGCAGGCGGAGGGAGATTCTCGCTGCACCAGCCAAATAGGAAGTGCTTAATGCACCACATCTGGGGGGGGCAGTGAGGAAGTTTCCCCTCACAGTTTAGTAAAGGAAGGAGTGCTGTACATCCCCCTCACTTGAACCTCTGCTGGTGTGTCTTCCTTGTGGGTGGAGCCAATGGGGAATGTGCTTGTTGGGTGGAAGAGAGGAGAATATTACAGGAGCTACTCTCCAATCTATTTCTCTTACTGTCATCTCAGACACATACACAGACACATACACAGACACATATTGCTAGCCCGGAAAGGCTTCATTATGGTTCTGTGTTAACAGATACAGGTCCTTCCCCCTCCTTTTTGTTTTGAATAAGGGACTATGGCTATGTCTATATTGATGGCGGCAAAGTCGCTGCCGTCAGATCGATTTATCTGGATCAACTGAGTGGTCAGTGAAGACCCGCTCAGTCGATCCAGAAGTCGACGCTGTTAATCCACCCTCACAAGTGGCATAGCGCTGCGTCGATGGGAGTGCAGAAGAGAAGCAAAGCAGTCGACAGGAGTTACGCAAGTGTTCTGCGTAGTTTGCGTAACTCCTGTCGACTGCCGCCGAATCGCCGGGGTAAGTGTAGACCAAGCCTAAGACTTGGACAGTCTTGTATGTGCCGGTGTCACATTTCTCAGCCATTGCAAATTTTCTCTGACAGGTGAAAACTAAAGAGGAGGGGTTAGATTGTGAAAATGTATGCAAGGTATTAGTCTCTGTGCTTAGAACAAAAAACAAGTCATAGGTGAGAAGGAAGAATTGCATTGCAATAACAAGATATTGTGAAATTAGTAAACTGCTATTTAATTCATATTGCAAAAGGTTGGTTGTAACTAGGAAATATGGTGTGTGTAACAACAAAAATAGAGGAACGTGATAGAGAGAAAACTAAGTTTTTACACAAAAGCACATATTTCTCTCAATCATAAGATATTTCTATGGCCCCCCTTCACTGTGGCATCTAAGCGCCTTCCAGATTTTTATGATTTATCCTCACAACACTCTTGTGAAGTTGGGGAGTGCTATTATCCCTGTTTTACAGATTGGAAACTGAGGCACAGAGAGACTGTGACTTGCCCAAGGTCACACAGGATACATATGATAGAGCAGGGACTTGAACCTATGTCTTCCACAACCTAGGCTAGAACTCTAACCACTGACTAGCATCTTTCATATCTATACATATTTACAGGGTACTGTCACCTTTTCCTTAATCCTGACCATTCATTCATTTTTCAGAGAACCCTCCTAACCTTTTATTTGATCCTAGATAATATCAAAATAATTTTATATATTTTTTTAATTAAAAAGTTTCTGGACTTCTGTCATTTTAAAGCACAGGTTAAGATTATTTGATGGCTTATTGCCTGCAGTGTCTTCTCCACATTTTGGTGAAAAGTTCCCAGGAAAGGTTTTTAAGAGAGAACAACTGAATATGAAGACATCTATCTTCATACATTTTCTATAGCAGGTTTTATTTAAATATCTGTTGGCTCAGCCTGTGTGTGTGTGGAATGTTTTTGTGGGTTTATTTTAGTAAAGCGTGTTGGATGAAAGGTGCAATATAAGTGCTAAGTATTAATTATTACTACTTCTTCAGCTGCTATCTAAAGTTTTTAAACTTGTTGGAAATGCATAAGGCATCAGGGAATATTCTGTGCTTGTAGATACAGCATGTATTATACAATCCTTATAGCAGTGTCTATAATTTTTTTAAATCCTTTTGTTGATTTACTGTAGAATGATTCCTATGATTTTCAAACTATGGAACATTCAGTCTAAAAGCAAGAAATGCGAGAAAGGTAACCGGCAAGAGGAGATAACATAAATTTAATTCTAACATTGCTCTTGTTCTTGACTACATTCTGATTGGCCAGCTAGATGCACAAAAAATCTTTAGTCACATCTATATCTCTCTGAATACCCATTGTGAAGAAGAGCAATCTAAGGTCACCATACTTTAAACACTGCCTGTCAGGTCTCGAGAGAGAGTAGATATGTTGGAATCATCTGTCAAGAGAAAATGTGGCTAACCATACGAAACAAACACTTTTCATTTGATAAAACAAAATTCCATTTTGTATATTCTTTATTTTAATTTTTAGCTCTTCCTTAAGATTTTTCATTAAAGTATGTCTCCATTGCAAGAAACAATTTGTTGTTTCCTCTCTAAATAGGTAGTGAGATCAATGCATTAGCTTGCAGTTCAAGTGTTACTTCCCCCAGCTATTCAGAAAAGAAACATCCTGTATTATAGCAACAAATTTTCATTTTTTTAAATTTTTTTTTTCAAAAACAGGGCACAGTGCAGGTTCAGACAGAGATTAAAATAACTGAAGGCAACTACTTTAATATGAGTGATTCAACACCTGATCTGTCTTTTGAAGACCTCTCTGCATTAAAGCTTACAGAGTTTTAAGTACATAGTACTCAATGGGTCAAACATATCCCAATTTTAACACTGCTGAAATTATGATATTGTGAGGAATTAGCAGACCATGTTGATTTAAATAAATAGCATTATATAAATGGTGCCAATGTGTTGGTCATGCAAATACATTACTGCATTATATCAGTCACACTGACTTAGCAAGCTTTTAAGGGCTTCCCTTAATGATAACAAGCCCATGCTTTCATTTTTATTCCACTATTTTCTTTTCTTTTTATTCTACTCTTTTTTTTTCCTGAAAGCTGCCTCTTCTAACTAGTCTAGATGTCAAGCTAAAGCACTTAAATATTCAAAATTCTCCACCTTTGGGGCTCACACTGAATTGTCCCTAGCCTTAATAAGAAACTTGTTGGGGCAAGACGAGAACTGGAGGTATTAAGAGAACTTCACACACTTAGCATTGAGGACATATATTAATGTTTTGCACCGATTTGGAAATAATCTTGTTGTTCTTGGTATCCCATAGATGGTACTAGACAGGAAGACGTGGAAGGTGAACATAGTGAGGAAGAACACTGGTTTGGAAATTCTTCAGAGAGCCCATCGGAAGCATCATATGGAGAAGTCCAGGAAAATTTCAAGTTATCTCTTGAGGATAGAATCCAAGAGCAGTCCATTTCCCCTGATACTTCTTTGGGAAGTGCAACTCCAAGCAGCAGCACGCTGGAGCTGGTAGCTATAGACAACGAGGCTCTAAGAGACACATTACAGAGCAAAGAACACCTTTCTCCTGATGCGTCATCTTTGTGTGAAGATGAACCTCCTGGTCCAAATAAGCCACTGAGTAGTAACCTGAGAAGGCTTCTGGAGGCCGGTTCTCTCAAGCTGGACACTGCTGTCACCATCAATGGCAAGGTCGAGTCCTCTGTAAATCTTGGCTCAAATCTCTCCTTCTCTCCCCCTACTCATCATGCCCAACAGCTAAGCGTTCTTGCCAGGAAGCTTGCTGAGAAACAGGAACAAAATGACCAATACAATGCAAGTAATCGGTTTATATGGAATCAAGGGAAGTGGTTGCCAAACTCAACCTCCACCTGTGGTTTGTCCCCAGATTCAGCTATCCTGAAATTGAAAGCTGCAGCCAATGCAGTTCTTCAGGACAAATCGCTTTCGAGGACTGATGATACTATAAGATTTGAATCCTTTTCCTCACCTTTTAGTTCCCAGTCTGCGAGCTCCACCTTAGCGGCTTTATCAAAGAAAGTTAGTGAAAGAAGCATGACTCCTGGGCAGGACCACCCACCTCCAGCCAGTTCTTTCCTTTCCCTGGCCTCAATGACCTCCTCAGCTGCTCTTCTCAAGGAGGTGGCTGCCAGGGCTGCAGGCAGTCTGTTGGCTGAGAAGAAAAAGACACTAGTTGCAGAGGATCCCCTGCAGCTTTCGGAGATGAAGCAAGAGAAAGTAACTCCACCACAGTCTTTGGAATTATTGTTACTTCCAGTCCCTAAAGGCAGAATTTCTAAGCCCGCTAATACAGGTATGGACCCTTGTTTTAATTATCAAGGTAGGCATGTTTGTTTTGTTCTAGATGTATTTAACTCTTCTTCCCTGGTCTCGTTTGTATTGTTTCCGCCTATTATGAAAATAAGAATAAAATAAACAATAGGCTAGCTTTTAAACTACCGTTTGAAGATCAAACCTTCACAAATGTTTCCATATTTGAAAGGTAATGAGTGTACAGTTCAATACATTTTTTTTTTTGTTCCATACAAATGTATTTTTTCCCCACCAAGTTCAGAATAGGTCCACTCAAGAAATATTTAATGGGGAAGATCAAAGAATCCCTGTCAGAGAGCTTATGGTATCAGTGAACATGTACAAAACCAGTGCTTTTGAAATGTTGGACAAGGAAGAATTTTCCCTCCTGCTGTCTCTGTCACAAATGGACTTTTGTATAATCGCTTACTACCCTGTCCTAATTTACCAGAGTATATTATTATATTGCCACTTTTCATTAAAATTTTCTGCAGAAGCACGAACAAATCTCACATGTTCATTCTTTCACAATTCTTTGTCATAAAAAATAGAAGAAAATGAACTGCTTTTTCCTAATTCTGCTCAACAAAACCTGCTTTATACTTCTTGGCCCACCTCCCATCTTCCTCAACTAGTTGTGTTAGTATTCTAAGATATAGACCTATCACAAACAGAACTGCTAACAAAAGAAATCAGGAAAAAATGTGGGGAAATACATTATTTCAATTGCCAAAACAAGAAATATTAATATTTCTAATATACTGTCATTTCTTTACAAAAATTGTATGCATCATATGTTCATGTTCTCATGAACATCTTTATGGAACTTAGGCATTATCTTGCTGGCAATGAAAACATTCCGATAAACAGGATGAGGAAACTGGTCAGAAGCTTTCACAAGATAAAAGCTTAAGTGTTAGTTTGCTAGGGATTGTCTACATGGCAAAATTTTAACAGTATAGTTAAACTGATATAGCTTTGTGGACACTCTTATTCCTCCATAAGAGGGTTTTTTCAGGTAAATTTATATTGCTTTGGAAGAGGCGTAAATTAAATTGGAAATAAGCCTCTTATACAGGAGCAAGAATGTCCACTCAGGGAGTTATACAGGTGTAACTTTATTTAAAATCACATTTTAACGTTATACTGGTATAATTTTCTTACATAGACAAGTCCTTAAAGAGAGGGGATAGCATGGATTCAGTTATATTTAATATACTGCACAATTCCAAAAATGTTAATATTATCTGTTTATTTACTGCATATGCAAAAGGTGTTCACATGATTAGTTACTTGATACGGAAAAGGAATGCAGGAGAGAAACTTTTTTATTGTAGTAAAATCCAACTTCTTATGTTTGGCTAACAAATTGTGAATTGTGGAATCTTATCTGTACAGCCAGGAAAAGAGGAGTACAGTCTTAAGTATATGTGCAGTGCTGGCAATTCATAAACTGGCTGTGATGCAGTGAAATTTCTAGCACCTACTCTTTTTGCTTATGACTCAGGAATGCTGAATGGCAGTAATGGGTGCGTGTTACCTCAGGTCTTTGGTAACCAGAAAACAATCATTTCCATTTGCTTTATATATAAAAATATGATCAGTTTAAATGCACTGGGCCTTTACTAACCTCAGTGGGCATCCAAACAAACTTTATCATGATAGATTAATAACAAAGATATTTGCTGAATTCTAGCTCCCTTTCTGACATGTTCATTAGTTTTTTACTTGAAAGGAATTAACGAAAAAATAAGGAATGAAGAGAAGCAATCAGATAGGGTTTTTGGATTTTGAAGGAATTTGGTTCTCTGTAATCATTCTTTCTTCTGTAGACACGTACAGCTTGCAGAAAGAGGTCACTGTTGCGTGACTTTTGAGCAGTAGATATTACAGTACTCCTCTAAAATATTGAGTTGGGCACTTGATCATATATATTTGCTATGAAAATAAATGTCTCACATTCCTTTGATTCTTTTTGCAACCACGGTTTATGGCAGTAATTCTTTTTGCAGCCATGTTTTTATGGCACTAAAAGTATAATATAATATTTCATTTTATAAAGTTTTGTCTGTTTGTGTGGGCCTTCTCTTGAAGACATGCTTGTGTTGCCAGTAAGATAAACATGTTTTCCCTGAAGGCACTGATTGGCAGACTTTCCCATATATTTTATAGTTGAAGTATATAGCTGCTTCCAATCAGCGTCTTTCACCAGCCGTGAAGATATAAGTGGTAACCAATAGTCAGTAGGATCAACTATATAAAAAAAATAAGGAAACAGCAAGGGGGGGGGGGGAATATGGTGGAAAGGAAATATGCTTGTAAAAAGAAAAAGAGGCGCTTTTAACAGGCCTACACCATGAATTAAGCTTTGAATTCATAAACGTTTTTAGTATATAAGCAGCAATGGCACATCAGATTGTGGTCTTATTCTCACATGCTAACCTTAGTGAGGCCTGATAGTTACTCGGGTGGGTGATGCCCAGTAAAATTCAAGGTGGTACAGGAAGAGACTGAAGTGGCAGGCCCTAAATCACTATCCCAGCAGTGGTATGAAACATTTTAAAGTTGGTAGTGCTGTATTTTGGATGAAATGTAAAATGAAGTCCTGTTTAAGATCCCATGCCACTTTTGCAAGAATATGGATGTTAGTCCCTATGCCTGGATTAAATTCCAATTTGAATAAGAGCATTTTGCCTGCAACACCTACAACATTCTTTCTGAAGTTTCAGTTGGATACAGCAAGTCGGACTCTCCTTTCAAATGCACCAGCTTTACAGTCATGCAGCATCATAGAATTAATTGGAGTTGTTCCTGATTTTGCATCAGTATAAGTAAGAGATGAATCAGGCCCAGCATTCTGCGTTTCTTATGCTAAAGCTTTGTGTAATGTTATAAGCAGCTCTTTTGTTCCACCCCAGAAATGGCTACATTTTGTGGTGGATGACATAGTTCCTGTATACCAGGAGTTCTCCTTGTTATCAGTGGAGGTATACTTGCTCACTCCAGTTCTGGCTTTGGCCTAAAGTAATGTGCTAAATTGCTGTTAAGACATCTTGTTTATAGATGTATTATTAATGGGTTAGAAAATAGGTGACAGAACTTGCTACATTTATTTCTGATTCCCTTCAGATGATAACCAGTTGCTGAAAAGGAGAGAAGATACAGGGAAATGACTTGATGAATAAAAATGCTGCTAATATATATTTCTGTAGTTTTGTCTCTTACCTTTTACAAAGAAGTAAGGAAAGATATGAAAAAAGTGAAACACTCGCAATTATAGTGTTGGTTTCTGTTGACTTTTCAAAGATGCAATGAGAGAGTAATTTGATAATATATTGAAGAAATTCTCCTCATGAAGTTTTTTGAAGCTACAAAACACACACATTGAAAATGTGCTCTTTTTCTCAGGCTTGTTGATTAGGTTAGAAGGACTATGTAATCAGACAAATTATATTTTTGTCTCCTACCAGCTGGTAGGAATTATACTGCAAAATGTTACAAAATCATTCTGGAGGTTTTATTAGTTGGTTTCCAATCACAGGAAATGTTAAATGTGATGAATTCTTGCAGGTAGAAAATAGCTGATGAATATGGTAGGTAATGACCTGAAATAGTCTGGAAATAATCCAAATAGCAGGATAGACACTACTGATTTCTGCATTTTCAGAAACAATCAAACTGTCTTTTAACAGTCACAAAAATTGTCTTCAGTTCAATGACAACATTACAAACTGCCTCGTAATGGGCAGAGGCATTTGTCATGAGATTTCAAGTCAACGGCAGAGACTCTCCCTTCCCCTTAGCCTGGTGATTATTCTATATTTTGTAGATAAATTATATTTGCTTGACAAATACATTTTTTCTTTCCTGGTCTTGGTTACAGTTCCCTCCTACGATGGGTGATACTGTGCAAAATAGAGTCCAAATGTCTAGAAGAGCAGTAGGTCTAATGCACTGGCAACCAGAGAAACAGGATAGAAGAAGAAAACCCATGACCCTAAGACCACCTGACGGCTGAAGTGGCAGCAGCATCTGCTTGAGCCATAAATAAAGGAGTTGAACAGCAGAGATTCTGAAATGACTCAGTACTGGAGTAGAGCAGTCAGCATGGTTTTTGGTTAAGAAATGTGAATTTTTCTGTCTTTAAGATCTTATTTTTCATTATGCAGCCAATGCTGGAATGCATCACTTTTAAAATCAAGTGTTAAGCATTTTTTCCCTCGTCAAGTTGATAGTGGATAGGAAATTTGGCGATCGAATGATGTTTGTGAGAAGTACTTGTCTTAGTGCAGCCAACTCATAAGGAACACGAGGGCCAGGTGAGGAAGAGTAGCATCACATACTGGCTATCCAATGAGTGTTTGCAACTTTAACCTTATAAATGAATCTTAAATTACAGCTTTCAAGAGGGAGCATAACTAGATTAGGGAAATGAGGATATGAAAGGAGAGGAATTGAAACCTTTGGTGGGTGTGGGTGTTTAACCAGTACTTTGTCTCTTTGCAGTTGAAATTCTAAAGTTGTAAAATGATATTTGGGTATGTTTATGAGGGGAAATTATTCTACCAGTGGCTATAAGGAATGTTCTCTTTTTCTTTTCCCCTTCCATTAAGCCCCAGAAGAAGAAGGAGGAAAACCTTTTCAGTGTCCAATCTGTGGCTTGGTTATAAAGAGGAAGAGTTACTGGAAACGACACATGGTGATTCATACAGGTTTAAAAAGTCATCAGTGCCCACTCTGTCCATTTCGCTGTGCACGCAAGGACAATCTCAAATCACACATGAAGGTAAGGGCAGTGTTTACTGACAATGAAGAAATTGGCTTAATGTATCAAAAAAAACCCATTTTTATGTTGTTAAAAATCACGTAATTTGAAAAAAAAAATCTCATTTCCATAGCTGTGCTACTAATAACGGCTTATTAAAAATGAAAGCACAAAAAGATGAAAAATAAATTTTAGGTTTTAAAAATTCAATTTGTTTGCCTTTTGCACTTCATGTAACTTGGGCAGTGAAAACAGACTGGTCAGTTTCACTTTCTGGCTCTCCTGTAAAGCTTAGTTTGCTGACACTTTAGGGTACGTTTAAAAACAGAACAATAACTGTTCTCACTGTAATATGCTTTTTAAAAGACTGTTTCTGTTAACTTTAGGTTTTATTTATTTGTTTATTTTTACACGATTTACATTTCAAACCTACCCTACCTGAAGGTTAAACGTCCATGTTAAACTGGACAAAGTGAACAAATTCAACAAAGAAACTTAATGGAGAGGCCGTTTAAAGTGCTGCAGGGGTAAAAGAATGTGATGTGATGGTTCTTGTGTGCCACAATATGTGCTTCAATGCATGGACACTGGAGATGCAGATGGACCTTTGCCCATGCTGCCTATATATAAAGTTACTGAACAGAATTGTTAAGTTTCCTTCATTGACATACTTGATCTGGTATAGTAGCAGCACAATTTTTGTTACTGTTTGAATTTAAGTTATTTATAGTTATTAACACAGATAAATATGTTTAAAGTGCACGGGAATATTGAGCCTTTAGGCATGATATTGTTATGTTACAGCACTTGTTACATTAAAACATTTTAGAACACTGGCCCAGATTCTGATCTCACTGACACCACAGCAACTATTGACTTCTGTGGAGTCATCTGGATTTATACTTGTCAGGTTACAGGGCTAGCTGCACCTCTGTCCCCTCTCCAGTCTCTGAGTGCACCACTGCAGCTCTCAGTTCTTGTGTCTTTACTCCTCCTGAGATGGAACCAAGCAGTTCTCCCGCTCTTAGACAGAGTCCTGGGCAATGGTCACCTGTGTATCAATTGTGCTTACGTGGCAGGTCTGACTGGGCTCAGTACCTGTAGTTCTTGTCTTCAGGAGTCGGTAACCAGTGGTAAATACAGTGACCAGACAGCCTTCTCAAAATAAAATATTGTTTAATGTTAACAGTAGGAACAAGACATAACAGAAGGAAAAACAGGGTTTTTTAAACAATAAACAGCCTATATGCAGGTCTGTTTTACCTAGAGACTTGTCATCCCTTGACAGAAACTCTAGGCAGGCCTCTCTTTATTGTCTCCCACAAACAACTGCCCCTTCCCTAGAGAGAGTCATTTTTAATCCCACTGAGAGGTCCTTTGTTTCAGTTTCTGGGACCTTCTGGTTCTCCTTTGTTTACAGTTACGTTGACAACTAGCATGCCAGGTTTTATCCCAATAGCAGTTAAAACAGTGTATTTATAAATCCATATAAAAAGCAAAATTGTAATAGAAATAACAATGGACCCTTACCTCCAGCGACACTAGCTAGCTGTGTGCCTTTATGATATAGACTTTAGCTTGTGACAGTATCACAGCTGAGAGTTACAGGCTTTATATAGGTTATATTGTCTTAAAATACTTCCAAACAAATCAATAACCAGTACAGTAAAGGACATTTACTTAAATCCTTGGTCATAAATAACCATTTTAGACAAGTATTTATGTGGATGTGTGTGGTGAGTTAAGAATAAAATAAAAACAAACCTTGAATTCGAATTTTTATAAATATGATTAACCCTACCACCAGCGCCACATGTACACACATTTCCCCAACGCTGGCAACCTTTTGCAGAAGACTTGGTAACATCACCACTTTCTCTAAGATGTTTTACTTACAGGAGGGGTGTCCACATACTCCCCAACCAAGGGCCACTTTGATATAAAATTCCTTTAGTTCATAAAGACACTAGAGGAGTTGAGTAACTACTAATCTGCCCTGAGACTGGTCTCATGGATGGTCTCACTCTGACACCCCTTCTGATCAATGTGTGTGTGAGGTCCTTATGATTCTAGATGCGATTCAGAGTGTTGATAGTGATCTTTAAAACCTTTTATGGCTCAGATACAAGTTATCTGTCAGTCTGTATCTTTCCACTATTTCACCATCATGGCTGAGATCAACTGGCATGTACTTGAACAAAGTGTCCCCAGATTTAAACCTCTGGAGGCTAGTGACAGAGTGTTCTGAATGGAGGGCCCTCAACTCTGTCATTCATTCCTCCCTTGTGCCAACAGAGTCTGCACGTCAATATGAAGTAAAAGCCCATCACTTTTCTCAGGCTTCTATCTGTGTGGATGGGGTATAGGGATGTTGTGTTAGGTTTACTCCTGGTTTGTGGGGTGAAGTGTATCTACTTGGGATTTATATTGGTTAACTAACTCGGTGTGCTTTTAAAAACAAAATGTTCATACACCCAGAGTCAGTTTTAAGACATGAGATTTTATAAATGCATCAATAAGTAAAATAAACTGGAGCAAATTACAGCCCCCTTCTCCTTGATATATAGGTGAGGCCTGCAGACTGCAAGTGTCACCACTCAGTGCAGTCCGATGTCACAGGTCAAGGTGGAAACTGTGGCCTTCACTGGTCACACCACCATATTAAAGATGAGAGGATATGTTTTACAGGGTTCTATGGGCCCCATTCAGTCTCATGAGCTCACTTTGGCTGTCTCTGGCTTACCGGATACATTCAGATTATCACAATTACAGTAAGAGTCTGGAAAATATTTTCTGTTGATAGTACAGTGACATAGGGGCTTGAGATATATTTATATATATTCTCTTCTAAGTAGGCCTGTAGTAACAATGTGGTGTACCAGGGAGGACAAAATCAAGGTAAATCCAGAATGCATGTATGGCTGGTGAGGGGGCCAGAGAATATATGTTTGATGAAGTCACTGTCACTGTGCCAGAATGACATGAGTTCCCTTTGGTGACGGGGTAGGCTGATGACCCCCCCCCCAAAAAAAGGCACCGATTTATTTTAGAACAATATAAAATGTTTCCTTAAACCTCTCTATTAAAAGAAAGCGTTTCCAAAACCAAAAGTACATAAACATAAAACACAAACAAAAAACTAGAAGGAAAACCAAAAGAAATAAAGTAAGTAGAAGTAATAGGGTAAAACAAAAACTGAAGCTGTTAATCAGAGGCACAGTATTCTTTCTCTCCATCTGGAGATTTCATAGCCCTCCAGTGTCCCATCATTCCTCTGGAACTACTTCCTCTTACACTATGGCAGGTAAGATAAAGAGGAGAGTCTCCTACACAAACTGTTGCCGCTAGCCAGGTCCACTGAGTCTACTGTAAATTCAGGCCAAATCCTTGGCTGCAGCCAAGACTGTATGCCATCTCCAGGTCCTATGGTTTCACAAAACAAAAGAACGACTCAAAAATGAAGTCTCTAATGGAACGTATCTGTTAGTCAATCTGCACCAATTGCTCAGACAGGATTCCACCAAAACCCAATCCTTTTTTTTTGTATAGTTCAGTTTTGAGAAATTTTGTCTCCAGTTTTTAAGTTCAGTAGTGCAGGATGGCAGACAAGACCTTTCACAGTGTTCATCCTGTTGCAGTCATCACATGTAGTCATCAAAATCTAGAAGCCTTTTCTTAATTTCATTTCTTACCAATCAGTGTAGCCCTGAGTCACAGTACCTGTACCCTCCTCTAGAATTGTAAAAGTTGTGCACCTTTTTCAGACCTACATTGTAAGTAGGGATTCTGAGTTTTGATTTCTATTAGTGACTTGTAGGTGTTTGCTTGTGGCTTCTTTCTTACCTTTTCATTTCTTAGAAAATCAGTTTTGATAACTTTATGTTAAATATGACATGCCAATGCGTTTGGCGCAGAATACAACATTGCAAGGAGCAGAACATTTCTGGTGTCTTGACCTCAGTTACAGAACATCTGGCTACAGGGTATTGTACTGATTCTAACCCTGACCGTTTTCAGATTTATACCTACCTTTTTTGATGAAGCCTTTATCCAGGAAGGACCCCTTCCTACCACCAACATGCCACTGGAGGCAATGAAGTGAAAGTCAGGAAGGAAAGTGGAAGGAAAAACACACACATATACCTTTCATGAGTAAAGGAGGCTGTGAGAATATTGTCGTTTAGGGCACAAGACCGTTTTATGTTTAATTGTTGCATGGCATTTAGATTCTATAATGATACCATTAGAAATACCTAAAATAGATCCAGTACAGAAATGTAAACTGAAATTAGTTGTTTTATTTGCCTGTGATGGGACAAAAATCATAACACTTTGCACAACCCCAAGTGTTGGTCTGTACACTTACGAGTTTGGAATTCCTATCAAGTTTGCTCACAGAAATTCAGGACTCATTTCTGGTACTGCAACAATGATTTAAACTGGTGCTATGCTGTGGAAAGTGATGTTGATTCACAAAATGATGGAAAAAAGAGGGGTTCTAAAAAAAAAAGAGGCAACAAAGAAGACAGAGAAGGGCTCAAGAACTATCTGCATTCATGTACAATTGGAATTTATTTTTGTAATTTAAAAAATAATAATATGTACTTACTTTGAAATGGAAGAGAGTAACATATGGGAGAGTGAAAATTTGGGAAGAAAATCTGTTTTTTCAGTTTCCCCTGGTAGGTAGATATAGATGAAATTCACCTCAGAACACTGCTGGAGGCATCAGTCACCCAGCTTCCAGCCACTCTTTGGAGCATTCACACCCTAGTACACAGCTTCCTGTTCCACTTCCAACACTACTTGCAGAGGGACTGGTTGAGATCACAAAGTTACATTCCAGAAGAGCAACAGGGTGTCAGTCTAAGGACTTAAGAATAAGCATGTGACCAAAAATAATGATAAATGTCTATATAACACTGAGCAAAAATAGGGGTGAAAATTTCCTAGCAATTGGAGAGCACCTTGACCCAGCAGACATAGTAAATGTTACTGAAGCATTGTGGAGTGACAATAACCAACAGGAGGCTGTATTACTTGGATATAAACTATTCAGAAAACATAAATTAGATTGTATGGATAAGTAGAATTATACCCAACCAAAGATTCTGTGTGAAGAGGACCATACTGTAGAATCTGTAGAAAAAAATCCCATGCTGTAGGAATACAAATATATTAGGTCCTGATTAGAAAAAAAAATACTGAATGCACAATGTTGAGGAATAAGAAAGATGCAATTAAGTCTAAGATGGTGATAATAATGGGTGGCTTCAAATATCTGTGTATATAAACTGGTCAGTTTTCACATTAGGACAAAGTGAAGAGAAGAAATTGATTGATACCTTGACTTATTGTTTTTCTGAAACAATAGTTCTAGAGCACACGGGGCAGAGGCTATCATCAGCTTAGACTAAATAATACAGCGGAGTTAGTTCAAGAAGTAACTCTTGCTGAATTGCTAATTAATAGTAGCCCCAATGTAAGTAAATTCAACATCCTTGGGTGAGAGATCTTACCAAAACTAGCATGGTAACACTGAACTTTAGAAAGGATAGTTTTGTTTTAAAAAAAGAAAAGGTTTGTGAGGAAATATACCCTAAATTAAAAGAGAAAATTATAATTTTTGGTCTTAGCATAGAGATTTCTCAAACATATCCTAACAAGGTCTCAAAAACGTGTAAATCACTAAAAAAATAAAAAGGAAGCAGGAAGGCAAAATGGGGTGGGGAGAAATATGGTTAAATTGCAAGGTTCAAGAAGGTATTTGAACCAATTAAATGTCCTTTAGAAAATGGAAATCCATCCCAAGTGAAACTAATAGTAAGGAGTATAAACTATGGCAGCTAAATTGTCAAACTGTAATTAAGAGGTCAGAGAGAAAAATGTTTTTTGGCTATTTACTTTTTAAATTCTACGTGTATTAGACTCAGGAAGTCTATGAGAGAATGGTGGGTCAACTTGACTGCAGGGGAGGTAAGGGAACAATTAAGGAGGGTAATGATGTTGCATAGAAGCTAAAGGTTGTCTTTGCATCAGAATTCACCACATTGGGGAGATACTTTAGAGCTACTCTTTACAAGTAATAAAGGTGAGACACTGTGAGAGGGTGAAGTGCCAAAAGAAGTAGTTCTGGAACGAGTAGGTATCAATTTATAGAGCAATGAGTGAACTGCACCAGATGATGTACATCCAAAAGTTCTGAAATAATTTAATAATAAAGTGACCAAGGTGCTGAGAAAAATGTCACTTATTAAAATCAGTCAGTAGACTGAAATGATGCAAATCTTGAACTTGTCCTTAAAAAAGACACTAAGGGTTGATCGTGTAAATCACAGACAATACAAGAGAAACTGGTTAAAATGACAAAAATAGAATAATAGAACACCTTGAATAACAGGATATGATAGGGGCACATGGCTTCTGTAAAGGAAAATCATATTCTCATGTTCTAGGATACTTTGAGCATGTCATCAAAATAATGGATAAAGGAGATTCAGTTGAGATAATTAATTTGGCCTTTAAAAAAGCCTTTGGCAAAGTCACTCACCAAGAGGCTGTCAAGAAAATTAAGTAGTCGTGAAGTGAGGGGTAAAGTACTATTGCAGATTAGAAATTGGTTAAGAGACAGTAAAACAAAGGTAGGAATAAATTAATCAGCCTGAAGTATGACAAAAGGTTAACTGTAGATTTCTCAATACTAAGACTAGAATTGTTTGATGTATTTAGTAATGGTCTAGAAAAGGGGATGAACATTGAAATGGCAAAATTGCAGATGATGCAACATTACTTAGGGGAGTCAAGACTAGGAGAAATTGAGAAGATCTTCAGAGGGACTAAACAAAGCTAGGTGACTGCTCAGCACACTGGAAGATGAAATCCTTGTTGATAAGGTCATGCTTATTAGAAGGAACAATTTAAACTAGTCATGCACATTCAGGAAAAGTACCTGAGTATTACTGCAGACAGCCGAATGAAAACTTCTTCTCAGTGTGCAGTAGTGGTTAAAAGAGCAAACAAAATGTTTGAATGTAGGAATGTGGGACAGCAATAATACTGAAAATACTATAATGTTGTTATATAAATAGATGATATGCACTCATCTGTAATTCTGTATTCAGTTTTGCTCAATCAAAAAGATGCATCAGAGATAGAAGAGGTTCAAAAATGGGTAACAAAATGATTAGTGGGATGGTAATAACTCCCTATGAAGAAAGAAACTGAGAAGAATTAAAAAGCTTAGTTTAGAAAGGAAACAACAAAATAGAAGTAATTAATGTGATGGAAAAGATAAATAGAGCTTCTTTTTATTCTTTCTTGTAATATGGGACCAAGAGGACACTGGATTCAACTGGCAGAAACAAATTTAAAATTGATGAAAAGGAAATATTTTTAACTCCTACCTAATAGGGTTCTGCAAACATGCATATGCTAAAGTTTAAGTGAGTAGATCTACTGAAGCCAATGGGACTACTCGCATGCTTCAGGTTAAGTGATGCAACAGACATTTCAGGATCAGGGTCTTCACCTGTAGAACCCATTGCCACAGATGTCATTTCAGACCAAGAGCACTGCAGGATTAAAACAAAGTTTAGACAATTTACACAGACAAGGAGAACATCCACAGTTACATTAAATAGGATAAAAAAAAATAAGGGTCTCATGTTCCAAGGCATATGCTGATAGGATTTAGGAAGAAACTTGCCCAAGGGACAGGTTATATTATAACTGTCCATTACAGGGTGTATTGATTCTTCCTGTGAAACATCTGGACGTTGCCGTTGGCAGAGAGGAGACTGGACAGCTGTCGATTGACCATCCAATATGTCAATAACTAAATTCCTTTCCTGCAGTCCAGGACCAGGAAGTGAATGATAGTTAAAATCCTTTTCAATGAAAATGATCATTTTCTGTTTTTCTCAGTATTTATATTTTTAAATGATTTATTTATTTATTGGAATTTTAAAAATACTACTATAAGCATGCTAGCTAGGGCTCTGGAAACTCTTGTTTCATTCATTTCCTATGGTTTAAACAGGACTCCTTGAATTTGGATCCAGTGAGCAAGAAATTTTCCTTTTTCCTATTGTATAATCTGCAAAATTGTAACCTAAAGTGCATTATGTTTCAAAATAAAGCAAATCATGGTCAGCTGGTGATGTTGCTATTGTGATCTGTCACAAGAGAAATCCAAGCTGGACCGACCCATTGCCTTTCTTTGAACTCTGTGGAAACTACAGAGGTGGCATTCGGAGCCCCTGGGAAAAGAATCTGGGCTTCCACACAAACTTTGCCACCTGACAGCAGGAATGGCTTTGACAGCCTTCAAAAGGAGTCAGATTTATGGTTGTGACATGGGTCCTCTGGGAGAAGAGGTTAAATATGGGGGCAGGGAGCCATTGATTGGTGGGGATACTAAATGCAAGATGCAGCTTGGCACACAGGAATTCAGTGGGTGTAGGAGAGAAAGTTGCCATACTGAAAAATGGTTGCAACTATTAGCACGTCTCAGAGCCTCTTCATAAAGAAGAACGCCACTTATGTATCACAGCATTTCCAGTAGTAGAGATAATTTGGTTAGCGTTTTCATTACAAAATCTTCTTATTCATAATATATTACACAAATGTTCTGCTGTAAAGCAGGTTTGTTTTAAAACCCACTTCGGGTGCTATGAGGACTGGGTTTCAGCATTAACTCTGAATTTCTTAGTTTTTGTTACTTGCAACTTTAACATCTTAAAATTATTTTTGTCTGTAATTAACACATTTGTATCACATTGAGAATGTCATTCTGTAAACTTGGTGCAGCAAGCATTATCTCGTACTGTATGTTTGTACAGCATGTACACAACGAGGTCTGATCCTGTTTAGGGCCTATGTGTACTGCTGCAGTACAAATCTTAGCAGCATCAATGAAGTGTACTTTCACTGAATGCAAAAGGGCTAAAGGACACAAGAGATACGATTGCTTCGCTAACCTTACATCTCTGCAGGCCTGAGTTCAAATCCTGTTTTAAATCACAAGTGAAAATGAATGTGTTGATATCAGCTGACTGCCATTTTGTCCAGATTATACAATCACCAAGTAGAATGGAACAAATTTACTTCTCTGGCAGTCTTTGTACAAAGAATACCCAGGGTTGGAATAGCATAGTTGTTAGAATCTGGATTTCAAGTGCATTGGGAAAGCTGTATAAGAAAGTTTGCACAGCACCTGCTAGCATTATGCTTGTTCTCTTCATGTCATGAGTACTAAATTAATCTATAAATTAGAAAGAGTGTCAGAGTGTGTGTGTGTGTGAGAGTGAGACACACACAAGTGGTAGTTTCTATAGGCTATGATTGGGGTCCCATTGTACTGGGTATTGTACAAACACATAGGAAGACATGGTCCCTGTATGGACGAACTTGTGGTCTAAAAATAAGGAAGGTAAAAGTTATGTTCACCAGGTCACACTGAATAAAATAGAATGTGATGCAAACACTGTTGTATTATGTCATAACAGAATCTTTCATTGTCTGCTAGAATTGGTTCAACAAACTATTTCAGTGGCTATTTGGTGTAAACAAGTACTGTGTTTTTCTCATAATGGAGGATTAATATGGACCTAAATTGATTACTGTAGTTGCTATACAAGTTAGCATTTTCTAGGTGTACACTGAAAAATAACTTATAGAGAGCTATAGACGTAACACTTAACAAAACACACAATAAATAAGGTTCTTGTCCAGCTGCCTGTCTGATTTGAGAAGTCAGAATTTTATACAGTGATAGGCATTGGGGCCAGGTCATAAAGGTTGATTCATACAAAAAAGACCTCCAGTTTCTGTGGTGCTGAAACAGGACATCTGATTTTTGACCTGGGTTCAGAACTTACGTTCTTTGCTCCCTAGATGGTGTCATACTATTTTTATTAGAAATTGATCTTTCTGCAAGAATCTTGTAATGAAATGTTCACTAATGAGTTGACATTTAAAAATGTGTGTGAGATGGATATAGAGAAAAGATCTTTAGACTATTTGTATAACATTTTCTTTAAATGTATGTGTTTGTTTTCAACCATATAATAAGGTTCATCAGCACCAGGACAGGGGAGAAACCTTCCAATGCCAGCTATGCCCTTTCACCTCCTCCCGCCATTTCAGCCTGAAACTCCATATGCGTTGCCATCAGCACTTCCTCAGGACAGAAGCCAAAGTGAAAGAGGAAATCCCAGAAACTGAAGTCAAAGGGTCACCACAGCTAAATAATTATTCCTGCCCTGGGCAGCAGAGGGAAGGAGGATCTGAGCTTACAGGGACAGCGTCTGTGTCTAAAACACTTGATGTGGCTGGGCAGGCCAGTGCTGGTGTCCCACCTTTACTAGTAAAGGAAGAACCCAAAGATGACAACAGCATCTCAGCTACATCCTTTGCTTTCAGCACTGTTGACAGAGCCACCAACAACACAAAGCTGAAAGACTCCTCCGAGTATGTGGCCAATACAACGTCAGCACTATTCAGCCAGGACATCTCTGTTAAGATGGCATCAGACTTTCTCATGAAGCTGTCAGGTAACTGAATGACAGGCAGCAGCTGCTGCTCCTCCTCCAACTAAGAACCCTCTCTTGGAATTGCCATACGTTTATTTTTTTTCACCTGACTTTAAAAAAAAAAAAAAAATCCTCTTTATTTTTTTGGGAGGTCACACCTAGTTATTATATATGGGGAGTGGGAATAGGAACTCCAGATACTGTTACTGAGTCCCTGTGACCATAGACAAGTCCTCTTGAGCACGGTTTTCAGAAATGCTGAGCATCCACAATTGCAACTGAAATCTGTCAGAGCCATCGCTGCCCAGCATCTGTGAAAATCTAGCCTTTAACCTTCTTCGGTGTTGTACCTTCTCAGAAATGGGCCTGATGATGCTGGAGCCTACTTCGCAGGGGTGTATGAGGCCTAGTTAATCAATGCTAATAAAGAATGGAAGATGTTACTTCATTTTCTTGATCATTACCATCAAAATGTTTGTAGCCCAAGAGGCATGTGAAGAACTTCTGAATACCTATATTTTTTTAAATTGAACTTCATGTTTACTGCAGAGCATGATTCTATTTTTTTCTCCCTTGGAGTGTTGCTTGCAGAATAATTTTATGAACTGGAGTATGTGTGCCTAGGGAGAATCTGTTGTCTTTTCTGTGTTCTATTGTTGGTTTGACTGAACATTGCAGTATTGGGAATATGCCAGAGGTGGGAGTGGGCATTATTAGCTAAACATCTTCAAAGGTTGGACTTGAAAACTTAAAGGAGAGGAAGGGGAAAAATGCTTGGTAGAGAATCAGCTCTGTCTTACATGGAGATCGCAGTCTCCAAGGTGATTTCCATATGCCACTTCTGCACTTTGGACATTGACAATACCCTTTTAAATGGAGAATAACTGGTCACTGCATTCCTTTAAATGGAATGTGACTTGCATTTCAGGAAATGTCATTGTCGGGTGAACCAGAGGGTCAAGCTTTGCTCTGATGTCCCTCTGTTCAGTGACACTTCAGTCATGTCTTTTGGAATGGCTTACTGTCCTCATCTGCCCTAGATCTTTGTACCTCTGGGAGTGCACAGACTCTTACCTGAGAACACAGGATGGAATAAGGAGAGATGGAAAATAAAAGGGTCATAGAGCCAAACAAAAAAAAAGGAAAAAGGGAGAGGAAAAGAGGAATGAGAAGTCAGGAAGCATAATGCAAGGAGAATAGAAAACAGCTCTCATTAAGTTTAAAAAAAAGCCATGGAAATCTCTAGATATTAGAGGTATATGTTGACATATTTTCTCTCTTTTTGTTGTGTAAAAACATTTTTTATTTGTTTGTCTGCATCTTATTTTGTTGTTGCTGTTGTTGAGTTTCAAACTTAAACCGTAGAAGAAGCCCATTTTTTTTGTTCTGACAACTAGTTTAGATTAGTGTTGCTTAAGTGCATGTTATGTAGTAAGTGGCTCTAGACCTCAGCTGTATTGCACTGTAGATAATAGAGCTCATGATGGCTGCTTACATCATGAACTGAGAGCAGAAAGCAAGAGGTGAGAAAGCCTGATAACTGGGGAAAAAAAACCCCACAACATTTTGATCTGTTGTTTTTCATGTAACAGTTGATGGGAAGCTGTTTACAGTTTGGCAGACAATCATGTTTTCAGTGACTGATCTGTTGGCATCAGAAAAAGGATACAAATGTACATTATTCATGCAAAAAGACCCATGCAGTTATTTTATGGTGACTTACTAAAGGTCCTGAAACCTGACTTGTATGCACTGTTACCTAGCAACATGCTATAAAGTCACTGGGGGAGTGAGATGTATCTGTAATTTTGTGTGTGTGCATCTTTGGATGAAAATGTACTGTCACAGTTACCAAGTTTACTACACAAAAAAAAAGATATGTTAAAGGGGAAGGAATGTATTTTCTGGAGGGATTGATATTTTGAAACATAATTTGTAGTGCTATACGTTTAGTTGGTGTTATTAGCTATGCAACGTGCATGTCTATATAGCAGTAGCAGTGGTCTTTTATTGGGCAGGTCTGATGAATACTAGCTGTGTTTGTTCTGTTTCCAGGTTTTTCAGTTACTGTACTGGATCCATCCAGTCCCTTTTATTAGTTTCTTACAAGGATACTGTTGTCTATTAGACCTTAACTGTTCAAGAATATAAATCTTTTGACTTCTCAAATGCATATGACAGATTCTTCCCAGAGATATTGTCAGACTACATGTGACTCTTTAGTTTGTTTCAACTCTTCTGAAATAAAAGATGTAAACCAATTCAGCAATTTTAAATCCAAAACCTAAAAAATCCCCTGAAATACTTTCCAGATTTCATCATGCAGACTCAAAACAGTTTAATTTAGAAAGATACTTGCAAGCTCTTTGTAAAGTGCTTCCTAGTGTTTTATTTTAAATGAGACTAGTCTACAGATTTTATTTGGTTAGGGGTGTAGGATTGGAAGGGATCTCCTGGGTCATTGAGTCTTGTCCCCTGCTATTGAAGGGAACCCTGTCATAGAATTCTGTTCACAAACTTATTAAGCTCTATCTTAAAACTAAGGTTGTTTACCCTGACTACTCCATTGGGAGGTTGCACTAGAACCTCACTCCTCTGATGGTTAGAAACCCTCTTCTCATTTCCAGCCTAAATTTATTCATGGCCAGTTTATATCCATTTGTTCTTGTGCCAATAATGTTCTTTAGCTTAACATCTGGGAGGGAGTTCAGCCCTTTATCTCCTCCCCACAATGTATTTATAGAAAGCAATCATATCCCCTCTGAGCCATCTTTTTGCTAGGCTAAATTAACCAAGCTCTTTTAATCTCCCATCAGAAAATAGGCTCTCTATTCCCTGATCATCCTCGTAGACCTTCTCTGCACCTGTTCCAGTTCAAATTCAACTTTCTTTTACATGGGTGAGCAGAACTGTACACAATATTCAAGATGAGATGTCATGGATCCACAGGTCTGGTGCTTTAAAACTGCTTTGGAACAGTCCCTGGGAGGTCCCCTTCAATGTGCCAGACCCTTTTTGGGTCTCACTCTTTCATTAGGGTAAGCCGCTCGGATTCACTGCCTCCTTGGACCAAACCTTGGAGCCTTCAGCACCCTGCTTCACCACGTGAGCTTCCTTCATGCTCCCTGAGATGGGCATCTGAGGGAGATTTATACACCCAAAGGAAGCAATGCATCCCCATCTTCAGTATCAGCAGTGACTCTCAGCCAGCATTGTAAAAACAATAGGGTTTATTAGATGTCTGGAACACAACATAGAAAAGCCTCGGCTAGTACAGAGAAAAGAAAGTTACACGTTGGTCCATTTTGGTTAGCCCAGAGCCCCAGCCAAGTGGTGTGTCGCCCCTGCACTCTTGTTTTGTCCCTCTCTGTCCTCTTTGTCCAAATTCCCTGGGGAGTCACAGCTGGACCCTCCTCAGTCCTTTGTACTCCAGCTGGTCAAACACGGCTGGCTTCCTGCAGAGCATTGGACCATCCATGGTTGTTAGTTGCTAGGTAGCAAATGTCCTAGGGGTGGTTTTGCCATTGTCTTCATGGACTCTTCAGTGACACGGGCCACAAACTCGAGAAAGCTAGGCATCAGCGACACCTGTGTTGTAGCCTGCCTGAGAGCAAACAGCCCTTTTCCACCCTCAAGGTGGCAGAGCAGCATATAAAGGAAACTGACACACACAGAATAGTCATACAAAATATTAGAGAAAATTCCCACGCCTTTACATGAGGTCTTTCCAGTGCCTTGTACAATGGCATTAATACTTCTACTGGAATTCCCTTGCTTGGTATAGCCTAGGATGGTATTTGCCTTTTTCACAGTTGCATCACATTGGTCATAGTCATCCTGTGATCGACTAATACACCCAGCTATTTCTCCTCCTCTGTTGTTTCCAGTTAATAGCGGAAATTCTTGTTATTGGTCCCTATGTGCATACCTTGCACTTTGTACTATTAAATTTCATCCCATTTCTATTGCTCCAGTCCTCAAGCTTATCCTGTTCTTCCTTTACAATATCCCAGTCTTCCTCTGTATTGATGATACCTGCCAACTTTGTGTCATCAACAAATTTCATTAGCACATACTGACCTTTTGTGCCAATGTCATTAATTAAAATATAAAATAAGACCAGTTCCAAGACTGATCCTTGAGGAACTCCACTAGTAACCTCCCTCCAGCTCAGTAGTTCTCCTTTCAGGACAACCTATTGCCAGTTTCTTACCCACTTTACAATTTTTCTACTAATCCCCATCTTCTCCAGTTTAATAATTTCCCATTAGCTTGTTAGCTACTGATTATGATTATGCAGCCTATGTTTGACCCTGTGTAATGACACTTGATCCAGCAAATGATTTAAGCATGGGCTTTACTTTTTTGCATTTATTTCAGTGCAAACGTGCTTAAAGTTAAACATGTGCTTAAGTGCTTTGCTGGATCAGGGCCCACATATTTTTTCATTTTGTTTTGTTTTCTATAGGTCAGTTGCATACAGAAATCTTGTAACTGCATTTGTAACTTAATCTGCAGAGTGTTAACTTCTATTTTTATGGTTTCAATTTTAGCAGTTTCAAAGTATGTATCTGTTTAAACATTTTAGTCCTTCCACTCCTTTTTAAAATTTCGTTTCCTATTGTTATAAAACAGGGTTTCTCACATTAATCCAAATTGCCATGGCTAGCTATAATTACATCCTTACTGTGCTAGTTTTATGTGCATTGTTTACTTTTCATCACATTTTAAAATAAATGAGTCCCATTGAAATAAATGTCATTCTTGAGCTATTGATTTCAAAAGGACTTTGTATGGAAACAATAATTGTAAAGCATACTTCATTCCTTTCCTCCTCCTTGTGTTCACCCGATTGCATTGCACTAGACAACATCTCTTTTCATCTTAGGATGTCACATATTTTCAGCTGTGCTTTGCTTCTACAGTTCTTTTTATGTTGTTCAAATTGCTCTTGTGAAAACACTCTAATATGGGAAAAAAGCGAACAGGAGCACTTATAAATTTATAAAGTTTGGCTAGCCTTCTTAAACAAATTATGTTTGTTAAACTATGTTTAAGGAGGGAGGAAAAAACCCTTTTAATTCATGACTGATATCACAGGCGTACATTTTAGGAAATAATGCTATCTTGGGATTCTAGTGACTGTGCAAAACACTGAAACTCTGTTCTCATGTTTTCTCAGCCGAATCCATTGATAGAATAATAAACTCCTAAATCAGCTGACTGCTGAATACAATACGTTATTAGGTACATTGCATTAATATAGTTAGAAAGATTATCCATACTGTGTGGGTTCTTGAAAACCTTTGTACTCCTGTGGGGTCAAGCAAAAACTGCCTGCAAAGTTTCCCATCAACTGTGCTTAACTGACTGGTTTGGAGATTCTTCAAAAGGCTATTATAAAAATAATAAAAAATATACCTAATTAAATTGTCATAACTGATATATTTCTTTAGCAATTTCAAGGAAAATAAAATACTGCATATATTTAAAGTCCATAGTTTATGCCCAATTCGGCAATTTCAATTAGAATATGTAAGCACACATGGCTGGCAAATATTTGGTCATGTCTTTAATTTCAAAATATTGTAAATTCCATAATGCTGCTGTCGGTGTAGATATTTCTGATGTCAAGATACTTCTTTGAAGTGTCTCTTCAGATTCACATTTTCATAATTTCCATCTAGATCTTTAATTGAAAATAAAACCCAAAAAGGGCAATAGCACAATTAATTAAGAGTTGGGCAAATAAAAGCTTTTAATAACCTCTGCCTCTGATATATCACCAGCTTAATCTTCCCCTTCCCCAGTAGATTGCTGGTTTTACATCCAATAATTTTTTGGCATCATCAAAATCAAATCTCTCATATTTTTACACCTTCCAGGAATGCACAGAATTTAGCAATATTCAGCAATGCAACATCTGCTCAAAGGCAGAGTAATTTGAACTTCAGTATAACAAACTTATTCCCAGTGCATTTCCCCAAGACACAGCAAGAAATATAGGAACCTATGCTTCTAGAAAGTGTGTATTGTCAACCTACATTTAAAATATGCACAAACTATAATTCACAGAAACAAATATGATCATTCTCTTTGTTCTGTGGTGAATCCACTGCTCTGGGCAGAAGTCATAACTCTAAGGCCTTTCAGTCAAATCCACTGGCAGAGTTTCATTCGTTCATTTGCTGAAAGCCTCTTTACCAGCATTTTTGCCAAGCCAAACTGCCCTTTCCCCAGTCTCTCTGCTTCCATGGAGGAGAGCAGATATTTCATCTTCTGTTGTCTGTGAGAGAGTGTTTCGCAAGAAATTCTTTCCCATGGGAAACAAGTTGTTTCCCCCCCTCTCCCTCCAATTCCTCCAGTTTGGTCTTCATCTGGTAGGGTGGAAAGGACCTTCACAGAGGATCTCACTTTGCTGCACAACAAGCTGGGGACATTTCAGTGGGTTAAGTAGGATGGTTTTAGCATTTGGTACTGGCCTGCTTTCTCTTCAGGATCATGGCTCCATTGCAATGGGCCACGCTCCATGTTGCTGGCAACAGTTTTGGATGACCCTGAGGACAGTAGCAGAGGTGCCTGTCTTCGCTCTGCCAGACCTTGCATCACTCCATATAGCCTGCAAGCGGGTTTCTGATAAGGGAAGGAAAACTCAGACAAGCAGCCCTCGTTTTTCGGTGTACCTCTTGCTGTGGCCTGTCACACTCATACTCCGTATGCTCCCTTTTCTGGGTTCACTGTTCATTACTAGCAGTAATCCAGTCAGTAGTGCTGAGGAAAGAGATTTGTTTTGGCAACACTTGTGTGGGTACTAGCACTCTGGTTTCCTTAAAGGTCCTTCCCAAGCCCTTATGTTCAGAACAATTTAAGAAAAGGTGGGGCTAGTCAGCTACTGTTTTTCAAACCCTTCACTTCTCCTATTACTTCCAATTTGCTTTAATATTCCTAAACAAGATGATTTGCACGATGACGAATTTAAATAGTGTGTTGCACCTGATAGGTAGTTGCTCAGGGGTAGGTCTTACCACTCATATCCCTTCCCTTTAAGTCTTGCCTATAATACAATTTCACCACCTTAATTCATCTGGAACTAGGGTTTCACTTTGACAAAGTATGTTTCAATTCAAATCCTCGATGAGGATCTCAGACACACAAAGTGAATTTGCTGGCAATAGTTCCCATAGAGGCGAATTTCTTCGAGTGGGGAGCCTGGGTGGTGGTTTACTTTGTTTACCTGAGACGAAGGTTGAGTTATATGAGGGGTAGGAAACTGAATTAAATTGTGTTACAACATCCCATGTATGGTGAGTGGCAACAGGTGTTCTGTAACATATCAGATCCTTTGAGGCGAGGGCACCAGAAAGAACTAGAGCAAGTGAGAGACCAGCTCGATTCTATCCTGTCAGGGGAATGGTATTTCTCTTTCCAAGCCACTTACAGCCTGGGCAAGACCCTTTTTTCTAATAAGCCAAAGAGAATCTAGCAGGCAAATGGGATCTTATTCTGGAGAGTGTCTAACAGATCTCAACCATATAGTTTCTTCCAGCAAAGAGCTCAGTTCACCACTTGCTCCTTTTGCACAGTTTGCAGATTTTATTAACTTCCTAGATATCTGCAAGCGTGAACGAGGGTCTTGTAGTTTGCTGAGGATCACCTCTAGGTTTCCCCTCCCCTGCACTCTCCCAAAATAATAGTGAAAATTGCTAGTGGAATGCTCATCAGTTATACTGTTAGCCCTTTACTGATCACAGCTTCCCTTTAGAGTGTGAATGTTCAGCATCAAACAATGGATCCTTCCAAATAAAGTGAATCTAAATCATCAGAATTCTTTGGTTCTTCCTGATCTCCAATGCCCGCAACTTCCAACCTGGAATCTTAGTATAAAGTATTCACTTACTGGGCTTATTGAGTCATTCAGATGTTTTAGCCTCAATAGGACCCTGGCTAAAACATTATTCCTTACTTTTCCTCCCATAAACCCAAGGGTTGCCTATAGAAAGTTTTCTTTCTTAGCTTATTTAGCCTCAAGTCCCAGCGCTTCGTGCCATCGATCCTAACATCTCCCACTGCCGTCTTTGGTTGCATCCTGCTATCTCATGTCTTGGTAGTTGTGGCTCAGAAGCAGCACTTATAAGGCATCTTGGGACCTGAGGTTATTGCTGTGCAATGCTAGAGATCTTCATTACAGCTACTTTCAACCATGGTGTGTCTATTTTCTGGCTCTGTAGATCTCTATTCTTGCAGCCTTCCCTTCAGCAGGAAAGTTTAGTGGGGATTCTCTTATTTTCTTAAATTCTTACTTTCAGCTCTCTAATAGATGGACCACTGACCAGTCCTTCTCTGTGTCCAACTTATAACACCAAGCTTCACTTGAAGCAGATAATTCCTTTTCCCTTTTTCAATCATAAGCCTTGTGAGCACTTAAAAATACACAGTAACTGAATTGGTTTGGTCAGCAGCTTCTGTTGAAAACTTTCTGATTCTTTTATTTGTAATGACTATTGTTACATCTGTTCACCATTTCTCCCAATGTGATTGGTGATTGGTCACTGCTTGCTACTTCCCATGTGTTCTGAATTCTGTGAAACCAGGACTGTAGAGAGACAAGATTAGTTTTCTTACCTGTAATTTTAGTTTACCTTAGTGCAGATCCATCACTCTGGAAAACCTTCCTTATTTTATACTCTTCTATATAGGCTTGGTTTAGCTTGGAATCCTTGTTATCTTTCAAGTTAGAGTGACAGGGAATGTTAAATGGAGCTGTACTGTTGATATCAATACCACAGTTGGTTCTTTTTTCAATTAATTGTAATAACTGTCCTATTTTTGTGTGTCCTCTGTGTTGGAAGTATTCGTCTGGGGAGCATTTTTGACAGTTCAGGAAATGTGCCAGCAGGAAGAGCTTTCAGTTAACCAAAGAAATATATATTCTGCCTCCATTCTGCTGGATGAATTATGACTTCTGTCCAGAGTAATGCATCCATACAAGAGAAAGCAGAACAGGCAGGAACATCAATGTAGCCCTTTTCTGTGTATAATTTAGACAGATTCACATCTCTAAAGGCCTGTCTATACATGGGCTCTGATCCTGCAGTGAGTTCCATGTGAATGGATCCCTGTACCCTCACAGAGCCCAAATTATTCAAATGTAAGTTGAAACTTAGGTAAAAGTTGAGATTCTGGAGCCCACGAACTCATCTTGGGAGAGCTGCTAGTACACAGTGCCACCTCACATGGGCCCAGTTGGAACCCTAGATTGGATTATCTAGTTTAGAAATGGGGCATGAGAGACAGAGCTAGACAGAAGCTGAGAGGTGGACAATGGATGGTGGAGCTGTTTGGAGGGCTTCCATGTGTAACTTGGTGAAGTTAAAATAACGATGTTACCTGTATTTTGGTGAATTTAGTGCAATGCTTATCATTGCAGTAATGGACATTTTTGCATTTGATTACCTAAAATTGTGAAGGTAAAAATTGTCGTTATGGCAGCATAAGTGCTAAAAGAGCATATTAAAAAGTTCACATTTAAGATGGAGGTGCTGTGGATGGGACTGCAGGAGCAGTCAGGATGGGGGAATACGTTAGGAAACAGATCAGGAATCTGTGAGAAGCCAGGAGAATAGTCGGAGGCATGAGGGAGATTCAAGTGGCGGGCAGGAGACAAACTGAGAGGAGTGAAGAGGGGCAACATGGGTGTTCAAGGGACTGTGGTGTGGCAGGGAGGGAGAATGTGATGGGAAGGAGAAATATGAGGAACCAGCAAATGTAAAGGGTAGGTGATGGACAGACGACTGTGGGAGGGATAATGCTGTGGGGACAGCTGCCTGTTCTGTTCCTAGGTAGTTATGGGATTACAGAGAGAGAGAATGGCAGCTTCCTGTGCCCTGCGGAGCGGGTAAGGCAACAGGGAGGCCTGCATTTTTGAATGCACCCAAGGTGGGATTTTGAACAAGGGATAGTCACATGCAAACTGGGGGCAGGGGGCTTTGCCTAAAGGTTAAACAATTAAAAGGCAGGTGAAAAACAATATGACATTTAAAAAAACAATCTCATGATTTAAGGCATTCTCATAGTTTTAGGGGCCTGACTCATATGAGTTCAGAGTGTTTGGGGCTGGCAATATTGTTTAAGTGGTATCCAGGTCCCTGGTTTCACCAAGTTGACCAAATCCAGTGCCATGGATCCAACACCATCAACTACTCACTGAAGAACCATTTGCTAAAGTGGTTCTGTGCCCAGCATCCACAGCACCAAGATCTCTGGATCCTGCTCTCAGAAGCAGCAGTTGCTTACATGAGGCATTTAAAAGGATATTTAAAAAGAAAATCTGTTTGCTTTGTTTTTGTTTTTCTTGGGGGGGTGGGGACTCGGGCTGAAAAGATGTTTGAACAAAATCTCCAAAATATTTTGATAACGCAAGGCTTTTTACCCCAAGAAGTGTTTGGGACCTCTAAAAATCCTTTTGTTCACATCCGTAAGATTATTACAACAAACCATTTGGACATGGGTAATTGATATGCTCTTCTCTTCATTTCCTTTTTCTCCCTTCTTCTGTCTCCTCTCTTGCTATCCTTTATGATGACTCTCTTTTACATGCTGTTTTGAAAAAATAGCTTCATAATTAAATGGTTATGGGCTGTGCCAAATTGGCTATTATATGAAATGGTATCCTTAGATATCCATCAGGCTTGTGGGACACATAAAAGACAGCACAAACAATGGCAAAGCTGTTGTGGGAGCAGAAGAAAAAAGGGAGGAATGGGAAATGCACATTTCCTTGAGATTCAACACTCTGAGCTCTTGTATCCCAAAGTTGCTCTTTATACAAAAGATGCAGATACCTGCCTATCCCACCAGCCATTTTTAACAGGTGTGTCATGTTTTAGTGCCCAATACCTGCTCCAGCTGTTCTCAGGTTGTGTTTCGTTCCTGTTGCTGCTGTATGATTATGCATTACACACCTCATTAAGTCCAGATTTTTTAACTCCCTTGACAGCTGCAAATCAAAAAGAGCCCTTGACTCCTACATTTAAAGTGAAAGATGAGCCTAGGGATGAAGAAGCTGCAAGCTCAACCTTGTCTCAGTCCAACTATGTGTTCAACCAAGCACCCGAAGCCTCAGCTCCAATCATCCCTGAGGAGACTGTCAAGCCACAGGAAGTGCAGACAAATGTGTTAAGGCAGGACATGTCCGTCAAGGCAGCATCTGAGCTCCTCATGAAGCTATCAGGTAATTGATTAATTTAAAAATATTCAGCTTCTTAAATATTCACCTGTGTGCTAGCAGGGATACATTGAGAAAAGGCGTATGGTATCAGGGTATGTCTATACTGACAGCGGCAAAGTTGCCGCCGTCAGATCGACCTTTCTGGATCGATTGGGCGGTTAGTGAAGACCCGAAGTTAGCACTGTAAAACCACCCCCTCAAGTGGCGTAGTGCTGCATCGACGGGAACGTGGTTTCTTGTCGGCTCAGTGCAGTGAAGATGCCGTGCAGAAGGGAAGCACGGTAGTTGATGGGAGATACGCGAGCTACTCTACTCTACTCCCGTTGACTGCTGCTGAATCGCCAGGTAAGTGTAGATCAGGTCTCAGTTATAACTGAAAGAGCAGTGGAGATACCCGTTCCTCTAGCCACCCTCAGCTAGACAGATCTAAGGTGCCCATCAACCTGCCATCTGATTATTGCAGTGCACAGATTTCAGTGGTCTTCAAGTTAATGACTATAAAATCAGCCAATAGAACTGATGACTTAAAATTTGTATATGTTGAAATAGTTTTATAATGTACCAAAACACTTCCATACCTAATTTATTTCCATCTGTCTCTCTCTTCATTAACATCACAAGAGTGTGTCTTTGTATTGTACACATGGTGTATGTACCTGACATAACCTTACAAATTATAGGCTTTAGAGCCTTGTGTTTGAGTGCAGTATCTTGAATTGTAAGAATGTATCATTAAGCAGATACTGTAAACTGAACAGGCTTTGTAGTGAGATACAAACCACTTGAACTTGACTCCTCTATTGCTTTACTTTTTCTATATATACCTCCCATAGAAATACAACCTTTTGCAATCTGTTTGGCATTTTGTGTGTGTATGTATGTGTGATTATAATTTGCGTTATTTATAAGCATAGAAAGGAGGAACATCATTTCTTCTTCAGTCCTCCTCCAACACTAGTAGTGTAAACATTCACATATACACGTGCATATATGTTTTGGGTTTGAGGGTTGTGAGGCAGGGGATTCATTTGACAACTTTTTTGGTATTTAAGTTAGTGATGATGGGATCTTGTTGCTCTTACAAATAACTTCAATTTTTGGTACAGATCAGTGAACATTAGAACCTTGAATTCAAACTCTTTGGGGTGGGGATGGGAAGGGGAAGGGAGGTGATAGTTTTCATAGATTCCAAGGCCTGAAAGGACCGTTATGATAATCTAGTCTGACTTCTTCTGTAACCCAGGCCATAGAACTTTCCCAGAATAATTTCTAGAGCATGTATTTTAGGAAAGCATCTAACCTTGATTTTAAAATTGTCAGTGATGGAGAATCACCATGACTCTTTGGAAATTGTTTGGATGGTTAATTACCCTTTCTGTTAAAGAGGTATGCCTTATTTCCAGTCTGAAAATTGGGACTCATATAGCCGTATCCACATCCAAAATTGGAAGACCTTTTTTTTTTTTTTTTTTTTTTTGCAGTTTGGATATGTCAGTCTTGCAAGAAGCACCAGTGGGAATTCAGTGATCAGTGACTTCCACGATCTCTGCCATTTATTTCATCCACAAGATTTTCCCATTGTCAAATTCAAACCCGACCTCAGAACCCTGCTTAAACTCCTGCAGCTAAGCAGTGTCTCCTTTATTTCATTTTCAGTTCATCCATTCAGTGCAGATGCCACAGTGTTAGAACACGTGTGGGGTGTGTGTGAGAGAGACAGACAGATACAGACACACACACACACACACACACTTGTGGAAGTGCTTTAGTCTGGAAGCATCCACTTTGAATGAATGATTTATTATATAAAATGTAAAAAATTACTGATTTGGGTTTTGGGTTGGAAATTTCTCATAGAACACCAAATAATATAAAACGTATTTTGTATTGACATAGCATACTATCATTACTAGTAGGAGGTGTTTTGAATAGAAATAGACAGAATTCCAACCAGGGTGTTCTAGTGATAAAACCCTACACTCTAATGGATATTAAATAGTGGTTTTCTATTTTTCTTCATTCTTATAAGTGTGTGTATATACTCAATAAAGCAATAGCTCTGTAATTTAATATAATTCCTCAAGCATTCTGGAGGTAATATAAATCATGACAGTGAAGTCTGAGTAAGAACAGCACTAATGTGGAATCTCCTTGTCTTATATTAAAATACAGTTTTGTTGTTGGTTTTTTATTATAGTAGATTAGAATATTATTTTTTGAAATATATATTCAAATAGATGAAATCCTGTTGGCCCTTTCACATCTGCTACTCAAAAGGAATGTTCAGAGACTATATATAAAATCTTACACAAATCTTCAGTCATTTTCAGTTGGGAAGTGACTGAACGCTGCAAGTAAGAAATGCATTAAGAAAATGTTTCTACTGTGATCTTTTTAGTGATTCAGCAAAGCTTGCTGATGGTATTTCTGGCTGATCAATAGTTTAAAAAGTAAGGACTTAACTGAGATTTATTTACGCATGCTGCATTGTAGCAGTTGATATTCTTGAGCCAGCCTATGGATGGGGTTATACAGTGTCGGTGGTTAAACATTTCAGTTTTATAGTCTGTAACAGCTCTTGAGGGGCATAAGGATAGAGTTCAGTGGATAGAGGATAGAGGGTCATGTTGAAAAATATTTCATTAATGAAGAACCCTTTTAATTTTTTTCTTAGAGCTCGTCGCCATGGCGCCAGCAAAGTGCACTAGAGGGGTGTGATTTCAAATGGGACTACATCAGCACGAACTAGGTGCCATTTAGGGCGTGTCAGCAAGGTCTACATGGGGCAGTTAGAGTGTAGCACATTAGAGCGCTCTACAAATCACACCCCTCTGGTGTGTTTTGCTGTGCCATGTAGATAAGCATTTCTTTGATTTAATTAAAATAGAATTATTATTCATTACCGATCCCAAAAACATGTAAGTAGTTCTGTCCTGTGTTCTAGTGATCAGAATTTTCAGTAACTTGGAAATCTCTTCAAAAGAAACAGTGTTCATTTTCTTGATATCAGAAGGAGCAAAACTTTGAAAGAATGGGTATTTCTGGCTATTCTAGTGCCTGGGGGGAGGAGGGGAGAATTGTCAAGTACACTCCCTGAATATATAAATGATATATTCTATAATTAGGTGCAAAACAGGTCCTCCTGCAGTATATATCTGCATGGTGATAACACTGTTTACTTCTTGAATGCTATTTCTGTTGCATGTTATTCCTTAAAAACAAACAAACAAACAACCTTCCAACACGACACCTCTCACTATCCAAAATGCTTTGAAAATCTAACAAATGTTTTCTTATGGAATACAATTTTGATTTCTGACTTCCTGCTCAGGAGCGTTACACAAACATATGGTTCCATTATCCCATTTTAAATTCTTATTGTAACATTCCAAAAAGTCTTGCAAGAAATCTAATTTTTTTCAAATGTAGCTAAGCTGTCTTTTCTACAGTTGTATCCATTCTCTAATATAGAAAAGCAACAGTTCATCCTGGAAATGTCTCAGTAGGTTATTCAAGCACTGCACTGTACTCATCTCAGTTGAATGCATCCAGTCTCGCTGCAGGCATTTCTTGTAAATTTCAGTTGCCAATGTAACCTGTTTTGTTAACTTTCATTTACACTCTAAGGTTACGCTCAAAAAACTCCTTTCTACTGAAGCAGTAGAGTGATTATGTTTTGTGTATGTTTTATCTGTCAAAATCATTGAATGCTTTGCCGTCTTTTGCAAAGAGTATCAGAGAACTAGAAATATGTAAAAACATTTTCTCCTTTATATCATCTTAATTTCCTCACTACCTGAATGATTCTATCAGGGTCCCTAAGTCTGGAAACAGTTACCAGCATTATTCAGAGTAAATAGTTATTCTAGGTACATGGCTGTGGTCTAAAATCGGACTTTAAAACCATGCAGAACCATTTCTCAATTAATTGAAATGTTTGGAGCCTGGAACCTGTTTTAAAAAAAAAAATCAGTCCCCATCTAAAATGCCCTCTAGTTTGAAGAATCCTCAAGTTGATTTTTTGTGTGTGTGTGTGTGTGTGTGATATATCTGTAGCTTCTCAGCTTCACTTTGAAGATTGTTCACATGTCTGGATCTGCTTAAAACACAGCATGTTCCACTGAGTCAGCTCTGTCTTGGAGATGTATGAGCTGAAACATGGTTTGGTCAAATTCTTAATTGTTGGGATACATATAGAGAAAATCTGCTCCTTGTTGTTTAACAGTGATATTTGCCAGTAAAACCCAGATGAAGTCAAGATACAGATTTTCTACGAAAATATTTTTATGCTTAGAAAGCATGATTTTATTTCTCTTTCTGAGACGGCATGGTTTAGTGGATTGGGAACCTGACTGGAAGTGTCAGTGAATTCCTATTTTGACCAGTAACTTCTTGTGTGACCTTGGGCAAGTCACCTAACCTCTCTGTGCCTCCATTTTCTCATATGTAAAATGGGGCTAATATTGCATAGTCATCATGGTAAAGCACTTTCAGCTCTATTACTGAAAACTCGTAAATATTATTTATTTATCTTCCATTGTCTATTGACTATAAGTAATTTGAAACAGTGCAAGGCTGACATTTTTATACAAAAAGCAGCACCTAGGTGCTTGATGGAGAAAACTCTCTGGGAGCACATGGCACAAAGTTGTCTTGAAATAAAAAGGCCGGCTTTTACTGCTAAACATTTAATGTCTCAAAACTAACTTCCTAGTTTTGGTGCAGATAAATAACAAAAACCAGAAGCATCAGAAATAGAGTGGTATTATATAACATACAGTCTCTGAGACAGACTTATAAATACAGGCTTCAGTGAGAATTATACACCTGTAATCAATGGTGTGTTATGGCTGTTTTTTTATTTGTGGCAGGCCTGCTTCACCCACTGATAAGAGAATTGTTTATAGTAAAATAAACCCCTCTTGACTTAGCAGTAGAACAGGAAGGCTTCTTATGTCTAGGCTGCAATTAGACATTCCCAACTGGCCCATATCAGTTGACTCGAGCTCGTGGGGTTTGGGCTAAGGGGCTGTTTAATTATAGATATTTGGGTTCAGGCTGGAGCCTGGGCTTTAGAACCGTGCAAGGACCAGCTGCTGGTGTCTAATTGCAGTACAGACATACTCATATGAGCCATTCTGTATCTCTCAGTTGTTCCTTATTTCAAGGAATGTCCCTAATTTTAGATGCAGATTTCGCTGTCACACCCTGATGTTCTAGTGTCTCATTTTCATAACTATAAATTATACACATTTGGCCTTCAGCAGGTTGACAGGTGTGGTGCATCAAGGTCCTGTATGGGAGATGAAAAATATTTGGTTTTAATTTGCTCCGTGAACAGCAGCTTTGTATCTTTGAAAGTTAGAGATCACATGATCTTATTTCTGCTGTATAAGGGCAGCCTTCTTGGGATTCTTATTTGGGATATTTAAATGCCAGCTCTTTAGAGTGGAGGACCGGGTTGTAAGCTGTAGAACAAATCCCTCTAGTAGCTGTGGAAATGTAGAAAGACACAGGTGGTTTGGTAGTGGAATAAGGCGAAGTGCATGCTTTATTTTGTTTGTCTTGTGATTTAATTATTGGGATTTTCTTCAGCTGGTTTTGAAAGCAGCCAATGAAATCTGCTGGCAGGAATAAAACTATATTGAAACCTTCCTTAATTACCCCTCCTGGGATCAACAAAAATCTGTTGCTTCTAGAGATGGCCTTCTAATAAAGGTGGAGCAGAATTGTGCTTTGTGCATTTGAAGATACTTCAAGGTCATCTCTCAGGACAGCAGACTACCTAATTAAGAGTGGCTTCTTGTACAGGTTTAACTGTAAATGAGGAACACTTCACACTATTCCAGGGACAAACATTAAACTAGACATGTTTTTTCCTTGAGTCCAGCAAACATTTAGATGCTTTCCAGTTTACTACTACAGACATTTGAGGAAAAGAAGCTTCATATGTTTTTCATTCATCCATGGGAATTTTCATGGGTGGAGATAACTTAAACATCTTTCCAGTGGAAATAACATAAAACAAATACAGTAAACGTAACATAAATTAACATAGGAGATTGTACATTAGAGGCTTTAGAGGCTGTCAATTTCAAGCTCACCCTTTGCTGCTGTTCTTAATGTCTTTATCAAGGCTCAAGTTCCTAAGGACACTTTTCTGTTTCTCTCTCTTAATAAAACAAACATAAAAGCTTGTGTTCTGTACACTTCCTGGTGGATGCAGTTTAGGTAATTCCATTTTTGCTGATTACATTCAACGCATCATAGCCATGAGTGAGATGACTGATTCAGTGGTTGAAAGATTATCACCCTTGGTTCTATAACCTGTGTACTGTAAGAATCTACTAAAAGACATTTGATCAGAAAGAAAGCATGTTTTCAAACAGTCACACTGGGATGAAAATCTATGACTTCTGATCCATGGATAAAATATTGTGGGAAAGTGCCTCTTTAAAAAAAAATGCTTTGTCCCATATTTTACATAAAGTTTCTCCTTTGTTACCTAGAGACATAGGTTGTTAGAAAGCACTTGATGGCATAACGGTTAAGCTTATTCCATCTAGGTGTTCTCTTCTTAGGATATTAGGGTTGTTTTGATTATAAGTGCTTTGTGGCAGGGGTCACATTTTTGTTCTCTCTTGTATAGCAACCAGCACAATGAGGCCCTGGTGCTAGCCAAGGGTTGCTAGGCACTATGGTAATTCAAATAATAATTGTAATGTTTTTTACTTCCCAAAGGGAAGATGTCCTGATTTACTTTCTCCTTCTGGGGACTATGGATGATTTTTTCTTCAGGCTGTGACTGAATTTGATGAATCTGAAAATGAGGGGCTAATAGTCTTGGTATGAAAAAAGACATATTGCCATTATGTGTTCTGCAAGCATTCCTATACAGCTCTGCCAATGCACATCACTCCTGACCTGTTATTCCAGCCCGAGACTTTTCTTGGGTGGAGACTGTCCATTATGTTAATTATGTGACAGTGTATTGCATTCTTATAAATTGGACTGATTGAAACCATGAAAATTATTACCATGTGACTTGAGCCAGGACTTGGATCTGTTTCCCAGAAGTGATAGGCTATTACTGCACTGATCTGCTTACCAAAACTATACCAGAGGAGAAGAGATACCTCTAATCTTGGAATGAGTGTGGTTGTCATGGTTGTGAGGCTATTCACACCTCTGTCCATTTTTCTGTTCTCCCTGGAGAGGAACACTCAGATGTTAGGTCTCTTCCCCTCACCTATCTTGGGATGGAATCCTATAATTGTGATGGGTTTCTCTGGCATTTTTCCCCCACACGGATGTTAAAGTTAATTACATTATGGTCACTATTACTGAGTGGTTCAGCTGTACTCTCCTCTTGGACCAGATCTTGTGCTCCACTTAGGACTAAATCAAGAATTTCCTTTCCCCTTATGGATTCCAGGACTAGCTGCTCCAAGAAGCCATTATAAATGGTGCTGAGAAATTTTATCTCTGCATTCCACCCTGAAGTGACATATACCAAGTGAATATGGGGATAGTTGAAATCCCCCATTATTGATTTTTCTTTTTTTGTAGTGTTTCCACATCCCGAATATTTCACAATCACCGTCACCATCCTGGTCAGGTGGTCAGTTGCATATATTCCTACTGCTATCCTCTTATTGTTCAAGCATGGGATTTCTAGCCATAAAGATTCTATGGTACAGTTTGATTCATTTAAGATTTTTACGTTATTTGACTCTATGCTTTCTTTCATGTACAGTGCCGCTCCCCAACCAGCGCGACCTACTATGTCATTCCTGTAGATTTTGTACCCTGGTATTACCGTGTCCCATTGATTACCATCATTCCGCCAAGTTTGTGCAATGCCTGTTATATCAATATCCTCATTTAATGCCAGGCACTCTTAGTACTCACCCATCTTAGTATTTAGACTTCTTGCATTTAAATATAAGCAATTGTATATTTTGTATAATTGGCCTAAATTAAGAGTATGTTTGTTAGGTGTATAGTGTTTCTTTCTCTCTCTTCTCACCCCCACCCCCAATGTTTCTTTTCCAGAGGGCTTTTCTGGTGTCATCCTAGTTAGTTAGGTTATACTCCCTCAGCCTCCTCCCCCTGCTGCTGAAGTCTCACTGCAGCTAGACTCTCCTTACCTTGGCAGCTCACTCTGTCTTGTGCTCGCTGTCTGACGCCAGGCTCTCTCTGCTCAAGAGCTGGACATGGAAGGAATGCCTCTCACACTCCCTCTCTTAAACCCCTTCGCAAAACTCCCCGGTAACTAGTTTAAATCTGTTGTGATAGGGCTGTCTCTGTATCAGTTGGGATCAAATTGTTGGGGTCAGCAGCCTCTGACCTATTATACAAAATACTGCTGATTTACATAATGTTTGATAATAAGAAATTTCATTTTCTTTGTTTAAAGAGATTCTGCCAGCTTTAAAAATCACATTTTTATCTGAACTTTTCAAAATTGCTGTTTCGAGTGACACCCATGATCTCTATAATTAAACAACACTGGAGAAATATTTTTCCCTGGTTTTTTTTTTTAGTTTATATATTGTGTGCATTGCTCTTTGTATATAGTTTCACTGTTTTTTTGACAGAGATTTAAACTTCCTGTCTCATGCTCTAGCATAATGACAGCATATTCATGCACTGCTCTGGGGAAATCTCACAGCCCATAAGCTTTCCCCAGGCCCTGCAAGAAGGTCTTTACCAGTGTCACAGCAACAAAGCCGCTGCTGTTCCTGAGTTTAGTATTGGGTCAATGTTTCTGAGGGGCAAGGAGCAATAGAAGCTTGGGGGAGCCCCCTCTTCATTATGTAGATCCCTGCTTAGTGACAGAGAGCTCTTGGGAGCCTGGTAAGGGGAGAAGACCAGGTAAGCCCTTTTCTTCATTTCCTAGACCCCTACATGGGGCTTTGGGAGCGCTTGGCAGAAGCAGGGGCTTGTGCTTCACTCCTCTGTAAGAGCCCAGCAAAGAAAGAAGGAAGGTGTCTGACCAAGAGATAGGTGCTCCTCTCCAAGACCCAAGGTGATTCCAGAAGATGTGGACCAAGAAGGCAAGGATATAGCCCCTTCGAGGAAGGTTAGAGATGGGAAATAATAGGAGACAGGAGGTTTGTAGGGGCTGGGAAGCCGGTGGAGGCTGGTGAAAACAGCTCCTCTGCTACAAAAGAAGCCAGCCTCAAGTGAAGGCCAGGAACAAAGATGTAGTAGGATCACCCCTCAAGAGCTGCTCAAGAGGAGTCCACAGAAGGAGAGGGAAAATAAAGGAAATATTTTCAAATTAAAAATAGAAATGTAATGATGGTAGTAGAAGATAAATCTTCTGTCTAAAGCTCATGGTAAAAATATAAAATGATGAGACTTTTGAGGAATAAACATGGTCTACTACAATAGAAATCTGATAACAGTAGCACAGTGTTATGGAGCTTATCCATTCTTCTAGTTATTTACAGAGATGTAACCTGTTGAAGAGCTAGATTTACTATGTGCTAAGTCAAGTCTAGGATTATTTGCTGTATTTTGAGGTTTACTTCTAGCAGTGATATACGGCAGAAAGTGCATATCAGGCCATGGGTACATTCATTTAACTTAATAGGCTTTTCCATGACAATTGCATAAATATGTAACCCCAAAAGAACTTGAATAGTAATGGACTTCTATCTATTGATGGGATTTGTCATATTTCATGACACCATCAATAACTCAGCCAAAGAGCAGGCAGAATGGTGGAAATATATTGCCTAATTGCAGGGGAGAAAAATCCATCTGATCTGCAAATTTAGTTTCTGGTGAAAAAATCACTGCCTTCAGTGGTATTGAACAGGGGATATCAGAAGGAAAAAGAGAGATGCATGTCAAGCTGATTGCATGTTAATACCCAGAATTCTCTTCCAGCATACTGAGGTCTAATATAGTATTTCCCAAATGGTGGGTCACAAAATATCAGTGGGTTGCATGAAGGTTCTAGATGGGTTGTGGGCCTAGTGTGGAGAGGAGGCCCTTGGGGTGGCAGCACTGGAGAGCAAATCCACTCCTGACCCATGCTGCAGCAGCAGTTCCTGTTCCCTGGGGCTGCGGCTGGCTCCCTGGTGCACGGGGTGGCAGCACCATTCAAATTTGGCCCTGCCCACCCCTCTGTCATGATCGAGGGGCAGCTACACCCCATTTTAGTGAGTTGTGAGGAGGGAGGGGTGACCAATTGCCGGGGGGTGGCCCGGTCAAACGTGTCGTGCTGCGACCAGGGCTCACGTCACAACACCTGGTGCAGGGAGCCTACAGGACGGGCCCAGGCACCACTGATGTGGGGTGAGTGCTGGGCAGGCTTGCTCTCCATCATCATCCTCCCCCAGGCCTCCACTCATTGAACTTAAGACCAAAGGGAACCATCTTGATCATCTAGTCTGACCTCCAGCACATAACACGCCACAGAACCTTGCCCACCCACTCCTGTAATAGACCCATAACCTCTGGCTGAGTTACTGAAGTGCTCAGATCATGATTTAAAAACATCAAGCGACAGAGAATCCACCATTTACTCTAGTTTAAACCTGCAAGTGACCCGTGACCCATGCCCTCTGCTGCAGAGGAAGATGAAAACCCCCCAGAATCTCTGCCAATGTGACCCAGGGGAAAATTCCTTCCTAACCCCAAATGTGGCAATCATTTAGACCAATGGTTCCCAACCTTTTTGACTTGAGGGCCACAGATATCCTTTTTACAACCCTGAAGGGCCACCAGTCTCCACCAACAGCTCCTCCCCCCACCCACTGCAGCCAAAGGGAAGGAGTTCAGTGATCTCCCATCCCCCTCACTGTAGCAGGGAAACCACACGCATCCTGTAAGCCTGTGCACTCCACCTGTGCCCCTAGGCAGTGGCTCCCTCCTGCAGCCAGGGAGATGGAAGATCAGTGCTTCCCTTGCTCTGCCTTCTTTAGATAGAGCTTTCCCTATAGTACTCAATAGCCATGCTGGAGAGTGGTATTCTTTCCATCAGTTTGAGTGAGGTGGAGAGTAAAGAGATTGGTCAATAATTGGCAGGGTCTTCAGCGAGTTAACCGGGCTTGAGAAGTGCTTATAGCCATTCTTTTGTGCCATTCTTTTGGCACTTCCCCAGTATCGTGCACTTTTGTAAAAAGTGCTGCAAGCCATAATTTTTCTCGCTCTCCCAGGTTTTTAAGAAATTCTGGAGAGATTCCATCTGCCCACGCAGCCTTATGATTTTTTGTCACTGCCAAGGCTTGGTTAACTTCTTCCAAGGTGCATGTGGCGAAAAATTTGGCCAAATCCCCAAAAAACAATGGTCTCTGCCTCCTACGTAGACAACAAGGCTGCCAAAATTGAGCTCAAAATGACATTCTGCAGTGAGCTAGTTAAACATGAAGCCACCCCAAGATATCTAAGAGTGACCTTGGATCGCAGCCTGACCTTCCAACGACACCTCAAGAACACCCGAGGCAAATTTAAGACTAGGGTGAGCCTCATAAGACGGCTGATGGGAACATCCTGGGGTTCTGGTCCCAGGATACTGCGCACAGTCTACTCTGCAGTGGACTATTGTGCACCGGTATGGGCCCAGAGCTCTCACACTAAGCTCTTGGATCCACAACTAAACAGCGCAATGCGAATAATCTCAGAAACATTAATTTCAACTCCAACAGACTGCCTCCCTGTTCTGTCCCATATTCACCCTCCAAAAATACAGAGGGACTCCCAAACCTCCAATTTCCTCTCCAACATAAACCAAAACACCAGAATCCCCCTGCACGATGACCTGAAGAATCCTCCTAAAACAAAATTAAAATCTAGGACTGGCCGCAAGACTTTGATTGATTTCAATGGTGATAATCAGTGGCATGCACCTGAGATATCTCATCAGTCCCAAATTAGCACCTTATTACTGACCCTACTGAAGAACTGCCAGGCTTTGACCTGCAATGGAAAAATGGTGCATACTTTTCCGCATAAGAACATCGCATGGAAGATGTGTCCAGAAACTCTTCCAGTGGAAAATGAGAAGAAGCCCGGAGTGTGATTCTGGACCAGTGCCTCAAATCATGGAACATATATACTCCTCCTGCCCTAAGCGCTTGTTTAGGGTAGTCCCACTGACATTCACCAACTTACCCCTGATGCAATTAACTGGATTTCAAACTTGGACATTGACCTATAAACCGATCGTTGCAAAGCAAACTAATGCCATATTAAGAAGACTGGAAATACCTTGCCTGATGCATTTTAGAATTGCATTAACCTTTCTTCACGGCCACATCATATTGGCAGCTTATAGTCATCCTGTATAGTCTCCTCTTCTGTAGCTTCCAACTGATAAGTCCCCACCTTATAGCAAAAATTCTTGTTGTTAGTCCCCAAGTGTGAGACTTCGCACTATTAAATTTCATCCCATTTCTATTACTCCAGTTTTCAAAGTCATCCAGATCTTCTTGTATGATATTTCGATCCTCTTCCATGTTGGCAATACCTCCCAACTTTGTGTCATCTGCAACTTTTATTAGCACTCTTGCATCAGGTTGAGATTAGGGTTAGGGTGCTAGGGCAGATGGTGCTGCTACGTCAGTTGGTTTCCCCTCAGAGGGGTGAGGAGCAAGAGGAGGCAGAGAACACTGTCCCTATGATTTTAGCCCCTATTCCCCTCACATTTTTTTAGTTTTTATACATATTTTAAATTTTATTTTAAGAGACCGCAAACAGCTTCCCCTGTAAAATAAGTATTTCAAGTATTTAAGACAGGGGTGTCAAACATACGGCCCGCGGGCCGCATTTGGCCCGCGAACCTTTTTGATCCGGCCCGCGTTCGGCCAATGTAAGTGAGTCCTGCTGCCGCCGAAAGTTTCTCTGCGTATGGCATTGCCATTTTAAGAGAGTCTTAAAGCGGCAACACCTTCCTCCGCAGAACCCAGCTGCCGAAAAGCGGAAGACACCCTGAATTTTTCAGTGGCAGGTATTGCATGGCCCCTGTGAAGGGCATGTTACGTGAATTTGGCCCATCACCATTAACGAGTTTGACACCCCTGATTTAAGACAACTGCCGGTTTAATTTTCTAAGTTTAACAAGGCATCTTACATGAAGTTTCCTTGTCTCTCTAAGAACACTTCTCTAAAATAGGTTTTACCAGTGTTTGCGTGCTTTTTAAAGTTTGAAATGATTAACAAGGACACTCTTCCCTTCTTAAGTCACTGCTGACTATCATTGTTTGAATTAAGTAGTTTGTGCATGGAAGTGAGAATAAACCCCTTGAATGGAAGTCTGTAGGTCCTTCCTGTTTTAGGACCTGATCCAAAGCCCACTAAGTCAAAGGGATTCTGTTCATTGCATTCAGCAGGCTTTAGATCAGGCCTCTTAATTAAGGTGCCACTTAGGTGCAAGTAACAGTATATTTGGGTTTGTCTGTTTCTCATGTTGTCACAAAAGCCTCAACTTTATGAAATAAACCACCATGAAGAGTGCAACCAAATGGCTGGAGGTGAATGCGCTCTTTGTGACAAAGGGCATCCAGTAGCTCAGCCCAAGGATGAGCTGCTTTTTTTATTGTCCTGTTTGGCAGACCTCAAAGTCAAAATAGCTACTCTGCCAGAGATACCATCTGGACCGCCCTGACCTGGACATAGCTTACACTAAGCCACACTTCACCTCTGTAAAGAAAGTTAGAGCTGTCCTTGAGACAGACTCCATGCAGTCTCTGCTGGCAAGTCTTTTGGTCCCAACTACCCACGAATCCCACAAATCTGGAGGATACATATCCCTCCCTCCTTACCATGTCGACTTAACCAGCCAAATAAATTTACCTTCCTGCAAAGACTATGTCTGTTCCCAAAATTGTGACATATTGTGGAACATATGGAAACTTGAATGCAATTCTGGCTTGATGCAGACAGAAACCAGAATGCAATGGTTAGTATAACAACAACATACATTCAGAAATTATACACCAATACAGCATAAGTACCAGCGATGTATCCTAAGTCCTGTTCTCCAGTGAGTGGGAGGGAAAACCTTGCTGCATCAAGAGGAGAATCTGAATGGTCTTTGCTCCTCATCTGCTAAAGCTCCCTCTTGGCCAATAAGAAGGCTCCTTAGAACAAGTGGAGTGACTTGTGGCACAGACAGCTTGAAGGCCAGACTGTGATTGGTTATGAGAATCAAGCAGCTCCAGGAATCCCTCTAGGGAATCACTCAGCCAGACCAGCCACCTCTGCATCACCCTCTGAGCCTATGTGGAGAGCAGGGGGGCTAAGAAGGACAGCTAAGCTGAATTCCACATAGCAGTGCAAAGAGCTAGCTGTGGCACCATCTGGCAAAAGTGGCACTTTTCTCACGTGTATCTGAAATCCTGTGAGATCACAATTTTTTCTACAAAATGCAAAAGGCACTAGTTGGAAAAGTTCATGTTCAATGAGATGTAAAAGCATACTAATCACAACAGAACATAGCTTAAAGTTTAGTAGATGTTAATGGACAATAGATCTTTAGATCAGAGATTATAACTGACCTTCCCTTTTTTATGTAAGTGTAATCTTGATATCTAATGAAACGCATGTTAATTTAAAAGATGAGATCATTTGAAATAACAAATGTTAATGTCTACAGTTTAAATGTACCTTCTTTTTACACTTTCAGTGAAAAGTTCAAACAAAAAGCAAGAGCCCTGATTCTTAGTTCTGCAGTTGATCCTCTATGTTGCTCAACCAGCATACAGGAGCCACCGAGTTGGTGAAACTGGCCATATGGGAATTGCCCTGGAGAAAGGGGATTTTTAGGATATATAGGGCCATGGAATGGCTCTCTGCTTTCCTATTATAGTAGCATGTTGGGCAGAGAAGGAATGTACTGGAGATTGCCACACTGAAACTGTTAAGAGCTGCTGTAAACCAATACAGAGCCTTTGAAGAAGACCGTAAACTAGAGCAGCCCCTGGAGGTGCTCTGACTTATGCCAGGATCCCACTCAATCCCCATGTGATCCCAGAATCCAGGAGGTGCAAAGTTAGCACCTTTGTGTCCCCCTCTTCCCCTTGTTTATTCCTGTATAGAACACCACGCGGTTCGAAAGGCTATAAACACCAGAGCCAAGGTGTTTGTGAATCTATAAGTAGCCACGGAAATTCTAGTAGGTTAGTAGTTGTATCTTGAAATATGAGAGGACTACATTGATTAGACTGTATTGTGTGAGCAACGACATTGCTCAGTGCATGTATAGACTTTAAAATACTTTCCAGTTATTTTTTTTAATCTTAAAGGGTTGATAATCCTGTAATTGGAATGTCTAAAATTAGCATCTGCAATTTTATCATTTAAAAAGGAGACGTGAAATGTGTATTGGGTGAATCTGATGTATCTTTATATTGGTGGTTTACTTCCCTTTGCTAATTTTTTTTAGCTCTAGTTGTTACTAAATTGGATCTTTTAGTTTTAAAATGCTACAGCATGGGATTTTGTTAAAATGGAAACTCAAAATATTAGCCATTTTTCAATGTTGTTCTTTTATGCAAAACCCTGTTGCATTGATTCCAGCCTTATCAACATTGCTTTACATAAAACATCAGTAAGAAAAAAAAAGTTGCAGAGGAAAAAGTATCAAGTATATAGAGCCTTAGGGATATCAGATGTTACTACTTGTGACTCTGGAGCTGAACATCCAGGGCTCACCAACTGTTTCACAGGGGCCATGCAATACCTGCCACCAGGGGTGTCTTCGGAGGAAGGTGTTGCGCTTAAGACTCTCTTAAAATGGGCATACCTTTTTAAATAAAGGTTTTATTTAAGATGTTTTAGGGCATGTTTATTTCTAGCAAATCAGAACAGTTAGTATAACAAAATGCTGTTTCACCATGCTTTTGAAGTGTCAGTACAAGTTGACCCACTAGTTACCCCGTCTACTTGATTGTGAAAACTAATGCACAAATTCGATTTATCAGACATTCCAGGAACATTATTTTTCCCAAAATTGCCAATTGGCATGTGAACCTGACTGACATCCCAGATAATAATCAAGTAATTCAGTCTCTTCGTTATCAGATATGAAGAGTCTAGGTATGAGGTATAATATCTGAAATTACTCTGGAAACCAACATTACTCTGGAAACCAAATTTTTGGAGATTTATGGTATTGGCAACAACAGTCTTTCTTACTTGATTCGTGTTGTTTGAAATAACTATATAGACTTGATTCTGAATTTGCATCCACGTATGTAAGCAACTGCCAACTGAAGTCAACAGAGTTACATTGGTGTAAAATTGGTGTGATGAGGATCAGGCCTTCTATATAAATAAAATGTATTTTTATAAAGTATAAACAGAAACAAATAACCATTGCTGGGCATCATTTTCCCCACCATGTGTAAAATGGTTAGAAATCACCAAATGAAAGATACTATGTAAGTAAAAATGGTATTAATAAACCAGTAAACAACTTCATTTTGCATGGAGCCAGTGTAATCTCAGGAATTTAACATGGGTGGGATTTTTACACTTTGTATGAGCTGACAGTTTCTGAATTAGTTCTTTTTCTATTTTAAGGTGCTATGGAAGCAATGAAATCATAGTGGAGGCTTATTTTATTGGAAGGAAATCTTATGTGATCATTTTTCCTCATCTTCCTCTTTTCCACTTTATTTCTATCTTAACGGCTCTTTCTTGTGGCAGCCCAACCTTTTGATGGAAGAAGCTTGGACATGGTCTTTCTGAAGTTAGTCGATACTGGTTCTAAGTAGTGCAGAGGGCACTGCTTTAGAGTGATTTTCTGCACAACTTTCAGGTCCTTCTGCCTGGGCAGGGAGGTTAGGAGAGGTCTCTGGAGCTGCATGCTGATCCCTGTACCCCCAGGATGGCAGTGCATTGTGCTACTGTTAGGATCTCCCTCTTTGGTTTGGGTTGGGGTTTTTTTGGACATTACTTCTTTGCAATTCCTTGTGTTCATGGAGGCATAAGAGTAGTCTGTAACCTATAACGAATGCACTTCAGACCAAAATGAACCATATGCAGTACTCTATCTTCATGACTGAGGTGGAGAGTATTGTCTCTTGATATGAATAGTTATACATGAGGGTTTTATGGGTCACCTGATTAAGAAGCTTACTGCCATGTAAAATAATAACTCTTTGGTGGTTTGATGTTAGTGCTTTCATAGATGCAAAGTATCATGATAGGTGATGGTAGATGATAGGTACCATGTAAGTTAGCAACAGAAAATCAGTCCAAAATTAGATCATCTAGTCCATCCATTGCCTGTACACAATTGTTCTCTGCAGTGTTTTCTGGTGTTTCATCCAATGTATTTTAAGTGAACAACAGAGACTGTGTTTTGGAGACCAGCTCTGTCATACTACAAATTAATTTGGCCATCAAAGTTATTTGAATAGTGCATAGACCCCGATGGCAATTTAAACTCACTAGCTACCCCGGGATAATGCAAAAGAAAAGAAAAACCAATTTATTTGTCCTTTTACATATTAGATCTTAGTCTTTGCAATGTTCCATCCTCATTGCTAATAATATTGGGCCCAATTCAGACCATGTTATAAACTTGTGCAGGAGAGTAAGGAGTGAAAGGAGCCTCTTACCTCCCTGCATGCATGTCCTGCAGAGGGGAAAACAGCTTGCATGGGTTACTACTCCCTCACCTGTGCAAGTGAGTGGGGGAGTGGGTAGAGACTCAACATCATTTCCTCCCCCATAGCTGAGCTGGTGCAGAAGAAGAAGTAATCTGTGTCAGGAGTAGAACGGACTTTTATTCCTTCACCCCTAACCTTATGGCAAGAATGGACCACAGATCATGTTGTGACACTAAGTCACAACATGGGCCCTGGTCATATGCTCGAACTGCGTGACTCTGTGCTTCCCTTACTCAGGTCTTGTGATAAAACTACAGTTTAGCCATGTGTCATTTTTTCTTTGCTTTGTTGTTAGGAAAGAGGCTAAGGCATGACTCATGTTTGTTTTTTCTGTCAGGATGGAATGGGGGCCTGCTATAAGATAGGGAAGGAAGAGAGAAATATCTCAAATGTATTGAGCTGTGGAAGTCTCAGCTGATCATGAGAGAGAGAGGGCTTGTACTATTCGAGGCTTGCCTCTACCCAGGCTTGTGTCAGTGTGTCCCAGTCAAAAGGGTTAGTAGGACAGGGGATTAAACTGTGTGGAACGGAAACAGAAATAGACTATTTTGAAAGAGAAGCAGAGCAGCAAAGGGTCAGCTTGTCTCTCTGTACCTAAATTTGGATGCTAGTCCCAGAACTCTGGATGTCAGATCTCTGAAGAACATATTTGTTTGCCAAGTTACCTGAGATTTTGATTAATAATGCAAACCTTCGAAGTTCCAAGTTCACTTTCAATACACTGTGTTTTATATTTTTTGCCCTTTATCACTGATATAGTTTACTATGGCTTGTAATAAGAAGGTGACAGAAGCTTTAGGGAAAGAGAAGAAATATGCTGGATAGAGCAAAGAATAGTATTAAATTATAATATTTCTACCTTGCCTTCCATTGAGAACTCAGTATAAAATGTTCTTAAGTCTGAAATAGATTAGGTAGATCATGAAGAGTGGAGATTTTTATCAGTTTGTACATTTTTTTTAAAAAAAAAAGCCAAAGGCCATAAGAAAGGACCGAAAACACTTCATGTAAATCATTCTTGGAACATTCCCAAGTAGCTTTTAACTGCTAGCTTCTATTTCTATTACTGCTGCAAATAATAAAGCCTCTTTTCTCTGTTTAACAAAAACAAACAAAAAAACAACAACCCCGCACCAACTCCATAACTAGGGAAATAAAAAAGAATCGGTGAATAAGTCAACTTGATCTTGCATGAAAACAGTCCCTGTATGAAAACTTAATGTTCATACTAAATCCATATAAAAACTGTAGGAGTAGATTGGGGTCGCATGACATCATGAATGGTTGAATCATGTACCTTACAATATTCTGTAAATATTTAGTAGTTCTGGACAAAATGCATGGCAGAGCTTGAAGCTTTGGTGGCCAGGATTAGAGAAAAATGGAAATCAAGGAAGGTGCTATGTAAACCATCCTTCATTAGGGCAGAGGGAAAACACAGGAAACAGAATCAGAGTGAAGTTAGTTGAACCAGTGAACTTTTAACCAAGTGAAGTTAGTTGAACCAGTGAACTTTTGTTGGTGGACTGAAGTTGAAACAGCTATAGAGTGGTTGTGTTTTGATTTTTAAAAAACATCCGTAATATCCTTACACTTAGGAGAAAACACCGGCAAACAGAAAGGAACTGTCTACCCTTCGAAACCTCACTATTAGGCTGTATCCTCTTCCTCCCCCAGGAACAGATTAGTGGTCAGACTGCAGCTATGATCTCCTACTGTCTACACCAGTTAATATGCTGGCCCACAAATGCCTACTAGCACTCCAGTGCACACTCAGCTCACCATGGCTCTCCAATGAATTCAGACAACTGAGGAAAGACTGAGGAAAATTATGAATGAAATTGATTGGGAGGAAAAATTTAGACTGAAAAATGTGGATGAAAATTGGATGCTCTGTAAGAAGAGTTTATTAGAAGATCAAAAAGCGATGATTCCACAATCAGGAAAGAGGAGAGGACAACTTTGGCTAAAAGCCCATCCTGGTTCAGTGGCAAAGTGAAAGCAACAATTAGAAATATATATTTTAACAAATGGAAAAAGGAGGAAATAGACAAGAAACAGCATAAATTAGAATTCATGATGTGGAAAATAGATAAAGGAAGCTAATGACAGGGAAAAATTTATAGCTGGCAGAATAAGTAAGGACTATAAGAAGGAGGTTAAATATTTTAGGGACAAAAGAAATCCTAGCAATGGCATAGGCGGCCCATTAGTAGATGGAGATGGAAAATTGTTAATGATGCAGAAAAGGCAGGAAGTGTGCAATAAATATTTCTGTTCTGTATTCAGAAAGAAGCAGTTTGATGTACCCCTATCATATGAGGAGGATGAAGTACTTTTCAGTCCATTATTGACTAAGGAGGATTTTAAATGACATCTACTAGGCATAAACATTTTTGAATTAGCAGGCCCACATAACTTGCACTCAGGAGTCCTAAAAGAGTTGGCTGAGAAGATCGCTGGGCTGCTGTTGTTAATTTTTAATAAGTGTTGGAGTTCAGGGGAAATTTTAGAAAACTGGAAGAGACCTGATGTTTTGCCAATATTCAAAAAGAACAAGTGGGATGATCCAAGGAACTATAAACTTCTTTAGTGTGATATCAATTATGGGCATATTTAATGGAAAAGCTGATAAGGGGTTCAACTGATAAAGAATTAAATCATAGGAATATAACTGATGCTAATAAACATGGTTTTATGAAAAATAGGTCACCTCAAATAAAATTGATTTCATTCTTTGAGGAGATTACAAGTTTGATTGATAAATGTAACTCTGTAGATGTAATACTTAGACTTTTGTAAGTCATTTGACTTAGTACTGTGTAACATTCTGATTTTAAAAAAATAGCACTGTAAAATATCAAAGAACACATTATATGGTTTCAGAACTGACTGACAAATCTCAAAAAGTATTTGTCAAATGGATGCGTTTCCTGTGATGTTCTGCAGGGATCAGTATTAGGCCCAACTCTATTCAACATTTTAATCAATGATCAGGAAATGAATGTAAAATTACCGTTGATAAAACTAGCAGACCACACAAAAATTGGCAGAGTGATCTTGATACAGAGGGTCCATTCAAACAAAATGTGTTTTAATATAGCCAGACAGAAAGTTATTCATCTAGGAACAAGGAATGCAGGTCATATCTACATCCTGAAAATCAGTGACTGAAAGAATTGTAGGGGTCATACTGGACAAACAACTCAGCATGAGCTCCCAGTGCGGCAAAAAGGGCTAACAAATATGTATGAACAGGATGTGTAAACAGGGGAGTAATGAGTAGGAGCAGGGAGGTGATTTTACCTCTGTATAGGCTATTGGTGAAACTAGAACTGGAATACTGCATAAGTTTTGATGTCTACCTTTTATAATAGATGTTGAAAATTTGTAGAGGGTGCAGAAAAGAGCCACAAAAATGATTCAATGGCTGGAGAAAATGCTTTCCAGTGAGAGGCTTGAAGGCCTCAATCTGTTTAATTTTATCAAAAAATAGATTGAGATGACTTGATTTACAGTGGTAAGTACTTGCACAGGGAGAAAATACTTGGTACTAGAGGGCTTTTTAATCTAGCAGAGAAAGGTATAACAATGACTGAACGCTGAAGGCAGACAAATTCAACTTAGAAATAGACTCACATTGTTGAGGGTGATTAAGTTTGGAAAAAACTACCAGTGGAAGTTGTGGATTCTCCATCTTTTGAGGTCTCTATATCAAGAGTGGATGTGTTTCTCGAAGATATGTTTTATCAGACAAGTTGTTGGGCTCAATATAGGGATAACAGTGAAATTTAATGGCATGCAATACATGAGAGGCCAGATTAGATGAGTTAATGGTCTCTTGTAGCCTTAATTTTATGAATCTTTGAAAGGCTGGAATGCTGATGGAGGAAGTCCAGGGCTCTGCCAGTTACAGTGTGCTGGACAAATATAGCTGCCTTGATCAGTTTTGGAATGCAGTGTAGTACCTGAGATAATGTGGCCCTATCCCATTAAGGGCTTTATAGATCAGCATCGGACCTTGAAGTGAATAAGGAAGTGAACAAGGAGCCAATGCAGATTGAATTTTTGTCTAGAGTCATATAGAGAATTACAGTACTCAAGATTGGAGCTGACAAATGCATGGACTGTTGTGACAGATTTCATCATCTGAAAGAAATGGACAAAGTCTTTATGCTAGCTAGAGAAGGAAGGAAGCATTTTTGGTTACTGCCACTGTTTGGAGGAATCTAGCATGAGTAAATATTGCAAAATGTTAGATGGTAAGGAAGTGGAATATACTAGTTCCTCAAAGAGTTTCTCTCTTCCCATTTAGTATTATTTCTGTTTGTTCAAGGGTCAATTTGAGCCAGCTGTTCTTTATCCAGACTCTAATTTCCTACACATGCTAAAATATCTGGGCCATTTTGTGCTCAGTAGGAGAGCTGCAGAGTTGCATCTGTGTAGGAAGGCTGGCCTAGAAGATTTGGCACTTGAGATCTGGAGTTTTTGGCTCAGCCAGAAACTTCCTGTGTGAACTTGGACAAATCACTTATTTACCCTATGCTTCAATTCCACATCTGTAAAATGGAAATAATGCTTCCCTCACAGGGGCATTGTGAAGATAAAAATCCATTAATGATTGTGAGGTGCTCGGATACAATGGTGATGAGGACCATGTAAATATCGAAATAGGTAGAGAGACGTAGTATCAATCTATTGTTGACATCATAGCTCATGTTTATCTCATGATATCCTCTAATGGTTGTATGTAGTTACTAAACAAGAACTGAGACAGGATTAAGGTTTGTGGAACTCCATATGTCAGAGGTCTAAGGATGGAGGAACAGCTGTCTTTCATCACTCTAATTTATTTTAAGGAAAGGAATGAGCACAGTTAGCGAAGCACAATTTTAATTTACTCCTGCCAGGACGTACAGGTGAATCAGCAGCACCTTGTGATGTCAAAAGCAACTCACATCAAAGAATATCAGCATTGTTGTTTTGCTTCTGTTCAGTTCTATGAAGTTGTCCATCCATGTTACTAATGCTTTGCCAGCTGTAACCTGGCCTGAAACCAGGTTGGGGGAAGCCAGGCTGACAGAGGTCAGATGTTGTTAGAGCCAGTTCACTACCTCTTTCTCAGGAAGAACAGGTTTGAGAGCAGATGGTAGTTGACACTGGCATTGACCATTGATTTTTGGAAGATAGCTCAAAGTACAGTATTTCACGCTTCCTGGTGGTAGATTACCACATTCTTTGAGAGAGCTATTGACTACTTCTATTTCTGTCAGAAATGGGCCAGTATATTTCCTGCTGACTCTGGCAAGCCAGTAGGGATATGTGTCTAAATCAGGGGTGGGCAAACTATAGCCCGCGGGCCGGGCGTCTGAGCTTTTCATCAGGCCCTCCAGCTCAACTGGCGCTCCATGGAAAAGTTGCAGAACAAGCTGTGCGGCCCGGCTCCCAGCCCCAGACCTTTTAACATGTCTAAATTTAGGGCACAAACTTTTTAAAAAAGATGATAGTTTCTTTGTTATTGGAAGTGGGACTAGCTCTGAAAAGAAGAATGATGAGCATGCTTTCTGGAAATGTGAAGTTGTCGTGTATTCTCAGTTTTCTGAGCAAAGTGTAGGAAGGTAGTCCGTTCTGTGGAGAAAAAGCATTCTTATTGGTTGGCTTACACATCAGAACACACTTTCTTTAGATAGGGTTTGGTGGATGCTATAAGTCAATCAGAAGAATTTGGTCTTGGTCTACCATGCCTCCTCACGCCTGTTCAAATTATTTAAGCTATGCTGCAGTCAGATTCAATGAAGTCAGAGAAAGAGCCTTATCAGTAGTGAAGCCAAAGCTCTGAAGTAGACCTAGTCAAAACTGGAAATTTCCATTCCACTGGAAATTCCAAAAATTTGAAATTTCTGTTCATTCTGAATCAGAACAAAACAAAACAAAATAGAAATTTCCTGCAAAATGAATATTTTTTGGGGAAAAAAATGTATCTGGCCATCGAATCATTCAATCTGGATAACATTTAAATGTTGTTTGTTCTGATTTTGATTTTTTTTTAAATTCATATTATAATTTATAATAGAATATAAAATAAATTTGAAAACTAGAAGTTGTTTCAAAACCAAACACTCCTGAAAGCCTTCCACTCTCCTTAGTGCCTTTAAGCTTTGTTTATAATTGAAAAAACTGAAAGTGGGAGTCTTGAACTAACTCTCAGTTCAGGTTCTTAAAGTGAAATTACACTTGAAAGAACAGCTCACTTGCTTTATAGGTATTTTGGGGTGCCATGGTCAAGCTGCCTTGAAGTGCAGCCTTTGAGATCCCTTTGAAGTGGCGGGGAGCTAATACTTCAAAGGGATATGGTCATTTCACCCTGCAGCTGGATCACAGCACTCAGCAGCACCTAAGAACAGTCTAAGTGTACCTGCACTGTAGAAAACTGAATTGGGAGTTGGTATTTTAGACTATCAGTTCAATTTCTTAATTTAAAAGACTCAGTTTTAGGGCACTAGGGAAGAGGAGAAAGTTGGGCTTGGGTGAGTTGGGCAGGAAGGGTACTGCAAGTTTGTAGTGGTTTAAGAGAAAATTCCTATGCCTGTTATACAAAATGGGTTTTAAGAAAGAGAGGAGGCATAAAAATGTTCTTCCTCAAACATTTGCTCTTTACATGTGTGTGTGATGTGGTTTCAGCTATGCGCCTTTTTTGGGAATTGGTGTACAGTTGTGACATCATTTAAAAAAAAAACTTGGCCAATTAGAATATGACTCACTAATCAGTGCCCATGGCCAATAAATTAAATAACTGTTGTTTTTTAAAAACAAAAATACATTTTGGGCTATTTTCCCATTTCCGTTTAGAAAAGTATTCTCAGGAATATAATTCTGTTAGTAATTCTCCTCCTCCCCTCTGGAGTTCTAAACCATAGCAGTACCACTATATTCCACTACTTGCTTTAAGTCCTGTTTTTGTTGATACCTGTAATATGCAAAACTAGTATTTGTTGTTCTTCCTTATTTGCTCTGAAATTCTGTAATTGAATTAAACAATTTTGTTTGTTGTTTTGTTTGTTTTAACACATATTTGCAGCTGAAAGTTACAAGGAAACCCAGATGGTAAAGATTAAAGAAGAACCAATGGAAGTGGACATTCATGAGTCCCAGCCCTCGATTTCACCCAGCCAGACTGTTGGTTACAGCACTTTATTAGGGAGAGAGATTACGGAACACATACAAAAGGTACCAGAGGGCCGAGTGCTCCCGGAGAGAAACCTCTTCAGCCAGGATATATCAGTGAAGATGGCTTCAGAGCTACTCTTCCAGTTGTCAGGTAAAGACAGTACAAATAGCTGCCACTGTGTGCCCTTTGGAAGAGGAATTTAAAGAACAAAAGGAAGATAACATTCTTCTGGTTTTATACAAAGTTATAAGTCTAGATGGTATATGAAACAATAGAAATGAGAATCACTTACTTCTAGCCTTACATTTGAAATTCAGAAGCTTCCCCATGCTATTAGCCAAAAATTATTTAGCTACTTAAAATGTGTTTTTGGGTGTTGTCAGGTAGGGCAGTTTCATAGTTCAGCTCCTGTGTCTTAAAAGCTAATTAAATAATTCCTGACAGCTTGTATATACAGATCTGAAAATAAAGGAGGGTTTCTGTGCACAATGTCTATTGGAATAAGCACCTGCTGGTTGCAACATCAGTAGTTCATCTTGCTGCCTAACAGATTTCAACTCACAAAGGAGGCAAGCAGTGGAGAACACGTAAAGGTTGCCATTCCTATAAATTGAATGAATGTAACAATTGCATTCTAATATTGCAAAGAATAATGAGGCTAAAATATGCAACAAGACAAATATTGGCATAAGTTGCAATTTAAAATAAAAATGATTCTGGTGTTCTTAGCTCATTCTGATAAAAAATTAAAAATCTGAAGCAAATGAGTTATGCATGCTAATTTAAATTGTCTTCGTTCTTCTTTAGAAAAGGTGAGCAAAGAGCACAATCACATTAAAGATAACACCATCAGAACCACAACGAGGTAAGTAGCGAACATGTAGTGCTGCAGAATAAATTGCATGGGTTAACATTACATTACAGTTCAAACTTTAAAATGCCACTGTTTCACTACTGGGATATCATATTATGCATGTAAGAAAGTTTTCTGTGCCCCAGGTACCATATGACTGAAAAAATTAGGCCTATAAGTTAGTGTGTATTATAAGGTCATGAAGAGACAAGATGGCAGCTGTGGCAAGGGAAACTCCATACTAGAACAACTGGTGGTAATGATTCTTCTTTTCCCTGACCAAATGTGCAAATATTCCACTGGAAATTGATTCTTCAAATTGATTTTTGTTTCTGCAAAACAAAATGTTGTTTCAAGAAACTAAAAGAACATCTAATGCAATAGGTCAGTAAGAAATGATCTGACAGTACAGTTTTTAACACTTTTTTTGGATTGGCCCATGTCTTGTGCTTCATTTTCTTGACAAACTTAGACTTCTCAAATAACAGTTCAGTTTAGTGAGTTGATCCCACTGAGATGGACCCTCGTAGTTTCTTTCAGGTATGAATTTTAAAAATCTGTTCAGATTGTGCGAGGTAAAAGCTAATGAAATATTTGCTGTAGACTAGCTGTCAGGATTAGGGAAATGGGGCAAGATTGGCAGGGAAGTAAAACAACTAACATACAATTCAACCAGAATATATGTTCTTAGAGTGCTGATGTACGGTATGTTGCATGAAAACAAGCCCATAAGGCACCCATGTTTAAATGGGGAATGGTGACTTATGTCCTTTATATAAGGAATTTCCAGTAAGTGGAGGCTGGGAAACCTCAGGTACCTAGAGAGAATTTGCTCACTTCAAAAAGTTTCACTCCTCTGGCCATTTTTGCATCTACTTTGAACCCATTATCCGCAATGGTCTCATACCTGTGCTCAGTTAGAGAGGAAATAAGTTTGTAGATGGGCTTAATGAACACCAGGAACTTTTATGATTCTTCAGCCAGCCTTGGAGAATATTAACTCTCAGATATTTTTACACCTAACGCATTTTAGGCACTATTGGAATGTACACACTAAAAATTTTAAAATATGGTTTAGTCACCACCAAGTAAGGGCTGGTATGATCCAATTAAAGTTATTCTAGTGTTCAAAATGATGTGAGTTCTTTAAAAAGCTCCTGATTTTCTTATCAGTTAAACTTGTAATTAACACTCGGGGCTGCCAAGTGTTAAACATCTTGCATGAAATATCTTGGGCAGCCCTGTCACATACCATGCATTTAGCTGGGCTGCAGGAATGACTTTAATTGCTGCTGCTGGCCACTAGGGGCTGCTGCAGTGTCTGCTGAACAGACAGCCAGGCAGCTTCTCTGCCTTCCCTTTGCTGCTCCCCCTGCTGGTTTTGAGCAGGGTTGGAGCAGCCAGGAGGAGGCGATGATGGCAGCAAGAGCAGGTGGAGGATGTAGTGGCAGAGACAGAACCTGAGGGGCCTATTACAGACTCCAGACTTCCTCAGCTTTCCTCCTGTCATCCCTCAGATAAACCACACAGCTTCCCCTTCGCTTATCCCCATTCAGCCTCTTGCTACCCCCTCCCAATAACAACCCTGTATACTTCCACCCATCCTCAGCCAGCTTCCCCCACCATCCAGTCACAACTGACACTCGCACTCAGTCCCAATCCGGTTCTTTCAGACAGCTACAGGCATCTTCCCCCAGCCTCCCCATTGCTACCTCTGCCAAAACAGTCTCCACCCACCAGCCAGCATTTAGCTACTCCTCAGACCTGCAGATGCCCTCCTGCACCTATCCTAAACACATAGCATCTTCCAGATGACTTCCAGCACCCACCCATGTACCTAGCACCCCAGATACCCTCAGCACGTGTGATGGCTGCCATCTTGACCAGCACACGGGGAATTGAACCAATAACCTCCAGAGCTTGAGCCAAAGAGCCAGGCTTTATAGTTTGAAGCTGTAACAGACTCATTCTCTGGCTCAGGCAAAAGGGGGACTTGCACAATTTACTGACCAGTGGGTTACTTTTTCTGGACAGAGTATAGCTCATCCTGTACATTTGAGGCTCACAGCCCTTTGATTCCTATCTGAGCCCCCACTTACGTGATGGCCAACACACTGGGGGTTTAACAGAGGACTTACAGAGTTGAAAGCTCTGAGGTTGAGCTAAAGAGTCAGGCTGACAGCTGTAACAGACTCGCATTGTCTAAGGCTAGGGCACAGAAGGGCATGTGTAATGGACACTGATCAGTGGACTATAAGCGCATACACCCCAGCTGTCAGCTCCGTATCCTATCTGAACTGCTGTTTGGTGTTGTCCAACATATGCTTATGTTTATGGTTGCATGCAAATTATTTGTAAATATGCAAATTAGCTGATTACATGTGATGTGGAGCAGCACAAAATTTGGCAGCTATGAGTACTAGATTTCTTTGACTTCTGTCTGGATAATGTCCGTGTAGTACAATAAGGAGAGTAAAGAGAGTGAGTGGAGAAAGGGTTACTAGATCAGTTTAACTGTCATTATCAGCAAGCTTCCCAGTGGGAAATAACCTTTTATTGTGAATGCAAGCCTCTGACTCAGACCACATCAGTAGAAATCACATTGTCCTCTCTCTGTAGGAAAAGATTATGACAGGAGATGTATGTCTGTGTCAGTCTTCAGACTGACAATTATTCTATCCAGACCAGCAGGATTAACTTGCTTGGGCCTGCTGCTGGCACACGTGCTCTGGGTCTGGATTCCTCACAGTGTAACACTTCATAAAACTTGATACTTTATTCCTTGTTCTGACAAGGTTCCCAGTTCTTTACGGAAGCAGTGTGTTTTTTTAAAACTTCTATTTAATAGATTTTTTTTTTAAGCTGGCCAGATCGACGCTAAGAAAATGTTTAGTCATCCCCAAGCTTCCCCTGCCTCAAAAGTCTGGTGGATTTGTTCTGTACATAATTCCTAATTACATATGTGATAGTATAATGCAGATGTGGTTAATCCTATTCTGAAAACAATCATTTCCTCCATCCTGTCTCATGATGCCTTTTAAAATACAGTTGGATCTATCTGTGTATCTATTATACATTCTCAGTTTAGCAGATATCAGGTTTAAATGTAATTTTCATTTTGTTGTGGGTAAAATCATATTTAGTATGCAAAGGGAATGTTGTATGTCACAGAACGACTTTCCAAGAAATAGACTATTCTTTTCCATTTTAATTTTGGTGTCCCTCTTGGTATCTGTACTGTAGGCAAGTCTTGTGTCTGTTCAGTTCTTTAGCTGAATGCAAAACAAAACTGAACTGGGACATATGACAATCAGTATCAAAATTAACCTCTTATTGAGTGTTACAGTTAATAAAGAAAGTATACTTTCAAAGTCAGATCAAAGTCAATTCAAAATAGCGTTCATATTCTACAATCTTTGAGACGTCACCATTTTGGTCAGTTATAACAATTGTTTCCCGAGTCTAAATTTGATTATTTTGTAATACTGTCTGGGATATGGAAGGATACAAGGAAAGCCAACTAAACTTATCTAAGTTGCAGAACACCACATCAAAAGAGAACCATCCAGGGTATTTTATGACTTTAGCTTCGCAAACATTTGTTCTGAATTCCATTCCTAATTATCTGAACTGATTAGATAGTTAAATGCTCTCATTAAGACATATATTCAAAACAATTTCCCTCATCCCCCCAAAAGTTCAGACTGGACAGAAGAATACAAATTAAAAAAATAAATTCAATTCTTAGTTACTGGTCCATGTCTTGATGTTGGGTTGTTACTAAATTAGCCTGAAGTGATGTCATTAAAAGCATTTTGGAGACACAATTTTCACTTTGATAGGAAATTTGATGTAGGGGTGCCACTGAAGTAAGACTACAGTACTCTGCATCACAGTCTGTATCTGTTTTAGCAGGAGTCTTATACACCAAAAAACTTAATTGAATATTGGTTGTAAAAGTATTAGGGTCAGATCTCACACTTATTTCTTTTGCTAGCCAGTGTTTTGTTTACTAAAAGAAATATCTTATCCCCTCAGCCCTTTCTTTTCTGAAGATACGTTTAGACAATCGCCTTTCACTTCTAACTCAAAAGATCTCCTGCCCAATGAAACTGCTCTTCATGGAAGGATATCAGCACCAGGTATGGCATTTTTTAAAATTTCATTACTATTAATTTGTTTAGCTTAAAAAGAACTGTACTATATTTACTAGATATTCTACATATAGTACTATCTGTACTATAGTTATTCAGTACATTAATCTACACCTCTCCTTAATAAAACTTAGTTTGCTGTGTAAAAACAAACAACTCAGCCACCACAAAAATGAATATTTTTAAAAAGAAAATAAAAACAGAATAAGTTAAATTTCTTCATAATTACCTGAGCACTTATTTTATTAGTCTTTAAACAAGTGTTTCTAAAAACCACAAACAAAGCAAGAACCTATAAAGGATGTGCCTCAGTATTTTAAATTGAGTGTACTTCTTTTCACATCTTATATTTAAGGGAAGTGTAAAGCTGTCTTTATTATTAATTAGTAATAATACATTTATTTATTTATTCATTAATAAAGTAATTAATAAAGTAGTAATTCCCCACTGGCTCCCTCATTGGTGGCTACGCCCAACCCTCCAATTCACAAAACACAGAAAAACTCCCTGTAATTTCCAAATATGCAGTTCATGTGCCTGAATGGCTCAGCTTTCCAATACAATTCTCTCACCCATATCATTCATTTAGGACCCTATCCTGAAAGGTGCTGAGCCCCTCCTACAATGTACTGAGGGCTGTCAATACCCATTGGGTGATAGGAATGCTCAGCACCTTTCAAGAAGTGCTGAGAACTGCAGAAGACGTAGCCTTTAGAGACAAGACCCTTGCACCATACCAGAAGCACCACCTCTCAGCATGAAATCTTGATTCATATTATCAGAGTTAATGTAATGGAATTATGATTATTCTCAATAGTCAATGTTTTAACTGAGGTAATTGGAACTGTAGTGTATTTTTTTGTATCAGATAAGTTTGAGTAGTCAAAAAAAATGCTGTTATCCAGAGTGTGACTTTTGGACTTCAGAGTGATTGCTTAGGAATCATTTTTAAGTGTATTGGTTTGTTCCTTATTGCCACCATTTACTTATAGACTATAAGTGCTACTTATTTAGTTTTATATGTTGGTTACATAGTGCATATTGTTTACTGGTCATATTGTAAGGACTCCACATGTTGGACCAATATATAGTTTGTATGCATAAGTATGCATAAATACTCGTTTCCTTTTCATTGTTTTATTTATACTTTTGGAACAACTCTATCTTATAAGATTTTCCATCACTTTTCACAAGCGCATAATAACTGTTTGATAAATGACGTTTGGAACTGAAGTGTCAAAACAGCTTTACAGAAGTAATGTGGCAGTGATTTAAAAAAAAAATTATATATAATAATGTATAATCTCAGAGAGCTGAGAATTCATTTTCTCTTAGTAAAAGGTCCTAGTCCTTCTCTAATGTTTCTGATGGAAATTGTGGATGTTCTGGAATGAATTAATAAATAATCCATAGCATTGTCAAAAACACTCTCAGGAGCTTCCTTTTAAATGAAACCTATTTTAAGCAACCACTCAATACATTGACAAATTGGCTGATTAAATAAGATGTTCTAATGATGGATCAGAATTGTACTAAGTATTTTGGGAAAACTTTAGGTTGGTCTCTTGAGACAGGACATTCCCTAATAAAAGTTGTCTTGTACATGTTTCAGTGTATTTTCAAAAAGCTTTGGATAAAGTCCCTCTGAAGATATAAGAGAGCTTGCTACTATATAAGCTGATCAAGACATAGGATACAAGCATTAAAAATGGCTAATTATTATGGAAAGATGCTATAGTAAAGAGACATACTTACAAACGAGCTATGCAATATATTAATGACTTGAAGAGTAACTGAATAGTAAAATTTGCTGAGATCACAACATTATTTAGGTTAGTCAAGACTCAGAAGGATTGTGAGGAAATCCAGAAGGATCTAACAAAACTATGCAATTGGGCAACGTGACTGCAGATTAAATTCAATACAGATAAGTGAAAAGTAACACACATGGAAGGAACTGTTTAAACCATTTATATCCGAGTTTGTTCAGAAGACAAAGCTTTCTCGAAGGTTGGTCTGAATCTGTGGAATGAGCTCCCACAGGACCTAAGGACCATCGCAATCTTCATGAACTTCTGCTCCACTTGCAAGGTAGGGCCCTGCAACGCAACACAAACCCAAGGGGACCCAACTACAAATATCAGGGTCCAAGTTGTATTAGGTGGGAAAACAACTGGACCCTCTCAGATCGAGTCAGCTCTCTTCCTCCCACCTATGGGGTCAGTGGGGCAGCAGCTGCATACCCTGCACCTACTGGCCGCCACCACCTTGCTACGCTCTGTGTGATATCGACTGAGAGTGCCAAGGAGTTGCAGCACCTCTCATTCTGCAGTGCACACACAGCACAGCAGGGGGTAGTGGACAGCAGTAGAAGAGCACGCGGCTGCTACTGTGCCAACTTCACGGGCAAAAGGCAGCAGTGGAAACTCAGGCTAAGGGAGGAAGGGTTGGGGTCGGGTTAGAAATGACTCAACCCTTTTGGACTTGGGTCTGGCTCAGGTCTTGGTCAGACCTAAAAGTTAGGCCCAAGCAGACCTCTAGTGCAAGGCATACTTGTTTGACCTTGCCTTCTTTAATAGAAATACATAGCTGCGTGCACATTTAAAAACAAAAAGTACCAAAACAAAATACTGCACTGGACACAAAATTCTCCTCTCAGGAGAGGATGAAAGAAAGAATGAACCACACATGACAGATGGCAATCACGTTGCTTGTTGCATTATTGGAAGGCACTTGGATACTACTGTGATGAGGGCAGTAAAACAACCTATATAGGATACTTCCACTGATGTGTTGTGTTAATTGTAACCTCTCGGGAAAAAGGTCATTGTGGACAGCTCAATGAAGCCATCTGCTCAGTGGACAGTGACAGTGAAATACCAATTAAAAAAACATATAGGCTATTAATCTGTAATAAGACAATACTGTGGAAATCAGGGAGTGGCCTTCCATAAATAAGTGCTATACCCTGTGATTCTTTTTGGTTATTTCATCTCAAAAAGAATGTTGTAGAAGTAGAACAGGCCTAGAGACAGGAAAAGTTCAAAAGTGATTTGAGTCATGGGAAAACTGCATCTTTCACCCCTAGGTCACAAATTCACATCCAGCCTGGGTTGTTTAATGGCAAAGAATGTTCAGCAGCTAATGTGAAATAAGTTTGACTTTGATCCAGTCCGGTTCCAAAGGAACATATGTCTACATCATAAAACACCACCCTTTCACTCTTGGTAATAGCTGCTTCAGGAAGGGTTGAGGCACATAGACAGGACATTGTGAGGAAGCTTTCACTGTCCATTTACCTTTATTACCTAGCTGGTGCATCATGTGAGTGGTATCTCTTTCTAAGAAGCTGCTGATCTGGGTGGATGAATCTCCTTCTGGCATTCCATCCAGTGGTTTCCTGGCACCCAAGCTTGAGTGTTTCAGGAAAATTAGGCAGCATAAGATGGGAAGAAGAAAGTTTACATGAGCAGGAGTTGAAGAGGAAGAACCAATTGGTTGGAATAGGAGACTATGAAATCCCTGAGGAATGTAAAATACCCATATAATTAGGTGGGCTGGGAGGAGGGGGACTTCAGAGCCGGAGCTCTAGCCTGAGCTGGAATTTATAAGCAGTGTCTATACAGCTATTTTTAGAGAAGTAGTGCAACCCCACTAGCCTAAGTCTGTTGACCTGGGCTGGGATGCTCACTCCAAAATGCTAGGTAGACATACCCTTAGTTGGCAACAGCAGGGTCCACGTGTGTACTTACTTGCGGCAGGCTAATGTGAGGTAGGTTCACACCCCAGTTTCCATGAACTAAATGTTCATGTAGGCAAACCCTAAGAATTAGTAGCAAAATAAATTAACATCAGAGAAAAAAGACCAGCAGCCACATCACATGAAAGAGGAGCTACCGGCGTTGCATCATTTTGGCCAGGCAATCAAGGCAATAAGACTGAAATTGCAAAAGCTGTCTGAACTGCAACCCAGAGACAGTCAACATGCTGATAATTTGTGATGTCATTATTTTGAGGGGAAATGGTAATATCCATTAGAAGTAGGTCCTAAACTAAATAGCCTTTGACAAGGCCCCACACCAAAGCCTCTTAAGCAAAATAAGCAATCACAAGATAACAGGGAAGGTCCTCTCATGGATCAGTAACTGGTTAAAAAATAGGAAACAAAGAATAGGAATAAATGGTCAGTTTTCACAGTGGAAAGAGGTAAAAAGTAGAGTTCTTCAAGGATCTATACTGGGACCTGTGATGTTCAACATATTCATAAATGATCTGGAAAGGGGAATGAACAGTGAGTTGGCAACATTTGCAGATGATACAAAATTACTCAAGATAGTTAAGTCCAAAGCTAACTGCAAAGAGTTACAAAGGGATCTCACTAAACTGGGTGATTGGGCAACAAAATGGAAATGAAATTCAATGTTGATAAGTGCAAAGTAATGCACAGTGGGAGAAAATAATCCCAACTATACATACAAAATGATGGGGTTTTAATTAGCTGTTACCACTCAAAAAAGAGATCTTGGATTCGTCATGGATAGTTCTCTGAAAACATCTACTCAATATGCAACAGTTTAGCAAGTTTTGGTTTACATTCATTATTATCAATTTCGTCATTCTTCCATTTGGTAAACATCATTTTTTTATTTTGTATAATTGTGCCTTCACTTACCCTCTAAATCAGATTAGTTTTTTAACCCATATGGCCTTCTTCCTCAATTGTGGCTTTTGGGGCATGTAATAAGGTGTTCTTGAATGATTCCTAATTATCATTCACATTTTTCTGATTAAATTCTTCCTCCCAGTTGATTTGGCTCCTAATTGTTTTCAGTTTTGTGAAATTGGCCCTATTAAAGCACCAGGTGTGGGAGGGGATGTGCGTTTATACATATATGTACAGACACACACACACACAAATATATATATATATATACACACACGTGTGTGTGTGTGTGGATCTATCTATTATTTTCCTGGACTTTATACAGCTTGTACATTATAAATGTGATCAAGTCATGTACCTAAGCTACCATTAATTTTTAGTTCTGAGATCAGTTCCTCTTTATCTGTTAAGGCCAGGTCTAATAAAGAATTCCTGTGTTGACTGCAACACTTTTTGAGTTAGGAAACTGCATCTACAGTCTTTAGAAGTTCCAAGGATGTTTTAGTACTGGCAGAGTGAGCCCTCCATATGTCACTTGGTCACACTAATTTTTCTCATACACTTTATAGTTAATGTGTAAGGAGGCTGTTATCCTGTCCTCTAGTGTGATTTGGTGGTCTGTAACAGACACCAACTAATACCCCATCTTGTGCTTTATTGGTTAGGACATTGATCGAGAAACATTCAAGATCATTTTCTTCTGAGTTATCAGTGACTTTGGAACAGATAATGTCATTTTTGACAGAGTGCCATTCCCTCTCCCCTTTTGTCCACTCAATTCTTCCTAAATAGCTTGTAACCATTGATTTTAACATTCCAATAGTGTTACTTGCCCCACCACATTTCAGTAATACCAACTAGATTGTGTATAGGCAATTCAAGAATTTCTTCTCTTCGTGTCCTTTGGTTCCTTGATTAATTTTGTTTTCAAAATCTGTTTTGTGTGCAGTGTTCATATCTTTCTTCTCTGTACCCTACTTTTTGCTATTAGTTTAACACCTTCTGACTACTCTAGCCAGCCTGTCCCTAAGGAGTTTGGTTTCCCTTTTAGTTAGGTGGAGGCCAAACAAACTATACAGCCCCCTCTCCTTACAGAAGGTGGACCAATGTTCCACAAAACCAAAACCCTTCACGCTGCACCACTTACCTAGCCAGTGGTTCACTTTCTTAGTCTTCTGTCTTTCTTCACTTGTGGGACAGGACAGGATCTCAGAGAAGATCACCTGGACATGAAATGATTCAGAAATTATAACTTTTAAGAAAAAAATTACTAGTTTGCCTAACAAATTACGAAGAAAATACAAAGTTATTCAGAATGAGCAAATAGGAGGAAGAGGACATCTCTAGCTCATACCTTCTGAAACTGACTTAAATTGATAAGAAGTACAAGTGTAGTTCTGTGTGGAACTGTATTCTTTGGTCTATATCTCTAGATGGATTAAAATTTTGATCTTCTATTGGCTTTCTTGACCCTTAGTCAATTTTTAATCCATTTTAATAGTTCTCCACTACCTTGCCGTCTCATTCTGGAAATCAAATTGTTCTTTTGAAATACAGATAAGTGATTTCCACAGTTTCACCTTTTCCTATCAGTTCAGCAATATAGTCAAAGAATTCAACTACAGTTTTTGAGGCACAGTTCTTAATCTATGAATAGTTCTGAAATATACACTATTTTATTACTATTTTGTTACCCATTCATAATTTAATGAAATATGCATTATTTTATCACACTTTCATCACAGTTGAAGTCTAGTGACCTACACCTTCCCTCATCCATTCTTAAATATTGGGACTATACTTGTTTATTGCCCCATCCTTTTTGGAAATCCTAAATATTTTTGAAAATCCATCCTATCTCTTGTTGTGAGGTGGAAACCATGATGTTTAACATGGTATAAATACCTATATATCTAAAATAGATTTTTGGAATTTTGGAATGCCATTTATCTAGGCTTTGTCATCTTTCAGTAGTTCTAGTTACCTGAGTTCTGGTCATTTGTGCCATGGATACATTTGCCCCCCCCCCACCTCCCCAAAAAAACCAAAACCACACAACAAAACATACACACATGGCAAATAAAACAAATCCCCAACATTTTACTCTGCCTCCAACTCCTTCCTAGAAAATGTATCTGTCTCCCCATCAGTAACCTTCCACTCTTGTTCTCTGATGGCCTTTCTGTTTTCTTATTGATCTTACTTCCTCTATATTAGTGTCCATTACTCCTACATTTAATAAATTTAAATTTTCCTGTTTTTAACAGTATTGAAACTCTTTTATTTTTCCAGTAAAAAATCAAATAATATATGGAGGAGTTTGGATTCTAATAGTCAGTCCCATCCATTTGTTCTTATGTCAATTATATCTCTATTCAAATCAGATAACTTGACAGGTGCAGTGAATGGAATTACCCCAGATTTACACTGGTCAACTGTGATAAATTGTGTAACAAAGAAACTTATACAAGTACATGAGCATTAATTAGACTATGTAGTTATATGAGTTCCTGTCCATAATATATACCCTTCTTTCCTTTCTTCATTCCCTCCTGTATTGCTTACTTTTTTCTGCAACTGTAGTTCAAAAATCTCTTTGCAGCTATAGCACTATATCTTTAATGTTATACGTAAACCATTCAGACAGTGTAGGTTTCATGTTCTTCAAAATGGAGTACTTCACAGTGTAAATCTCTTCCTTTTAAACTACTTTTCAAGTCAGCCATTACATTTCTAGGGAACAGCCCTCGGAGAAGAACTGAATGGATTACTTGACATCAGGGGTGGGGCAGAGGTTAAACTAACTGAAAAAATAGTCATGAACGAAGTGACCATCAGCTCCAGTAATGGGACAAGGTAGAAACTTTGCTTTATTTATCTCAATTCATACATTAATTACCTTTTCCAAACCCATTCCCTCTATTAAAAATGCCACTCCATCACAGACTCAGTCACACGTTAAGGAAGTACAGAAATCACTGCCACAATCCAGTCAGGGGCACAAACTTCGTAGTGCAGTGGTCAGAACCATTGATATATGCCTTCTGTCCCATCCTCTTTCTGCCTTACATCCTCTAAACAATCAAGTGGGACAAGGCAACAGTGATCTTAATAGCACCATGGTGGCTGCAACAATTCTGATTCACCAAGGCTCTGCAGCTGGCCTCCTTCTTGTGTATTCACCTACAGCCATTTCTGGACCTACTGTCAAAGAATGGAAATAAAACCAACCATCCCCACCTGGCGTCCTTCCACCTGGCAGCGTGGTTTTTGGATGCGCAAAAGACTTAGTTCTTTCTCAGAGGAGGTTCAACCCATCCTTTTCAATAGCAGGAAACCTTCTACAAACAAGTGTTATGCTGTGAAATGGAACTAGTTCTCCCTGTAATGACAAAAGCATCATAGCCTCCAGAGGAGTCTGGGATTCCTCTTATCTTGTATTATCTCTTCTCCTTGAAGTCATTAGGCCTGTCCATAAGTTCATTAGTTACATTTAGCAGCTATTAGAGCATTTCATCCTCTGGTGCCAAACTGCACAGTTTTCATAACACACACCCTCTCCCCCATGCAGTAAAGTTCTTAAAAGGCATTGTCAGAACATTCTTGTCAGTATAAAGATCTACCTGCCTGAAATCTGAACCTTGTGCTGTCAGCACTTATGAACCTGTCATTTGAACACTTAGCTTCCTGCTTCCTCTTGCACTTAGCAGTGAAGGTGGCCTTCCTAACAACTATCACCTTGGTCAGAAGAGATCATGGACTTTATGGCGGACCCACCTTATGTGACTTTCCACAGAGATAAAAGTATCCCTGACGTTGCATTCCAAATTTATCCCCAAAGTTTTTTCTGACTTTCACTTGAACCAGATAGTTCACCTACCTGTAACCTCATAATACTAGAGAGGACAGGAAACTCCACTCTGTAGATCTACACAGGACTCTGGCCTAACCTAGAACTTTATGCAGGCATTTACTGGACACAGTGCCTTGGTTCAAGCCTCAGCTGCAGATGCTTCATTTGGTTCAGAAATCCTGAGAACTGTGGTACAGAAGACATCCTTGCACTTGCCTCCTCAATGAACACTGCTTGGGAATCACCCACAGTGAAATACCCTTAAGGACCAGCACTCACAGAAGACAGGAAGGTTCCTTACCTTACAATAACTGGAATTCTTCAAGATATGTGGTCTCTACATGTATTCTCCTTCCCCTCTGCTCAGATCCACTCAGATTTGCAGTAGAGTAGGAACTGGAGAGGCAGTCAGTTTGTGCGCCGCCCCTTATGCTCTCAAGATCACAAGGACATGAAGGGCACAAGTGCGAATCAAAGGACACTGCTATTGGAAAAATGTCCAGTCCCAGGTGCATACAGGTAGGGACCACATCTCTAAGAACTCCAGTTACTATAAGGTAAGTAATATTCCTTTCTTCTTTGACTGCTGGTCAAGTGAATGCCCTTATGGAGGCAAGTGCAAGGGCAGTTCTGCACCACAGTGTCATGGATACCTAGAGATTTGTGCAGGTACCTCTTTATTTTTTGTATAAATCCAAATAGGTAAAATAAAATAAAATAAAATGTGTTGCCATAATCAGTCTGACATAACTGCCCTCTGAGACAAGCCCAGGATTTGTGGGAAATTCCCTGTGGCAGACTGGTTGATCAATTTGAGTTATAATGGCTTCTGGTTCTTTATCACCTTTCTGTGCAATTATGATTTTTTGTAAATAGAAAACTAATTTAAGATATCTGGTATGTGGTATGCTTTCTCTATTTGCCGCCCTTTAGAAGAGAGAGGATTTGTCAGTTTATTCTTGTTACTCTCTGGTAGCAGGAGACAGATGACTCATTATAGCTTGTAGAACGCTGTTCTAGGAAAGCCAGTTCATTTGGAATACTGTAGGAGCAGGCAGATTTGGCAGATTTCTTCCAAGAGACAAAGATTTAACAGCATTTGTTCAACTTAATTTAAAACTGAACTATGTTTCAGTGGTTCTGGCAGTATAGACACTTCCATTGCTGGACACACATTCTCCAATGGCCTTGACAGATGACTTAAACTGCATACAGTGAGTAGAGGGGATGGTGTTCCAGATCCCTGATTCCCTTCGTGGGGCTCTGACCAGCTAGGCTGCATATGATTACAACTTACTCTGTTATATTCTGTCTCTATAGTACCATTTTCTTTGCAACTTTTTCCAAAGCTGCTGCCAGATAGGTTTGCATGTAATGCACATGTGTTCTCTAGTAAGGATGTCACTGTCTATAAGAAATTCCATGTGTTGTAGGTCTCTGATATAGTAATAATGACTGTCTCCTGTTAGCCATTATAGTCACTATAACTAACATGATCTCAGCAGCCAAACAAATCCCTTTTGAAAGAATGTTCAGGGCATGCTAATGTGCAACTGTGCAGAACAAACCACTTCAAAATGATCCCAGAAAAGAGAGAATCACAGCATGAGTGTATTTATAAAATTAATAGTTATATGCAGCCTATGTTCTCCATTTACAGTACTAGCAGTCTATAAAAGAGGGATAAAGTAATAATGAGGCAGGTTATGAGGTAGCTTTCTCACCTCTGAGTTGTAATTTCATGGATTCAAGTTAACCATTTTTCTCATAGGAGATGGGACAAAACCCTAAATAGGAACACTAACATTCAGGTCTGGATCAAAGTGATGCAGCCCAAGCCCATCTCAAATTCAGACACTTGCAGTGTCTTCCTTTCGGTAAAATAACAGAACCAAAACCAAGCCCTTTTTTGTTGTTTACTAGTCACTGTTGGGTGGCCATCCAGGAAGAATTTAAAGATCTTTTTGAAGTATATATGAAACTCCTGGTGTTCTGACTAGTATTCCTTCCCTCAGTATAATAGATGCTAATACCCACAATTAATGTTGAGCACACAGTGGTTGCTGTCTTTGTCTGCACTAACTAATTGCTTTGTAAACACTTCAAGGGACCTTCAGGATGAAAGATGCTATAGAATCCAAAGTCTGGTCTAGGTATAAGGACTGTGTTGCAGAATACTTACTGTATTAACAAAATTCAGAAACACCAAATCTAAGGCAAACAGCAAGAGGTAACCATTTCCTTCCATGTGGAAAACAAATCACTTGGGCAATGGCTTTCTCACTCTTTCAAACTGGATGCACTTTTGACACCAATTAATTTTTTTCATCTCTCCAATGTCCATGTCACAAATGCAGTAAGAAAACTGGCCCGTACTCCACTAAAAGCAACTTTGCAAGAATTAAAATAATTGTAGTTGCAAATGTTTTACTGTCATTAGGAGTTTAAAATAAATACATAAAATGAATGGAGCTATTGCAAATAGAACTTTCTGCACTGTCATTAACTGAGTGATAGAACTGTGGCATATATTAAATAAGCAGTTGTATGGCTCCTGATAGAGGGAGCCATTGGTTTACAAATACATGTTGTGTATTGTATTGGGCTCGTCATCCTATTTAGACTCGCATATGAATAAGCCCAAATTTTGCCTTGATTTATTTATATCATAATATTTGTGGAAATTTAATGTCACCCTCACCCCATCTTCTATGTTGTACACAGCTGTCATCTACAACAGCAGTCTGCTTCGGAGGAAGTTAATTACAATCCCATCAGCCACTAGCATGGGCAGGCCAGCAGAAGACTTTTTTTTTAAATAGTAACTTGTATGAGGGTGAGGAGAAGACTTTGGGCTGGTACACACTAACACTTACGTCTGTATGATTTATGTTGCTCAGGGTTGTAAAAAAGCCACCCCTTGAGTGACATAAGTTACACCAACCTAAGCTGTCCCGCTGACATAGCTACCGCCTCTCGCAGAAGTGGATGTATTATGCCGACGGGAGAGTTCTTTCTCGTCGGCATAGAGCATCTGCACTAGCAGAGTTACAGCAGTGCATCTGCATTGGTGCAGCTGTGCCGCTGTAGTGATTCTAGTGTAGACTAGCCCTTTCATACCTTTCTTCTAATGGCTTCCAAGTTAGACCTCAGTAAAAATTTGCCACAGTGGTTGTTGGGCGTTATAGTCAACTCCATTAGGGGAAGCCCAATATGCTGGCTAGACTGATGCCACAACTGGATATAAGATTGACAGGGGAGAGCTCCAACATGGAAACTTTTCTTCTCTTATTTGTGTATGTGAGACAAGATATAAAGCTCTCCTTAAGTCCCAGTGTGGAAGGGGTTTCAAGAACAGCCTTAGTTCACTGCCTGTCATGTAAGTGATCTAGGGCAAGGTTACAAAAGCAAAGGGGGAACTGCTACATCTGCAACTGTCAAGGAGGAAGGGTGTGTCTTCTCCCCTACCAGCTTGGAATGGTGGCTGTTACCAAGTGTTCTGAGTTGCTTGACTCTTGTTTTAAATTTTTTTGCATCAATAAAGCTAGCCCTGAGGAAAGAGACTTGATCTGAGCTAGTTTGGGCTATATTTTTACCTCCCTCCACTAGCATGTCTGCTCGCCAGCTTAAGCAGTTTGTGTATTACTTTTTGTGTAGCTTTTTGACTGGAAAATTGGAAGGGATGCTGAAGCCCAGCATGAAAAATGTAACCTTAAGACAAATGCATATTTATTAAAAACGAACTTCTGGATGGAGAATATTAACATTAGTCTCTGTGCAAATCCCTAATTATATTATTGCCTTCTTTCTTTGAAAAAGAAGTCACCATTTCAACAGGACTCATAAATGAAAGTGGCATATTGACAGATAAAGCACACATTAAATTTGCAGACAGACCAGAATGGTCCAAAAGCTATGTATGAGTAGCCTAGATTGGTTTTGAGTAGGATTTTCTCTGAAGTTTATCATAACAAACTGAATTGCAAGGAACAAATAAACCTCCATTAGCTTTTATTAGAAAATAAGTGCATTCTATTTTCAAAATACAATCATAACTCATACATAAAGAAATAGATACAGATTGGATCTCATAGTACTCAAAATAAATGTAACAAGAAAGTAAGTAAATGAGCTAAAAATGAGGACAAGTTACAAGGAACTGAATTAGAAGCGTAGCTGATGTAAATTCCTTTTGGCACATATGTATCTCTTCCTTATGGTTGTAGTGAAGATATTTTAGGAAGATATACAGTAAATTGAAATAAATTGGAACATGTAGGTAGAACAGAGAGCAATTTCAGGTTCAGTGTTGGGAATGCATATAGATTTTTTTATTTTATATACAATAAGATTTTCTTTAAGGCAAAGAGAATGACATTTTTTGTTATTCAGATGATTGATTGATTGTCCTATTTGTCAGCAGTGATCAGTTAAGCTTTTAAAAGCATATATGTCAGAGGGAAAAGAGGATTTGTCATCAGTTTCACTCACTCTTCTGATTTTGTAATGTCACAATTCCCTCAGTGAAAAAATAATTCAATTTCCATCCAACGCTAGGGGCATTGTTTCTGCTACAGTTAGAAAACTAAATGTCAAACTGATTGACCTCCCGCATCGTGACCATTGTTAATTATGGTAAAGCTGTTTGATACATTTCTGAAACCAATGCAGTGATCTGAAAGGAATTCTGGTTGACAGTGTTTTTGCCATCAGTGCTACATTTCATGACCAGTGCCCACATGACTTTAGCATATGACATAAGTTTTACATTGCCTTTTTCTTTCATCATGGTAAGAGTGAAGCTTCTGAGAAGGCTGTCCTGTTTATGGCTCAGAATGAAGAGGGCAGTACAATAAATGGTGGAAGTTAGGGCCTCTTCCCATGTTTAATGCAGTCTGATGTTGATGAAAGAGGTTATTCCATTTATTGTAAAAATTAGTTTCTGTAAAGGAACTACAGCAGAATTATCTGTGTTTCAGGATTGTTAAAAACCTGCAACTCAGGCTAGCTTCACCAAGATTCACAAACGTGGACTGATTTAAGGCCTGGGGTGGGAAACCTCTCTAAAATGAGTGGTTTCTCATGATTCGTCTTCAGACCAAAAAACCTTGATGGCTTTACTTCATATTTCTAGGATCGTTTGAAAAACTCTCAGCAGTGTAGGAACCAACCTCAGAAAAAGTTTCACTTCATCACCTATTTGTACATATTGGATTTTGATTGACTCTCTTTAAAAGTAAGTTTTGAAGAGAGAGAGATGGGAGAAATAGTTTTGTATTTGTTTTTTGAAAACACACATTTTAAAAAATAAAAACTCTAAATTTGAAAAGTGCTTCCTAAGTTTTCGTTTCTCTTTGGTCCATTTAACAGGATGTGGTATGATGTACCATGAGACCATGTAGTGTTAAATTTTTTTTAAATAGTCACATTAAATTATTTGTAATTTCTTGTTTCCAGATATATAGTTGCCACTTTTGTCCATCAAGGCTTAGTTATCCTCTTGATTCTTTAGTCTTGTCTATTGGTTAAGTTCAACCTCAGCCAAAGCACCAAAAGCAATTTTTAGGATGGGCCCCTGTGTTTCATTTTTGACAACTCAGAACTCAAGCTAGGCTTAGGGTCAGATATCCCTCTGCCTCTTCTCAAAAGAGAGAGAATTATTTGCCAGTGCATAGATAATAGCCAATAACTTTACATTGCTTAAATCAAACAAATGTATCCAATATGGAAAAAAGAGAGAAGCGATGAAAATAAAAGCAAACCTAAGCATTTTAGAATACAGTTTGTTGCCATAAACCTTGCTGCTTAGGTAGAAGATGATTTGTATTACAGGTGAAGTCTAAGTAGAAATGCTTTTTGAAAATAAGTCCTCTCATCTTAGGCTCACCTATGTCCCTGTAATTTCCTCTGCCTAGTCTGCCTCCTGTTTTATTCAGCTTTCAGCTCTTTCATTTCACACCCTCTTTGAGAATTTCCATTTTCTAGCAACCTGGCCCTTCCCTGGTGTCTGTGGTACTAGACTCCAGCCCCCACTCTTCATTGTCTCATCCATCTTCTTTGCTTGAGCAGATAGTTGGCTGCATGTTTTTCCTACCTCCTATCTGAAGTTCATTAAAGCTCCATCTCCTCATTATCTCCCTTCATGGAAACAGACATCTTTATCTGTCACTTTTCAGTGGCTTCCCTAAACACTTTTGGGTAATTCTGTTGTTCATTTGCGATACCTCAGTGCACAAAATTAATATTCTTCTTTGAGTGCCTGCTCATGCTGATTCCATTCTAGGTGTGCGCACACCCACATGTACAGTCACCAGAAATTTTTTGCCTTAGAAGTATCCGTAAGGGCCAGCTTTGGAGCCCCACGCTCATGTGCTGGTATATAAGTGCTGCTGACCCTGCACCCTCTCAGTTCCTTCTTTCCACCTGTGATGGTTACTGGAACGCCTTTCTTCACTTGCATTTGCAAGTGCTCCATCGTTCTTGTATCATAGTTCTACTATAGCTTTTTTGTTTCTTGCTGAATATAGTTAAAAAATTAGGTATAGTTGTCCCATTAGGGATGTCGCCATGGGCTGGGGCATGCCCTGTTCCCCGGGCTTTACACCGTGTAATTCTTATCATAAGCCCTTCCCGCTCAACGACCCCCATGATTGCTGTCTGAAGTGCTTGGAGGAAACACACAGACAGGATAAGTGTAAAATTTTCCAAGGGCTTCAGACCTCAAACCCAAAAGGACAGGGACATACGCCTAAAAGTCCTATTGATGGAGGTGGCACTGAGGCCGACCTTGGAACCATCCCATGCCGACTTGTGCCGAGCACATCAGTGTCGGTGCAGAGCACACCTCTGGCACCGGCTCCTTCTCTGCACCACTCTGTGTTGCCCATACCGAAGAAGAAGCAGAGGAAACAACACTCGGAGAGAGGCCATTTCCTGGCCAAGAAGAGCAAAAAAGCGGCACCAGGCGCAGGACCCTTATCGGGTCAGTTGCCCCCATCGGGGAGGCAGGAGTCAACATCTCCTCCTACAGCTGCCAGTCTGCTGACAGAACCACCTCTGACTCCCAGGAGTGGAAGGGAACCCCAACTATTAGTGCCATCAAGGCCAGAGGCGTTCCAGGCAGCCAAGGACCTTATGGCCCTGCCTTTGCCACCTACGCCTAGAGCCGTCCCTCCGGAACCAGTCAGCACAGGTGCCAGCATCTAAGAGAAAGCCTGCGATGGAGCCAGCGAGGTGGTCATCTGAGAGGCACCGGACCCCGGATTCCCAGCGCTGGTCCATAACACCCCAGTTCCAGTCACTGGCCCAAAGGAGATCCCCACCATTGTGGCACCAGTCCCCAACAACATGCTCCCAGTCCCCAATGCCTAGATGATCTCCAGATGGGTGTTACCGGTCCAGATCGCCTTTATACTAGTCATTGCCCTCCCAGTGCTGATTGCTGTCAGCATGGCACCAGACACAGAACCCCCAGCACCATTCCCCGGCATCCTGGTCCCCAACACCATGTTATTTGCCACATCACTGGCACTATCCACTAGAGTGGTACCATTCCTACGATGACTAGTGCTGATCCCACTCCCTACTACAACATTACCCAGCTCCACAAGCTGGAGAGGGGTGGGTGGCAGCACCAACAGCTCCGCTGTGATCCCCAGGCAAAGATACATCATGCTCAGACTCTGAAGGGGAACCTATCGCCCGATCGCATCAGCACCGACAACCAGAGTCACAAGTCACGGGTATAGTACCTGCAATCCCTGGAGCTCCAGGACCTTTCTCTTATCAATCATCAGGGAAATGGTCCACAGCATGGTGCCCTGGCAGAGAGTGAGGGGTCGGCCTCTGACCCCAGCACTGAATCACAGGGCCAGGCGATAGCAGCAGCCCCCCCCACAGGAGGAGGAAATACTTCCCCTACCTATGACGCTACCATCATTCTCATCATCTCCTGATCAGGCGATAGCTGGCGCAGCCCCCTCAGTCCCACTGAATGACTTTTGGGCCCAGCAGAAACTCCTCAAAAGGATGGCCTCCAATTTGGGGCTGGAGCAGAGTTGTTCAAAGAGCCTACAGACAACCTCTTTGATATACTGGCAGCTGCGGCGCCGGCTAGGATTGCATTACCAGTGCATGATGGAGTACTCAAAATGAGTAAGACCTTGTGGCAGACTCCACCATCCCTATCACCAACATCAAAGATGGCCAAAAAGAAATATTACATCCTGGCAAAAGGGTTTGAATATCTCTTCTCTCACACACACTCACCCCGGGGTCCTTAGTGGTAGCAGCTGCAAATGAGAGAGAGAGACAGAGTCATGCAAGCTCAGCCCTGAAAAAGAAGGACTCAAAGAAACTGCACTTGTTTGGAAGGAAAGTTTACTCCACAGCCAGTTTGCAGTTCAGAATCTCCAACCAGCAGGCATTGCTGGGAAAGTACAATTATAATATCTGGGACTCCTTATTGAAATTCATAGAACTGCTTACTTACAACTCCAAACTGGGGTTTGCCTCCATCTTCGAAGAGGGTAGAGCCATAGCCAAGGCTGCCCTGCAGATGGCACTAGATGCAGCGGATTCAGGGGCAAGATCAGTGTCATCCGCGGTCTCAATGCACAGGTTCTCATCGCTGGCAATTGCCAGGGCTGTTTCAGGAGATGCAGCAGTCCATCTAAGACCTCCCATTTGAGGGCAATGTCCTCTTTTTGGATCAGACTGATGTGAGGCTCCATGGCCTTAAAGATTCTAGGGCCACCCTGTGCTTCCTAGTCCTGTATATGCTGCAGACCTCTAGGAGGCATTTCTGGCCTCCACAACTGCAGCCTAGATTTTTGGGGCCTTCCTGATACAGCTCCTATTGGAGAAAGGATAGGGACAGAGGTTTTAAGTGTCGTCATCCTGCTCTGACCTCCTCCACGACCCAACAAAACCCCTCATATCACCCAAGTGGGCAGTGAGAATCATTTTGAAAGTGCACTCGAGGATGGTGCTCCAGCCCCACTTCAGGATCCACCCTGCTTGTTTCTGAACCACCTGTTTCCTTCCCTTCCTGCTTGAGTACAGATCACTTCAGATCGCTGGGTCCTCAATACCAGAGAGTCAGGCTATACCCTTCAGTTTACCTCACTACTACCTTTCCACCCTCCTTCCCTGTCCCTCTTCAGGGATCCTTCTCACAAGTAACTTCTTGTTCCAGAGGTGCAAGCTTTCTAACGGATGGAGGCCATAGACATGACCCCTCAGGACATGGAAGGAAAAGGGTTCTAATTCCGCTATTTCCTTATCCCCAAAACAAAAGGAGGCCTCAGACCTATTCTTGACCTGCACCTCCTCAATAGATATTTCAAGAGGCTGAAGCTCCACATGGTCTCCCTAGCTTCCATCATCCCTTCCTTGGATCCAGGGGACTGGTATGCTGCCCTCGACCTAAAAAATGCATATTTCCATATCTCAATTTTTCCTGGCCACAGGAGATTCCTTCGGTTCATAATGAAAGCCATTATCAGTTCACGGCTCTGCCTTTTGGACTTTCATCAGCTCCAAGGATTTTTATGAAGTGCATGGCTGTAGTGGCCGCTTACCTTAGACATCAGGGAGTACAGATCTACCCATACCTAGATGACTGGCTCATCAAGGGCAGGTCACAAGCACAGATCCAACACAGCCTCGACCTAACAGGGCCCACCTGCCGGTGCCTAGGCCTACTCATAAACAAGCAGAAATCAATCCTATCCTCTGACCAGCAGATTGAGTTTATAGGAGTGATCCTCAATTCTACAAAAGCTAGGGCCCTCCTCCTGGAATCTCGATTCCATGTCAGATCTCATTGTGCACATTTGGATCTCTCCTCTCACAACTGTGCGAGCCTGCCTCAGACCGTTAGGGCACATGGCGGCCTGCATTTACATTGTGCACCATGCACATCTAAGGCTCAGATCTCTGCAATTGAGGCTGGCCTTGATAAACTTACCAAGCAGACACAGCCTGGACATGGTGCTTACAGTTCCCCCATGCATCCTGTTATCTCTAGACTGGTGGACGAGCCCACTCCAGGTGATGGACGGCATATCTTTGAAGGGCTCTCCACCTCAATGACTCTGGTCTCCATTGCCTCGGACTTGGGATGGGAAGCCCATATCGGTGGTCTCAGCATTCAGGTTGCAGGAGGACCACAAACTCTACATAAATGTCAGGGAGCTCAAGGCCATATGCTTAACCTGCCAAGTGTTCCTTCCCTACATACCGGGCAAAGTGGTCCATATTCTTACAGACAATACCGTCTGTTCTATATCAACAAGCAAGGTGTACCTGTTCATCAGCACTGTGTCCAGAAGCTCTCTGCTTGTGGAACTTTGTTATACAGAACGACATTCACATTGTAGCATCTTCCGGGCACCAAGAATGCACTGGCGGACCTCCTCAGCAGGTCCTTCTCATTCCACCACAAGTGGTCACTCGACCTGAAGATTACCAATATGATCTTACGGAAGTGGGGAACTCCCCAAATGGACCTGTTCATGTCCAAATAGAACAAGCAGTGACAGCAGTTCTGTTTAATCCACAGTCTTGACAAGAGCTCCCTATCCGATATCTTCCTTCTCCCGTGGGCGAGAGCGCTCATGTACGCCTTCCCACCAACACCTCTGATCCACAAGGTCTTGATAAAGATCAAACACAACAAGGCAGATGAGATCCTAATAGCTCCTGCGTAGCCATGACAACATTGGTTCAGCACACTGTTGGAACTGTTGACTGGACCCCTGATGGAACTACCGCCTTCTCCTGATCTCCTGTCCCAGAACCATGGTCATCTGCCACATCCAGGCCTAGTGTCCCTACACCTGACAAACTCAGTGGCTGAATGCAGATGAGCGGGCCTGCTCAGCTCAGGTTCCACAGGTTTTGATGGGCAGTAAAAAGCTCTGTACCAGAGCAACTTATGTAGCCAAATGGAAGAGGTTTTCCTGCTGGGCCCTGAGCCGGGAAATCTCACCACATCTCGCTCTGATCCAATCTATTCTGGACTATTTGTGGCACTTAAAACAACAGGGCCTAGCCTTCTCATTGTTGAAGGTCCACTTGGCAGCAATCTTAGCCTTTCATCCCCAATCCAAGGCAGATCAGTCTTTTCCCATGACATGACGACCAGATTCCTTAACGGTCTAGAGAGGCTGTACCTCCAGGATAGAGATCCCATACTGCTTTGGGACCTAAACCTGGTTCTGTCAAGACTCATGGCCCCCCTTCAAATCTTTAGCTTCCTGTTTCCTAATGCTCCTGTCCTGGAAGGTCGCCTTTCTTATAGAAATTACCTTGGCTCAGAAGGTATCCGAGATCAGAGCACTCTCTTCGGAACCACCACATTCAGTGTTCTACAAAGACAAGGTTCAGCAGCAACCCCACTTGGCTTTTTTACCAAAGGTGATGTCGCAATTTCACAATAACCAGGACGTATTCCTCCCAGTGTTCTTTCCTAAACCGCACAGGTCTAATGAGGAACATAGGTGGCATACCCTTGATGTCAGACAGGTCCTGGCCTTCTATATTGAAAAGACTAAACTTTCCATAAGACCACGCAGCTTTTCGTTGCAGTGGCAGAAAGGATGAAAGGCTTGCTGGTCTCCTCGCAATGGATCTCCTCCTGGTTAACTTCCTGTTTCAGATTCTGTTATGCGGAAGCAAAGGTTCCCCCACCAGCAATCGTTACTGCCCATTCTACTAGGACACAAGCCTCATCAGCAGCCTTCCTAGCACTGATACCTATCCAGGACCTCTGTAGAGCCACTGTCCCATTATGCCATTACCCAGCAGGCCTGGGATGACGCCAACTTTGGGAGAACAGTGCTGCAGACAGCACATTGGTGAACTCCAAACCTGCCGCGAGAGATACTGCTCGTCAGTCACCTAGAATGGAATTGACATGAACAAGCACTCAAAGAAGAAAGGACTGTTACTCACCTTGTAACTGTTGTTCTTTGAGACGTGTTGCTCATGTGCATTCCGTGATCTGCCCAGCATCTCCGCTGTCAGAGTTGACAGCAAGAAGGAACTGAGAGGGCGCAGGGCCGGTGGCGCCTTATATACCAACGCATGAGCACAGGGCTCCAGAGCCGGCCCTTTTGGCTACTGATAAGGCAAAATATTTCTGATGACTGCACGTAGTACCAGACAATTTTAGAAACGCCATATATAAAACTTACAAGTATCATACTGTAGACATACAAAATGTCTTATTATATCTTTCTCAATGAAATAAGAATCTTTATGGTCAGTGTGGACGTGCCCCTGGAACCGGGGAGCAGCGTCCGGGTTTTCACCTCTCTGGGTCCTCCTCAGGCAAGCCGTCTAAGGCAAGCCTCGCAAGGCAAGCCGTCTAAGGCCAGGCCCTCAGGCCGGGCTGGCAAGGCAAGCCGTCTAAGGCCAGGCCCTCAGGCCGGGCTGGCAAGGCAAGCAAGCCGCTCTCTAGAGCGGTATGGTGGGGAAGGCTTCCTCAAGGTGGGTAGGGAAGGGGGGAGGGGACGCAGGCCCGCCCGTCTCCACTGCATCCCAGCCCAGGGCCCTGGCAGTGGCAACGGCATTTGCCACGGGGTCGGCAGGGCTTCGGCCGCAACACGCCACCCGTGTTGCCTCTGGCTCAGCCACTAACTTGCGGCTATCCCTGGGCTTCTTCCTCCCCGAAACCCCCGGTACCTGCCTCCTCTGGGTTGCTGGGGCGTGGTAGGCCCGCTAGGCCCACCTCATCCACGGGCGGCAGCTCGGGCAACTCCATGGGCTCGTCCTCGGAGGGCAGCTCTTCCAGGTCCTGTGGCCCCCAGGCCTTGGGCAGGGCTGGTAAGTTCTCGGGGTCCCAGGCTCTGTACTGCCCCGGCGGGTCCGCTTCCGGCTCCCAGGCCCTGGGTGTCTCAGGAGGGTTCTCCTCAGGCTCGTAGTCAACGGGGAGCCCCGATGGGCCTTCTTCCGGTTCCCAGGCCTTGGGGTCCTCTGGTGGGCCCTCCTCCAACTCCCAGGCCGTGGGGTACTGGGGGGAGGCCTCCGTGGATCCCCAGGCTGGGGTTAAGGCCTACTGCTCCCTTTCAGCGCGGCTCCCTGGCCCGGCCTTAGCTAGGAGCTCAGGAGGAGATGCGTCCTTCCCCCTCGGCCGTCCTCCTTTAACTGAGCTCACCGGCCTGGCTTTTAAAGGCCTAGCTCCGCCTCCCCCGCTTCCTGTCAGGTGGGGATACTGGGGCCTTTAAAGGCCTGGACCCGCCCACCTGCTTCCAGTCAGGGCTTCCCCAGGGGGAGGGCTCTATCAGCCAGGGTGGGTCTGGCTCCCTCTCTGGGTCCTCCTCAGAGGGGGACCACCCCTCCCGGCTACAGTCAGTAATGCAGACTACCATAATAACATTACTTTGATATTCACTGTATTCCCATAGTTATTTGCAAAAACATTTGGAAAACCTTAAGAGTATCCACTAAGGTTTAGTTAGTTAAACTGTTTTATTTAGCAATGAGTAGCATGGATTGAACAATGTATTACATTGTTTCAGGATTCATAAAACAAAACTCATGCTCCTTCTACCAAATGGAATAAAGACTATTGTATTTGGATGATAAATTAGTAAAAATGGAAACTTGACATCCCCTTAATAACCATTCTTATTTGACATGCATTATGACTAAAAATATTACAGGTGACAGTATTGAACATTTTTATAGCTACACAAAGCATAACAAAAATATTAAGACAAAAGAACATACAGTTTTTCAGTTGAAGTGAGGTAAAGAAATCAGATTTCTTTTTAAAAATATTGTGGAGATGAATATGAAGGTTTAAAGTAAAAATTCAAGGTTGCTCATAACAAATTGATCACATAAAACAAGATTTCACAAATGATTCTGTTCACAATGAAAAATATTATCCAAAAATAAAGGACTAGGTAGTTCAGTGTGGTACTGACAATGATAAATGAAACAGCATTCACTTTGGGCCACAATTATTGTAGGTAAATAGCAAAGCATATTTTATAAAGGAACTACAATATCTGGAAAGAATCCACAATTTATTTTAACTGGATTACTAGCAACATAACTTTTGGCAGTGCAGGTAGAACCACTGTGAAAGTGAGTGGGGGAATGGCAGTAAGATATATTGTATTTGGAGAAGAAGCAACTTCATACAGTCAATATATTATTAAGCCTGTAAGTGGTTTGTGGGCTTTTAGAGACCAAATTTGTTGTAGTACTTTAATTGCATAGTTCAGGAAAGGAGCTCTCTAGTCAGTTTTTAAATACTGTGCTTTTGGCACGGAAGATAGATGAGCATGTAAATAGAAAGTTCTAGAGCAAAAAAAATCTCAAATAAGGCATTGCACAGAAAGAGCGAGCCAATGAAATATCTTAGTTGAGTGCAGTGATAAGAGTGGAGAGGAGATTTTTCATGCCAATTACATGTTTTTAAAGCAATGCTTGCCTGACTGGTTGAATATTACAAAAACTTTTTTTCTGAATAAAACTTTTATTAAACTGTTCCTCTTTAAAACATAAAGAAACAAATAGTCTTTCAAGTGGTACAAGCCTCGGTGATACAAATGCCACGCTATAGACAGTGTATTCTATCATCTTTGAATGGTAAATATGCCTGGCACTTGAAGGATAGCAAAGTCTAAACTGAATAGCAATTCAGGTCAGGTTCGTATCAAACAGAAGTTATCTGATGGCTGTTCAAGTGACCTCTGTGAAATGTTTGTTCTTGATCCAAAGTGGCCCTTCGGATCAGAGCTGAAACACACTGGCATGGGGAGCTTGCACAGCCACTACTTGTGCTGTACTTGTTTTCAGGCCTCTATCTCTTTGCACTCACAGAAACCTGGTCACCCTACTTTGACACTGCAAGTGGCCTCTCCTTCGCTCATGTTGCCCTGAGTTGTCCTCTAAGAAATGTGATGGATGTGTTGAGTAGATCTGAGCAAATATTTTTGACCAAAACGTTTTTCAGTGAAAAACTGAAATTTGCAAATTTGTGTCAATTTTGCCTGTTTGTTTTATTTTGAAAAAAAGAAAATTAAAAAATTCAAGAAAAGTTTTAGTTTCAGCATTTTTAAGCAGTTTTGGGTTTTCAATTTAAAATGACTTTTTATTTCAAATTTTCCTTTACAATTATTGAAAAATAAAATTGAAAGTTATCAAATTCTCAAAATTAAAATGTTTTGTTTTTAGTCAAATGGAATGTTCGACTCAAAATAAATTTTCAATATTCTTTTACTTTTTGATTCACTGAAAATTAAAAAAAAAAAATTTTGGTTTGACCCACAACAAAATGTCAGTTTAATTTTTCATAATTTGCTAGTGAACCAAAAATACTGTTATTTGCATAGCTCTACTATTGAGCTCCTCCTCCCCTACCTCTGCCATTTCCATCTTCTACCCACTTCCTACTTATTTTCTTAAAGCCTTTCTTTTCCCTCCATCTTGTGCCTTCTGTTCAGAGTTTGATATCCATCTCTTCCACTCAGTCTGTTTCATCCTTGGTGACTTCAGCTTCCATGGCAAACTACCCTTCTGACACCTTGCTCTCACCTCCTCATTTAACCTTCAACCCAAGACTGATCAAATTGGCCACTTACTCAAACTTGTCTTCACTAAGCAATGCTCCTTCTCTGATCTCTCCATCACAGTTTTCTCTTTCTGATTTCACCTCATCTTCAAAATCATTGACCTGGCTTCCACTTGACCATGTGAAGTGGGTCAGCTTGTGTAGATCATAGCCTGAAGTTGTAACCTTACATCAACAACCCCAACTGCTTTTTAAATATATAAATGATATACATTTTCAGAGAAATGGTGAGATTGTAAATGCTGAAAGCTCCTGTTAGGCTTCATCAGCATCTTTAATTTAACCTTTTTCAGGGGATATTTATAGCACAGGAAAATCCATATAATTCATTTCAGTGGAACTCCACGTGGACATAAGGATCTGCCCATGCAGATTGCTTTGCATGGTTAGGTCCACTGTTTGAAGAACAGGGAACCTTTGATTACCTGTGACTGTGTGGAGGTTTGAAATGGAACTAGATGAAGGGCCCTTTTACATGTGTTATAGGATGAGAGATGGTAAAGCTAGTGAAACAACCAAAAGTATAAACATTAATTTCTCCTTCATGTGACTTTTTTTTCTTTTTCAGCTGACTCATAGCTTTACTTTTTCAAGTTTATAACACATTCTCACTATCTCCCCCATCAAGGTACTCTCAGCGCTATACAATGGCTTAAGATACAATACAATTAAAACATTGTGAAGCAATAATGTAAAAACAGCCAAAAAGCTAAATAAATTGACCAAAAAAAATCAAACTATTGTGTGTCATAGTCTCAAACCAGAGTCTCTCAGGAACGTTCCCTTTTGTGAACTACCAGCAATGATGTACAATGCTGATTTAGTGAATCTGGACAGTTATTTATGTATTCAGGTCACACTTTGTTCTCATCTTTGCTTATACCTTCAACCAAATAAAGCATCCTCTCTCAGCATTTCTCAAGCAAAAGTCAGGTTAAAGGCTTTTTATAAGGGATGGCAGAATATGCTATCCATAATGATGTCACTAATTTGAGGATACAAAACCAAACTTGCCAATATACATGAAACATCCATTAAATTTACATAAAATATTCAGTATAATGGGGCAAATTTCTGCAGTTGTAATACTGATTTGTGCTTTCTCCCATCTAGCCTCTTTTCAGACCATCAGCGTTACACTACTTGTCAGTGTGAAATTACTAGATTGGTGGCAAAATGACAGCTGGGTGTAGGGTAAAGGAGAGGAATGTTGCTAACAAATTTTACTACTTTTTTATCAAAAAATGTATTGAAGATTCAGATTCAATTTTTTAAAGTAAAACATTAATTCTTTAATGTGGTACACAATGTGTAGTCTTGAAACTTCCATACATTTACATTTCAAAACCATTTTAAATCTGGTTTTTTACTAAACCATAATATTCTGAGTTCAGAGCTCTCTGTATTATTATTTCTTATAATTACGTATTAATGCTTAGAGACCTTGCATTTCAGCACGAATACTTTGTTTTAAAACATTTTTAACTCTAAAGTCTATACATAATAATATATTCTGATTTGGGAACACCAATATTTGACATACATTCTATTTTCACCTAAAAGCTCTTTAAAGGATTTTTTGGCATACAAAATAATTATGGATTCAAAGAACTTGCATAAGAAAAATGCCTGTTAGATCAGGTTTTCTACTTATCCAGTGTCTACAGTACCTTTTCAATCAGCAAATGAGTCTGCCTTTCTCCTTATCTATAGTACATTATCAGTATTTTGTACACTATGTGGGAAAATTTTCTTTTGGTGTTTAGTGAAGGAACAGTTTGTAACACATAATTTGATGAAGGATGGATTTCTGTGGGAGGCCTTCCATATAATGGTGATTTATTACACAACATCAGTTGGTATCAATCCAGTTCATTCCTGTCTGACTGAATGAGCCTCTGTCTAAAGTATCTGTAAGATATCTACCATAGTACTGTGGTATCTGAGTTGGTACATACGTACCCACTTCAGAAAAACCACCATCACAGCTGGCACTAATCAGCACCCTTGTTTGCCATCTCAACAGAGGAACCAAGGATTGAGTGGATATGATGACTGAACTATCCACTCACTTCCAGAGGTGACTCTTCTGGTCATTGATGAGGTAAATTACTGAATGGGTGTGGAGAAGTTTGCTGTACCTATTCTTTGGACAAAGAGCTTTGGTTTCCCTGGATGACAAATAGTGTCCTTTCACAGCATGAAATCACTTCAAGTGATTGATTTCTATAAGAGTGAAGAGCTCAAAGAACTTTGCGGGAGGTAGTTAGCACTGCATCAGATGCTTACTTTGATTGTGGTAGCTGAAGTAGGGAGCACACTGATTAGAGTACTTTGTAGTATCCTAGCCAGCAAAGTAATTCAGTAACTACTGGAGAAAATCACTGAAGGTTGCACCTCTGCAGTAGAGCTTTAAAATAAAACTAAATCATTAAAAGCATCAAAAGTATCCTATTCTACATAAATGAAAAGTATGCATTTATTATACAAGGGACTAGCACTGCTCTGGATAATCTGAAAATGGATATTTTTTCAAGTTTTCTATGTGTTTCCCACAACTCTGATAGATACAAATCTAGCATAGGGAACAGGATATTGTATTTCAGCTTCTTGAGAGAGAAAAGAGGGCTGATGATTAATACTGAAAGGACTTGTTAAGAGATGTATTTACTTCTATTGGAGTCTGCTTGTTTAGTATGTGTCCCAATTAATTCATTTTTGTTGTGACGATATTGAAGAAACCTGCACATTCTTGACCTTTTCTTATAATTATGACCATATTCCTCTTTTGAAGCACTGTATTCAGAAAGCTAGACTAAAATATCTATAGCATTGCTACAGAGTCAAAATGTTCATTGTTTTGAACTCAAGAATGTAATCATATGAGTTCTTTATTGATGTTCTTGGAAGTTATGTGACGTATGGTGTGTATTCCTTTTTGAATTGATTCTTACAAAATGACTTATTTCACAGATGTATCAGTCATCTTACTAGAAATACTTGAAGAACAATTTATGTAGTTGTTACTACCATTTGTTATTTATATTATAGTAGCACCCAAGGCCTCTATCAAATATTAAATCCTTGTTGAGCTAGGTATTGTAAAAACACATGTGGTATCATAGCAAAAAAAAACAAAAACAAAATCCAAACCAACAACAAGAAGTAGCTGTGGTGGTGCTGGCAGCTGTGACCTCCAATAAAGCATGCTATAACAACAACATAGATTTCCCACTCCCAAATAGAGAGTCTTTCTGTTATTACTTGTCAGGTATTGTGATTAATTTTACATTCAACTGAAAAGTTGTCCAGCCAGCTCTATTCTATAAGGGAAGCAGAAATGGTACAGACAAGGAGGCCAAACCTGCAACTGGAGAGGGCCCTAAATCATGGCAGCATCACCAATGCTAATGTGATGTTCACTGCTCATGATTCAGTGCCTCATTACGTGGAGATCAAGCTGCTTTATGCAGACAGGGATCTGCAGTGATAACTTGAGCCCTACAGGGCACTATGATGCCTCAGCCTTTGTGCCTCACCTCAGCTCCTAAGCAAGTCATTTTGTAGTTTCCTCTCCCCCATTTAACAGGAAATCCCAGTCCAGATTTCTTCTATTGCTCTAAATAAACACACACCAGCTCTATAGTCCTTGACTTACTAGCTATTCAGAGGTCCATCCAAAGTCCCACAGATGGTGTGGAATAGAGGAGAAAGTCCCACTGAATCTTGGCATTTAGTCAAGGGGATTCTGAGTGCAAATAGATGGCCCTTAAACAGAAGGCCATTCCATCTGTGTTATGTCTAGAACATCACTGAATACATTTTCATTCTCTGATCTTGTGTACTTCTAAGTATAAGTCCTTCTGCTCAAGCTTAATGAGATATTGTATAAAAGGGTCTCCTCTGACATAACATGCTGATGCTAAGCTTCTGACATGTACGAAGAAGCAAGCACATCACAATTGTCCTCAAACTTCACTGGTTCTCCATTCATTTCAGGATCCAATTCAAAATGGCCCTCTATAGCCTTGCTGCTCTAATCTATCTTGTGAACATGATCTCTCTCTACTCCCCCCTCATTCCCTAAGATCTAACATTGCCCTTTTCTCTATCCCTCCCCACAATCTGGCCACTGGTGGTATGAGAGCCTTCACCTCTGCATTTTCTGCCATCTCTAATAAAGACTCCATCTATTCTTAAAATAGTTAAAAACCCCTCTGCTCTAAAGATGACTCACTCCTGAGCCTCCACTTCTTAGTGCCAGAAAAAGCAGAACTCCCCAAGATATTGAAAGGTTTTGATCCCTAATGGCCTCAGGGAGCAGGATGGAACACAATTCAACTCCCGTCAGCTGATGGTCATGCTTTGCCCTCTTAGCTTAGCTGCTGCCTTTACAACATTCCATTTGGTTTTGACCTGATCAGGTGTCAAAAGTTCCCTGAGGCAGTAACCCAATAAAAATGAAAATGTTTGAAAACATTGCCTGAGAAAGTGAGTAATAAAAATTACTGTAAAACTTACTACCACCTCAAAAGAGAGACCCCCTCAAACACTGAGGGGAAGTCAGAAGGCTGATGAAATGATCTTATTAGAAAAACAGAATTATAGGTCAGTGCTTTTCTCTGCTCTCTCTCTTGCCTGTATCTCTTCCTCTACTGTTTATGGTTTAATTTTTCAACTCTAATAACTCTAAAGTGTTCTGTAATACAGTTAGTTGGAAAGATGACCTACAAAATATTCGGACCAACAGTAGGCTTTTGGTGGGGAAAAATTACAGTACATATGGAGCTGCAAAATTCCTTGTATAGTAGCTGAGTGGAGTAACTCCGATATGGTGGAGCCTCAGTTATCTTAGAACTGTCTGTACAGCAGCCAGTTTGTTGACTTTATAAGGGAAAAAACAAAAAAACACCTTTTGTTGCCTTGTTGTTTTCTTAGTTTTATGATGGATTTGAGATTTTATCAGATTATTACACGCTACCTGTCTTGTACTCTTGTTATATAGTCATCTGTAACGTTGCTTTTTTACATTTTCTGCCGTGGTCCCCAAGAATGTTCTGGTTCTGCGTAAGCCCTGTTTTGGGATTTTGTATCAGAAACTGAAATTGCTATGGACCGTGGAACAGAGAAATACTTGCAGTTTAGGTTACAGATTAAATTCATATCTGCTTCAGAGTTCATGTGATCTCGTGTGCCATGAACAACAATGTTGGGTCAGGAGTTTTGTGTTTTTCATCCATGACACATAAAAGTAATCTGTAGTGTGAAATCTAAGAGTCCCTAAGTTGTTAAACTATAAGACTTTGTATTTATGCATTTTTGGTATAGAGACAGAAAGGATAGGGTTGGAGGCAGGAAACGGATTGCCATCTTGGAAGTTTAATGACCAACTCTTTCCCTGTGATGTGTGTGGAAAAGTGTTCGGCCGACAGCAGACATTGTCCCGACATCTCTCACTGCACACAGGTAAATTAAACACTTTGGCTTTCTCATTTACAGCGTCATGCAAGTTTATTTGTTCATTTCTTTACAAGAAAAACATGAGGCAAGTTTCACTTCTAGAAAACAGAATATTGTGGAAAGAGCTGTCCTCCGTTACGTTCACGTGGAGTGAAGACAAATAGAACTGGGCTAAAAATTGAAGGAGCTAACCTAACTCATTACGGCCTAACCAAACTCATTAAGGCCTAACCATAATCCACGTTAGAAAACAAACAGTTATATGGGAATTTGTCCAGTTTCCAGGTTCTGACAATATCAAACTAGCTTTTGGTCATCCACCAATTAAGCAAGCCTGTAAAGGGTTCTAAAGAGAGGAGGAAAGTTGTTTTGTTTTGTTTTGTTTTGTTTTGTTTATATGACAGGCTCTTGAAACACTAGTGACTAGCTAAGGATCCAGTCCACAGTGTTTCAAATATTAGTTAGTTCCTGGGATGTTCATCTTCATGGTGGTGGTGGGGGACTTCAACTACTCAGATACCTGATGGGAAAATAACACAGCAGGGCACAGACTATTCAACAAGTTCTTGGAATGTATTGGAGACAATTTTTTATTTCAGAAGGTGGAGAAAGCTACTAGGGGAGAGGCTATTCTAGATATGATTTTTACAAACGGAGGAACTGGTTGAGAATTTGAAAGTGGAAGGCAGCTTAGGCGAAAGCGATCACAAAATGATAGAGTTCATGATTCTAAGGAATGGTAGGAGGGAGGACAGCAAAATAAAGACAATGGATTTCAGGAAGGCAGACTTGAGCAAACTCAGGGAGTTGGTAAGTAAGATCCCATGGGAAGCAAGTCTAAGAGAAAAAACAATTGAAGACAGTTGGCAGTTTTTCAAAGAGACATTATTAAGGGCACAAGAGCAAACTCTCCTATTGCTTAAGAAAGATAGGAAGTACGGCAAGAGACCACCCTGGCTTAACCAGGAGAGCTTAAGTGATCTAAAAGTCAAAAAAGAGTCCTACAAAAAGTAGAAATTAGGTCAAATTACAAAGGATGAATATAAACAAATAACACAACTGTGCAGGGACAAAATTAGAAAGGCCAAGGCACAAAATAAGATTAAACTAGCTAGAGACATAAAGGGTAACAAGAAAACATTCTACAAATACGGAAATAAGGACAACCCAGGGAATTACAGACCAGTCAGCTTAACTTCTGTACCCAGAAAGATAATGGAGCAAATAATTAAGCAATCAATTTGCAAACATTTAGAAGGTAATAAGGTAATAAGTAACAGTCAGCATGGATTTGTCAAGAACAAATCATGTGAAACCAACCTGATAGCTTTCTTTGACAGGGTAACAAGCCTTGTGGATGCGGGGAGGCGGTAGATGTGGTAGATCTTGACTTTAGTAAGGCTTTTGGTACTGTCCTGCATGACCTTCTCTGAAATAAACTAGGGAAATACAATCTAGATGGAGCTACTAAAAGGTGGGTGCAAAACTGGTTGGAAATCTATTCCCAGAGTGTAGTTATCAATGGTTCACTGTCATGCTGAAAGGGCATAACGAGTGGGGTTCCACAGGGATCAGTTCTGGGTCTGGTTCTGTTCAATATTTTCATCAATGATTTAGATAATGGCATAGAGAGTACACTTATTAAGTTTGCAGACGATACCAAGCTGGGAGGGGTTGCAAGTGCTTTGGAGGATAGGAACAATCAGTTGCACACATACAAAATGGGAAATGACTGCCTAGAAAGAGTACTGCGGAAAGGGATCTGGGATTCATAGTGGACCACAAGCTAAATATGAGTCAACAGTGTAATGCTGTTGCAAAAAAAAAAGTGAACATGGTTCTGGTATGTATTAGCAGGAGTGTTGTAAGTAAGACACGAGTAGTAATTCTTCCGCTCTACTCCACGCTGATTAGGCTTTAACTGGAGTATTGTGTCCAGTTCTGGGCACTACATTTCAGGAAAAATGTGGACAGATTGGAGACAGTCCAGAGAAGAGCAACAAAAATTATTAAAGGTCTAGAAAACATAACGTATAAGGTCAGACTGAAAGAACTGTCTTTGTTTAGCCTGGAGAAGAGAAGACTGAGCGAGGACATGATAACAGCTTTCAAGTACATAAAAGGTTGTTACAAGGAGGAGGGAGAAAAATTGTTCTTCTTAACCTCTGAGGACAGGACAAGAAGCAATGGGCTTAAACTGCAGCAAGGGAGGTTTAGGTTGGACGTTAGGAAAAACTTTCTAACTGTCAGGGGGGTTAATCACTGGAATAAATTGCCTAAGGAGGCTGTGGAATCTCCATCATTGGAGATTTTTAAGAGCAAGTTAGACCAACACCTGTCAGGTATGGTCTAGATATTACTTAGTCCTGCCATGAGTGCAGGGGACTGGACTAGATGACCTCTTGAGGTCCCTTCCAGCCCTATGATTCTATGACTCTATGCGCTTTTAGCTCAAGTGAAGGGAATAGAGGATGACTCTTTTCTACAACACCCATTTCCTTAAAATCGATGGAACTAGATCTGTTAAAAGCAGCTGAGGATCTGACCCTATTCCCAGTAGTTTTATACAGAGAATTTGTCTAACCATATGTTGCAGTCACTTTTTTGGGAGACTGTGTCAAACTCAGGCCAAAAGACAAATGTGTTGAGATGCGATGCACAGATTATTAAGATTCGGAAGCAAGAATGTCAGACGTAAAATATTGTTAACATAATGCTGGTATATATAATACCTCTTAGTATGGCCATGCTAGAAAGGCCCAAATGATGTTTTTGGTGGTTTTGTGAATTTTGTCTTACTCAGAGATACTGACTTTCTCTCAGTTAACACTTGCACATTGTATTACTGTATTCCAAAAGCAGTAAAGCAGTTCTTCTTAAAGAAGAAAGGTTTTCAAGGCAATTTAACGTTTAGTTACTTTTTTAATCAAGTAAATACAAAATAACACTTGGTGTGTGCAATGACTATGTTGCCAAACTTTAGAAATGTTCATTTAAAAATTCATTTTCTCTCTTTTTATTATAAAAGTTGTGAAGCATCAGAAACTGCTGATGAGTTTGGTTTGGATTTTGTCTTCTTGTTCTTAGAGGGGTTTTTGGCTGACTTGTGTTCAGAACATGACTACCTCTGCAGACTTTTTTCTCCAAGTTTTGGTACATAACATCAAACACCATAGATAGATAGAGACCGATAAAACGCACACAACAATCTTCAAGAACTTCAACTCTACCAAATAAAATAGTGCTAGGTGAAGAAATTAGCTGCACATTACTGACATGAATCTATAGTGGCTGAGGGGCATTCTCAGAGTTGCAGTTATACCAGTTTTCCACAGCATAAAAAGTTTTCTATTATCTTTGTACAATCTTTATACCAAATTTCAAAAATAACCTTAAATTAGAGGAAAATGAGTTATCTATCTAAATTACTATTGTGAACCCTGATAGCTTTCAGAAGTTTTCTAGCGTCCTAAATGTATCATCCTGGATGATTCTAAAAGCTGTTCAGACTTTTTAACCCAAAGCAATATGTCATTGCATATTTGAAAGAGGTTTTAAAAATATCTCACTTAAGACTGATAGACACACTTAAAATTATTTGTTTTTCAGAAGAGAGAAAATACAAATGCCATTTGTGCCCCTATGCTGCTAAGTGCCGTGCTAATCTGAACCAGCACCTGACTGTCCATTCTGTGAAGTTAGTGAGTACAGACACTGAGGACATTGTCAGCGCTGTCACTTCTGAAGGCAGTGGAAAGAAGCACCCTTATTACTACAGGTGAGGACCCAGTGGAGGGCCATACACCAGAGATCAGAATCCAAGTGTCTTATCTCCCTGTCTGCTTGCTAAAAACAAATTACAAGGATGATCCTTTTTTGTTCTAAGGTAGAACTTGACTGAAATATTTGGCTTACCCACAGTTGACTTTAGGTTCAACAACAAAACCCAGCTGGTTATGTCAGGCTTCCAGGCCTTCCTAGGCACTTTGAAAGACTGTACACTTTTTAAATGACTTTGAAAGGCAGATAGGCTTTTAGACACCTCATAAACTTTTACCACATGTACAACATACATCTAATAAATTCCCGTTTGTAAATATACTAGTGTGTACACATATTTACGGTAAGTTGGATAGTACAGTGCCTTCCATTTGATTCAATTAGTTAAATCATTTCAACCAAAATTTCTGTAATACATATAAAAATAATACAACTTTCACCTATTATTTTCATCTATTTGATTGTCTTAGGCAGGTATGTTTTATAGTTCAACTACCTGTGATAGAATGTTTCCATATAATCAAGAAGGCCAAAATAATGAAGGTGAAAACAGGAGCATTAGGAAAACCTATGAATGATGATAAAAGAATGGTACAGATACAATTGTGTTACTCAGGCATTTTTATTGACATAAGCGTTATCACATGTTTTTCAAACTGTGATATGAACCCTAGTGTGCATATAGATTACAAAATCATTCTTATTTCAATCTAAGTGCTAGGAACAAATGTAATTACAGTCATAGAAATCAGAAATAAACAGTCCGATTAGATTATCTCGTCCATCCCTCTGCAAGTGCAAGACTTTTCAGTGTTCTGGCATGTTTTAAATGTTGATGCCTTAATTAAAACAAGATGAAGACACCATAAAACTATAAGTTCCTTTCTATTACCTCTGAACATCATTGTGGTTATCTGCTGGTTGTGAAATTTGCATCGGTGCTGATTATTTGCATAGCGGCTGACTGCTTTTGTCCAGTCAAGTAGAAGGAATCCCTGAACCCATTTTTGCTTTCTTGTACTTAGAAAGTCAGGCAGTTCTGCATGAGATCCTGATCTGACCTGGGACTGTTTCCAGAGCTTGAGAATGGCTCCTGGAGAGTGCAGCAAGCTCTCAGTATATCAGTGTACCAGCCCTCCTAAACATCTTGGCAAGACTGCAGCGCATCTTATTGCCCAAAGGATTCAGCTAGGTGATGTGCAGCATCTGGAATCTGTAGTTTTTAATTAACTTTATGATTATTTAGCATCATTATAGCATGTTTGGGATTGTTGCGTTGTGCCGCCTTTAATCAGGTTGGCATAGCCATCGGTTCAGAAGCAGTTCAGCAGGCAAAAGAATTTTCCAATGAAAATTCAGCAGTAGAGAAGAGAAGAAATTAGTGAAGCAAGAGTTTTCTTATGAAAATGAGTTAGAAGGTTTGTACGTTTGTTTGGGGGATTTTTTTTAGTGTTTGTTACTCTTTCTCTTTAATTCTCTTCTGCCTGCAGCTGTCACGTGTGTGGATTTGAGACAGAGATGAATGTCCAGTTTGTCAGTCATATGTCCCTTCATGTGGATAAAGAGCAGTGGATGTTTTCTATTTGCTGCACAGCCTGTGATTTTGTCACCATGGAAGAGTCAGATATGAAGGCTCATGTCAGCACTAAGCACACAGGTGATTATCCAGTACTTTCTGTTCCTTTGATCTCTCTTCTCCACCCATCCCCCCACACACCTTTTTTCAGTGCAATTATTCACACTTCCTATCAACACTCCTTTTCCCCATTGATATTCTTATTAATTATGGTCATGATCCCACAAAGCTGGAGTCAGTTCACCCCCACCAGGTAAAAAAATCTACTCAGGCAAATTTGCAGTTAGGGGGCATAAATGAAGGACTTCTATTAAGTTAAAGTTTTCAACATTGCAAGTTATTGTTTTACTTTTTATTTATTTGTTTACTGTTTTATTAAAATGTAATTTGACTTCAGTCGCTTCTGAGTGTTAACTACATGCCCCAGATTGCAAATTTGTAATACACTAAAATTGTACTGAGGTGTGCCAATATTTGGAGTTTATTCCTTCTCCCGCAGTCTGTATGTCTGGAAACTTTGTTGCTATTTAGTTAGTGCTCTGATTCAGTAACTAAACAAAAGCAGCTGTTGTTTTACTGTCCCAACATCATATTAAATAGTTGAACAAGTCGTGATTTTTAACTTCTGTTTCTCACTGGTTCTATTCACTTAACAGCAGAAAAAAAGAACTTCTACATTATCTCTGACTAATGATAATTTTCAATAAACCACATATATTTATTCCAACTAATGAACCCTGGCATAATGTTAGGAGAGGAAAATTAGAATACTCTTAATTTCTCTCTCAGTATCACCAGTCATAAGGATTTTGTCATTAGAAACTAGCTGACAATTTTGTAGACAGTTGTATTAGGGAGAATTGAATTCAACAGTTCTACAAGGAATAAAATTGGATTTTTTCCCCTCAACTTGCAAATAGATGCACTAAATGCAACTATAGAAATATGAAGTCAATGAAAGTCCACACAGGCTTCTGTGCTAGTGCAAAGTACTGATATGATTCCCATTACCATAATATCTGAAGACCTCACAACCATTATTGAATTTATCCTCACAAAACCCTTATAATTATCCCCCTTTTACAGATGAGGCAAATGGAGATTGTCATCCAAGGTCACATGGAAAGTCTGTAGCAGAGCTGGGAATTGAATCCAGATCTGCTGAGTCCCATTCTAGTGTCTTAAGGATTGGAGCCTTTGTCGGTGAAATTAAACACTCTGACTTGAAAGTATGCTGAAAGCACATATATTGTTGACGAAGAAGGTGCCTTCAAACACTCACTATTCTGACCAGACAACCCGTAAGGTGTACAGTTTTAGCACTCTACACAAGTGATGTCTGAAACCTTCATGAGTTATTGGGAGATGAGTTCCTAGTGTGCTGTGTACAATGCCGAAAAATATACTTTAAAAAATGTTAAATATTGAAAGCTGTATTTAAAATATATTTATGTGGTAAGCACAAATAACTTTGCTTGTATCTATTCTTCTATATAAGCCTGAATTTATTCCGAGTGCTTTACTGTTGATGTCATAAATTGTAGGAGTGCAGCATTCTTGATTTAGACAGCCGCAGAGACTTTTTGGCAATGTATATTCTTCTGCACCATCTGGAATCATCTGTTCTCCTATACTGTGGTCTTCGTGTTAAAAGCTCATCTCATTTTATAGTCAGAATTAGGAAATGCCTCTATTGCAAGTTTTTGTTCTCCAAGTTAGAGCCATGATCCACACAGCAAGTTTTTGCACGTTCACTTCTTCCTCCCTCCCCAACTTCCTTTATGTTTGCAATAGTACTGTAGCCATTGGGACCCATATTTTAAAAACTTGAGGTCCAAGATCAGTGTGCAAATGGGATGGGTAAATACAAATAGGTAGGCATTTAGCCATTTGTTTGCATATTTGCCCAATTTCTACATGTAATTTCTGTAATATGCATTCTTTACACGCATTTTTATATGGGAACATGGGGCTGCCATTTTAAAAAATGAAGCCCATAAAACAAATCCACTTTGGTGTTCTGCAAACCTTTCTGGAACTTCAGAAATACGCATTCAGAAATTGCCTTATTATGCATCCAAGTACATCTCTAACTCTGTTCTCTGTGAACATTGGCTACAGGTAACTTTTAGGTATATATTTTATGGTCCATCACTGCAGCATTTCATCAAAAACTTAATCTGTACTGGGCAAGGCTGGAGAGGAGTCTCCGACCTAGTGAATTTAAATGTGTCAGGGTTTCAGGGGAAACCCACACCCTGATGATGGCCTCTCTAATGTCAGTTTTAAAAAATAATTTCAGACCTCATCTGTAAATTATGTTTCAAAAGTGCATATCCAAGAGTCAGACTTCGGCATCTCTGAGTTTTGCAGGTCTTTGTTCTGAGTGAAAACAAAGTTCATTTCTTTATAGAGTCATTGTGCTTTGAACTTTCTGTTTTGGGGTCAGTAAGTGATGCTTATGGCACAAATGTTAAGGAGGCCTTAATTTTACACCGATGTGCTTTATTTTGAGCACATTTTCTGGGGGAAATGAAATTACCATTTCATTCCTAAAAGGAACAAAGGTGAAAATTGAACAGTTTGTATTAGACATATTTAAAAGATACTAAGATGGTTTAAAAGGCAAAGAATAAAACTTTGGAAAGGACCAAACCATAATTTTTCTGTCTGGTTCTTTTATATTTTGTTTTAAATATTTCAGTATTGGGTATCAAATCAAATTTTACAACTATTTCTGTGTATATTGTTGTCTTTTGATTCCTCTTTATTTTAAAAATTATTTTCCATTCATCATTTTGAATTCCGCTATTTCGGTGCTGATCCAGCAAACGCTTATGCACATGTTTAACCTAATTTTGACTTAATAGAACTACTCATCCGTTTAGAGTTAAGCCCATACATTACTGTTTGCAGGATAGGGACCTTAGTTAAAATATCTTATCACATGCATAGGATTAGGATTTTTAGTTAGGTTCTGCTTTGTATGCAATTGATTAGACTGAGGCAAAGGGAGGTCCAATAATTTGCCTATTGCCAAATAGGGCTCATTGCAGATTATAACCCAAATTCTCCTTGCTCCCAGTCCATTGCTATAACATCTAGACAAGCTAATCTCCATACTTAGCTATCATGTATTACAGTTCTGAATTCCCTCCCCCCCTGGAATTTTGTATGCTTATTGTATGTACATGAAATCCCTGACTGAGTCAAACTCTATATCCAGCTGGGTGAAGTCTGTGTGTTTTTTTGCTTTTTCCTAAAATTAGTTTTTCCTCATTAAAAGGTTCTAATAGTAAGCAAACCTTGAGATAAGACTACTAACTTCATGCACCCTGCACCATGGATGTCTTCTATAAACTCCATCTTTGTAACACAAACTATTACATAGCTGTCAGATACACAGATTTATCACAAATGTAGTTGGCTGTGATATGCAATAGATGACAATGGTGCTTTAGTTTTAAGTGCACTAGCACCTAAGCAGGAAGGACCAGATTTCTACAAGTATTTAGGCACTTAAAGATGAAGATGAAATCAATGGGCATTGGATACCTAAACGCTTCTGGAAATCCCACTACGTGCTTATCTGAATATTTAGGCACCTAAATACCTGTAGAAATCTGGCCCTAGAACACTAACTCCAGAGCAGAGACTGCAGAGAAATTTTATAATAGTACACAACGCTTCTGATCTTTCTGTCTATGACTCCTGATGCCAAATTCACCAATGGCCTGACTGGACTTAATTCCAGGAATGAATGTGACCCCTTGTGTTTTCTCTCTTACCAACAGCACTTACTCCTCCCAAATGTTTATGGTTCTGTCTCTTCCCTGTGGTGCTCTGTAAAAGTCTGCGTAGTAATCAGAGAGAGAGGTGGGGGTAGACACTCAAATTACTAGGAAACTCTACTCAGGAGAACGAGTGGACTGACTATTGAGATTTTTCTCCTTTCTCCCTTCTCTCCTCCTAAATTAACCAAATGGATAGAGAAACTACAAAGTAGGTTAGATAAAGCCTAGCTGGAACAGCCATGAGGTAGAAATACATATGAGTTCAAAGGTGATGTAAAAACAAAACCTTAAAGGAGTTTAAAAAACTAACAAAAAGCCAAATTCCGATTGGGCTGTAAATTCTATGCTAATTAGAAAAAAATTCCTTTCACCTCGCTCAATTTGGTAGTGGGACAAAGTTACACATTCCTTTCCCATTGCCTATATGGACTGAAAGTCAACAGGGGTAAATTGGTAGGTGCACTGTTATAAACTCTTGTATCTTGAGACTAGCCCCGCAGACGGAGGCAAGGTAACCGTGATGCTTAAGAACAAACTGATTTATAATAAGCAAATTCACATGTGAGTTCAAAATAACTTTGCTTCTCCTTCAAACATAAGTCACTTTTTCTTGCAACTGAATACATAGGATAATTGAAAATCTATCACAGAGACTGAGTTTTTCCCCTTATGCTAATAAGCAAATGGGCTTTATTCTTGTTTTTCAGGTGAAGAGCGGAAGACACCCAGTGAATCAAACAGTCCTTCTTCATCTTCCCTGTCAGCACTTAGTGATTCTGCCAACAGCAAAGAAGATGCAGATATCACCCAAAAAAACAAGGGTTCAAATAATCTGCTAGTAATTTCCGTGGTGCCTGGTAGCCAGACCTTATTGAACACCGAAGAGAAATCAGATAAAGGTAAAAGCTGGCTAAACAGACAGAGACTCCCTTCTTCCATGCAAGAGAACAGGATGGAACTTTGTTTATTATGTGGCCGTATTTTCATTTTTCAGGTTTTGAATGTGTCTTCTGTAACTTTGTCTGCAAAACAAAAAACATGTTTGAGCGCCATTTGCAAATCCACCTGATTACCCGGATGTTTGAATGTGATGTGTGCCACAAGTTCATGAAGACACCTGAGCAATTATTGGAACATAAGAAATGCCACACTGTCCCCACCGGTGGGCTCAAGTAAGGAAAGCAAGTACACAAACTTTTACTGTGTTAAGCATCTCCAATACTGTGGGATAGGAAATGAAGTAAATTAGAAGGGGTTAGTTAATGTCTGATGATACAAAGTCAGGGCTACCATTTTTATTTTTAACTGGATAACATAGCCCTAGCACCCTAGGCTGAATGTAGCTTATTAATTATTATTATGTGTGTTACCATTGTGCCTAGAAGCCCTAGTCATTGACCAGCACCAATGTGCCAGGTTCTGTACAAACACAGAAAAGATAATCCATGCCCCACAGAGCTTACAATCTAAATATCAGACGAGAGACAACAACTGGAGACAGACAAGGCAGATAGAGGAGTACAAGGAAACAATGTTGGACAACATGAGGGGCTGTGTCTCAGCACACCAGAAGCCTATTTGTTGCCAAGTGTAAGGATAGTTTAGACCCAACCACTGGGTTTGAAAGCAGTGGTCAGTGGATGCCACAAATGTAAGGGATGACAAATTATTTCAACTTATTTGCAACCTGCCTTTCAAAGGAAAAGTGAAAAAGAAAAATAATGTAAAAAACAAAGGCAGAGCAGTTTTTACCCTGAGGCTAGCTCAGATAAAATCTGCAAGTTTTTGTTTATGCAATAAAGTATGAAGTCTTTCTAACTTTCACAATTATTTACAGCCTTTTTCAGTTCCTAATGCAAAGGCAATCTTCATTAGTAATCATGCATGTTTTTGTTTACAAAATGAAGAAGATTTTGTATCCCAAGACATTGTGTCCCTCATTTTATTTGAGGTTCTCTTCTTATTTTTGTCCCTTTGTAAAGGTTTTTTTGGGAGTGGCAAGAAGTTATGTTGTTATAGTGAATACACTGGGCCCCTGTTGTTTTTCCTATTAATACTTGAAGAAATGTCCTTATTACTAATTCAGCTGACTAACAGAAGCAGATATTGTCCAGTGTTTTGGTTTGGGCCTTTTCCCTCTTCAAGTATCTTTTCAGCTCTGGGTAGTTTTTTGTTGCCCTCTCTAGCTGCGTAAGTAATGAATACTCTGATGCGTCAACACTTTTTGTCTCATATTGTGTTCTGTGTTGTAAAAATACAGAATCTGTCAATGTAACAAGGAAGGAAATAGGTTAGCTGTATATATGTATACATGTTCCCTCAGTCATGCCTTATCTTACAATATTGTTTTTAAATTATAGGCTAGTCACAGGCCTTAATAATTAGTTTATAAATTATAAGGTGACCGGTAACAAATACTTTCAAAATATCCCAGTATCTTCCGCTAATACAGCATTTTCTTTGACCATTTGAGTGGATTAACTTGATTGAAAAGATATTTTTAATAATATGAGTGAGAAAGAGTTGTCTTTGCCTGAGCTGCAATTGAGAGATCATGCAGGGGTCACAGAAATGTCCTTAAAATGTAATAGACTGTAAATATCTAAATTACTTTTCTGCGATGGAACTACTTGTACTGTATTTCCTGTTCATAATGTAGATAATACAGTTTTATGTGCATAGTTGAGGACAGTGAAAGAATTTCAGAATTTGTCCAGGAAAAGTACAGATTCTTCTTCAAGTGCTTGCTCATGTCCATTCCATTATAGGTGTGTGCTCACCTTTGTGCATGGTTACCGGAACTTTTTTCCCTTTAGCCATAGGGCCGGCTCAGGCACCCCCTGGAGTCCCATGCACATGATGCAGTATATGAGGCGTTGCCGGCCCCATGCCCCCTCAGTTCCTTCTTTCCGCCTGTGATGGTTGCTGGAATAGCTTCAGCTTGCATTGCAAGTGCTCAGTCCCTTTTGTTCTCCCTTAATCGTTTGTTGTGTGTCTTAGTTAGGTAGATTAGACCTTAAGTGTTGTTAATAATGGTAGTTAGTCACTTAGGATAGTCCCGGCTGGGACTTTGCTGGGAGCAGGGCATGCCCCAGTCACCGGGTTTCAAACCGTGTGCCTCCTGTGGGAAGGCCTTTGCGCTGAGCGACCCCCAGGATAGTTGCCTAAAGTGCCTGGGGAAGGGGGAAGCTCATCGTAAGGACAAATGCAAAATTGTAAGGCTTTCAGACCTCAGACCCGAAAAGACAGAGAGATCCGCTTGAAAGCCTTACTGATGGAGGCAGCACTCAGACCAGCCTCCGAACTAACCTGTTCTGCTTCGGTACCAAACATGGCATTGGTGCAGAGCGTGCCATCGGCACCGGCCCTGCCTCAGCACCGGACGTCTTCCTCTCCATCGAGGAAGAACAACGAAAGTAGCGCACATAACGGGTGGTACGCTCCCCTGCACTGTCCAAGATAGCGGGGTCGAGCACGGGGCCGCACTGAAGCCAGACAGTGGAGACTTGCTCGTCCCACTGGAGCCTATGTCTCCTACCAGAGAGCCACCCCCAACTCCTGGGAGTGGGAGGGTGTCTCTGTATCTGCTGGCGCCATCGACACTGGAGGCGTTTCAGGTGGCACAGACCTTGTTGGCCTTGCCCATGTCACCCCAGCCTCTGTCCAGAGAGAAGGTTGCAGGGGAAGCCCACGCTGGGAACCCCTAGTTGGCTCAGGCGATCCCCGGAGTGGGGAGAAAGATCTCCAACAACCCGGTTGCCCCAAGTGGAGGGGTTGATGTAGCACCGTTCCCCCAGAAGTTGCTCCAGGTCACGGTCGCCGGAGCACCCTGCATCGGCGGGCCACGGAGTGAGGTTGCCTTCCCGGCACCAGTGATGATCCCCGACACCGGGCGAAGTTCATTCCAGGAGGCGGTGCCTGTTTGGGTCACCTGCCAGAGGCCACTCCCCAAAGGGAGGTTGGCACCGCTCCTGCTCCCTGGCACTGAGGAGTTCGCCCGCACCAGTGCAGCACAGAACCCGGTTGCCGGAAGCTGACTCAGCACCGAGAGGGAAGCAGCACAGTAAGTCATCGGTGCCCAGGTGCCGCTCTGGGCACTCCAGTTCACAGTCGGAGCATGGCTCCCTGAGACAGCACTGGTTGCAGCACTGGCACCGGGTCTTGTCGTCATCACGATCGATGACACCAAAAGGCTGTTCTCCAGAGTGCTGGAGCACCCACAGATTGGGTCATCGCTCCCCTGCTACTCGGCATCGTACAGCGGGAGCCTTCGAGGCAGCCCCACCATGATTGTCTGACAGTGAGTCGTGTCCTCTCGAGAGGACGACCACCGGGCCTGTCGTTGCCACCAGCTAAAGATGCCAGAGCTCCCTTCAGTTCAGGCAGCCCTGAGGATGGCCTCAAGGGCAGTGGTCACCCCAATGGCTGTATTGGGGATCCTGGTGGTTTCCGGTTGGGCCAGGTCCGCAGCCACTCAGATCGACTGGGGTATAGTCCACACCACAGGCGCTGGAGAAGGGCCATCATTTGGCCTCCGATGACGATTTGGACCCCCATGAAGGGACCTATGTTGGGGCCCCTCATCAGCAGGAAGGGATGCCACCACCCACTGCACCCCTCCAGTCCTCCTCCTCTTCCCCAGATGAGGCGGTCACTCAGAGACACTCGTCACCCTGGATGATTTCAGGGCGCATCAAGAGCTTCTCAAGAGGGTGGCTTCCAACTTGGGGTTGGAGGTGGAGGAGCTGAAGGAGGCGTCAGACAGTCTTTTTAATGTCCTGGCAGCTGCCGCCCCAGCCCGGGTTGCCTCCCCCGTGCATGAGGGGGTATTGAAGATAGTGAGGCCCTGTGGCAGACCCCTTCATCAGTGGCCCCAACCTCTAAAGAAACCAAGAAAAAATACTATGTCCTGGCCAAAGGATTCGAGTACCTTTTCACCCACTCCTCTCCCGGTACCCTGGTGGTAGATGTAGCCAATCAGCAGGATAGGCAGGGACAGCTCAGTTTCACACCTAAAAACAAAGATAAGAAATTGGACCTGTTCAGGATAAAGGTTTATTCAACGGCAAGCCTGCAGTTTTGAATTGCCAATCAGCAGGCTCTCCTGGGCAGGTACAACTTCAGTCTCTGGGACTTGCTAAAGCGCTTTGCGGATGCTTTGCCCTAGGACCAGACACTTGATTTCAGTACCATCCTGGAAAAGGTTATCACGGTGGCCAGAGCAGCTCTGAAGGCATCTTTGGATGCAGCAGACTTGGTGGGCAGAGCTATGGCCTCTGCCATCTGCGTGCGCAGGTGCTCACGTCTGCAATGCTCAGGGCTATCCTGGAGGTCCAACAGTCCATCCAGGACCTCCCCTTTGACGAGTCAGCCTTGTTTCTGGACCAGACGATATGAAGTTGCATGGTCTGAAAGACTCGAGGACCATGCTCCACTCCTTGGGTACTTTATATGCCCCAGACCTCTAGACACCAGTTCCGTCCCCAGGGCCAGCAACAGCACAGGTATCAGCCGCAGCAGTTCACGCCCTACAGACAGAGGGACAGAAATAGGGGGTCTAGGAGACGTCAACCAAAATCCAACACCAGGGTCCTCCTCAGCCCCCCAGCAAGGGTTGTCTAGGCGATCCAGTAATCAAAGGGGAGGTCATTTTGAAGGCTCGCCCAAGGGCGGCGTTCTAGCCTGTTCCCTGGATCCCTCCCGGCCCTTCTTGAACCGCCTAGCTCCCTTCCTGTCCGAATGGGCAAGGTCACTTCGGATTGCTGGGTCCTTGGCATAGTTTCGGCAGGCTGTTCCCTCCAGTTTGCATCTGCCCCTCCCAACAACTCCCCCTCCCTGTCTCTCTTCAGGGACCCCCTCACGAGCAACTCCTCATGCAAGAGGTAGAGACCCTTCTCAGCTTGGAGACCGTAGAAGGGGTTCTACTGGACATGAGGGGAAAGGGGTGTTACTCGAGGTACTTCCCCATCCCCAAATTGAAAGGGGGTCTAAGACCTATACTAGACCTGCGTCGTCTCAACAAGTATCTCAAGAGACTGAAATTTCACATGGTCTCCCTTACCTCCATCATCCCCTCCCTGGATCCAGGAGACTGGTATGCTGCCCTCGACCTAAAGGATACATACTTCCACATTTCTATCTTCCCCAGTCAAATGTGTTTCCTCCGTTTCATGGTAGCTTGCTCCCACTACCAGCTTGCAGCATTGCCCTTTAGCTTTTCCTCGGCCCCAAGGGTGTTTACAAAATGTGTGGCAGTAGTGGCAGCGCATCTGAGGCGCAAAGGGGTCAAAATTTTCCCCTACCTGGATGATTGGCTAGCAATGTAAATCTGATGTGCCACCTGCTTCCGGCTGGGCCTGCTAATAAACGCGCAGAAGTCCACATTAACCCCAGTGCTGCAGACAGAGTTTATCAGGGCGCTCCTGGACACTTCCCAAGCCAGAGCTTTCCTGCCCCAGCCACACTTCAAGGTGATGTCCGCCATCATCGCTCGCCTGCACCTCTGCCCAACTACAACAACCAGGCACTGTCTGCAGTTGTTAGGCCACATGGCGGCCTGCACTGTTGTGGTGAGGCTGGCTTGGCTAAGACTCAGACCACTTCAGTCGTAGCTCGCCTCAGTTTATGCCCTCCTCCTCGATCCTGGCTGCACTAGACTGTTGGCGGAGCCCCCGGGCAGTGTTGTGGGGTGTGCCATTTGAGGAACTAGTCCCCTCAGTCACTCTGGTATCGGACGCCTCGGACTTAGGGTGGGGGGCCCATATCAGCACCAACCTCGGCACACAAGGGGTCTGGTCGAGGGAGGAGAGGCGCATGCACATCAGCGTGAGAGAGTTATGGGCTATTCGCCTAGCCGGTGGAGTGTTCCTCCCCTTTATTGCGGGCAAGGTGGTACAAGTACTGACAGACAATACAGTGGCCAGGTATTACATCAACAGACGGGGGGAGCCCCTTCCTCAGCCCTCTACAATTTGTCTGTGGGACCTGGCAGTGAGACACAATTTTCATATAATAGCCTCTCACTCCCTGGAGCGAGGAACAACGAGGTGGACCTCCTCAGCAGGTCGTTCTTACCCTACCATGACTGGTCGCTTCACCCAGATCTGATCTCTATGATTTTCCAATGGTGGGGCTCTCCCCAGGTGGACCTGTTTGCTTCAGCATGGAAGAGGAAATGCCCGTAGTTCTGCTCCCTCTGTGGTCTGGAGGCTGAGTCGGTCTCTGACGCCTTCCTGTTGCAGTGGTCGGGGAGCTTCATGTATGTGTTTCCGCCCATTCCTTTTCTTCACAGAGTCCTGCTGAAAATCAAGAGGGACAAGGTGGACGTTATCTTAATTGCACTGGCCTGGCTACGCCAGCCCTGGTTCAGCATGCCGCTGGACCTGTCAATTGCCTCCCCGCTAGAGCTACTGAGATGGCACGATCTCCTGTCCCAGGACTGCGGTCGCTTACTACACCTGAACCTGAACTCCCTACACCTCACAGCATGGCGGCTGTATAGCTGAGTGCAGACGAGCAAGCCTGGTAACAGGAAACCTTCCACACAGGTCACATATTGGACAAAATGGAAGCAATTTACCTGATGGGCAGAGTTCCAGGGAATTTCACCTGGGTTGTCACCGATACAGGAGATCCTGGAGCACTTGTTGAAATTAAAATTCCAGGAACTAACTGTGGCCTCCCTGAAGGTCCACCTAGCAGCTATATTGATGTTCCTCCAGCCTTTGGAGGGGAGATCAGTTTTCTCCCACCCTATAACAATTAGGTTCCTGAAAGGGATGGAGAGGCAATATCTGTAGGTCTATGACCCAGTGCCTCCTAAGGATCTCAACCTGGTCCTCTCACGGTTCACGGGGCCCCCCTTCAAGCCCATGGCTACATGCCCTTTACTGCTGCTATCATGGAAGTTGGCCTTCGTGGTGGCCATTACCTTGGCAAGGAGGGTCTCCAAGATTAGGGTGCTGACCTCGGAGCCTGCTTATACTGTTCTATAAAGACACAGTTCAGTTGCGGCCACACCCGGCCTTCCTGCCTTAGGTAGTTTCCCAATTTCATTATAACCAAGATATTTTTCTCCCCGTTTGTTCCCAAACCGCATAGTTCGGAGGAGGAGAGGAGGTGGCACACGCTAGATGTTAGGTGAGCGTTAGCATTCTACATTGAGTGCACGGGACTGTTCCGGATATTTACACAACTCTTTGTCTTGGTGGCTGATCAGATGAAAGGCTTACCTGTTTCTGTCCAGTGCATCTCATCGTGGATAACTTCCTGCATCAAGTTCTGCTATGAGCAGGCAAAGGTGCCACTTCCAGGGATAATTACAGCCACTAAACCAGAGCTCAAGCTTCGTCCACAGCCTTCCTAGTGAGAGTGCCTGTGCAAGACATCTGCAGGGCTGCCACCTGGTTGTCTGTATACACCTTCACGTCCCACTACGCCATCATCCAGCAGGCACGGGATGATGTGGGCTTCGGCAAAGTGGTGGTGAAGGCAGCTCATCCGTAACTCCGGCCCACCTCCAAGGTATTGCTTGTGAGTCACCTACAATGGAAGGGACATGAGCAAGCACTCGAAGAAGAAAAGACGGTTACTTACCTTATAACTGTTGTTCTTTGAAATGTGTTGCTTATGTCCATTCCATGACCCACCCCTTGTCCCCACTGCCGGAGTTGGCAGCAAGAAGGAACTGAGGGGGCGTAGAGCCAGCAGTGCCTCTTATACTGTGGCATGTTCACAGGACTCCAGGGGGCACCAAAGCTGGCCCTATGGATACTGCTAAAGGGAAAAAAGTTCCGGTAACTGTGCACAGAGGCGCTCACACACCTACAATGGAATGGACATGAGCAACACATCTTGAAGAACAACAGTTCCAAGGTAAACAACCGTCTTTTTATGTAGGTGTGTCTGTGTTGGGCATGGGTTACTGCATTAAATTGCAACTTGTCTGTTCCTTTTACCAATCTTCCTTTTCAGAGCGCTTCCTTGGTTTTAAGAAATAAGTGTATTTTGAGAATTGTCTGTATAGACCCCTGTTTCTAGAATGCACATGTGCCTTTGTGTCGAAGATGGAACCCTCAGGCAAGCAGTGATTGTTGGGTACTCATGCCTGCTCCCTCATGGAGCCAAACATTCAATGTGATGTTATATAAGGACTTACGTCCCATTTCTCTGTTTGTTCCAACCACTTCAGGCAATAAGGTTGGAACTGTTTTAACCATGAGTAGGGTTCAACACACCAGAACTGCGTGCATCCCTCCTTTTGTTATATTTGTTGACCAAATTCATGTTAATGTATGGTAAATGTTACATTAATACTTTTCAGGCTTAGTTTTTATTAGCAGTAAGGTAAGCCTTTTTTAGTTTAGTTAAATCTGCGCATTGCACATTTTGGTGGATGGGTTCCAGGTGCCAGTCAGACTCTTGTATCGAGCTCCATCATTCCATCAGTCAGGAGTCTGTATTTGGTTCTGATGTGATGACTGAATCTGGGAAGAAAACCAGATTTAGACAGCGTGCATCTTGCAAGAACAAGACATCTGTCTCGGACGCACATACCAGTTGCTTTTTCTGCCTTGGTGTAATCTATGCTGTATCTATTCTCTGTGCCAGGGAAGACCGTGAATCTTGATTCAAGTCTTCTTGATGTAAAGGACTTTGAAGGTTTCTCAGGTTTGCTCTGACAGGCAAGATGCGTGAGGTAATATCTTTTATTGGACCAACTTCTCTCAGTAAGAGAAACGAGCTTTCGAGTTACACACTGCATACATCAGGCTAGCTCTGGCAGTCTAGCTAAGTCATCTCCTTCTTCAGTTACACAGTATAGAGGCAATTGAGGTCTGGATCTGATTTAAAAAAAAAAAAAGCTGTGTTCTGAAGGCATCCAAGAAACCCAAAGAGATCAAAAGATGAAGTAGGTTTGTATTTTTCTGCTTCCCATTCAACACTGAGGATGGGGAGAAAGATGAGGAAAACCCATCATTCCTCCAGCTCTTATCCAGCTCCAGAAAGAAATCTAAGATTCTGATCCAAAGAAGAGTCAGCATGAAGAGACGTAAGTATAAGTGATGCCTTGATATCAGACTCCTTGGTTCTAGTACAGTTGGTTGTTTTGGCAGCCTCATTACAGGGCTGCTTTTTTTGGATCAAAGTATTTTTATGGACCAAGAATATTGATTGGTTGCTACTATCCATCTGTCCTTTTGTTAGTCATCATCTTCCTGCCTGTGTTTAAAGGTGACTTGGTTAGATAAAATTAAACTTCTGTGTATGTCTCCTAGATTTTTTATTGTAGATGGAACAGGTTTATGGGGGAGATAATCTCTGAGCAGAGAGAGTCTTAAATGGAATACATTTCCTGTATATCTGTAATGCTGCTCCCTGGAACTCTAGTCATACTTTTACTTAGCATTACTCTTTTAGCTTGGCAGTTAGATCTAACGCAAATTTGGGAGAACAATTCTGCAATCTCTATTTAATTAATATATTTCAGAGCCACTGCAAACAGGTGCTTTCTCCAGCCTGCTCTCAAATACAGTACACATACTGAGTAAAAACTCACTCACTTTCTTTGGTTTGGTTATTGATGAAGCATTAACTATAGAATGTTTACATCAACTTTCATCCACACACAGTTGATACTAGTGTTCCTCTCTCCTGACTACTCAGCCCACAACCTAGATCCTCCCTTTTTAGTGAGCCACCCCCACCTCCCTTATATCCAGGTGGATTAATGAGTCACTTGCTTAAATGAATCAGCAGAACCCACTCAATATTCTCCTGCAATATCAAGATCTGCCATCAAGGAGGACTAGTTCAGGCAAACACTACCAGCCACTTTTACCCATCTTTTTTGAATTAGTGCTGCTAGCTTATTTTTCCCAAAATGACTATCTCTACAGACAGTACTCAAATGAGCCAGAAATTGTAGTTCTTTGTGTAGATTGTGTAGACCCACCTTCCATCTCCACTTCTTTTTAGTCCTTTTATCAAAGATTTTGGGTAAGTGGAAGGAGGGTAAGGGGAGTGGTGCTGTGGCGTTCAGTTTCACAAAGGAGCATATGCTTGGTGCCAGTGATTACTGACTTCAGTGCGTTCTGCATTGAGTTTTGTCCTAAATGCCAGGAGTGGGGATCAGTACAATCTACTTGAAAAATTACAGTTACTGGTAAACTACTTTTTGTTTATCTGCTAAACAGCATATGTACTGACTGAATTTCCCACTAGCAAACCAACTTTCTGTTGTTTCTTTTGGTACACTGTCAGTTTATCCTTTAAGCTATTTTAAAGGAATTCCCGACATTCTCTTTCTCTATGTGTTTGGTTTCATGCATGGCAAGTTTATTCTTACTTTACACAAGTGGACACTTTCATACATTTCTGCACAAACTCCCTTTCCATTAAGAGATGAGGTAATATTAGACACACACTTTTGTGGGATGAATCAATGTTTTCCTAAGATTAAGTTAGCCCTACTGTAGTAAATCATCATGCTTATACATTTTTGTTCTAGAGGCACAGGCTGAGATGAGCAAAATATGCTAAAATGAACTGAAAAATAATTTTGTTTACCCTGTAACTAGCCTAAAATGGATTGAACGACAAGCTAAACCAAGAATGTAACTGGGTAGAAATGGATGAAAAAATTCTATTCAAAACTGACTGTCTTTTCTTTGGTTTTGATGTTTTGATAGGTGCCCATTCTGCGTTTACTCCACAAATCGTCCTGCAGCAATGGAATGCCACCTGAAGACCCACTATAAGATGGAGTACAAGTGTCGGATCTGCCAGACAGTGAAAGCAAATCAGCTGGAGCTAGAAATGCACATCCGGGAACATCGTCTTGGCAACCATTACAAGTGTGACCAGTGTGGCTATCTTTCAAAGACAGCCAACAAGTTGATAGAGCATGTGCGCGTCCACACTGGGGAGCGCCCTTTTCACTGTGACCAGTGCAGCTACAGCTGCAAACGCAAAGACAATCTCAACTTGCACAAGAAACTGAAGCATGCTCCACGCCAGACTTTCAGCTGTGACGAGTGCCTGTTCAAGACCACCCACCCTTTTGTCTTCAGCCGCCACGTGAAGAAGCACCAGAACGGGGAATGCCCCGAAGAGGAGAAGAAGGGCCAGTATTCAACCTCTAAGGGAGCCAGCCCTCTCCTAACAGTCAATAGCTCCAGGAACCTCTTGTCACCCCTCTCAGTCATGTCTGCCTCCCAGGCTCTGCAAACAGTGGCCATGTCAGCTGCACACAGCAGTGGAGCAGAGCCAAACTTGGCAGTTAAGGCCTTGGCCATAAATGGCACCTCTTTGTGCTTTGATAAATATTGGAACTCTGATTTTGCCCATCTCATTCCTTTAACAATGTTTTTCCCCAAGAACCACTTTGATCTCACATTCCATCCACCCAGACCTCAGACTGCACCTCTTGGTGGCACCTCACCTAAACACTCCTTCCTCGCCTACCTTGGACTGACAGAAAGGGCAGAAACTGTCTGAGGACAGTTGCATTCTGTACCAAAAATACCCCAACAAATCCCGCAGGTATACATTGCTGCAAAACATAGACTGAAGAGGTCTGAACACTTGTACTATATATTATTAGTAAGATTTAGAAAATGGCTCTGTGTGTACACTTATTGCATTGACCTGAAAGCTGCTTTATTAAATCTTCAGAGAGGTGACCTACTGCATACTTCTACCTTCAGAGGCATGTTCCCAGTACTCTTATCTAAGAAACAGTTTTGTCTTGTTAAGCTGAACAAGAGTGTCCTTAATGGCAATCAGCACTTGTAAGATTACATATTGATGCATTTTATATTTGGTTTGTGTGTGAGTGCGTGTGTGAAAGAGAGCCTGTCCGTAGCGTGCCATGACATTGCTTTTGCACATCCTTGTTATTGGCTTATTTAATAATTATTAAAACTTTCCCTTTTCATTTACTTTCCCTCTCCCTTCTGCCTCCCCAACCCTCCTTTTCATTTTAGAATTTTGTAACTATATGATTGTTGAGAAGAGCAATGCTTGGTTCAATGAGTATTGGTATATTGGCTCAGTGCTGCTTGCAGTTTCCTATAGCACATTTGGTGCTTTGTCCTCAGATCATCAGTTGTAAAGATTTGAGGATTAAGGTGGCACGGATCTGGAAGAAATTACTTTCAGCACTGCAGGATGTGTGTGTGAAATTGAAATGTGTGTGTATATACAGACACATGCCTGTAGTGTGTGCATTATATATATATATATATATACACACACACACACACACACAGGGCCAGATCCTTTACTGTTACACTGGTGTAACTAAGATCAGAGTCTGGCCCAAAGTGTGCATCTTTTGTTTTAAAAGGGCATATATATATATAAAGATATATATACTGTATTAATGCAATGGTTACCTTTAGTTTGCAGGAACAACTTGTATAACTAGAATTCTATGGTGGTTAAATCCAGCAAAGGGGATTAAAAAAAAAGATATGGATAAATTCTGGGTATAAATGCTCAGACTAAAAAAGGCAGTTTTGCACAGTGCTTTAGTCTTGCACTAGTTTGTTTCTCACTTGCAAAAAAAAAAAAAAAGGAAGAAAACGTTTCTTTTATGGGATGAAGTAATATCAGATTGTATGTTTGAAAAGGTACCAGCAACTTCTTTGAAAGAGAAAGATATGAAAAGGTGCTGTTTAATCATACAGTTCTCTCTTTTTATACCCTCAACTTTTCAGTTGTATCTGCAAATTCCATGGTCCTATCAATATTATCCTCCATGTTATTAGTAATATTTTATTCCTTTTTGTTAATGGCTGATAGCCTTCTAGCAGTGTTCACTCTAACTTTACACTTATTTAATGCTCTTTGTGGTCATTAAAATGACAACTTTATATGTAGCACTTTATTGCAGTAAGAAGCAAATGTGGATTGGTTGTATAACCTTTGTTAATCTTAAATTGCAAACAGTGATCTTAAAGAAAGAAGAAAAAGCTTTGGCTGAAGATCTCTATTTCTTAAGATAACAGTTTCCAATGCAAAACAGGCAGAAAAATCAGGAGTAAATGATGTTTTCTATTGAAATTTGAAGTATAAAGTATTAGATCTTTAAAAATTATTTATCACTTAAAATCAGTTGATTTACAAGAATGCTTTCTTACTGTGTTATTGTTTTTCATGGTATTGGCATTCGATTTAGATCTTTGTTTCACCATGTGTTTAGAGATCTCACTAGCTGTCTTCAGGGTTTCCCCCAGTCAAGCTTTAAAAAAATAGCCCTAATCAGATTGAATTTTCTGCCCCACATCTTCCCTATCTGAAAGCATCCTCTCCCACACACATTTAAGGGTCTAATCCAAATCTCCTTGAAGTTAACGGGAAGACTCCTAACAACTTCAGTGGGCTTTGAATCAGACCTGTGGTCTATGACTGTACCAAAATAAGGCCCCAATTCAGGAAAGCTTCCCCGTTCAGGAAAGGCTCTTAGCCATATATTTAATTTTAAACATGTTCTTAAATTCCATTGTACTTAAAGTCAAACCTGTGGTGAAGTGCTTTCCAGAACCAGGAGCTAAGACATTAAGTCATTAAGCTCAGTTGTAAGTTTTCACACTTTTTAATGCATTGTTAATACATGTTAAAACATTGGAAGCTGTCTACAATGAGAAAACACAGAATGTGAAGAACCTAATATTTTAGCAGACTCTAATATAACAATTTAAAAGTAAAGTAATAATGACAAAGGTAATAATGCACCCTATTGTTTAAGTTCCATCAGATATTTTTGGTTCTATGGCATGTGGCTATTCTAGTTAAGCTGTTAATATAAGTCATCTGTTCCAAATTTCTGTTAATAGGCAAAGCAAACAATTCACGCCCGGTTTATCATATTATTGCACCTACTTATCAAAACTCCCTTTGACTTCATTGGCAGTATTGACAAAAAAGAGAGTGCTGAATAGGCACTAGTAGGCATTAGTAACCCTTTCAGAATAAGAACTGTTAAAAGGTGAGTTTCTTTACCCCACGAATTATGCAATCTGCATTTCAGTTAATACAACTGTTACAAAAATATATTCATAGTGTTTGACTCACCTACCACGATAGAGCAGACACTTTAAAAAAAAAAAAAAGAAAGAAAGAAAGAGAGAGGCCTATTTGTGCATCAGCGAGTAAACTACAGATGTATAAGAGTAAAGAAGTAGGAGTGTTTAAAGAATATTTTCTGTAAACCAAATTGCAATATGAGGTTGGAACTCCCAGAAATGAGTGTTATGAAGCTGTCAGCAAATTAATCACGTGTTTAAGTTTTCCACCATACCTGTATTTGAATGACAATAACATTTAATGTAACTGGGCAACTTTGTTTAGCACTTTGGAAAAAAGACATTTAATTCTTTCTGGTAAATTATAAAAGTTTTCTGAGTGAGAAAAGATGTATTTGGAAGTGTTTTATTTTTTTTAAGAAAAATATACAGTATTTATCAGAGCCCTGGCATATACAATATTGGTTCGCAGTTCCAGGCTAATGAAAGGAATGTTCTCCATAGATATCTCTTACCTGTTAAAGACTAAAAGTTCTGGTAAACTTCCACCACCCCAAAACTGATTTCATAGCTGTTTTCACTACGCATTCTTAAATGAAGGTTGACTTGGTTTTCCGTCCAGTAATTCAGTTAATGTTCTCAGCACTTTCTTTCTTTTTCTTTCTTCTGTCCTTTTTTACTTGTATTATGTTCAAATATCACACTGTCAAGGTTTGTGTACATTAATAAAAATTTGTATTGTATAAAGCTTTTTGCATTATAAGGCTGTACAGGGTCATTTTGACAGTAACTGGTATATTCCTTTGCATCTTATTATGTTGCATTGCCAATTTCTAGTGTATCCAGTTTGGAAGTACAATATACTCTAATTAAAAAAGGTTGGCTATACGCTGGTTTCTTTTCTTTTCTTTTTTTTTTCCCCCCCTTCCTCTCCATTGTTTTATTAACTAACCTATATATTTAAGGATTTTTTTTTAATGTTGATAGGGAAGCATTCCCAACAGGAGTAACAGACATGAAAAGATAAGTAAGACATTCTATTCACTTTTAACCATGGAAAAATCCTGCATTTTTTGGCAATTCCAGTTGTTACATTTTATATATTTCTTGATCAAAAGTATGAAAATGTAAAGAAATTAATAATTGATTATTTGGCCTTCAGCCATACTTCCTTGTTTTGTAATCTTTTCTAATCTCACAAATTTAAGCAGAGTGGGCCTGTTTAGTACTTGGACAGGAGATCTCTAAGGAGTCCTTACATACTGCTTGAAGTGGTGCTTCGTGATTCAGGGTGTACTTTTTCCTTTGATTCAAAACTGAACCAATGCCCCATTATGTTTTTAAGAGGCATACCATATGGCTGAAAGTGCTGTCTTTCAGATGAGATGTAAGCGAGGTCTTGACCTTCTGAGGCATTGTAAGAGCTAAAATGTAATCCTTACTTGCTAGCCAAATGAAAGTTTATGTAACTACATTCCATCTACCTTCCAAATATTCCCCCTGTAATTATAATTGAATACAGCATTCTTCACTTACTTTCCTAAAGCTAATGTGTAGTATTGTTGTGCACTGTTAAATAGCTGCTGTGTTCCACCACAGATAGGGCTATATTTTAGTAGGTAGGTCAGTGATCTTTAAATACAATTTGCATATGACGTTCCTTGTAAAGTACTGTGAGATCCTTCAGATTGACTGTTGGATGTATAAATGGAAGTCTTACTGTGACAGCCACAACACAGAATTTAATAAAGGTTCCTCCTACTATCTGTGTATAAGTATGAACAATTATTCATGATAGTCTTAAGGTAAATTACAAAGAAATAGTGTCAATGACAAAGAGATTAGATCAGATTAGATTATCATAATGGTCCCTTCATGCCTAAAAAGCTATGAAATTCTGATTTATAACCAGATTCTGCCACCCGTACTCATATTGAGTACTATCTTTCTCCACAGGTAGCCCAACTGAAACCAGTGGAAGTAATTGTGGAGTAAGGTGCTACATACTGTGAGTAAAAATGGAAGAATCTGGCCCTTACTATTCGTTTAGTACATTGGTGAAATAATATGAATTTTTCTGTCATCCAACACAGCGTGTATGTTTTGTCAACGCCTTGTAAAGATCAACATTAAAAAAGGATAATGCAATTAAGGCATTCAGATGCACAGGAGAGATGGAGAGAGACGAAACATCTACGCTGATCCAAAGGTCAGACATAAATTGCCAAAAGTCATGGAGGTGAGGGCACTAGTTATCAAAACAAGAGCTTGACACTTTAAAATGAAGTTAGAGTAGAATATGGAACCACTGTAATGAAGGAATTATCTTATTCATACCACTCTTCAGTGCAAATCAAGACATGGTATAAACTTCTAATCAGCAGGAGAACTCTTGGTTTTATTCCTAGAGCAAATATACTAATCCTTGGATACCATGCCGGCACCTAGTAGTAAATATGACAATGCTTTATCATGCTTTTTCAGTCTTGTGTTGAATCCTGATCCTGCATCAGCTGGCAACTGGTTATGTTCTAGGAAAGGTGCTTCTATGTCTTACATGGCTCTGGCTGCATAATCAATTATGTTTGAGAAAAGATTGCCTCGCGCTCTCCACTTCAATTGTTTCTATAACAAAGGAAAAGTAAAACGATATTCTTCTTATACTTTGCATTATAAATATTAATAAATCTGTATCAATAGTAAAACGATGGAAGATAAACTAGACCCTAAGCAGCCTCTGAAATATCTTTCATATACAATACCAGAGACTGATCTACTAGACCCTCCTTATGTCTTAATCCCTCCCTTACAATAAACATTTTGGCCAGATCCTCAGCTTGATTAAATTGTCATAGCTTTACTGGACTAAATGGAGCTGTCACAATTTCCCCACCTGAGGATCTGGTCCTATTGTGTAATTGAAACAAAGAAAGAAAATCCTATTTGTCAGGTTTGACGTATTAACTAAAATGACAACATTTAGGTCCTAATTAGAGATGGGACTAAATCAACCCCATGGGTCCAAAATTCCACAAGCCTTAGGATCCCCCTCAAATTTGTGACAAAAGGGTTTTACAGATGACTAACAGCAGAGTCTATAGCTTACCAAGCCACACACTGATTAGTATACATACATACAGTACATAGGTCTATTACAGGAATGGGTGGGTGAGGTTCTGTGGCCTGCAAAGTGCAGGAGGTCAAACTAGATGATCATGATGGTCCCTTCTGGCCTTAAAATCTATGAGAACAGTAAACATTCAAATAGTAAAACTAACAAAAAATAATGAATCCAATTTTGGTCAGAGAGAGAGAGATTGGACTTTTCAAAAAGTGACATTTGCATATATAGAAAAGCTAGATCATTCTGAACCATGTACTGGTTGATTTATGTTATTAAAACTTTATTAAATTAGTTTTCCTGGCATGTACAGAATACATGTTTATGCGGTGATATAGAGGCTTATTGGTACTCAAATGGGATGATTCCCTCTCAATTAAAATTAGAGGAAGCAAATACATGATGGTATAGTATGAAGATTTTGTGTATTCTGTATATGCCTCATATATTACAGAGAAGGTATTTTAGAAAAGTTTGAGAGTTTTAAACATTTATATTGGTACTATTTCTTGTAATCCTCTACCTGTAAGACTGTAAAACCAAGTGCCTTAGTCTCCAGCAAATCAACAGTACAGTGCTCCAAAGGAGACATTTAAAAACCTTCTAACAATATCCTAAAATAACTTCTCTATACCCATACCTAAATTGATGCTAACTATAGAGATTTTTGTAGTAGATTATATCAGTTGTGCATAGCTATATTTATATATATATTGAAGTTTTAAAATATCACTTGTCCCTAGTCCACATTACAATAACTACAGTAATATTTGGTGCTAATTAGCTCCCTTGTTGGCAAATCTCAGTAGAGTGGCTAAAGACTGGTGGTGGAAGTAAGCATCTCACCCCTAGAAATGGTCCCTTCTGTTCAGAACTAAGGGACAGTATGCAGAAGGTGGCAATGCACCTTTCAAACTGAATCTATCCTGTGGGCTAATAAAGGAAGTATTCCCCAGGACTGTCAATTAAGCATCCTTTGCAAACACTTAATTCACTTTTTTAAAAAGTCAACTGTACTCCACACACTTGACTGGCTGTCTAGTACAACATGCTCCCACAAGACAGGAATCACGTTTTTTTGACCCATGTTCATTTTTGAGCTTCCCATACTGACAGGATTTTTTAGTTAGTATTTTATTAATACTTAACTTGTAATCAGCCCTTGTCATCTAGAGAACTCAAAACACTTTACAAAAAGAGGTGTCAATATTATTATACCCTCATTAAGTATTAGAGAAGCTGAGGCCCAGAAAGGTGAAATGACTTGCCATAAATCACACAGTAAGCCAATGAGAGAGACAAGATGGGTGAGGTAGTATCTTTTAATGGGTCATCTTCTGTTGGTGGAAAGTACAAGCTTTTGAGCTACACAGAGCTCTTGTTCAGGTTTGGGGAAAGAAGCAGAGTGTCTGTCTTCTGTTCCTGAGAAAGAGCTCTGTGTAGCTCAAAAGCATGTAACTCCCACCAACAGAAGTTGACCCAATAAAAGATATTACCTCACCTACTTTGCCTGGGACCAGCACGACTGTAACAATACTGCAAACAACAGGTCAATGGGAGACAATCTTCCTAGAAAATTACCATGCTATCTGTTTTAAATACACATAAAGCAGTCACCATTGTAATATTATAAAATAGATCATAATACAGAAATATCTGTTCTATTTGTATAAGAAATACCTAGGGAGTAACAGTAATATTTACTTGCCAAACATCTGTAAAGATTTTAATAGCAACTACTGTCATTGTTCTACCACAATATAAATAAAACTCAAGTTTGACGCACATTCTCGTTCCTCTGCAGATTTAAATAATCTTCCACCACTTGCTGTACTGAGGTGATTTAGGGGCTCATCAATTCCTACTCAAGTCAGTGGAAAGATTCCCATTGACTTGAACAGGAACTGGATCACGCTCTAAGAGCTGTGATGAAACTCAGTAGCTTCAGTTCACAGTTGTTTCAAATGAGGACCTTTCCCCAGTTTCCTCTGGGTTTGCACTTACTGTGCCTAAAATATCTATGCAAAATTTAGCTGAAATTGCTAACTTTCAAATGGCATGAAAATCATGTGGATCTGTGAATCTCACATCCTTTTGGTATGAAACCAAAAATCTGCTCAGGTCTGCTCAAGCGTCACAAATGTTTTCATAAATCTAGGCTAAGTTTTGAGCTTGTATCTAAACCCAGTAAGAGCAGGGTTTTCTTTGGCTTGTGGTCTTGTTACAAACATGTTGCACAGCTTTTGGGATACTAATACTATATAGGCTAGCAACTAATCCAGTTATTGGATATATGGCTATGTATCATGTAAATCCAGCTGTTGTGCTCGCATTCATGTGCACAGCAGCTGATTTTTATAAGCTGCATGTGCAAACATCTATAAGAGGGACTGAATCCCATGTGTGCCTACAGTACAGTAAAAGTATTGATGAAATGCAGCAGTACTGAACTATCTTATTCTTCAGTCTGCTCACCTACTTTCACATAATCAGTGACAGCTTCCCATTCTTGGAAGCTTTCGTGCTTCTGATTCTCCGCCCCCCTTTTCTCAATTGTGTCTAAAAAAGTCTCTAAGGAAAATATGGTCCTCAGACTAAGGATGGAGCTACTGAAATGGTAGCCCACATTCCTGTATTGTCCTCTGTAATACAGAAACCTTGTGTTCCAACTATGCTTTCATTTTAAAATCTATAAAGGTAATTTCTGTCATGTACCTTCTCTTCCAGCTTTCTTCAGCCAGTGATTCATTGAAACGACAAACTCAGGCTTATTACTCTGCTGGGACGTTGCCTGTTTTAATAAAACATAGCAAAGTGCTCTTTAGCTCTGATTGCTGTGCTCATAGTCCCCACACTGATGTTCTTTCTGGCCTGATGTGACCAGTAATGCTAAAAGGGTCTCCTCACTTTGTGGCTGGCTAGACAATAGGTAAGGACTTGTGAAGTTTGCTATTTTTGATTGAAGCCTGGAATCTTCAGCCAAGGGCTGGAGCAAAGGATATGATTTTAAAAGGGTTTGATAGACTATCCAACTGGAAGTTTTACAGAAGCATTTGCCTCAGTCAGTGGCAATTGACTAGGTTTTAAAACCTATCACATACTTCAGCATTTAGAGGTGCCAAAAATAGGGGCATATTTTCTATAATTTCCCCTTCGCTCTTGTGCTCACTTCTATAATTATAGTTTTGAAGGTGGTCAGGCTATTCTGGTGCACTTTGGGAGACCCACATTTTAATGATAAATCCTGGGTTCAGGTGAGTGTAGGCCTAAGAGGAAAGGCCATTTCACTATATTATAGCCCATCAGCTGAAATATTAAAGTATTCGTAGTGATTGCATCACAGTAAAAAAACCCAACTTTCTGTCCTTCATTAATGTGGAAAAAACAATCCAAGTGGACAGTAAGTTCCAAGGAGGGAGATCTAGAGCAGCCATTGAATGGATGTAAGGCAAAAAAAGCAATCTGGGATTCCTGCAAAAATCATTCACTCTAAAACAAGCTGAAAAATGAATGCAGAGACTTCTGCTAGATCCGGCAGACTAAATTATTATTAAAAACAGATTAATTTGCATAACTATTGTTTGAACAAATAGAATTTTTTTCAAATATTTAGATAGTACAATATTCAACATAGAATTGTAGTGCATTATAGCTAGGAACAGTTGCTCTACTAGTTATAAACCATAGTATCTCTTGCGGAATAATATATTTTTTTAAAAATTGGTATGAGTGTAAATATGGACAAATATTTGCAGGAGTTATAGCTCCCAGAACATGATGCTGTGGAATAAAGCACTAAGCATATATTGTTGTCTGTCACTCAAACAAGAGACATTTCTTAAATGTAACTGAATAGCTCTTTTCTCTTGTGTAACTAGACTGATTGCATTCTGAATATTTATTAAGCAATCATCTTTAAGGCTTCATTTTTGTGTATCTAGCTAGCTATTTCTAATGTGACTATATAAGTAGAACTTAATGAAAAAGCTAAACAAAATGTTAATGTAATAAGTAATATGTGCTATCTTTTTAAGTGGGCATTTCTATTAAAAATAAATAAAATCCAGTTACATGGTGATACAGTGCAGAGATCTCATTTTCTCCAGTCAAGGTTTATTCTTATTCAAAAAGTGACAGATTTTGTTAGTATATAGAATATAGATATTCAGGCCTGCCTGTAAAGGCCCATGTTTTGTAAGTATATCCTTATCACGGAAGAAAAAGAAAAGCTGAACTCCTCCAGCATATTCAATCTTTGGAGAGGATAGTGGAGTAGCAGAGAATTATAACGGAGAAATCTGTGCTGGCTGTAGAAATCGCTGATTTAAAGGCACACGACGCTGCACGGACAGAGGAGTCCTGTGAGGCAGTTCGGCAGGAGAGGGATGAACTGGTGGGGAGAGTAACAGACTTAGAGGATGAACCGTATCGATGTAAGCATGGGGATAATGGATGGGGGGGCCTTGAACCATCTGCCCCATCAATGGTAGTGAAGAAAATGCCCCTTCCCCCCTACCCTGAGAAAACAACATACCCACCCCTGCCAGTGGACGTTGTAAGCTGGCGATCCACTGTTACAGCCCTTCCGAGAGAGGCCATCCAGGAGGAACTGTGGGAGGTGAGAATAGTACCCCCTGTTGTGGGTTGGGGGAACCAGGTCCCGCAAGTAATAGAACAGGAAGAAATCTGCCCCTTGTCCCTGAAGGACCAGGAGGCATTGCTGGGCCAGCTGGGAAAGGTGCCTCAGGATGACTGGGATCGGTTTGTGCTGTGGCTAGTGGAGGTGGGCAGGGAAATGGAGGGTCTAACTCATGAGGACCAGGTGATGATATGGCATAGTTTTTTTGGGGGACGGTACCTTGGGAATTGATGTGGCAGGGCTGACGAACACATTTCTGATCCTGGGATAGGTGACAAAACAATTGTTTGGGGTGTACCCTCATTGTGCTGGGATGAATAAAATGAGGGGAATCCCAGGAGAGACAGGGCAGGGTATCCTCATACAGGCATGGGCATGGTGTTGGGAGGATCTCCTGAGGGACCTGTGGGTGATGCCCCAGGAGGGAAGGATGGGACCTAATGTGGGTGTAGAGCTGCTGGAAAAATGGCTAGAACTGAGTGACCCACAGTTTTCAGGACATTTGCAACTGCAGCACCCCAACCCTGTCCCCAATCAGCTACCCCAGTTTCTGGAACAGGCAGACGTGGAGGCAGATGCATCAGAGGGGGGAACCAATCCATGTTATTACCCCGGATGGACAGTACAGGGTGGAAAGGGATGAGTCAGCTCAGAGGGGAGGACATAGGGGGAGAGGCTGTGGCTTTGGGGGGACAGTCAAAGACGAGCAGACAGCAATAAAACAGGAAATACCGAGGCTTCAAGCTATATTGGCCATGCAGGATGTCACCAGATCAGAAGGGGTGTTGCCCCAGAGGCCAGGGCACTGGTACTGCCTGAAATGCCAGAGACAGGAGTGTTTTCAGTGCCAGGACTCCCGGCTCTCCTCCAAACCAGTGGGAGGGACAGCAGTGGGTGCCACGATTTAGGGGTGCCCTGGGGTGTCCTCAGTTTGGGACAGAACGCATCCGGTTGCCCCACGCTCCAGGGAGCAATCGAAGGGAGTCCTATGAGGGATTTTTTGATAGACACTGGAGCAGCCATCAGCTTAACCACATGAGGGCAGGGGAGACCCACAGAAGGAACTGTGAAAATTGTAGGAGCAACAGGAGGGGAGAGACGATTAGCACTGAAGCAGGGATGGATTAAAGGAACCTGGGGAGAAGGGGAAATTATGTGAGGTTGTAAGGAGAAGCTCAATTTGCTGGGGGGAAGGAGATTTACATAAGATGGGACTTGTATTGGATTTGGCTAACTGGCTGTGTCTGCGGGGACAGACTCAGGATGGACAGGGCTATACAATTCCTATGGGGATGGCCACTACGACCATTAAAGCAGCATATGCCCTCCCACCGCCCCCAGCAGGGTGGGAACACATCCCCGTGTGGCCTAGGGATAGTTTGGATTGTGGTAGGGGCAATATGGAGGTATTACTAGAGAGAGGGAATCCTCCCCCACAGATATAGTATCCTGTCCCTGGGAGGCATTGGCAGAAATAGGGGCAACTACTGGGGAAGTGGAATAGAGGGGACTGATTAGAGCAGTTGCAGCCCCTTGTAACGTTGCTGTGTGGCCAGTAAGAAAGTCAAACGGCACCTGGCGCCTTACTGTGGATTACAGGGCACTGAATGCTCTGGCCAATTCCCCAGCACAGCAGAGTGTGCCTGTAGCAGTGTTAACAAGAAGTGGGGTGGACATAGACTGGGGATGGCGAATTTGAGAACTGCAGGAATCTGATCCAGGACTGAAAGGCATCACAAAACTTGGGGACAAACATGTGCCAAAAGTGGAACTAAGGGAAGGTATTTGGTGTGTCTTAACAGCCAAGGGACCAGTAATGCTGTGCCCTCAGGGAAGCTGGGGGGCTTTCTTAAGCTGGGTGCATGAGAGCTTGGCAGGGGGACACCCTGGGTTTGAGGCAGCATTGGGAACTTTGAAAAGGTTGTGCTGGTGGCCAGGAATGGCAGCCGATTTAAAGTCACACTTGGAACTTTGTTTAGATTGCACTAGGCACAATCCACCTCACAAGGTGCTAAGGGGAGATTTAATGAGGCAAGCCCCCAGGGGACCTTGGGAAAGAATACAAATTGACTACACAGAACCGCTACCACCAGCTCAAAGGGGAAATGAATTCATGTTGGTGGTGGTAGATGCTTTCAGCAGGTGGGTGGAGGTGTTCCACACAAGGCATCAAACCGCCCGGGTAATTGCTGAAAAATTGGAAAATGAGGTATTCACTCGTTGGGGGGTCCCAAAGGTGATTGACTTGGACCAAGGAGCTACATTCTGGTCAGACCTGTTGGGAGAGCTCTCAGCGCTCATTGGAATCACACAATTGTTCCATATTGCTTATCGCCCACAGGCTGCAGGGCAGGTGGAACGCATGAACCGTACTATCAAAAGTGAACTGAGAAAGTGGGTGGAGATGGGGGGGGAATCTGGTCACAGTTACTGCCCTTTGTCTTAATGAGAATAAGGGCACAGGAATCAAAGGGCACGGGATTCTCTCCATATGGGGCTCTCAAGGGAAGGCCCATAGAACGGTGGGAAAACCTACTTACCCCAGTGCCTGGGTTGGTCAGCACACACACCCTAACACAAGAGTGGGTTTTAACCCTAATCGACCATATGAGACAAGTACAGCAGGCAAGTGGCCTGACGAGATGAGTGAGGAGCAGCAAAGGTCAAAGCATGGTATGACCTGCCTGGAGAGCATGATCTACCCATGGTGGGATTCCAGGATAGCACCATCCATTCCCAGCTCCCAAATGGCAGAGGCCCCTAACTGGTCCTGGACCAATTAGGGCTCAGTCTGCTGCTATTGGGCCCAGATAATGGAGGGCAGGAGTGGGTTCACTGCACACAAATAAAAAGGTACCAAAAAGGGGATTGCGAAAGGGGACACATAAATTATGTTATGTATGTGTTACAGGGCAAACAAAAAAAAGAAAAAGAAAAAAAATTGGGGATTCCCTGGTCCTGGATGGCGCGATCATTGCTGCTAATCACACTAGTTACAGTGATAAAGTCCACTCGAATTCCATGATAGTTTCTTGTTTCTTTATGGCTTGGAAAATGCACTGTTTTGTGAAGCCTTTTTTGAGTTTTTTTGAGTTGAGTACTACTCTAAAAGTAGTAATCCAGTTGATGTAGTATGATCAGAGAAGGGAAAATTAACCTGCAAGTTAGCTTCTCTGAAGTTATTATTTCACTTGACAGGGCAAGTGGGGAAGCAACTTCCACTGAGACTTGGGAAGTAAAAGCTTTTGATTACTTTCTTTCTGATCATACTATCAAATAAATACATTTCTAGCATAAACTATACATAGGTGATTGGAAGCACTTTGCTTTTGAGATACTGGGTGTCTGTTCATGATACCCACCTACCAGTGCCCCAGAGCACAAAAACTTAAGCAAAGAACTTCCTTAGCTCTCCATCTCACAGTAAACGTGTAAGACTCAAAACCAGGAATTCAGTCAAATTTTATCTTCAGAGAAGATAAATCATAGGTAATTAATTGTCCTTTCCCATCCTTTGATCACACACATCTACTCCTCCTGCTTTGTTTAGGTTGCTAAGACACCTAAATTTACTACACTACAATATTTCCTTTATTTAGCATAAGAAATAATGCAAATACCAGATTAAAGTTAAATACCATAGTGTAGTAAATCACTTTGCTTTTTTATTTTAGTGACAACATCTTTTTTTTCCTTCTCTGCGAGAAGATGGCTTCAAAGAATCCTGGTCAGAAGGCAAAACAGAAAATAAAGAGGTATCTTTTCTGAACCACAAAGATGAATTTACTAAGAACTCAGTCCATGAATTCTTAACTCTTGGTATTTTAATCTCTCTTGGTGTTTGCTGGATCCCTCAATTTCTGGAAAACGTGTGTATATAATGGAATATATTTTAAAGATTAGATTTTTTTATTTGCTTTTTATATTTTAACTGCTTCTACATTAGAGATGAAAAGGAGAGATTTAACTTCAAGTTTAGATTAAGTTGATTGAAAGTGTGTTTCATGACTATAAGACAGATTTAACTAGCTTGCAATGTTGAAGTTCTATTAGTGCAAAAATCTGTATCTTGTATCTATAGAGCATCAACCATAGTATCTGGGTGCTCTTAGTCTTTGTGTATCTTTACATCTGGATCAACCTCATTTAGCCTCACTGTGATGAGACAGACCCCAAAAACATAGTGTAAATCAGGAAGTCGTGGGATTCTGACCTAGCACTTTATACTGAAGTGCCACTCACATTTGTGAAGGAAGTTCTACATATACTGGAGGGAAATCACAAGCATTTTGATGGGGGACTGGTCAGAAACCTTATCCAACATCATGATTTTAAGTAGCAGGTGATTCATCATTATGCCCCTTATCATCTCCAGCAGTTGTACAGAAGATTGCAACAATCTGATAGGTGTCCCTTGCTGTCAAGAACTTTACCTTTGCCTGGAATTCTAGCACTGGAGAAAGGTCTGTCAGAATTTGCAAGGTAGGAGATTCTGACACACAGTAAAGTTGAAGCAATTGCAATGTTAGTAATAGGCAGGTGGCTCACCTTAAGAAGGTGCAAAGAGATGGTCAGGACAGAGATAAGCGCTGAAGGGCTTTGTGAAAGTGGGATTTGTTGATGTTTATTAATAGCAATGTCCATTATGTCCTAGTCACTTTCCAAATACTTAAGAAGGATGGTCCCTGCTCAGAGGAGCTCATAATCTAAAGCTAGACAGACAAGTAAACAGAGGCTAGGAAATAGGGAACCAAATAAGCGATTGCTATACAAATTAACTTGATTCACAGTAAACAACATGACAAAAGTGGGTCTTTAAGAGGGACTTAAATATGGACAGGGTAGGGGCTCTGTGGATCAGTTCAGGAAGGTCATACCTAGAGTTGTGCAAATAACTGATATTTTTTGGTTCATTGGCAATTCCAAAAAATTGCTTAGGGTCAAAATAAACATTTTTTAAAATAAATGTTTCATTTTGATTTTGAGCTTTTACGTTTTTTTAATTTTTTTTAATTGAAGGAAATTTTGAATATAAAAATCAAAATGTTTCAATTTTTAAATATTGAAATGAAACAATTGTGGGTTTTTGGAAAAAAAATTCTGACCAAAACAATTTGGTGACTTCTACATGAATTTGTAAAATGTGCCAGTTCACTTAAATCTGCATTTGTTGCTGAAAAAAGTTGGGTCAGAAACTTTTGCCCAGCTGTAGATATGCTGTGTACTGGAGGCTGCATGGAAGGCACAGATGTGTTACTAAGAGGGATTTGAATTTCTGCTTTCAGAGAAGATGGGTGGGTTTTGAGTAGCTCTAGTAACCGGGCCTCTGGCCTAGGTCACACAGGGCCTGTTCTAGAAAAGCTACAGAATGAAAGCTGCTTACATGACAGGTCTTTAACTTGCATGGTATAGTCTGCATCTTCAGACTTTCAGCTGCAAAATTTTTCATTTTCTCAATAGTTCTGCCCCCTGTCATGAAGTGGTGAAAAAAATAGGCTGAAAACCAACAGGGAATTTGAAACATGGAAGGTTATATTTTAGGGAAGCAAATGAGACCTCAGGGGAGTGATTCAGGGTTATACTCACCATTTTCATTGTCATGTTTTATCCAGTTCTGAGCTGCCTGGTGTGGCTTTGAAGCACCACAGTACATATTTTGATGCACCTGTAAAAAGATGGTAACAAATTATTGCTCCTTTTGCCATGGCTTCCAATCTGAACATACCACAGTGCATCACGTCCAAGTGTATATATTCAGATATACTGTGTGCTACTGTCCTAACAGTTCCACAGAGCAGCAGAAAACAGAAATGAGAGCACTGCAGTGATATGTGAAAACAAGCAAACCTGCTGGAACAAGGCAGGTTTTAGCATATGGGCTTGATTTTAAGAAGAGCTGCCTACTCACAACTCCACATCAGCATCCACAAGAGCTAAGGATGGCCAGCATTTCTGAAAATCAAGCCCACTATGTCTGAGTATCATTTATGATTAGCAGGGATAGGTTCTTTGACAGAGAGAGAGAGCATGTGTGTGTGTGTAGTTCAGCATGCACAATGAGGATAGGATGGTTGATCAAATGTCTCAATATCATGCAAGAAATACAGGCCACATTTAGGGATCAATCTGTCTCCCATGGAAATCAATGACAAAACTTCCATTGACTTCAGTGGTACAATAACTTGCTGTTAAAAAGGAGTCACAAAACTAAATTAATGAGGTGCATTTTGAAACTTCCAAATGCAATACTAAGACAGGCCAGATTAGAGGAAAAAACACAATAGTATTTAAAAGTGGTAAAGCATTATATCCATTTTAAAGGTGTTGCCCACTGGGAGCTATTCAGAGCAGGTCTCCAATGTTTTGACCTCTAATAGGTCTTGTTCACAAGTCATTGCCTATAGAAGCCCAGCTGGTATTCCTAATGAACACAATAACAGATCCAATTACTTCAACCAATAAGCGTTAAAAAGAAAACGCAGCATTAAAAGCCTTTATTGCTTAGTTAATTCAAATACATATATCTGCAGATATTATAATAAAGGGACGAGCACAACAGCCTTACCCTTTCACTTGTATTTTCTGCAGACTACACATGTTCTGTTCTTTAACTCTTTCCTCACAGGTTTCATTTTCCAAACCTTGTATCTTTGTTGCTTTCTCCTAAATTCTCTCTCCAGTTTGCCTGAAATGGGCTGTCCCAAAATGAATGCATTTGTCTAACTGAAGCCAAATCAGTGCTGAGTAGATTGGCTTAATTACCCCCATTTGCTTTATGGGTGTTTATATTATTCTTCAAGTAGGATGCAGCTCTATATATCATATGGATGTGTTGATGCCCTGTGCACGGGAGCTGGAGAACTTTGCCTAACAGCATCTGTAGGGGGTGCACTCACACCCTGTGGCCACAGTCCCTCCCCTGGCCAAATAAGGGTGGCACCACCCCAACGCCCTCAGTTCCTTCTCACTGTCCATGGCTAGAGTCGGAGCTCTGTGTGGTGTCTTCACCTCACATTTCCATTCTGTTTTCAGAGAACTTTGCTTGTATATAGTAGTAGCAAGGTGTAATTTAAGTGTTAGTTTAGTGTTAGTAGAGTAGTTGGCTGCCCTATGTAATGCCCTCACCAGGGTTCAAGCACTCTATATCATGTAGGGGGGCCATCCCCAACAACAACCCCCACCCGAGGTGCTTGTGTCTCAGTGAGGGACACATTAAAGAGAGGTTCTCCATTCACAAGTCATTCACAAAGAGGTCTCGGGGCAAGAGACTTGCGGCTGAAGCAGCACCTTCTGGAACAGGCTATGAGGCCCGCTCCAGCAGCGAGGCCCTCATCTGATCAGCAGTCATCTTCGGATCTAGCAAGTGGTGCCGCTTCGTGCTCAGGCTCTGGCATCTCCCCCAACAGAAAAAGTCTTTGACCCTCCTCTGATGCAGCGAGGCAGAGGTCCTATAAAATGAGTCAGGACCATTCCAAGGCAACCACTCCCCAAATATCATGCCATGAGCAGTGAGGGCCTGCATCATCGACTCTGGTTGCAGCCCAACATTGGGACCAGCGCCAGCCACCTCCATGTCTACAGCATACCAGGCAGCATGAGACCTTCTTTGCATCTCGATCCTGGACTATCCTCTAGTTCAGGAGTTCTCCAGTGCTACAGATTCTACCAGCTCATCCTCCATCGTGCCTCTGGCATCTTCTGGCCACGTCGCAGAGCCACCAGGTCCATCAGCACCACAGCTCGCACCACCTGGGCCTCAGACTATGGAGTCGAGGCTGGGCCTGGCACTGAAGGACCCCTTCATGCTGTGCATCTTTGGGCCCTGTCACTTTCATGTTAGCTTTTTTTCTGGATGGAACTAAACCTTTCCATTCCTCACCGGCTCGGTTTGTTTCATATGCAGACTGAATGAAGAGTCAAGCAGTCTCTTCACAGACCATCTGCAGGTGGGTAACTTCCCGTATCATGGCAGCATGAAGTAGCTCAGACTATGCCACCTCAAGAGGTAAGAGCTCATTCCATGAGAACTCAGGTAGCATTTCTAAGTGAAATTCTTATTGGACATTTGCAAGGCTGCCCTTTGGTCCTCTGTGCATATTTTTGCAAACCACTGTGCCATTACGGCTGCATTCAGATCAAATGCAGACTCTGGGAAGGCAGTCTTGTGATCTTTTTTTAAGTAGACTCCAAGTTCCACCTCCTCTTAGTACTTTTCGAGAGTTGCCCACAAGGAATACATGGCTGCATCTCCTCGAAGGAGAAAAAAGTTACCCACCTGTTGTTTTTCTTCTTTGAGATGTGATGCAAAGGGGTTGTGTATTCCATGAGACACTCTCCAGCCCCTCAGCATCAGGGTCTGTACTCCTGACATTCAGTGCAAAGGAACCGAGCGGTTTGGGGCAGCGCCATTCTTATACGACCACGTATAAGGGGCTACGGCTGCAGGGCGTGAGCACCACCTCTTGGGCTACTGCACACCCACATGGAATACACGTCTGCATCACATCTCAAAGAACAACAGTTACAGGTAGGTAACCGTTCTTTATAAATCTTGACTAGGATAAAATGCTGATGCCGTCTATTGTCAACACAAGATCTATAGATTCAAATGATCAGATACAAATTCACTTCAAATTCTGTACTTACTACTCGTTGCCTGACATATTTTGAATCCTCTCTGTAACCTGGAAATTCACAGCATTTGTCTGGAAGGAAAAGAAGACATGGAAGTCTTACAGAAAGTACAACGGTCAGTCCAAATTCTTGATACATTATGAAGTTGATTATCATGTTCAAGTTCAAGAGATGTTTGTTCAATTTTACAATACACAAATACATACAGAGAGGAAAATTAGGCTACCAAATTAAACAGTGTTTGCCCAGCTCATCCTCCAATATACCAAGTAATATAAATGTTAGTTACAAATATTTACATCTACTTTTTGAATGCTATTCATTTTAATTAAAACTGTATTGAAATAACTAGCACAAAGAAATAGACATGGAGCACAGAGAAAGAAATGTGGCTGCATAGCTGCCGCATAACAATGGAACATTACAACTCTTACTCTGACTTGCAAATTATAGATTATTAAAGACATTATAGAGTGACTCATTAATATAGCTAGAGCCCTGTGTTAGATCATTATCAATAATAAGCTGTAACTTTCTGCACTATATGACCTTTTTAAACAGCAGTGTAGTCTAGTGAGAGCCAGCAAACTCCTGAGCTGAACCTCCCAGCTCTACCCCTGACTTGTTGTCCCTTTACCCTCTCTGTGACTGTTTCCTCCCCTATAAAATCAAGGTGATACTTGCCTCCCTCACAATGGTGTGTAGTTAGAGATTTGAACAGCACTTGGAGGATGCAAAGTGCTAGATCAGTGCAAAATATTGTTACCGTTGTTTAATCCTGCAAAACTCAGCTATAGTTAAAGGTAAATAGCCAGTGTAGATGTGGGACCTGCCGTTCTTCAACAGCTGAGAGTTTACAGCCACTGTATTTGGCCATTGATGTGGCACTTTTCTTTAGTATGGTGGAAAAGCATCATGAATGGATTCTTTGGTAGTTCTAAAAAGACATTTAGGAGGAGACTAATGAAGGAGACTAACCATCGTAACTAACTAGTAACATTGCACTGCCAGTCAGTGACTTTAGCAATATAGTTTCTCGACAAAAACTTCACATTTTGTTCCCAGCTACATGCTGGCAGCTCCCATTGAAATGAATGAGGGCAATGTTTGGGGTAATGATAATGTGGCCCACACAATAATAAAGAATACTTGTAACACAGCAGTAGGCAGGCTTTGGGATGAGTATAGAACATATGGTACATATCCAAGTTACATAGTCTTTACTTTTCAATTGTTGAGTTACCATGGTTATAGGAAATCACAAAGAATGTTAAAGGTTTTTAACTAATACCATTTTAATACAGACCATTACACATGGATGATGATTGAGACAACAATGAATAAGGTATCCTTTAAATATTAGATCAATATCATTGTCTTCAGTCAAACTTCTCATGCTTAACTATCTTGCTGAATTGGCATGTAAGTTTGGAAAAAATGTGAAATATCTCAAAATAGAAACCAGGATGAGCATATTACCCCTACCAATAACAAACTTAACTTTTACCTTCTCAAACAGAAAAATCTCCACCTTTACTGTATCTCATTTTTCCTCAGCCTCATTACAGAAGTGAAGGCTAGATATTTGGAGTTTATGAACTATTGATAATGTAGATGGAGAGTTCTTATAATTGCCTTTCACAAGTTAACAAACAGCTTCAAAATAAAACCTACATTGCAGCTTGAACTCTGTCTTGCTGTAAAGGATCTCAGGTTCAATATATTTTTAATTAAGGTAATTTAATATATCCCTAATTTGTTGGCATGTCTCCGGTCTCTATATCTAGATCCCCAATCCATGAATTCTAACTTCAGAAATAAATTGTGTTAGAGAGTGAGGAAGATTTATATTGAAAGTTATGATACCACGCTGTAATTATGTGAGGCAGCTCCAGAAATTAATACTATACTCCTGTAATGGTGATCCCTAAATCTTATGCTGCTATTAATGAAATCCTGTGGGTGTTTTATTTAAAAGTAATGCTGATTACCCATGTATAGACAGACATACTAAAACTTACCGTGGTTTAAGTTTAGTAGGAGGAATAAATTCTAGCAGTTATTGTAGTCTGTGTTCAAAATTAATATTAAAATGTGTCTAATGACAGATGGCATTTAGTGATCTTAATAAACTGTGTCTGCAACCAATGTTGCCCTGTTCCCATGGGTGAATTAAGGCAGCATCCATGGATTTGAGACCTGAGATCAGAGGGGGGCCTGGGCACAAACTTTGGATCAATGGGGAATGTTACCCAGAAAGTGATGTAGGTAGCAATGGCTGGGCGAGGAGCCAGGACATTTCCACAGGTGGAGGGAAAAGATTTGATGGGGGGAGGGATTTTGGTTGGTTCAGATCCCAGTTTCTTTTAGTTTCAGTCCACTCCTCTGTACCCATTGTTCATGGGCCATTCTGCAACTGCTTGTCTTTCACTGAAACAATTGTTTATCTTTCCGTGGCAGTCCTGGATTGGTGGGCCAGGCAACTGGGCACTTGCCAAGTGGGCCATTTTCCCAGACCAGCTAGAGGGCATGCCCCGGGAGGGGCAGATGCATATGGAATGCTGAGAGGGTTGAGCTCCCACTGCCTGAGGCGCTGGCTAGCTGTGGCTGCTGGGCTGAGCAGCGCTGTTCTACAGCACCATCTAGGCGCTGCCTGTAGACACTGCAATCCAGGGCCAGTCATCCTGCAGCTGCTCCTGGCCAGCTCCCAGTTGCTCTATTATGGCCCCTCTTCTTTGCCTCCCATGTAGCTGAAACTTTCCCAGCGTTTTCACTCTCCCTTCAAACATAAGTCTCCCTCTGCCTCTCAATCAGTGTCATTGCTCCACCAGTAATAAGAATCTAGCAAACACAGAGGTTGTCAGATTGGCTAAGGTATTTTTCTTCAGAATAACTAGGTGCGTTAGATTTACCTTTGTCAGCTGCAGCAGTTGGTTTATCACTGTTGTAACAGCCAGGTATATAATGAAGCTGGTTTACCATAAACACTCTAGAGAAGACACAGTGGAAAGAACGTTTAAGTCTTTGATTGTAACATCAAACAAACGGTGGCTTTGTTTCTATAAAGCTTGTGCAAGATAAATTTGCAGCATTTTTACTGTCTCATTGCTCAGTTTTCTTTATTTACAAGAAGTTATGCAGGAGTTTTTTAACATCAGTTTTAAAGAGGTTCTTAGGCCATGCCCATCAGCCCAAGAACAGAGCCCAGTGATCAATCTGGTTTGGTATCCTGTCTCTTACGGTGGCCAATACAAGCTGCTTTGGAGGAAGGAACCTTTGGGAACTAAGCACCAAAAGGTCTGGTCTTTTCCCCTGGCACTTAGAATATTTGTTATGCTCTAGCTCAGTGATTCTCCAACTTTTTGTATGGGTGACCCCTTTCACACAGCAAGCCTTTGAGTGTGACACCCTTGCCCCCATGGGCGCCTGCCCTAGGCCTCCATGGGCTCCTTACTGCCCCTTTGCCCCTGCACTGTGCCCTCTTTGCCCCTAACCCCTGTACCCCTCCTCCTGCGCCCACCTGGGGCAACAGACCTGCATGCACGGAGCGGTTGGTATTGCTGCTCACTCCCCCCTTGAACGCTGCTCCTACATGCACCCCTAGGGGGCTGTGAGAGGGGAAGAGTGGAGCAACGTCAGGGCTCCCTGCATCCAGGTCACTTTCCCAACTTGGGCTGTGTAAGGGGAGGGCAGAAAGCAGCAGCTCATGATGCTCGCTTCACAACACTGCCCAGGTGGGGAAAGTGACCTGGATACAGGGAGCCCTGGCGTTGCTTCTCGCTTCCCCCACCACAGCCACTGAGGGGGACACGGAGGAAAATTGGGAGAGGGCGTGAGCAGTATCTGTGTATCATCACTCACCCCCTCCTTCCATGTTCCTCTGCCAGGAGGAAGCAGAGAGGCTCACAGCCCTGCACCTGGCCGGGGTCGAGGCTCACAGCTCACGACTCCCACTTAACCATGTCGTGACCCCCCCAGTTAGAGAACCAGTACTCTAGCTGGTCATTAAGGGATACCTTTTCAAAATGTTACGGATGTCCATGCTAGATCTGCAGAAGTTTAACAGGATTTGTGTGTATGTCTCTAGGAGCAGGTTCACAGGAGACAGTTCTTAACTCTCGGAGAGTGTTTGCAGCTGAGGATCCTGAGTCACCTCAGGATGGCAGGAAGGAGGCCCCTCTCTGTGGCTCATCAGCCAAGCGTGTCAGGTCAGCTGCTTAGGCACTCTTTTCCCCACCTCTCTCCTCAGCATTTCACTCCTGGCTAGTTTAGGTGGCTCCCTGCTCAGCTGGTTGACTACTGAAACAACCCCTTTTTAAATGCTTAACTATCCCTAAGGATTCTACAGGGAGCCTCTGTGGCCTGGAGTCATTTGACTTGGGGCTGAAAATTCCACTAAGCCACGCAGAGGTTTTGTGTTGGTGCACTCAGCCGACCAATGCCTAAATCCCTTTAAAAATCTGGCCCTAAGTGCCTAAAACATTTTTTGAAAATGGGAACTTAAATCAGGTGCTTTGGAATATTTTACCCTAATCTTGCTGTCTGGCACTGTGAGATTGAATAGTGATCTTTTACTACAAAACCCTGCCAGCCAGGGCAAGATACTCCACTGACAGAAGGGACAATGTCAGTGTCTGAATGAGAGTATTGTGATGCTGACAGCACTAGCTCTCTGTAGATTAGAAAGCCACCCCATTAACTACATGGTAAACCACTGTCCCATAGAGACATGATGCACTGACCAGCAAGCCTTCCTCCTCTCTCTCTCAAAGACAAAATAGAGAGTTATATTGGAAGCGTAGGGAATGGCGCCCATAGTTGAAGAGTCAACTGCTCATAGATGCATGTAGAAATACACAAGTTTCAGGTCCAAATATTGAGTGTGACAGGAGGATGCAGTGTGGAGAACAGTCCATGATATGAGGAGCAGAGTTATAGTTGTTTTACAATGAGTAGGGAGAAGGCCTGCATATGCCATGTATGGCAGGTGAGACATGAAAGCAGCCAAGATAAGTAACTGCTATTCTGAAAATAACTGAGAATTCATGACATTTAGGCATTTAAAATCTAACCTATAATAATGTAGCATATTTTACAGTGAAATCCTAGCCCCACTGAAGTCAGTGGTAAAACTCCCATTGATTTCAATGTGGCCAGGCTTTCACGCTCAGGGGAATACATTCTTACTCTTTACCCTGCATCATCAGAGATTTTTTAAAGGAACAACAGTGTATGTATTTCAGATCAGTGGTTCCATACTGGGACCCCCTTTTTCATATCGAGACCTTGCTCCCATCTAACTGTGGTCTCACTTAGCAATTGCCTAAGTTTGTGATATGGGAGTTCAGATCCCAATTGGCATGAAACTGCAGCCATCTTGGCCTTTCCACATTGCTAAGATACTGTCTTTCAATAGTGTATTTCTAATTAAGGACATGATTCATGTACATGTTTTGACTTTATCAGACATCAAATACTAACAGATGTTTTCCATCAGACCCAATGCTAATCAAGTATAAAAATGACATCACGTTCCCTCGCCAGCTTGCAAAAACATGCTATTATGGCAAACTAAATTTACTTCCACCAAGAAGTAGAGACACTGAACCAAAGGAGGCAACTTTTTTGACCTTCAAGTACTTTCCAAGATCTCTTGATGGATGGTACCTGTTTCTTGTTAGACTTGAATAAGGATTTCATCAAAAATAGATTTTTATAATAAGCATGTGCACTGCAAATGTTTCCGTCTTCTAGAATTGTGTGTATTTTAATACGCTAAGATATGCAATATCGTAAATTGTTCTTCAGTACAGCACTACTGCTAATTGCTGTTCTCCTAACAGGAGCCAAAAAGTGGAAAGGATAGAGAGAAGTTGCAGCCTGCCCCATCAACTCTAATATAATGCCTGAAATGTGAAAGTTCTCACTGGATCATTAAATTGATAGATCAGGTGTAGCACGCGCGCACACACACACCCTCTAGTTCTTTAACTTATAAAACAGAGCTAGATCTAGAATTAAAAACTGAGTAGCAAGGCACTGATGAAATGATTCCACTTTAGGATCCTGATGACATCATAAAGAATATGAGCCCTTGTAGTTTATGATCTCACTAGAAACCCTTGCTGCAGTTATTTCTTAGCTGTTCCCATTCCAGGACTGAAAATGAAGCGTAGCTAGCTTAATCCTGGGTCTTAAACAGAACCTGCCTAATTTGATTAGATAATCATTTTAAGGGGTATTCTTGATTTCTAAGATGCTCCTACCCATTTTCTGTGGCATTTCAGGTTTCATTCCAGTTCAGTATGTCAAACTGCTCTTAGAAGAGGTGAAGAATAAGAGAGGCTTATTGTAATAAGCCTCTCCTAACCTCTACGGAATTTATTTTTCCACTCCAAGAACTACATACTGTAGGCACCATTAAATAGGAATAAACCTTACTCTGGTGGATGAGGTCTATTTATCCTGGTAGGAGAGGAGGGTTTGGCGCTCCACCTCGTCAGCTCGGACAATTCCTTTTTTCCATAACCGGCAGAATATGTTGTTGCACAGTTGGCCTCTCTTTCAGCTTCCCGTCTCCAGGCTTCACCGGCATGGCGTTGGATTTCTTCAAAAGCTTGAGAAGAGAGAGGACTAAAGGGCAAAGGCAATTCAGGAGCTAAGAAGAGATAGCTCATCATGGATGCAACCCATAGAGTCTGAGCAGCAACTTTACATTACTTTAGCAATAATTTTCCTCTGCTGGTGAGTACTAGAGGTGACCAAGTCTAACTTTAGCAAGGTTAAGGAAAGGAAAGGGAAAGTGCTTTGCCGCTGTTGATAAAAGTTGCTAAGCAACAGGTCATAAAAACTCTGCAAGCACTACAATTAGTAAAGAAGAAAAAGTAATTAGAAAACTACAAACTGGATTTTTGTCTGTATTTATACACCCAGCGGGAGGAAATATTTAGAAATCTGACTTGTAATGTTAGGGCATCAGCGATGCATGCAGTGACAGTATGTTGTTCTCATTGTGTGTGTACTAGCATCATCAGCTATCACAGTCAATCAAAAGACAGGTCAGCTGAATAGTCTCCCTGTTTGATACTTGGTTTTAATTGTTTTTTTTTTCATGGCAAAAATGAGGAAGAAGCTAGTAAAAAGGCAGATGACGCTATGTAACAGGAACAAATATAGTGATACAAAAATAAGGGCCTTAAAGCAATCTTAAATTACATTTATGTAAAGAAGAATAAAGCTTTAGCTAATTACCTTACAGCAATAATGCATTAAGGGAGCATTTCCTTTACAATGTATGTGTTCCACAGTAGTTGACAGTGGAAAGTTTTTGATTTTTGTTACAGGTGAATAGACTGCATTTACTCAAACATCTAAAATCTGTGAGTACTTCAGTCTCTTTCTAGCAAGGTAGGGATTTTTTTTATCTCCATTTGGTTCCTAAAGGACAAATATTTTCTTTGCAGTTGTGCTGCTAGGTAAACAAACATCAAGGATTAAAACAGGTGTGGAAACTGAAATAACCATGCAGCCCAGAAATGAAGCATGTTCGCAATAGCTTACATCAGTCTCTAAGTGCTGGCAATCACAAAACACAACACAAAAAACAAAACCACAAAAATCCAACCACTACCATAACCATAAACGAATAGAGATTTTCATTTTAGTTACACAACATTCCCTTGTTTCAAGCTACCATGCATGTCATGTTGCCTCCTTATTTGTCTTTTTCTTCCTGTCTGTTGTTTAGCAAGATCATAACTTGTAAAGGCAATAAGGAACATGGTAGGTATAGTGTGTTTCCACTCTAAAATGTTATTTTCAGTTGTTTGCAACTTTTTTCTTTTTAAAAAAACACCAACCAACTTTTTAAGGGAACATGATTTAAAAATATTTTTGCAACATCTTCTGAATAGTAGATTTAGAATCTGAACATTTGGCAGGTAGAGGGTTGTCCACCTGTTGGTAGTTTGGTGAAAATTGGCTGTGAACTGTCAAAGCTATAAAGGTTTTAAAATATACTTGGTGCCTACATTCTGATTTTTTTAAATAAACATGCTCATGTAGCAATCTGCCAATGTTCTGACAGCATTGCACATCAATCCCCAGAGTTCATAAGGAGTGCTAGCTGCTTCCATCTTTGTGAACGTACTGAGAAAAGAAGCAGTGTTTCTGCCTCACTGCATGCATATATTATACATAAAAGCATTCTTCTGCTGCCTAGCAAATAGTGGCACATGTTCAATTTTATTTTTATAAAATAGGAATTTATTATTCCTTGTTATTTATTTGTATTACAGTAATACCCAGATGCCCCAACTGAGATCATGGCCCCATTGAATTAAAAGATCAGGAGGACTGCAACATCCAGAGCTGTAGGGCTACAAAATGGCCTGATAGAACATTGAGAAATGGTATGTGACATCATAATACTAAAAGGATGGAGTTAAAGTTATACACTCAATTTTTAATTTCCTGACTGTTACGTGGTTTGCTTTGCCAATTTTTTTAATCTAATTTTTGTATGAAATTATCATCTAACTATCTGTTAGGGAAAATGTATCCAAGGAAAGGGACTGCTATGGAAGTCAAACTATGTGAAGATCCATTTCTTATTCCAAGGGGTGATGTAGATTTCCTTTGAACGTCCATGAAAAATAGAACAGAAAAACATGAGGCAGTGCTGATGTTTACTACAGTGTGGAGGGAGCTAATACCGCAGCAAGACTAGGCTACTTTCTAAAAGCAAACATTAGGAAGGGAGTTCTTCAAGGTTAAAAAAATAATTTCATTTACATACAGTACCTTCAGCAAACAAAAAGGAAGTGACTCGGAGCAGCTTGTAGCACTACTCAAATAAGGAACGTACAAGAGGGGAAGACTTATTAAAGGCTGACAAGCATGTAAAACAGGAGGTAATGAATTTACAAAGGGCAAGTGCAGATTAGATAGACAATTTTTCCTTACACCAGTACGAACAATTTTGACAATGGAGCAGCCAACCAAGCATGGGTCACTGGCCCCTACCACTGAAAACAGAGATTAGATATGAAGAGAATAATCCATACTGGGAAAAGGGGGTTCAATTTGCTGAGGACGCTTCAGCTGCAGATTCCTTTTAGAGGGTTTGACTGTTTAGGTAGAATAGTTTTAGATTTTCCCAGGAGACTGAAAATGGCAGCCCTTGAGCACTGGGACATGAAGTCAAAAGGGGAACATTTTGTTTCAATAGATTAGCATGGATGAATTCCACTATTGTTCATCACATAGATGGTCTCGAAAAGTATCGAGAAAACCAGTCTACATGCTGTTCTCATCACTTTCTACATCAAGCCAGTTTCCAACTGAAAGTTACATAATGTATTAGTCCATCCACAAGATGGGTGCCCTCAGCTGCCCTAAAAGTTAGCTTTTAATCTGGTAGGTATGCACTTAGTCACACTTGTCCATACCTACAAAACCACATTTAGTAAATGAATGAAGTTCAGATCCAAATTTCACTGAATTTCAGGGGCTTTAAGCCATGGCGTTTGGTTTGGGGCATGCTCTAGCTGGTACACTATACTAAATTGCACCCATGTGAGAGGAAGCTGTGCCCAATGTGGTTGTTACATGAGAGGAGAAGGTTGATGTCATAGTAAAGCACTTGTGTTTCTGCCCTCCTCCTTGCTCCTTCAGGCTATGTCTACACTGGAGTTTTTTTGGTTCCCCCCTCCCCCCTTTTTAAAATAGTCATTAAAAAGTTAAGCAGCATAAAAAAATTAAGCAGCAATTTATAAAACTATGAACAATATGAAAAACTTGTTTTCTTTTAGAAACAGACCCAAATTTTCCAAAATTTAAAAGAAAAGGCTGATTCTGATTTCACATTCCTGACTACAAATGCCCATGGATCTCCTTTGTTCAGAAGGTGCTGCCACCACTGCTCTGATTCCTGTTCATTCCTCTGGCCCAGCAGCTAAAAGTGAGACAAACCAGTGGAACATTAAGGTTTTAAATCTTGAACTGAGTTGGGGATCACCAATAGTTGCTAGTTTCTCCCAGGCAGAGAGGAGTTAGCGAGATTCACACAAAGAGGGAGAATGCCCAATCACAAAAGGACAGTTCCTGTTGTGGGATGTGCTGTCAGATGCCCCGCCTGATAGCAGTAGAAATGTGGCCATCCACACTGAAGCTTTGGCAGTATATCTCTCAGAGGAAGAACGACAGGGTTAGTTCCTAGGAAGATAGCCAGGGAACAGGTAGAGGTCTCGGCTGAGTGTGCTACAGTACTCTGACATCTCCTTACATCGGTGAAACTCGGTGCCAGGGGCATAGCCTTCTCGCTGCTTGATCATTCAGGCCTGTTGCGGAGATGAGACAGACCGGGGAGTGGATCAGAGGGATGGGAAAGAGCGCTCTGACTCTCCTGGCTGTGAGGAAAGCGATGCCAACAAGGAGAATCCCAAGCTGCGTTTGCCAACTTGTTCTGACATGATCTGTGGCTATGCCTGTCTGAAAGGCACAGCTGCCATGCGAAACACCAAGCATGGATCCTGGTATATTGAGGCTCTCGCTTCAGTATTTGCAGAGGATTCCCAAAACATGTGGCTGACATGCTGGTGAAGGTGAGTAGATTGATCTACACTGGAGCTGGAAGGTACAATTTCCAGCCCCAGTAGACATACCCATGCTAATCTGATAGTGAACGTGCTACCACTAGAAGCAGTGGCATGAGCAGCAGTAGGGGCTAGCCACCCAAGTACATGCCTAGAGTTTCTGACAGTATCGTGCACAGGGCAGCTAGCTCTCATGCCATGGATACATTTCTATTTTTTAGCACACTAGTTTGATCTCATATATTACCAATAGTGGGTTAAGCTTCATTTAACTACATTAGTGGTTTTGCACCAGCATAACAAAAATCAATTACCTTAGTGCAAGATTTCTCCATCCAGAAACTGTCTGTCACCAACCAAACTGTGGTTGTCCTGCTGTTCAGTACTAAAATAAATACCTGAAAATTTACTTCAGTAGGGCTAGTCCTGTGAACAAATTACTCACATGCAAGTCTATCCTTTTTTTTTTTTTAAAAGAAGTGTATTGGAAAATAATGCAAAAGCTGTCACCTGACATGAGAACTAACTTTAATCCTGGCAATAAGAATTATTCATTGTCTAACTCATGCTACTTTGTTATATAAAGGATGAAAAGAAAAACTCCTAGTGTCTTCAAAAATCTAAAGGTAAGTTTTCTGAAGTAGCTTAGCAGTAAAGAAAAAGCTGAAGATCAAGAGAAATAACTATAGATGCAAAATCAAGTATGTCAGGAAAGCCAAGAAAACAAATCACAGCTTTTAATGTAATTCAAAACATCCATTTATCTATGCAAGATATGAAGAATTCTTCATAGAACGCCAACTGTTGTTTTATTGCTTTTTTCTGCAATCTCCAAAATTTCTGCCCTGTTTTCCAAATCGGATTTTAGAAGAAATTCTGTTTATTATTAAAGGATATCAAAATGTGCATATACATCTAGAACAGTCAAAGCATCTAACTAAGGTGAATTTAACTGGAGAAAGCCATTTTGTTTCGAAATTTAAGTTCTTTCATCCAGCCAAATGGCCTCAAACCACTATAGACACAGTTGTTTTTTAAAATATAGCTAATGATAAATATAAAGGCATCCATCACTAAAGAAACTCTTTCTATGATGTGGGTTCCAGTTGAAGTCTTATCATTAGCTATATTAAAGACCAAGTTACCTAATGAAATTTCACCTTTTGTTTTCTATTCAGGAGGCAGAAATCAAGTAGTGTCTCTCCTTATATCTACTGAATAAATATAGAACCGAGGCAAGGCTGCTTCAAACCTATATTCTATTTATAACACAAAGAACAGGTTCTGGACAGATGCTTATGCAGCACCCAATGCTTTTGCTGTCACTCAGTGAAGAGATGGGCAATGGTTCACACTGGCAACAGCTCTCCTGCAGCAGCTCCTGCTAAACCAGAGCTGAAAAGCTGTAGCATGGATAAACTCTAACAAGGATCCAACCCATGGGCATAAACCACAGAAGGCTCCAGCAGCAATAAGATGCATTATACCACAGCTATGTTTAAATAATTATTTTGTTGTGTACACAAGACTTTGGAGACATCTTTTAATGTGCTTACTGTGGTAGCGTTAACCGAATCAGAAAAATCTAAGTCTAAGTTACACAGGTCATGTATGCACTGTAAAATTTAAGAGTGATGTAAACAGACGTCCCTGCAGTAAAAGATACAGATGAGCTCACAAAGTTTTAGTTACACCTATCCTCGTTTTGTATGTTTATATGCTATGGATGGGAGTTTTGTTGGTAAATGTAATAGTGCTATAACAAGTGCTGAAACCTATTTGGAATGAAGGCAAACAAACTAGCTTATATGACAAACAGTACCCTAAAGTTACTTAAAGAAAAATGTACACTTCTAAAACTTATTGGAGTACTGTATAGTGAAGGATGTTTGTAAAGCTTTTAATGAGATTGTCATAGAAATTGTTAGAGTATAATTTGTAGTAGTCCCAAAAACTAGCTTTGTTCCTCATGTGTATTATCTTTGCCTGAATCAGAAAATAAATGTAGTCAAGGCATGATATGCAAGTATGTTGCAGTAATAATAATAATTTAAAGCCATGCTTAGGAAAATTGTTTTTAATGTTGAAATAATTGTGCAAATTGATCAATGACACAGTAGAACATGGCATTTTAGGGTCTGTCTTTGAATGCTTTCAGCAATAGGTCTGCTGCCACCCCGGGAGCCAAGACGCCATTCAGAACCTTTTCTTCTAAAAGTGGAATCTTATCCTTCACTGCCAAATGACTCCGGAAATGGTCCAGCATATTTTCTTGGATTAGATTCCACATCCACACTTTCTGCTGATTCTGTCGCTTGGTGATCAACTCACCACTTGTAAGCATGAGGTTGTGAAATTCTGTCATTTTATCCCACAAATCTGAAATGCCTTCTCCAGTTTTGGCAGAGATGCGCATTACCTGTTGGATTAAGAAAGACATTTAAAAAAAAACATAAGTAATCATTGGACTAGGGCGGTTGTCTACACCTGAGTTCTGCATCAGTTAGAGTCCACTAAAAATCACAGGTTCCAATCCTCGTAAGACAAACTCATACTGTAGATTCGTTTCATGCAGATTACTGTGTGTGTCTTTCTGATGAGACCTGAAAACCAAGTTTCTGCCACCTCCAAAACAATACTCTCATCCCACAGTACTTGTGAAAAAGAGGGTTTCGCCTAAGTATTCTTGAACAACGTTCCCCCTCTACTATCTGATGGCTAACACCCATAGCAGGGGCTGCACTTCAGTAATACACTGTGTCTAAAGTTTTATGATCCTTATACAAATTAACATATAAATATTAACTTGGGTAAAGTATACAATATTACTATTTTATTTAAAAGGAAAGTCAATTGGCTATTCTGGTAATCATATTTATAGCTAATACAGCATTAATATGAAACCCTCCATAATTTCAAATACTCCCATAAGAATTTATTTTATTTTAACATCTTTGTGTACATTGCTTTCCAGCCTATAGTGATCCATTTTCCAAACACCATAGCCATATGAAACAATAGCCTACTTAAAGAGAAAAGTGTTTTTATTCAATACACAGACAAAATACATGCATCTGCCAAAACCAAACAAACCACACTTGTCCATTTTTTTTAACATCTTTAGAAATAACATATTACAGGTGTTGTAAGGATGCTCACGCTGTAATATGGTAACGCTCCATTGATGAAAGACCTGATTACTATATTCCTGTATGATGTCTCTTGAACCATAAGCTTACTGTTGTAAGGACTGTTTTGTAAACTTCTTGAAACTTCCTAAATAAATAAAAAAGGATGTCTCGTTATAGCTTCTAGATCTAAACTTTTGCTTTCGTTGTTGCCAGTGCTATGGGGAGAGTATGGCTTCTGCTAGTTAATTTAAATCTCAGATCCCCTGTCAGCTCTCCTGGTTTGTGGTTATATGGATCTCTTGGAGCAGAACGGAACTAGACAGTGAAAGGCTATATTCCCTACTAAAAGTTATGTGGTAAAGGTTTCAGCTCGGTGTAAACTGCTCTGTCTCTTGAACAAATTAATCACTAGACACCGCAATGCACAAATGTATGTGTCATCTATGTAAAAAGCTGAACACTCTGACAATAGAGGCAGTCACTAGAGTCAGGAAAGAAAAAGAAAAACCCTGTTTGCTAGGAGGGCAAATTCAGGTCAGTTTGCATAACTTCCTGGTTTTTGTTTCAAAAGGATAAGCCAAAAGGTTGGAAAATCTGATCAGGAAGCAAAGAAGTAGTTGCCCTGCCTTCTGCAGTGACATCCAATCACTAATTGAGTTTCACATCACTGGAAGTTGAGGCACTAAGCGTACTGGCAGAATGAGAATAGAAAACTCATGACCAAGGCTCAGACAGTCTAGCTGGATCACACTGTTTAACAATCCATTTTATCCAGTGCCCAGGAAGCCTCATTTATATATAAAAGCATTACTACTGACTCTTTGCCTAATTTATAAAATTATAATTATTTGTATTGCAGTAGTACCTAAAGGCGCACAGGATCATGGACCCATTGTTCTAGGTGCTGCACACAGAGGAAAACTAGAGTCTAAAGTCTAATATGAGATATGACAAGTAGATATAACAAGGTGGAGGAAATGAGAGAGAAAACGAACAGAGATAACAATGATAATAGGTAGTTACATAGGTTTGTATGGTTTACAACAAGATGGTTCCCAAACTTCTTAAAAATGAATAGAAATTATTAAAAATCAGAAAGTCCCACTGACCGTCTGTCCAGCCATTATCAGTTTGTTGTAGGCATCACAGTAGAAGTGAGTTTTGAGGAAAGATCTGGAGGAGAGTAATGGCTTTCCAAACTAGTTCAGGGAGGGTACCCAATAAATAAGGGATTGTGTGACAGAAGTAGCGAAAACATTTCAGGCAGAGGTACACAACTGGGTAGTAGAGACTGGCACTTTTATATAAATGTCAAGGTGACTAATACGTAGTTAGGATTAAGTTAGGTCCTGTAACATACAAAACTTCTTCTGAAATAAAGGGAAGAAAATTGCACAGACCTTTGGTCTCCAATTCTTAGAGCGCTTGCGAAGTAATTTCATAGCACTAACATATTCTGCTTGTATTCTCCGTGCAGGCACAACTAAATCCCCATCAGCTTTAGTTACAGCAACTAGATCTGCCATCTCAATTATACCCCGTTTAATACCCTGAATGGAACAAGGAAAAGGGAAAAATGAATGGTCAGAAAAATTGTGTTATAATGCTCAGTCACAAAATGTTCATAAGATAATACAACAAACAAGTTTCATTAGTTTACCATCTCACCCCTTGATTTTCTTTTAGGTGCCAGGAATTTCCTAATGTTAGGAATGTCCAAAGTTTCACTGGGAAGTCTCATTAGTAGTTATGCAGAAATGATGACTCTCAGAAACATTAAATTCTCATGTCAGAGGAATAAATATGTAAAACTAATATCCTTTATGTATGCATAACATGGGGTTGGCATGTTACCTGAAAGGAGCATCATTGAGTTTGCTAAGCTAATAAGTTGTTACACAACTGATTGTTGCTGTTATGTACCCACTCTAGAGTTCAAAAGTAACAAGAAGTTAATCATATCTAATGAATATGTGGATCATAAGAGACTGGTCAGAACCAAAACTTTAAATCCTAACACCTCTAACATATGGGAAAATTCAGATCCAAATTGTGTGTGTCAAGTAAGTAAGATTCTGAGTTCAGTGGAAGAAGAGTTAGGACAACACTGACCACTTTGGAAAAATACTACCCATACCTGTTTACTCAGACTTAATGCACGCACATATTCCAAATTCAGACTTCTATTTTGGGTCATAATTAGCATTTCAAAAAGATAAAATACCTGTAACTCATCTCCTCCTGCTGGTGGTAGCAGCAAAACAAACATATCAACCATGTCAGCAACTGCAAACTCTGATTGTCCCACACCTGAAAAATTAAAACCAGAATTGACCTTTCACAGCCATTCTAATGACAGTAATAGGATCCCACTATGGTTCCCTCTCTGAGCTGAACAAAGCTGGCTACAATAAAGATCAGTATGAAATCTAGTTTTAGAAAATTCTCTCTCAGACTTTACAAGGCTTAAAGACATAACAGTAAGGCCCCATTGGGTGAAGTCAACACCCACTTATGAAAGGGATGGACCAAAATGAAACACCAGAAACAGACAAGGAAGAAGAAAAGCTGTAAGAGGAAATATGCATCATTAGTGTCATAAAGTGGCCTGAATAATACAGTGGGTGGAACTGCTACATTTTGGACTTTTACTTTTAAATCACATACCTACTGTTTCCACAAGAACGATGTCATAGCCTCCTCCCTCACATAGCAGAATAGCTTCATTTGTGGTCCTAGTCACACCTCCTAACGTTCCCCTGGTTGGAGATGGCCTAATGTAAGCATTCATGTCCCTTGACAACTCAGTCATCCGTGTTTTATCACCCAAGAGTGAGCCTTAAAAAACAATTTAAAAAAGGACAAAGTAGTCAGTTAATTTTCAACAGGCAATAGCCCAGGTGGGCAGGTGAGTCTCTCTCTGCTGAAGAGTCAAATGAGAATTTCTCAGTGATAGTGTTGTGTGCTAGCAAGGTCCTATGTGGCTCTTTTGGCTTGCTAGATCTGAGAATATCACAAAAATGTAACAGCAAGTTACTGGAGCCCACTGTCCCTAAACTCAAAGGGCTTCCTCTATGCCAGCAAGGACTCTGCAACCCCTGAACTCCTGTGTGTGACTTAAGTACAGCTGGGTTGGCAAACTCTTACCTATCTGTTATCCATCCCTGAGGGCAGAGCCTCATCTCCCACTCCATAGCAAGCTGCCCAGAGACAAGCAGTGTCCTCCCAAGAAGAAACTCTCCTAGTCAATTTTTATTTTAATTTCATGAGAATTTATTGGTATGACAAGTGTTGCTAAAGAGTAAAAGAAGAGACCCTCTCAGTCCTCCTCTTTGTTACTTGTTTGGACCCCTTTATCTGATGGCCTATTAATCTACTGTCTCCACTACACATTCAAGGCATATTATTTCTAGCCCCAATTTATAGGGGAGTCTTTATTTATAGTTAACCTGTAACATCCCCCTGCAGTGGAATTATAACAAGTTTCAAGAGAATACAGATATACAGAAAACGACAATGTATTAGTCAGATATAGCCATCTATGACAGAAGGATTAAAATCTCAGTTGCTACTGCTTAGGTCCCAGGTCAGTTTTCTTAATCAAGCTTAGTCAGCACTGCCCCCTAGGCTATAAATTTTGGGAGGGGTCAGGTTGGCAAATGAAAGCTACATAGGTTTGGAGAGCTTAAGGCTGAAAAAGGAGGGTGGGGGGTGCACACAGAAAAAAAGTGAATGGAGGTCAGTGACACTGCAACATCACCATGACTTACTACACAGAAGAGCCTATCGGAATCAAGATAGTCCCACAGAAGTTAAACAACTTGTTTCCTTTCAAGGATGATAGTGGATTTTTCCAAGATCCAAAGCAAAGTAGGCATATATGTTTGAGAAGCAGGACTGAATTGAAGTGTATTCTGATGGCCTCTGAATGAAGAAATTATTTGGCATCACTTCCAGCCTACTCTGCAAAGTTTTAACAATAACAGTACTGATCACAGAAAAGGAAGTTTTTCCTTTCCCCATACAATAACCAAGAGTCACATCATATAGGAGAGAGACTGTACAAGGCCACCAGAAGACAGCACAAATTTGGGGACCTCACGGAACTGGAACAACGATGCCTAATTTCACAGCACACAAAAAAGACTAAAGATAGTGCAATATGTAGTTCATTAGCATAACTTTATAGGACAAAATTTCAATCACATACAACAGAAGCTCCAGATATTGTCAAGATGAAATGCTGGAGAGCTGATGAAAACTTTCTAAGACGTACTCACCACCACTTGTGCTAGAGGAAGGGTCCACAGCCAGCACAGACACTTTGTGTCCCCTCTCTGTAAGCATTTTCCCAAAGCATTCTATAAATGTCGATTTCCCAGCACCAGGGGGACCAGACAATCCTAAGTAGTAGGGGGACAAAGAACTCTAGTTTAATTAAATTGATCTTTCTTTCTCAGTGCTACTTGTATGTTATGAACTAATGCCCAACATCTTCCTTTGACAATAACATGGTTTTATTGATATTTTTCACGAGGAAATAATTTGTTTTAAAAATATAATTAAGAAAAATAATCTGAGACTCAATTCCAGTTATTTACTACAAACAGTCTGAATTCTGTCACGACTGGTAACTTACCCTTCCTCTTTTGACCTCCCTCTCACCTCCACACAAAACTCCCCAATGACAGAAGGGATTTTTTTTTAAAATTTGTATTTGTATGAAAAAGTAACTTCCCCTTTTCCCTCCTCCAGATATAACACAAAATGCAAGCAACTGCTAAAAATAATCACCTTGATAAACCACATATTGGTGAATTTCATCCTCCTGTTATGCCATACTAGAATTACATGTTACTATTGAATTTTCACGAAGGAAGAAACCCAAACCTTGTCATTTTAGATTTGCAGTGTGTTACATCAGTCTATTTAGCTGGGGACCATTTACCTCTCTAACTTACTCATTCCGCTCATAGCAACATAAGATTGATTTCTCTAACCTCTTCTCCCCTCCCCAAACAGAGATTTGTCCATATTGACTTACCACTGCTGAACTTTAAAAATGTAACATGCCGAATGTACCATTTTCAGAAATCATTTGGCATTTAAAGTTGCTGTTTCAAATAAGAAGTTGGGTGACCTGCATAGTAATTTAGGACAATTAAACTAGGACTGGCCTGTTACCCTGTGGTTTGTGCTCTTCACTAACATTTAAGATGTCATGCTTCAATTCTTGCTTCTTTTGGTCATACCCATGTGTATTGGAACTGGCAACTGTGTTAACACACTACAGCAATCCTTCCAATTGATACAGGACAAGCATTTGATAGGGTGTAAAGGGAATCCCACCCACCTCTCCTTAGCCAAAAGGTAAAGGTTGCTTTAAGGTAGGGCCTTTACTAATGATAAAACAAGTGAAAAAAATTATTCCCCTTTTTTGGGGGAAGGCATGCAACTCAAAAAAAATAAAAAAATAAAAAAGATTGGTAGTGCTCATCTAAACTTTGAAATAGTTGGTGCAGCTACACCTTCTAGCCCTCACATTCTTCAGCTTGAAAAACTAATCCTATCATCCATGAGAAATCCCTTTATTCTCCCCAGAAACTGAGAGACCATTTTTAAAGCCTCCCCAAGACTATTTTCCAGTGTAGTGGATAAGTTATTCTTATGAACAATACAAGTGACTCAAAGATGGTTACAAACAATTAATAACCCAGTGATGTAAGACTATACTCCATATTTGCTTAAAAATGAAAAATCTCAGAAACAAGAGATATCATCATAAGATCAAAACAGTTACTGGACAGACAAAAGAAGACTGACCCACTCTAAAGGCTAGTGGTTTTCCTTTATTTAACTTTTCTTGTTCTCTGTGGTAGGATAATACCTTCTGAATGAGCACCCGGGCTATCTCCTTTTTCCTGCTCTGAGTTGATTCTACAAGGGTAATGGCCTCTGCCAAGCAGGCTCTGTGCCCTTGGATTAATCCACTGTAAAGTTTGTCTACAAGTCTCTGTTCCTTGTCACAAAGTCCCTGTGTCTGTTGGTCGATGGTTGCTTGATAACACATCCTTCTTTTCAAACCACTTGGTGGCAACATCCACTTCACACAATACAAACATACTGAATTAAAAGGTTGAGTATATGGAAACAATGATCCAGGGATGGAATTTGAATGGAAGCTTTTGAAAGAAGTCTTTCTAAGAAAATGGTAGTGAGGGAATCTTAGCAGCAATGACAATATGCTCATCTTGTTTGTATCAGTTCAACTCTGTTTGCAGCCAGCCTAAGAAAAGAGAAAAAACACTTCAGTTTCTTCAACATACCTCTAAATATTCAAATTAACAGATACAGATGATCAATCTTTTTCAGTAAAATTATTAGGACTTTATTTTATCCACACCTGTGTCCATTGCCTGTATGAAGATGATTTGCATACAAAATAGTTGTGTAAGTGGGTCTCTCTACAAGATGGTATTCTCTTCCTGTTGGAGAAATATCACCATGGAACACCACCCATTAGGTGGATTTAAAGCTGAAGTTAATAAACTAACCCATGTATTTTAAAAGTTTGTATTCTAGTTGGGGGGGGGGGGTGTCATATAAAAACAGTATCCTCTTGAGCACCATAAAGCTTTTTTGACAAAAACAAAAAACAAAAAAAATTCACCACAAGAGCTAGAAAAGTTTTTATACATACACATTCTCCTTTCTGTGCTCTTGACACAGCAGACCTTACATTTATCCAACAGTTTTGTCTGTTCTGTTCTGAAGCCCATAACAAAAATCAAATAAAACAACTCTCTGGAGTTTACCTTTTGTATCTCTTCTCTAGAAGTAGATGGTGCACTAAATAAACATGGGAACCTGGAAATAAGTTTGATAACTTTCAGGATTTAAGATGGAGCCTGTTATGACCTGAGTTTTATCTCATCTACCTGGAGGTTATTTTCTGAAAAAATAATCCCATAATTGCTGCACTACACTTATGGTAGCAACCATGGGAGCACTCTCATAGATAAGGTGCCAAAAGCACTACACCACCATGTTACAGATCTACTTTGAGCAGGGCTAGACACTGGTTAAAATATTGGCAACCACCTGAAGCCTCATCTATACTCCTGCCCCCCTCAAAGGAGCTATGCCAAAATTAGGAATGAGAGGAATTTTCACAGAAAAAAGTCCAGCGTAGAAATAGCCTTGCAATGCAGGAAACGTTCTATTCTCTAACCGTTTTCACTTCTTTATGAGTTTCACAAGCGGCACACACCTACAGTGAGCTTCAGCAAACAGGCTCCCCCTGCATGGAACTGTACTAACGTTAAACTATCTATAAGACTTTTCCAAGGTACCCAGTTAGTCTTTTAACTGGGCTATTGTAACTCTAGTAGCTTCACACAAAACTATATGTATGAGCAATAGGACAAGGTTTGATTAAGCTCCATTACATGTACACTTACTTTATACTGTTGTATCTATTCTGCTTATTTTTACTGCATCACATCTTCATTAAAAAAAAACTCAGACAAACCAGTACAACAGAACCTCCTGTAGGTCACTGTGATTGGGAAACACATTGACCAAAACTTTCAAATCTCTAGGACTAAAGTTTTGCTCCTAAGTCAATATTTACACATCTAAGCAAAGTAGCCCTAATTTTGAGGGGCCAAGCACCTGACATTCTCATTGACTTAAATGGAAGCTGGTTTGCTCAACACCTGTGAAAAAAATCAGGCCACTTCTTTTTAGATGCTGACAGCCCAGGACTTGCAATGACATCTGTACAGGAGACCTCTGAGCTCACACAGATGACACTGCAGAATCAGTGCCCTGACATGGATTGAGAAGCCTAACTTTTGGGCAGACATATTGAAAATGGTGGCCATTCTGAATCAATGAATTCTGCAAAACATCAAGTTAGTTAACAGACGACATAAGGAAACTGAATATCAAAGTGGCCTTTATTCATTTATTTTGACAATGGAAATTTAGAAAATAAGAATGGCCACACCGGATCAGATCAATCAGTCATCTAGCCCAGTAGCCTGTCTTCTAACAGTGGCCGATGCCAAATGCTTCCAAAGGAATGAAAAGAACAGGCCAATCACCAATTGATCTATCGTCCAGTCCCAGTATCTGGAGATCAGAAACTTAGGGACACCCAGAACATGAGGTTGCATCCCTGACCATCTTGGTTAATAGCCATTGATGGATCTATCCTCCATGAACTTATCTAATTCTTTACTGAACACACTTATAGTTCTGGCAAAGAGTTCCACAGGCTGACTGTGCATTGTGTGAAGAAGTATTCCTTGTGTTTGTTTTAAACCTGCTGCCCATTAATTGCATTGGGTGACCCCTGGGTCTTGTGTTGTGTGTAGGGTTAAACAGCACTTCCTTATTCACTTTCTTTCCACTATTCATAATTTTATAGACCTCTATCGGATCCCCCCTTAGTCTCTTGTCTGAGCTGAACAGTCCCAGTCTTTTTAAATCTCTCATCATATGGAAACTGTTCCATACCCTTACTTGTTTTTGTTGCCCTTCTCTGTACCTTTTCCAGTTCTAATACATCGTTTTTGAGATGGGGCAACCAGAACTGCAAGAAGAACCAGAACTGTGGGCATACCATGGATTTATATAGTGGCATAATATCTATCCCTTTCCCAATGGTTCCTAACATTGTTAGCTTTTTTGACTGCCACTGCACATTGAGTGCATAGTTTCTTAGACCTATCCACAATGACTCCAAGATCTCTTTTTTGAGTAGTAACAGCTAATTTAGACGCCATCATTTTGTCTGAATAATTAGGATTGTTTTCTAATATACATTACTTTGCATTTATCAACAATGAATTCCACCTGTCATGTTGCCCACTCACCAAGTATTATGAGATCCCTTTGTAACTCTTTGCAGTCTGTTTTCCACTTAACTATCTTAACTAATTTTATATGATCTGCAAACTTTGCCACCTCACTGTTTAGTGTTTACCCCTTTAATCTGAGACTATATTGAACAGCACTGGTCCCAATACAGATCCCTGTGGGAAACTACTATTTACCTCTCCTTTGTGAAAATTGAACATTTATTCCTATCCTTTGTTTCCTGTCTTTTAACCACTTACAGATCCCTGAGAGGATCTTCTCTCTTATCGCATGACTGCTTACTTTGCTGAAGAGCCTTTGGTTAGGGACCTTGTCAAAGACTGTCTGAAAGTGCAAGTCCACTATATCCACTGGATCACCCTTGTCCACATTTGCTGATCCCCTCAAAGATTTCTAGTAAATTGGAGAGGCATGAGTTCCCTTTACAAAAGCCATGTTAAACAGGATTTGTTGGGGAAGAGTCAGCTGCGTGTCCGATCATTCTGTTCTTCACTAAAGGAGTTTCAATCCTTTTGTCTGGAACTGAAACTGGGCTTACCGGCCAGTAATTGCCAGGACTGCCTCTGGAGCCTTTTCTAAAAATTGGCGTCACGTTAGCTAGCTACAAGTCATCTGGTACAGAAGCTGATTTAAAGGCTAAGGTAGGTAACACACTTAATAGTTCTGCAATTTCGTATCTGACCTCCTTCAGAACTGCTGGGTGAATCCCACCTGCTCCTGGGGACTTATTACTGCTGGATTCAGCCATCTGTTCCATAACCTGCCCACCATGTTATAACACAGCCATCGTTTATCAGTTCAATTCTCAACCCCGGCAATAGTCAGAGATCTGCGCCTGGCAGAACGCGCTTTGTAACAGTGTCGTTATTACTGGGACTGCCACAGCGCCTGGCAGCCCTCGGCAGCAGGGGCCGGGGCCGGGGCCGGGGCCAGGACCAGACCTCGGGTACCAGCGCTGCGCGAGCATGGGACAAAAAGGACGGTAGTGTCGGGACGTGCAGCCCCGTCAATTCCTTTTCACACACACACACACACACACACACACAGCGGTGACACAAGTTCTTGCTCACCCCGCCCCCTGCGCTCGGCGCAGATACACGGTCCAACGCGGCACGCCCGTCTACACCGCCCCGGCCCCTCCAGACAGACACACGCGCCCCCCCCGCACAAGCCCCAGCCCTACCGGCCCCGCAGCGATGGGTTCCTGCTCCTGCTCCGCCTCCCCGGCCCGGCCCGGCCCGGCCCGGCCCCCCCAGGCCAGCAGCAGCCGCAGCAGCGAAAGGGATGGAACGAGCTGCACATCCGGGGCAAAGGGCGCGGTCGGGGGGGAGGGGGCGTGGAGCGCCAGGCATGCGCAGTAGAGACACGCCACTATGTTCCCCCCCCCTCGTTGTAGAGCCCGGGGGGGGGCACGAAGCAGAACAATCCCGCCTCCCCGGCCGAAAACACAGAGCCAGCTCCGTCCCAAGGCCCCCAGGCCCCCTCCCCCCCCCGAGAGACAGCCCCGTGCACACTCACCCCAACCCACAGCCACCCCCCCCCTCAACACACCCACACACTACCCCTCACAACCGTCTCCCCAGGCCCCCACACCCAGACACCCCCCTACACACCCGTATATGCACCCATCCCTCCCAACACCCACAGCCACCTCCACTTACACACAGCCCCCACCACCCATCCGCTGCCCCACATGCACCCAGCCCTGCCCCCCAGTACGGTTCTGCTATTACATTCTGGATCACGGCAACAGTCAGCCACAAGGCGCAGCAGGTAGCCTCCAACTTTGAGTGCCATGGAGAGAGCAGAGGGTCTTGGCACCTGTCCTGATCCCTGCTAAACACCCTTCCATGAGACTCCAAACAGGGGGGCTTCTACAGCCTCCTGAAAACTTCACCCCCACAACTTCACCAACACTGTCCCCCTGTGAAAAAGACATAGGGAGGTGTGTCTACTCACTTGTAATGGAAAAGTGAAAAGCCAAAGATTCCCCTTGTGCTGCTTTCCCCCACACCATTAGTTTTTTTTCCATTTGGAAAGACGAGGAAGGAAGACAAGGGGGTGTATTGGAAATAAATGAACAATTTTTGTTCAATAAGGAAAATACTATCTCCCTTATTTTAAATCAATCCAGACAGCAGTGGGATTCTCACTGCTTTCTCTGGCCTAGCTGGACATTTCCCTGTTCCTCCACTACTTCATTCAGCATCAATTATATGATAAGAGGGCCATAAAGATGCCATCATGAGAAAGCCCCCAAAGCCTGAAACTCAGGCCAAACAGCTTCATGTACTGAGATAGTGGATCATGCATGATGATACATGTGAAGAATATATACTGACTCAGATCTATTATGTAAGATATGATATTTACACATTTTCACAACAGCATATATATATTTTTGTCCCCCCCATAAATCATGTTACACCTGAAATTTTGTGACACTAACATTTCTATCATATGATATTACAACAGCACCTACAGCAAAGCTGGGACTAGATGCTCTTACCTCCCCGTCAAGGTCATCATCCAGTGCATTTAGTACACAACTATTCCACCAGGGGCCATGAGTGACTCATAACTTTAAAGGTAAACAGGCTTGGGCCTGACCTATTTGGTGGGAAACCTCTCTTGTAACCCCAGAAGAAGTTGTATTGGTAATTGACTTTGGCACTGTTCCCACTGAATTAACAGTTTTGTAACGTTAGAAGACGAGACATGTCACTGGGATGGGATGTGTCTTTTGGATGAAAAGTATTACAGAATCCTGACCATTTGTAAACAGTAGAGAAAAAAAGATACTATAGAATTTTTCACAATAGAAGGGCTGTTAGATACCCAATACGGAATATGGCAAGGACACTAGGTCTTTCTAACTCAGTTCCCTGTACAGTTTACTAAAGGGCTGCAGGAGGGGACTCATGATTTGCAGGATGCAAGAGGTTTGGGCCCAGGCAGCTGGGTGCAGAGCAATGTCAGGAAGCCAGTGACCTTGCAGGACCTTAGGCAATTAGTTGAGGTTTTTCCTCAGGTCTACCATTTGGGGAGGTGAGGCTGTACTCTTCAAGGCAGCTTTTCTGTTGGCTTTCTTCAGGGGCCAGGCCTTCCAGGTCACTGAGTTGCTCTCTTCAGCCAAGGGAGACTCTTCAGGGCAGGCTCTTGAACTCCAGACCATGCAGTGGGAAGGTGATTCTTTATAGCACAAAGTCCACAGATCAAAAACCAATCAGATTGGGGTTGCCAAGACTGTTGCTCTACCCTGATGGGTCGTGTATGGGCACATGTGGCTTTACAGCCACCCACTAAGGGTCCCCTATTCCTGCATGGGGGACCATTCCTTCCTAATCAAATTCCAGTTTGTGGGAGTGTTTAGGAAGGGTCTGTCATTCTCGTGCTCATCCCTAGGAGAACATGGCTCTCATTCATTCCATACAAGAGCTGCAACCTCGACTATCCAGGTTGGTATCAACCCAACAAAAATTCCAGATTATAGGGTGCAGGAGATTCAGGACCTGTAAGTCCTACATGCAGCTGCCTGAAAGGAGGTTGACATGGTGGTGGTCCATAAGCACCACAGGTTTTAACCAGGTCTATGATATAGAAAGAATCTGAGCACGCCTATAGCTGGTGATACCAATTTGCAGGCACAACATTGTACATGGGACTTGCAAGTGTGTGTAATTTGGCAAGGGGCTCACAGTTGGTCCCTCAGGCTGGATGTGATTTTATCTTGGCACAGCAGACAGGGCATGTAGTGGGACCAGCTCATGCCTCTTTTGCATGGACTGGTGCCCTGTAAGAACATGCCAGACACATTATCATCCCCCTAGGGGAGAATGACTTGGGAACAGCTCCAGGCTCCAACTAATTTGGAAGGTAGGATACTGGACTCTGATGAACGTTTCCTGGCAGGGGGATAATATGGTTGGACATACTAGTCTACAGGGTTTTGCAGACTGCAATCCACCCACAAAAAAAGCAGATAGGGCCTGGAGGAGAGCCAACTGGAAAATATTGAGATGGCTGGAGTCTTGAGGTAGCTCAGTTATGTGCCCAGTGTGCACCTCAACTTTTCCTAAGGATGGAGGGTACCTCTCTGAAATAGGTGCCCATTTGTTCCTGGATGATCTCAGTAGTGGGCTGGCTGAATTTCTAGGAAAGGGGGCAGGGGGGAGCAGCCAAGCTGGTGCTGGCACTTCCTTGTGGAACTCACTGGTCTAGGCTCCAGAGCCTGACATACCATAGTGGGCATCCCAAGGCAATGTCCTTATGAGATAGGGGCATTATATCTAACCTCCTGGGGGAAAATGCGAACCACAGGCAAGGGCTGGGGAGCACCTGGCCAATGCACTTGACCGCAGTGCTGGCTGCAGGTCAAAGTCCCATCTCACCTTAACCCCTAAAAAGGGGGAGAGATGCAAGCAGGGGAGTGGAGGTGCTCATAGGCCCTCCTAATGTGATGACTGACTCCCCCTGCAGTGGGATCCCCCAAGAATTGTTAAAGAATCAATAGGGTGCAAGTGATGGTCCTGAGCTGTCCCCCAAGCGGAACCTTGGATGTCAGTTAACTAATAGAGCTGCAGCCTGGTTAAAGCACATACCATAGGTCTTTGCCTTCTTCCCTGCAGTAAGCACCCCCAATGTCCTTTCAAATGCCAAGCTGCTAGATTTAACTTGCATGGATCTCGATGAAGAATTGGTCCATACGAGAACAAATCCAACCCTGGAGTCAGGAAAAATGGTGGCTCTATTGACTTGTTCACCAAGGTCTCCTGGGCCATTGGGGAGCCACTGAGATCACGTCCTCCTTGATCTTCTGTATTACCCTGCTGATAACGAGTTCTGGGGGAAAGACAAAGTAAGTCCTTTGGCCTCTTGAGCAACAGGGCACCTCCGCGTACAGCTTCCGGCTCTCTCCCCCTTGCAAAGTAGTGGTAAGCCAACAAGTTTGCTTTGGATGAAAAAAGAAATCCAGAATTGGAGTTCCAAACACTTTAATGATCAATTGAAAAGATTCATTGTGAAGACACCATTCCACCTGATGATTTTTCTTCTGCTCGGCCAATCAGCCTGTCAATTGCTGTTGTCCTTGATATGCAAGGTCCTGACAGACAGTAGACGGGCTTCTGTCCACTGCATCAATGATGCCACTTCCTTCTGTATATTCCTTAACCTCATACCTCACCGTGGTTTACATATGTATGCTAGTGCGATGTATTGTCCATCATTACGAGGATTTACAATTCAGCAATGTTGGGGCCAGTTGTTGAAAAACAGTTTATTGCCCTCGGTTCTAGAAAATGTATACTTTCCTTTTGTTCAGAAAGGAACCATGCCCCTTGAGTCACTGACTTCCCAGAAAATGCACCCCATCCCTCCAGACTCGCATCTATTGTGACAGACCTCTCTGGTTCTGCCATGGCCATCTCTCCCTGGAGCCTCTCCAAACTCATCCACCAATCCAGAGAATTCAACACAAAATGATGAAACAATCACTTTCCAAGATGGAAAAAATCATAAAATGACAGGAAAGGGAGACCAGAAAGCCCTAGAGCATCCTCAAATGCATTCCTGCCCAGAACACTCAACGTGCTGACTGACATCTTCAGGCACCTCCTCTGGAGGGTAACTGCTGATCTGATCCTGTTTGGTCTTCCAGCTGACAAACATTTTGTGGGCCTGTGTCTATCAACACTCCAAGATGAACTAGGCGCCTGCTGTGGTAACTCCAGGAAGGAGACAAACCGACTCTTCAAGCTTTTTTTTTTTTTTTTTTTAAAAGGGTGACCGATGTGTCCAAATTAGATCAAATGTTATCCAAATTACTAATTAACAAGAGCTCTCCCTCTCGTAGTAGGTGCTGGATTCCACTGCCCTGCCAGTAGCTACAGAAAGCTTAACAAAAACTGAAGGGGTCCCTCGAATGGGGCGGCAGGAACTACTCCCTTATCAGCCATCCAGTCAGCTTTCATTCTACCCACTACAGCTACAGATCGGTGAAGATCCACATTGCTGATCTGTGGACCTATCCCTGAAGAGAAACAGTTTTCTGATCCCATTAAATTTGATTTTGAAATTTTGCCCCATACTGAATGAGGATGAAAAGTTGAAATCTCAGATTTGCACAAACTAACAATCTATAAAAATGTTGGATTGGGTCAATCAAAGCATTTTGTTTTCATAATTTCCAAACATTTTGTTTCAATTTTAACCTGTCTAAATCTTAACCTTTTTTGTGTATACATTAACCTCATTTCCAAACAAAGAGTCCTTTAAAAATGGAAAAATAAAACCTTGTCCTGTTTCCACATTTTCAAAACTTTTTTCAAAAAATTTTCAAATCAGGAAATTAAACAAAACTGACTCTTTCCCACCAACAATTTTGGGTTTAACAAATTGGCTTTGTCCAACAAAAAAGTGCTTCGCCAGAAAATTCCCAAACATCTGTATTGAATAGTTTACAATCTAGTTTAAAACAAGATACAATAAATAGGTGCAAACAACAATAAGAGAAAAAACAATGAGAGTCCTGTAGCACCTTAAAGAGTAACAAATTTCTGCAGGCATAAGCTTTCATGGGCTGCAACCCACTTCAGCAGATGCTTGAAATGGAAATCACTGATAAGAGGTATATATATATACATCCAAGGGTAAGAAACATAACAATGGGGAGGGCAAGTGCTAACAAAGTCAATTCAGTTAGGGTAGATGAGGTCTATTCACAACCGTTGATTAGAAGGTGAGAATGTGTGAACAGTGACAATTACTTCTTATAATGAGATAACTATTCCAAGTCCCTATTCAGACCCAGTCTGATTGTGTCAAGTTTGCATATGAGTTCCAGCTCTGCAGTTTCTCGCTGAAGTCTGTTTTGAAGTTTTTTTGTTGAAGAATGGCAACTTTCAAGTCAGCTACAGAGTGTCCTGGGACATTGAAGTGCTCTCCGACTGGCTTATGGAGGTTACCAGTTTTTATGTCTGATTTGTGTCCATTTATTCTTTTGCATAGTGACAGTCCCGTTTGGCCAATGTACCTGGCAGAGGGGCATTGCTGGCACATGATGGCATATATTACATTAGTAGATGTGCAGGTGAATGAGCTCTTGATGTGGTTAGGACCTGTGATGGGGTCACTAGAGTGGATGTGCGGGCAGAGTTGGCAACGAGGTTTGTTGCAGGGATAGGTTCCTGGGTTAGTGTTCTTGTTGTATGGTGTACGGTTGCTGGTGAATATTTGCTTCAGGTTGGGGGGGCTGCCTGTAAGCAAGGATAGGCCTGCCTCCCATGGCTTGAGCGAGTGAGGGATCATCTGCTAGGATAGGTTGTAGATTCTCAATGACGTGTTGGAGAGATTTAAGCTGGGGGCTGTAGATGATGGCCAGTGGTGTTCTGTTGTTTTCTTTGTTGGGTCTGTTCTGTAGTAGGTGACTTCTGGGTACCTGTCTGGCTCTGTCAATTTGTTTCTTCACCTCCCCAGGTGGATACTCTGGTTTTAAGAATATTTTACGAAGATCCTGTAGGTGTTTGTCTCTGTCTGAGGGATCGGAGCAAATCCGGTTGTATCTTAGGGCTTGGCTGTAGACAATGGATCGTGTAATGTGTCCAGGATGGAAGCTGGAGGCATGAAGGTATGGATTGCGGTCAGTTGGTTTTCAGTATAGACTGGTATTAATGTGACCATTCCTTATTTGTATTGTAGTGTCCAGGAAATGGATTTCTTGTGTGGATTGGTCCAGACCGAGGTTGATGGTGAAGTGGAAATTATTGAAATGCCGGTGGAATTCTTCGAGGGACTCTTTCCTGGGGGTCCAGATGATGAAAATGTCATCAATGTAGCGTAGGTAAAGAAGAGGTGCTTGGGGACGAGTTTCGAGGAAGCGATGTTCTAGGTCTCATCTACCTTAACTGAACTGACTTTGTTAGCACTTGCCCTCCCCATTGTTGTTTCTTACCCTTGGATGTAGATATATGCCTCGTATCTGTGATTTCCACTTCATGCATCTGACAAAGTGGGTTGCAGCTCACGAAAGCTTATGCCCACAGAAATTTGTTACTCTTTAAGGTGCTACAGGACTCTCGTTGTTTTTGCTGTACACAGACTAACACGGCTACCCCTCTGGAACTTTTCAACAATAAGACAGAATGGGTTGAATGGAGGAAGAATGATGCACATGAAGAAATAAAATCCAGTTCTCTCTCTCTCTCTCTCTCTGGGCTGTGCTGGCTTTGCAAGACTGAGAGCAAGTCTACACTAGAAAAAGTTCACTGGTCTAGCTATACTGGCAAACCATTCTAGTGTAGGTTTTGTGCTTTTGCTGGGATAGCAGTTCCCAAACAAAGTAAGCTATACTGGCAAAAACATTTTTTTAATATACTTTTTGCCAGTATAACTGCATCTACATTAGGGCTTTTGCCAGTATAGAAATGTTGCTTTCCCCCCCCAACCAAAAAAAAATAATAATAATCACACCCTTAATCTACATTGCTATACTGACAAAGTTTCTAGATTAGACCTGGCCTAAAGAGGAGTAAGAACATATTCGTCCCTAATGTCAGCAGATCAGATTCTGAAAAAACACAGGGAACAGAGATGTTGCAGAAGGTGCCCCATTTACCTAGTCACCATTCAGAGTAAGACCACACTTTCAGATAAACTTTGTTTCAGTTCCCTCCCACATTTGCAGACACAGCAGCTTCTTTTTTTTTGTTCCCAGTAACATATTGTCCTGAGTGCTCTCACCTGCAGCACTTACCTGAATGGCAGTCAGGTAATGAAGGTGGATATATCTTGGTGATATAAAACATGTCAATAATCCACATTTTAAGCATATACAAGAATATATAGAGCTGTAGAATATTTCTGTAAAAATCTTTTCCTTCCCAGGGATTGCTACTCCCTTTGGCCAGAAGGGGAAGCTAGTGCTAGATCTATGTCTAATACAGCTTGAATGTGCCCCAATTTCATTGGAATTTTTATAAATTACATCATCATGATCATAAATCTGTACTGTACAGCCAGACTAGTTTTAAATCACTTGTCTGTAAAAAAAAAAAATAATAATAATAATAATTCAGTGTGTATTCAGAATGCATTCACTAGGACTCCAGAATGTGTGATATAAAAATAGGAGAACTCAACCATTATCAATGTGAAAGGATTTAAATCCACATTTTATTTTAACATTTAATTAAACATGACCAGCAGCGAATGACTTTTACCCTATTTAAAAGCTCTGAATTCTGCAGGAAACCTCTGACTTTCTAGATCCTGATAGAATTGTGTTGTTGCCCTCTCTGGTCTCTGCAGTAGGTCAGAGAGCTCTCTGAAGTAGATGGTATTTGTGGGAACTTCATCTTGTTATCCACAGAAGCAGAAGTGAAATGCAAAGCATAATTTTAACTAGAAATTCTGCTTTTGTGACAGGGCATTTATTCAGAAGGTGGGTGTAGGGGAAAACGGGAAACTGAGCTTATTAAAAGTATGAACAGTTGCCCTGCAGCATAATTCAATATTTATCAGATTCTTTGTGTTATTGCTGAGGTTGAAAAAGAGAGAACTGCAGCTTTTGCCTCAGATGACTCATGCTCAGCTGTATATGTTAAACTCCCTTCACCCTCTCTAAACCAAATTCAAGTGTACTTATTTTGATGTTTTGCAATTTTAGTAGAGAAGGAAACAGACAACCACTGTTTCTTTTTTGATCAAATATCTTATTTCAACTTGTCAGCATTAAGCAGAAATGTCGGCTTATTTGATTAAAACTAATCCATTGCCAACGTTAGTCTGTCTTTCTCCTGATGCTGTGAACTGTAAGACTAGCACAGTCAGACATCAAAAGCGGTGTTCAATTCCTTTTACATTTTCTTGTTTTATATCTGTCACGTGTGTTATTTGGCAAGTTCTCTGAAGACTTTTTGCCATTTTGGAAAGGCCACTACCTATCCCAGATTTCAGGAATGCTCCACACACCACAGCCAGGGGGCAGTCTGCTGCTGCCTGCCAGCAAATCATGACAGGACAAAGCATACAAAAAGGAATGCAAAGATTGCCAGAAGAATAGTTTGCATTACATATTCATATCATTTCCTGCTCCCGTTACATTTCTTCCAGGGGAATGGATTCCTGGTGTGCCATCTTCTGTTCTTAACTGCACTTTGGCACTAGAATGTGGTTTCTGAATACCTCATTTAGGGTGAAATTTACACAGGTGTAGAGACCCACAGAAGGCCCCATGCACCCTTTATATCTTCTGTTAAGTTCTTAAAGATAACCTAGAAGGGGGATGGAGAAGTGAACTAGGCTTGCCCAATGACGTATGAAGGAGACCTAAACAGTTTTGCTTTTAAAGGGTTTTTTTTCTTCCCTGCTGATTTATCTAAGGAATTCAAGCCCTGCTTACCCTGGAAGACTCTATGGATGACTGGAGAGCAGCTAGGATTAAGAAATTAAAAGTACCAAGGAAGATTTACCTTAAGTGAGAGGGAAGGTGATTTTTATCCAGACATTTTTGTTAAGTTTGATTTACAACTATTTAATTCAAACATTTAAGTGAAAAGATCTTTGTTAAGACTTCAACAGCCTACCACTTTCATTTAAGAGCTGAGAAAAACTCCCAGTATACAACTGTGGGATCCCTAATGAGTCCATCATGAAACCAGGAAAGACCAGACTTGAAATTTTCAAAATTAAAAGCAAACAAACAATATCTTTCATAAAGGTCTCCACAATTTCAGGACTTGTATGTTTTATTTAAAGATCATTGGGGAAAAAAAGAAGGGGCAACATAAAAGATGGCTACTCACCTTGTAACTGTTGTTCTTCAAGATGTGTTGCTCATGTCCATTCCATTCTAGGTGCGAGCACACCTCCGTGCACAGTTATTGGAATTTTTTTCCCTTTAGCAGTATCCATAGGGCCAGCTTTGGCACCCCCTGGAGTCCCGTGCACATGACGTGATATATTAGGTGCCGCCGGCCCTACGCCTGCTCAGTTCCTTCTTGCCGTGAACTCCGACAGCGGAGATGGGGGGCAGGTCATGAAATGGACATGAGCAACACATCTCGAAGAACTACAGTTACAAGGTGAGAAGCCATCTTTTCTTCAAGTGCTTGCTCATGTCAATTCCATTGTAGATGGCTCACAAGCAGTACCCTGGCAATGGCTTCAGAGTTCACAGATGAGCTGTTCACAGCACCGCCCTGCCAAAGCTGGCGTCGTCCCGCGCCTGCTGAATGATGGTGTAGTGGGACGTAAAGATGTGCACAGATGACCATGTCACAGCTTTACATGTCTTGAATGGGCACTTGAGCCAGGAATGCCACAGATGAGGCCTGTGCCCTGGTCAAATGGGTTGTGACACTTCCTGGAAGAGGAACCTTCAGCTGCTCATAACAGAACCTAATGCAGGAGGTTATCCAAGAGAAGATCTGTTGAGTAAAGACAGGTAGGCCCTTCATTCTGTCAGCTATCGCCACGAAAAGCTGCATGGACTTACAGAACAGTTTTGTCCTCTCAATGTAGAATGCTAGGGCTCTTCACACGTCCAGCATGTGCCACCTCCATTCCTCCTCTGAACCATGAGGCTTTGGAAAGAAAACCTGCAGGAAAATATCCTGACTGAAATGAAATTGGGATACCACCTTGGGCAAGAAAGCCAGGTGGGGCCTCAGTTTGACCTTGCCCTTATAAAAGGCTGTGAGGCGGCACTGACGTAAGTGCCCTAATTTCAGATACCCTCTTGGCTGAGGTAATGGCAACTAGAAAGGCCACCTTCCAGGACAGCAACAAGCAGGGACAGATTGCCAAGGGCTCGAATGGGGCCCCCATGAGCCTGGAGAGAATTAAATTCAGATCCCAGGGAGGTGTGCAGCCACAAGGTGAATATCGTGGCATATTGCTAGATCCCACAGACACATTGCATCCTGACTGGTCTGGGGAGCTGGCCCTGCCCTGTCTGTTGATGTAATACATCGCAGCAGTGTTGTCCATCAGGACCTGGACTATCTTGCCTCTCAAGAAGGGAAGGAACACCCTACACGCCAAGCAAATTGCCCTGAGCTCCCTGATATTTATGTGCAATCCGTGGCCCTCCTTTGACCAGGTACTATGTCTGGAGCTGATATGCGCCCCCCACCCAGGTCTGAAGCATCCAGTATGAGGGTAACTGAAGGGACTAGAACCGCAAAGGGCATCCCTTCCATCACCAATCAGGGATCTAACCACCAACTCAAGGAGGGTAGGACTTGAGAGGGCATGGTGACCACCCTGCCCAAGGAGTGTCTGCTTGGGGCATACACAGAGGCCAGCCATTGCTGGAGTGGCCTGAGTCTCAGACTTGTGTGACGCACCACGTAAGTACACACCACCACATAGCCTAGTAACTGCAGGCAAGCTCATGCTGTCACAAGGGGACAGGCACATAGGCTCGTAATAAGGTTTGACATGGCCTCGAACCGAGCTTGTGGCAGGAAAGCCCTGGCCCGCGTGGAGTTGAAGACAGCCCCAGTTAATTCTATCCTCTGCACCAGTGTAAATGTAGACTTTTGTTCGTTTATCAGCAGGCCCAGGCAGTGACAGGTGACCCGAACTAAGTCGAGATTGTTCTGGACCTGAGTCTGAGACCTGCCTCTGATCAGCCAGTCATCCAAATACAGGTAAATCTGCACCCCTTGATGCCGGAGATACGTGGCCACAGCCGCCATACATTTTGTAAATACCCTTGTGGCAGAAGACAGGCCAAAAGGAAGGGCCATAACCTGGTAGTGGGAACGACCCACCACAAACCGGAGGAAATGCCTGTGGCCAGGGAAGATCACAATATGGAAATATGGGTCCTTCAGGTCAAGGGCAGCATACCAGTCTCCTGGATCCAAGGAGGGGATAATGGAGGCTAAGGGGGACCATGCGGAACTTCAACTTTCTGATGTACTTGTTCAGCCCCAAAGGTCCAAAATGGGCCTGCGGCCCCCTTTCGCTTTGGGAATGAGGAAGTAACGGGAATAGAAACCTCTTCCTTTCATGTCCCATGGAACTTCCTCCACAGCCCCCACTGTGAGAAGGCTCTCCACCTCCTGCACAAGGAGTTGCTCGTGAGGGGGTCCCTGAAGAGGGACTGGGGTGTGTAGAGGTGGGGGAAGAAAATTGCAGGGTATAGCCCACTGCAACGGTTCCAAGCATCCAATGATCTGAGGTTATATGGGCCTATGCCGGGAGGAAGAGGGTGAGGTTCAGGAATATTGGGGAAGTAGAATTCTGGAATGAAACTGGAAGGCTGTCCTCAGGCACACCATCAAAACAACTGTCGCTGCCCACTAGAGCATCGGGAAGGGCCCGGCTGGTTGGCCGAGGAGGAAGACGGGGCCGGTCAATGCCGCCTAAAGTTTCTGTCTCTGTGCATCCTTCTGTAGGTCCCAAAGAGCCAGGCCTGGAACCTACGCTGCTGTTGCTGGGGACGGAACTGCCTCCTAGAGACCTGGGGGCGTGTAAAGGCTCAACAAGTGCAAAGTGGCCCTTGAGGCCTTCAACCTATGGAGCTTGGTCTGATTTGGTCTGAGATAAGTGCACTTCCATCCAACGGAAGGTCCTGGACAGACCAGATTATTGTAGCCACGAGCACCGGTGCATAGAGATTGCAGAGGCCATAGATATTGCAGCCGAGCCGACAGCATCTGAGGCCACCTGAAAGGCAGCCCTGCCCACAGTTCTGACCTCCTCCAAAATGGTGGCAAAGTCCAATGCCTGATCCTGGGGCAGAGCATCCCCAAAGCACTTGAGGGAATCCTAGAGGTTATACTTGTACCTCCCCAAGATTAGCAATACAAAATTGCAGGCCCACCATCAAATAAACTTTTCCCCCAAATAAATCCAGTTTTTTATTATCTTTGTTTTTGGGAGTCATGCCAGGTTGTCCCTGTCTGTCCTGTTCATTGGCAGTCGCCACAACCAAGGAACCAGGGGGAGGGTGTGTGAATAAACATTAGAACCCTTTTGTGGGAATGCAATACTTTTTCTCTGCTCTCTTTAGACATCGCTGGCAAGGAGGATGGTGTTTGCCACAGGGCTTTAACCACCTTGAGAACCCCTTCGTGGACTGGCAGTGCAACCCGGGCTGGCGCCGCTGCTGCCAGCACATTGAAGAGGTTGTCTGATGCCTCCTTAAGCTCCTCTGCTTCCAAACCCAAGTTCAAGGCCACCTTCTTAAGAAGCTCTTGGTGGGCTCGGAAATCATTTAGGGGAGCTGATGGCCCTGTCGTAACTGCCTCATCAAGGGAAGAGGAGGATGACTGGCCTGGCGCAGGAGGTGGTGGCTTCTCCTCCTGCTGCAGGGGATCCCTTCCATCGGGTCCAACTCCACCTCCGAAGCGGAGCTGTGTATCTCCACTGGGGGTGCTGGGGCTGCGGATTGCTTCCACGGTGACATGAATGAATAGGGTCCTGGGGCCACTGGGAACCCCCAGGGATTCCAGGACAGCGATTGAGCCAGCCACTGGCCCTGAGGCCAATGAGAGTTGGCCTGACCGGGACCTTGCTCCTGTACCCCCTTGATGGTGCTGACCAGTGCGGGCAACCAAGGTTTTGTCCTCCCCCAAGGAACAGGACTCGCTTCCCGACCACCAGTAACAGGCTGTGCCTGACCCCCTTCCTGCAGGATAATGCCATGGAGAGCAGGAGTGGTGTCTGTGCTCCTAAGTCCCTTGGAGCTCTGACGAACACCGCTTCTGCAATGGGGAGCATGATGTTGGCAACCAATGGTACCACTCCCTAGACCGGTGTCACACCAGAGGGACCTTCAATGGGAGGAGGAGTGGGATCGGTGCTGCGTTGCAGGCGAATAACTCAGTGCCGGAGATTGATGAGGGTGCCAATCACCCCTGGGTGAGCATTCAGATGCCGGTGACTGGATTATGCGCCGTGAAAGTACAGGCAAACTTGATGGTGCCAGGGATCGCGATCAGTGCCGACTCCCAGATGGAGAGCCTCTGCTCAACCTGGAAAGCTATCGGTGCCTCCCTGTTGAGTGCAAGACCTTCAGCGCCAGCAACCGAGAGAGGTGCGCGCCAATGCATACCTTCGGTGCAGGCACTCTAATCTCCTGCGATCTTCCTGGTGACGGGGAAAGCCTTCTCAGTGATCGATGTCTCGAGGGAGGAGACCTTCTCCATGGCAACTTGACTCGTGGGGAGGCACAACAGGGCTCTGGAGAGTGGTGCAGCTATTGGCAGGCGACCCATCAGGGGCTTCCCCTTTGACGTCGGTGCCTTCCCTGCCTGTTCCATCTGGAACATAGGCATTGGAGGCAAGGGCAGGGCCATCAGGTCCCTTGCTGCTTGAAAAGCCTCCGGCATCGATGGTGCCACAAGTTGCAGAGGGCTTCTTCCGCTCCCTGGCATTGGAGGAGGCTCTCTCGAAGGGGCCAGGGCCTTAGGCAGCGAACTCTGCTCCTGCTGAGTCAGCTCGGCCTGTTGGACCTGTAGTGGTCCCACGCTCAACCCCGAGTCCTTCATCTTCTTTGGCGCAGGGGAGTGGCCCCTCTCCGAGTGCTGTTTCTTCTGCTTCTTCTTCGACAGCAAAGACCGGTGCCATGGAGGTGCCGATGCTGGAGGAGCGTGCTGCACTGACGCGGTGCTCAGCACCAAGAGAAAGCGGGGCGGCTCCAAGGCCTTAGGGACGCCTCCATCAATAAGGCCTTCAGACAGAATTCTCGCTCTTTCTGAGCCCGTGGTCTGAATGCCTTACAGATTCAACACTTGTCCTTCGTGTGCAACGCCCCCAGACATTTCAAGCTACTGTCGTGGGGGGTCACTAAGCAGGAAGGGTTTGCCACAGGTCTTACAGGGCTTGAAATGTGTGTAATTTGGCAAGGGGCTCACAGTTGGTCCCTCAGGCTGGATGTGATTTTTACCTTGGCACAGCAGACAGGGCATGTAGTGGGACCAGCTCATGCCTCTTTTGCATGGACTGGTGCCCTGTAAGAACATGCCAGACACATTATTATCCCCCTAGGGGAGAATGACTTGGGAACAGCTCCAGACTTCAACTGATTTGGAAGGCAGGATATTGGACTGCTGATGAACATTTCGTGGCAGGGGGATAATATGGTTGGAGATACTAGTCTACAGGGTTTGCAGACTGCAATCCACCCACAAAACAGGTGGATAGGACCTGGAGGAGAGCCATCTGGTAAGTAGTGAGATGGCTGGAGTCCTGAGATAGCTCAGTTACGTGCCCAGTGTGCAACTCAGCTTTTCCTAAGGATGGAGGGTACCTCTCTGAAATAGGTGCCCATTTGTTCCTGGATGATCTCAGTAGTGGGCTGGCTGAATTTCTAGGTAACCACTGTAGGTGGGGCGGGGTGGAGGGAGGCAGCCAAGCTGATGCTGGCACTTTCTTGTGGAACTCACTGATTTAGGCTCCAGAGCCAAACAGATAACATAGTGGGCATCCCAAGGCAATGTCCTTATGAGATAGGGGCATTATGTCTAGCCTCCTGGGGGAAAATGCGAACCAGAGGCAGGGAAGCACCTGGCCAATGCACTAGACAGCAGTGCTGCTGCAGGTCAAAGTCCTGTTTCACCTCAACCCCTAAAAAGGGGGAGAGATGCTAGCTGGGGAGTGGAGGTGCTCATAGACCCTCCTAAGGTGACGATTGACTCCCCCTGCAGTGGGAGCCCCCAAGAATTGCCCTGCTCCCGGACAGAGGTCCCTAAGGGGACTAAGCCTTAAGTACTAAAATTTCTAAACTATTTACAACTATTAACTAACAAAACACACTAACTACTCAATTAACAACTACTTAAGGGAACACAAACTCAACTCTAAGAGGCACTTGCAGTAGCAAGCAAAACAGAGTTCCAGTAACCATCAGTGGCGGAAAGAAGGACCTGAGGGGGCGGAGGGCCAGCAGCACCTAATATATCATGGTATGTGCACGGGACTCCAAGGGGCACTAAAACCGGCCCTACAGGTACTGCTAAAGGGAAAAAAAAATTCCAGTAATCATGCACGGAAGCGCGCATGCACCTAGAACAGAATAGACATGAACAAGCACTCGAAGAAGAAGTCTACCTTTCCTGCCCTCCTATCCCTCCCTTTGCTGGTAGCTTTTAAATGGTGATTACAGCTGTGTGTGTGGATTTCACATAATCTCTACTGCTTAGGTTGGTCCAGCATGCTGTGTGTTAATTTGGTTCACCATTCCAATTCTCCTCCAGTTAGAGCAGCAGCGAAGATTAGGGAGCAGAGAGTCCAATGAAACAGTTTTTAAAAAAAATAGAGGGTAAATGGAGTGCGCCATTCCTCTTTTTCCTAATTGCTCGTCTAATTGGAGGCAAAGGGGAAGGATAAAGCAAATCAAAATGCTGACTACACACCAATTCTCAATTTAATTTGGCCAGCATTCTGGAAAAACGCCAGTGTTCTAAGTGTTAAACATTTATGGTCCATCCTGGACTGTGGCAGGCATACAAATTCTGTTGTCATCTTCCTAAAATAAATCCATTCTTCTAAGCCAGTGCCAAGAATCTGCTTTTATGACAACGTTTGTATCATTTCTCATTAGAAAAGTAATATCTACAATACAGTCTCAGAGATATTGCCCATCAGCCTGTCACCACCTTCCCATGTTCTCTGCAGGGAGTGGACTGGAGAACATTTCCAGAACATTAATAAGCCTTCAGCACTGTCTCACGTTAGGGCATACCTACATTAGGCATTTTTACTGCTGTGTAGTGTCAAACCAAGGTTAAGTTATATGAGCAGGGCCAGCCCCACTGTACAGGGGTACAGCACATCTACACTGGAGGCTTGGCTACATGTGAAACACTGCAGCGGCACAGCTGCATGGGCATCGCTGTCATGTTTGAATGCAGACACTACCTACACCGATGGGCGGGGCTCTCCTGTCAGCATAGGTAATCCACCTCCCCGAGAGGTGGTAGCTAGGTCGACAGAAGAATTCTTCCATTGACCTAGTGCTGTCTACATGGGGACTTAGTTAAGGGTTGATCTAATTTTCTAGTGTAGACCAGCCCTGGGGCTTTGCCCTACTCTAGTAATATATCAGTGTTAAAGCCACTAAAGCTTGAAGAGCCACACTTCCTCAAGTCTATTTCTCTCAAGCTAGGTAGAGTGACCAGATAGCAAGTGTGAAAAATCAGGACAGAGGATTGAGGGATGGGGGTGGGGCGGGGGGGGGAGGGAAATAGGCGCCTATATAAGACAAAATGCCAAATATCAGGGCTGTCCCTATAAGATTGGGACATCTGGTCACCCTATTTAAAGGTGAGTGCAAATGGGTGGAGAATAGGGAGATTGGCACTGTGCCCCTCCCACACTTTTTAAAAAGTTTTTGTTATGTATAAAAATGGCTTTTTTTTTTTTTTTTTTTTTAAAGTGGTGTGGAAGAGTAGGGACTTTAGCTAGTTTAACGCTAGAAATTCAGATCTTGAGTACCCTGTTTTTACTGGAAGATTGTCTGGGCAACTGTTGTTCTTTGAGATGTGTTGCTCATATCCATTCCAATATAGGTGTGTGCGCGCCCCGTGCACAGATTCCCGGAACTTTTTTCCCTAGCAAGCCCCGCAGGGCCAGCTCAGGCGCCCCCTGGAGTGCCACGCTCATGTCGCGGTATAAAGGGCGCTGCTGGCCCCGCGGGCCCCCAGTCCCTTCTTTCTGCCGACTCTGACAGCAGGGACGGGGGGTGGGTTTGGAATGGATATGAGCAACATATCTCGAAGAACAACAGTTACTGGTAAGTAACCTTGTTTTCTATCTTCGAGTGTTTGCTCATATGCATTCCAATATAGGTGATTAATTAGCCATACCTTGGAGGTGGGTAGGAGTTATCGGTGACCTGCTCTTGACAGCACGGCTCTGCCGAACCCCGCATCTTCCCTTGCCTGCTCCACGATAGCGTAGTGCGACGTGAACGTATGGACCAACGACCAGGTCGCTGCTCTGCAGATGTCCTGCAGGGGCACCCGCTCCAGGAAAGCCGCGGAGGAGGCCTGGGCTCTAGTTGAGTGTGCCCTCACCGCACCTGGAAGGGGCACCCCTGCCTGCTCGTAACATGTTTTGATGCAGGCGGTAATCCAGTTGGAGATTCGCTGGGTGGAGACAGGTGAGCCTTTCATCCTGTCCGCCACAGCCACGAAGAGCTGTGTCGACTTCCGGAAAGGCTTGGTCCGCTCAATATAGTAGGCCAAGGCTCGCCTGACATCCAGCGAATGTCCTCTCCTTTCCTCCTCCGAACCGTGGGGTTTTGGAAAGAACACAGGAAGGAAAATATCTTGATTACAGTGGAACTGGGACACCACCTTAGGCATAAATGCTGGATGGGGCCTCAGCCGGACCTTATCCTTGTAAAAAACAGTGTAGGGGGGCTCCGAGGTCAGTGCCCTTAGTTCGGAGACCCTCCTAGCCGAGGTAATGGCCACTAGGAAGGCTACCTTCCAAGACAGGAGGAGAAGGGAGCATGTGGCCATGGGCTCGAAGGGGTGTCTCATCAACATGTTAAGGACCAAGTTGAGGTCCCATGGCGGCACCGGGTCCCGGACCTGAGGGAAGGTCCTCTCCACCCCCTTACGGAACCTAACTGACATGGGGTGGGAAAATAGAGACCATCCATCCATTGGCTGGTGGAAAGCCGAAATGGCTGCCAGGTGTACCTTGAGGGAAGCCAGGGCCAGGCCCTGCAGCTTAAGGTGCAGCAGGTATTCTAAGATAGCCTGCATGGGTGAGAGACTCGGCTGTAAACCTTTAGATTCTGCCCACCCCGAAAACCTCCTCCACTTAGCCCTGTACATAACTTGCGTGGATGGTTTCCTGCTGCCCAGGAGAACCTGCTGGACCTGTAGGGAACAGGCCCTCTCTCCCTCCGTCAGCCACAAAGTCTCCAGGCAGTAAGGTGGAGGGAGTCCAGGTCCGGGTGCAACAAGCGCCCCTGGTCCTGGGAGATCAAGTCGCATCGCCTGGGTAGCGGAATCGGCTCAGTGATGGAGAGGTCGAGCAGCATGCTGTACCAATGCTGTCTCGGCCACGCTGGGGCGATAAGGATGATGTTCGCCCTGTCCCTCTTGATTTTGAGAAGGACTTGGGGCAGGAGCGGAATGGGGGGGAATGCGTACAGTAGGCCCCCTGTCCAGTCTATCAGGAATGCATCGGACAGCGAGCCCGGCTCGCGACCCCTGAGTGAGCAAAACCTCGGGCATTTCCTGTTCCAGGCTGATGCGAACAGGTCTAGATGGGGAATACCCCACCTCTGGAAGATTAAAGTCACTATGTCCTGGTGTAAAGACCAGTCGTGGCGGGGTGAGAATGACCTGCTGAGGCGGTCCGCCTCGTCGTTCCTGACCCCAGGGAGGTGAGAGGCAGATAAGTGAAAATTGTGCCTCACCACGAAATCCCACAGGCGGATAGCTTCCTGGCAGAGAGCCGAGGAGCGTGCTCCCCCTTGTCTGTTCACGTAGAACATAGCCGCCGTATTGTCGGTGAGGACCTGGATCACCCTGCCCTTCAGGAATTGAAGGAAAACCTTGCAGGCCAAGCGGACCGCTCTGAGCTCGTGCACATTGATGTGCAGAGCCCTTTCCTCGGGTGACCAAAGCCCCTGGGTGCCCCGGTTGCGACTGATGTGGGCTCCCCATCCCACATCGGATGCATCTGTGATGAGCGTCACTGACGGGGTTAGGTCTCTGAACGGGACTCCCTTCATCACTTCCCTTGGGTCCCTCCACCAATTGAGGGATGACAGCACCTGTGGGGGAACCATGACCACTCTAGTTAGAGAATGTCTGTTTGGCACGTACACCGAGGCTAACCATGCCTGTAGAGGCCTAAGCCTAAGGCGAGCCAGCCTCACTACATACGTGGAGGCTGCCATATGTCCCAACAGCTGCAGACAATGTCTGGCCATCGTCGTGGGGGACCTGTGGAGATCGGAGATAATGGCCGCCATTGCCTTGAACCGAGTCTGCGGGAGGAAGGCTCTGGCCTGTACCGCATCCAATGTAGCTCCAATAAAATCTATACGTTGTACTGGAGAGAGTGTGGATTTCTGTTCATTAATAAGCAACCCCAGTCTGGTGCATGTCTCGCAGGTGAGACGTAAGCTACTTCTCACGTGGGCCCTCGACTTCCCCTGGATCAACCAGTCATCCAGGTAGGGGAAGACCTGTACCCCGCTGCGACGCAGGTGGGCCACCACCACTGCCATGCATTTAGTAAAGACTCTGGGTGCTGAGGAGAGCCCGAAGGGTAGGGACCGAAACTGGTAGTGTCGCCCGGCTACCATGAACTGTAAGAGCCTCCTATGGCTGGGTAATATAGAGATGTGGAAGTACGCGTCCTTCAAATCCAGGGCAGCGTACCAATCTCCAGGGTCTAAGACCGGAATGATCGTGGCGAGGGAAACCATGCGGAATTTAATGCGTCTGATATACTTATTCAGACGACGTAGGTCTAAGACGGGTCTAAGGCCCCCCTTCGCCTTGGGGTTCAAAAAATATCTAGAATAAAATCCCCGACCTTCCTCGGTCACCGGGACTTCCTCTACCGCCCCCAGCTCCAGGAGTGAATCAATCTCCTGCACCAAGAGCTGAACATGGGCAGGGTCCCCGATGGGGGACATCCTAGAGGGGGGAGTCGGGGGGGAAGGCCGTGAGCTGGAGGGTATAACCCTTGGCGATCACCTCTAGGACCCACCGGTCCGTAGTAATGGCTTCCCATTCTGTAAAGAAGGGACGGAGCCTATCCGCAAACGGTCGGTTAAGATCCCGGGGAGAAGGAAGAGTACTACCCTCCTGCACAGGGTCAAAAACGTTTATTAACATTACCCCCTTTAGAAGACCCTTGCTGGCCCCCAGCAGAGGATCCCTGCCGGCCTCCTCTGTTGGGCCCATGATAGTGCTCACGACCTCTCCTCTGCTGGGCGGGTCGAGGCACCTGCCTTGGTGGGGGTGGCGGCTGCCTCTGGACTTGAGGCCGGGACTGCCGTCTTGCGACCTGGGGGGTATACAGCCCGAGGGACTTCAGGGTAGCCCGAGAGTCCTTGAGGGCATGCAGTTTTTCGTCCGTTTTCTCCGAAAAGAGCCCAGAGCCGTCGAAGGGAAGGTCTTGTATGGCCTGTTGAACCTCCTGGGACAGGCCGGACGCCTGAAGCCAAGAACAGTGGCGCATGACAACAGCGGAGGCCATCGCCCTGCTAGCAGTGTCCACCGCATCGCTGGCAGACTGCAGGGCCGCATTTGCCTCCCCCTCCTGCAATACTGTGGCAAAATCCGCCGCTTGGTCAGGCGGTAACGTGGCTGCGAACCGTTGCATCGAGGCCCAGAGGTTTAGGTTATATTTGCCTGGTGGTTCGCTACTCTAAACTGCAAGGCTGCAGTAGAGTAGATTTTCCTCCCAAATAAATCCAATTTCCGGCCCTCCTTGTCTTTGGGAGTGTTCCCCTGGTTCCCTTGGCGGTCTCTTTGATTGGCCGCATCGACCACCAAAGAGCCTGGGGCAGGGTGGTTATATAAAAACTCAAAGGGTTCCTTGCGGACATAGTATTTTCTCTCTACCCCCTTGGATGTGGAAGGTAGAGAGGAAGGGGTCTGCCAGAGGTTCCTGGCAATCTTCATGACCCTGTCATGGACTGGTAGGGTTGCCCTTGATGGCCTCACAGACCTTGAGGGCCCAAATAAAGGGTCCTCCTCCTCAGACATGAGCTTAAACTCCATGCCCAAGTTCTCAGCTGCCCTTTTCAGGAGGTCCTGATGGGCGCGGAAATCAAACAGGGGTGCCCTGTGATCCCTGGCCACCGCATCATCCGGAGATGAGGAGGAGGATGGAGGTATGGGTCCAGTGGAGGGTCCCTCTCCTGGCTCAGAATCCTCCTCTGAGACCTGCCCTTGTGTCTTAGGGAGTGGGGGTACCGGAGGGGCCACCGCAGATTGCAGAGACACTGACCCCTGGGCCATGGGAGCATTCCATGGTCCCCAATATGGCCATTGCCATGGCCCTTGGCCCCAACCCGGTGCCTGCAAGGGCAGTGGCTGCTGCACTGTAGCCCGTTTGCCTCCAGAACCTCCCATGCGTCGCTTGCCACTCCCACGTGGAGAGCAGCTGGACGACGACGATGTCGACCGGTGCCGACGTCTGCGGTGCCGGTGGGAGGACGAGACCGGGGAAGATGATGTCGAGGACCAGCCCCTGCGTCGGGACGACTTGCGGTGCCGCTTACCCCCTCTGGAGCGGGAGCGGTGCCGGTGAAGCTGAGGAGACTCTGTCCTCCAAGTCGACGGTGCCGGGCCCATTGGCGCCTGGCCCATCGGTGACGTAAGTGCCGGGCCCATCGGCGCCTGGCCCATCAGTGCCGGCATGGAAGGAGGCTCCCGGGTTTCCGGTGCTGACGGTCGTGGGCTACTGTCCCTCGATATACCGGACAGAGACCGGGACCGGTGCCGGGACGGGCTCCGTACCGGAGTTCGCGAGCCCGAACTACGGCCTTTGCCGGGGTCGGAGCTGGACCGACGGCGACCCCAGCGATGGACTCGGGAATGCCCACGGTGCCGCAGTACCGAGTCGCTCGACGACCTAGAGTCAGAGCTCGGAGGGGAGCCGACGCACTCCACCCTCCGTGACCGTCTGGATGGAGACTTAGATTGTGAACGTCTCCACCCACCGGGACCACCCAGTGCGGGTTTGCCCCGAGACGCAGGTCCCTTGCCCCTCGGCCGAGGGGGGACGGAGGCGTAGGCATGGCCATGAGGGCGCGTGCCGCAGTAAACGCCTCCGGCGTCGACGGCCCTTGCAGGTGCACTCCCCCACCCGCAGGAGTCGGGGGAGGCAGCCCGCGTGGAGACCCCGGGGCCGGAGTGATCTCCACGGCCCGTGGCTGGGGTGTCTCCTTACTCGCTCCTTGCTGCGGTAGCAGGGAGGAGTCCTTAGGTGCGGTCAGGGACCGTGTCGTCTTCTTTGGCACCTTTGGTGCCGGTGTCGGTGCCGAGGACGGTGCCGGTGGAGGGGCGCTCCGCACCGACGACACACTCGGTGCCGACGGTGATCGAGATGGCTCGGACGCTGGCCGGAGCGCTGACTCCATCAAAATAGCCTTCAGCCTAGCGTCTCTTTCTTTTTGAGTCCGAGGCTTGAAGGACTTACAGATCCGGCACTTGTCTCGTCTATGTTGCTCCCCGAGGCACCGGAGGCAACGGTCGTGTGGGTCGCTGACCGGAAAGGCTTTAGTACAGAGATCGCAGTTCTTAAAGCCTGAAGAGCCCGGCATGGCTCCAAGAAAAATAACCCCGTTAGGGGTACTTATCTCTAACACTTAACTATTAACACTATCAACAACAATTTAACACTAAAACTCTAAAGAACAGTCAATAAACAAGCTAGGGTACTAGTGCTACTTGCAGACAGCAAGAGGCAATAGTTCCAGCAACCATCACAGGCGGAAAGAAGGAACTGGGGGCCCGCGTGGCCAGCAGCGCCCTTTATACCGCGACATGAGCGCGGCACTCCAGGGGGCGCCTGAGCTGGCCCTGCAGGTCTTGCTAGGGAAAAAAGTTCCGGGAATCTGTGCACGGGGCGCGCACACACCTATATTGGAATGCATATGAGCAATCACTCGAAGATAGAACTAATATGTTTATGAGGTCAGAGAAGTCATAAAAGTGAAACCTGATTAACTAAATCCCCAATCCTACCAACACACAAGTCACCCTGTTTAAATTAATGGGACTACTCACTACATAAAGTACATGCAGAAGCATTTGGAGGATCAGCATCTAAGCAGGGATGTGGCCTTTAGTTAGACAAATCTGGTTTGTTTGTGTGTCAAACACCTATTTAATTCAAATGCCTGAGCAGAGTTGGAAGAAAAACTCCTATTGAAGATTTAACTCTCTATCCCTTTAGTAAAGAGCAGAGAGATCTCCCACTACCAGAGTCACCTAAAGCCTTGTCTACACTAGCACTTATGCCGAATTTCTGTCACTCAGGGGTGTGTCAAAAATCATACCCATGAATGACATAAATTTTCCCAGCATAAGCACTTGTGTGGACAGCACTATGGCGGCAAGAGATGCTCTTCCACTGACATGGCTACCATCACTTGTTTAGGTGGCTTTACTATGTTGGCAGGAGAGCTCTCTCCTGTTGACATAACATGGGCTACACAAGCAGTCCTACAGCAGCACAGCTGCACAGATATAGCTGTGCCGCTGTAAATTTTAAGCATAGACTAGCTCTAAGATCTTCAGTGAAATAGAGAAAGCCCAGATTTGACATTCCTGCTAACAACAAAATGTTTTTGTTTTTTCTGGTAATGGAGAACCCTTAACAGGGACCTTAACAAGGCCTTTTTACACATCACAAAACCAAAAAGGGGACATATCCCTTTTTTCCTTTGCAGGTCACTTTTAAGTCCCACCCTGCCTATGCCTAGCAACTTACTTGCAGGGCAAGCTTTTCACAAGGCATTACTAATACAATCACAAATACCGAGAGAACCCTGATAGGTAGTTTCCCCAGTTGATTTCCCCCCTTTGGAAGTCCAGATACCAGGGCTGCAAGTATTTGAGTGGAGGTTCTTTTTGAAAAGCGTATGGCTGACCTTTTAGGAAGACTATGAGTAGACAAAGAATGCTGGTTATACTCATCACATGCTGTTTGTAATCCATACAATAGTTTTAAATTGGAATTTAAAAAAGAGTGACCTGCAGAGAGCTGTTTGAAGAGGGAGGCTGTAACTGTGTTTTTGTTTCTCTTTATGATATATAAGGACCTGAAAAGGTGTGTGTTTTCCAAAAGGAAAAACAAAGAACCGCTTTTTCCCCTTTTGGATTATCAGTTAATGTCAAGTCTTTTCTTTCTTTAAGACTTTCTGGAGCGCTTGCAGATGTTTATTAGGAGATCTCTCAGCCTTTATCTGAAGTAAGGGGAGTGTTAAATTCTTAAACAGCTTTTCTTCCAAGAGCTATAGTTTAATAGGCGTTAAAGAACCCCCCTTCCCCCCCGCCCCAAAAAGTCTTTCAATCTGAATAAATATCACTGCCTCTGAGGGAAGGGATCTGATTGCCAATTCACTTGAGGTAGTTAACACTTTTGTAAAGCCTACTCTGGATACACCCCAATCCTTTGCTTCAGGCTAGAAACCTTTGTAGTTTAGCCAGCCCTAGGCTGATCCTGACTGGTAACTTTGTTTCCATCAGAATTCTAGTTATCATCAAGTCTTCCAGGAAAACAGGCCAGAAAGACCCACATTTTTAATGTAAAAAACCCAAGTATGAAAAAACCCTTTACACCCTCCCCCCCAACATCGACTGACCATTCCAGCGGCAGAAATCTGTTTATCCACAGACTGTACAACGTGGGCTACAATGAGAGTTTCTCTATGGTGCTGGGCCTTCACCCTGACCTAGAGCAGCCAGCTGTAGGGGTGAGAAGCTAGGTCTCCATGCCACAGCAGCCAAAAAAAGGTGGGCCACTAGTGAGAACCGTAGTGGTGGTTTTGTGGACACCTGTCCCCTGGTAACTGCACTGAGAGCATCTAACTCATTTCACATAGGGCCACCCAGCAACCTTAAAATGAAGGCAACTTTCCATCACTTGGTACAAATGGTCTAATGGACTGAGAATATGACAGAGTTTAGTTCCATCAGTTAATGTTAGTACAATGCCTTGAAGCTATAACATGCTAAATATTATTACTGACCTGGGCTGGGCTTGAACTATGATCTAGAAATATTCTTTTACATTCTGAACGGGCACGTGATCTCTACATTTTAGTTTTTTAAACTTCCTTAACATTCAAGTTGGCATCTCTGATAGGACCAGTGGTATAAAAAAAATAACATATGCTGTATCAAAATGGGGGCTACTGCTGCTACTTCATCAGATGGAAGTTTATTTTCTGTATGGTGTAACTATATAACTGTTTAAGGTGATGTGATCATTGTATTCTGGGTACTGTAAGTTGAAATGCGACATCTTTCTGCTGGGGTACAGGATGTTCATGAGGCAGTAATTGACCTGATGTTGCTATCACACATTTGGCTGCAACATAAAATATACTTGAGAGAGGTGAATGCAATGTATGTGCTGTTAGTATGTCAATCAATAGCAGTTTTATCCTCCTTTAAAAAGAGTACATAGTTATGTAAAGTAACTGGCAAATAATGTCCAGTTTCTTTCCACACAAACTGATAATTACACTCTTAATTACATTTATTTAAAGTGTTCTACTCTGGAAAAAATACCATTTTACTTCCATGTTTGCTTCATTCTGCTCTGTTTACGAAATAAAAACATGTAACTCCCTAACTGCACTTCCTCAAAATTTCAGTCTAGAATCTGAAAGTTTAAGTTGGAATCTTGCTGGTTCACGTATCAACACAAGATTCTGCAGTTAGAACTTCATTAGCAATTCCATTGATATGGGAGGCATAATTCAATCCAGCTCTCTCTCTCAGAGCGGTGATGATTTTCCAGGGTTAGGAGGAGTACAAAGTAGTAACTTACTTCAGGCTGTGTCTATACTTGAACTGCTGCAGCTGCGCCCATTGTGCTGCTTCAGTGTAGCCACTCATTACAGCGACGGAGTTCTCCCATTGCTGTATCCACCACTGCGCGAGGCGGTGGCTGGGTCAACGGAAGAATTGACTAGAATTCTGTCTACATGGGGGGCGGGGGGAGTAGGTTGGCTTAACTAGGTCATTCAGATGTGTGGATTTTTTCCACACCTGAGACATATAGCTGGTTCAACTTTACTTTTTAGTGTAGACCTGGCCTAAGTCAGTAAATTAAGCTGATACGACTCTAACCATACTGAGGAATCAGATCTGTTGGGTAAGAAGGTGTCTACTTTTTCAAAGTAGAACTGGACTTTGAGGATAACAGCCAGATAAACATATGTAAAAACTTCCATGAGGGAATATACAGCATCCACCCTCAATTGCTAAGGTTCAGATTTTGTCACGGTTATGTTTAGTAAAAGTCAGGGACAAGTCACAGCAATAAACAAAAAATCACAGAAGCCCATGACCTGTCCCTGACTTTTACTAAACATAACCGTGACAAAATGAGGCTGGGCAGAGGGGGCGGCGGCAATGAAAGCCCAAGCCCTGCTGCGGGAGGTGCGGGCACACCACTGACCGCAGCGGCTTACAGCTGACAGCTCCAGACCCACCGCCCCGGGGGCTGAAGTGGAAAATGTCACAGAGGTCTTTGGAAGTCATGGAATCTGTGCTTATCCTTAACAATAGCCTCCCACAGGGAGATGACAATGCCCCCCCACTGTGAATTTTCCAACTCCAAAGGGATTGCCTACTGACTGATAGCAAATCTGGCATTGTGAGATCCACAGCATGATTACCACTCACTTTTCCGTGGTCAATTCAACTCTCATTCTGGTGTCCCTGCACTGGAGGATTGGGCAAGCATGGCACACAGATCCAGGAACTCGGCCTTTTGCATCTGAAAGTTCTGTAGCCACCGCTCATCATCCCAAATCTACATTACAACATGACCCCACCACTCAGTGCTTGCGTTCTATCCTGTGGAGTTCTTCTCCAGGAACACCTGCAACAACCTATTTTTAGTTGTTGTCTCCTTTATCCATACATCATCCTCAGGTCTCTCAACTCGATTACCGCACCACCAGGAGTGGTAGTTGTTGAAGTTTTGCACATACGGGAGAATTGAGGCATCCTGGATTATTAGCACAAGACATGAGAATTGTGTTGAGCTATTCAGGGTCATGCTTCTGCCACAGCGACGGCAAACACCGAAAAGTGGCATGTGGAACTATGAGAATTTTTTTTTTAAGTGCAAAAATTATGGGACAGAATAAACATTAAGGGATGAAGAAAATGGCACTGTGGGAAATTGACTCCTAGGTTCTCAGAAGTTCTTAAGTGAATTGCTGGTATTCCAAAAAGCACAGCAAAAATGTTCCACAAGGCACACTGGGATACCTACCTGGAGGACACCACATCTTCTATGGATGCAACCAGTTGTGGTGAGGACTCCCAGCACGACACAAACAGCCAAGCTACATGTGTATGTGCTCAAGCTACATACAAAAGTTGGCAGTTGTGCTGTCAGCAAAACTTCAGTCGACCAAACTTTGTAGTGAAGATACTGCCTCAGATATGGAAGGGTTTCCAGCCATAATAAGGAGAACACAGTATCTTGAACTCACGCCTTGATGGCTACATACAAGGGGAAACTGATTGGTACCTAGGAATTAAAATATCCATTACTGTACAAAACTTCTAGTTGGCTTTTTCTCTTTGAGAGAGACTGGACTTTTTTTTAAATAAACAAAAGCTAAAGGACGGACTGGCTATCATAAAATCTGAATTCTCTGCCTGTGCCTGTTGAAGTTACCTAATGAATAGTATAGCGTTTGTTAAACCTGGTAGCATAGGGAAAACAAGTTAAAATATCCATGGATATTACCATAGCATTTTCATTAACACAGCGGCTATAGATAGAGATGCAAGGCTGTAAAAATCTTAGTGAAAACACCTGCTCGCCCTTACTCATTCTGTTCACTGGCATGGAACTGTACATGGCTGCAGCCCCTCCAAACTCAGCACAATAGCAATGGAGCTGCAAGGGTCGGGGGTGCGAGCGCTCTTTTTGCGCTCTCCCTCTCTCGTCACAACTAGTACAAAACTATGAGATGTGCAGTAGCCACTTTTTAAAGTTAAATAACTCCGTCATTTTAAAAACTTTGGGGGGAAATGGAATCGAGTCACCTGTCCAATAGAAGAGACCTAGTAATTGCGGAGTTTGTATGTAAAATTGGAGGCAGCAGTCAGGGAATCAAACCACTAAATACAAACAAAAATTGTGCATATTGGCTGACAACTTACATGGCTTCAGTTGGATGAAAATAAAATGCTAACTACTGCAAAAAAAGGCTTTAAAATTATAGCAGGTACGTAACCTTGAGCAAAACTAAGATACAATTACAGGGTAGCACTTCCAGAAATGTGGGGCCTCCAAAATTTGCATCTTTATCTGGCTGGTTTCCAGAATCCATGGAAATCCATAATTCTTCATCTGCCTTTGGCACCTGCACTTTAAAGCCTTGTTGTTTGACTGGAACATATGCTACCCAGCAGTTATGAGAATACAGTTTGGCAAAGAGCTATGTGGAAGGAGTTGGTCAAAATGAGAGAATGGATTAAGCCATCAAGGGAGAAAAGGTGGTTCAGAAGTAGACAGGGATAAAAGACCAGAATGCTGTGGTAGAAAGAGTCTGCCTGGAGTGAACTGTAGAGTGTCAAGCCCGGCAAGGGAACTTAAGCACTCACTTTCTTCCCTCTCCCCACACATCATATAGATGTGGGCAAAATGAATTGTGAGATGCATGTGAAAGATCTATTGCTATACCATGACTGGTGATGGTAAGAGTTACATTGTACATTTAGGCACACACCCAAAATAGGGTGACGGCCAGTTCACACAGTTATGAATCATGAATCTCGAAGCTGAATAAAAAACTAGTGTGCTGAACAGAAGGAGCCAGAAAGTAATGAATAAATCAAACTATGAAAACACTAGTAACTCACAAAGGGGCGAACAGGGATTTGGAATATGACAAGACAAAATGTGCATGCCATGAAAGGTTCATAAGGCAAAAAGTCACAGTATTGAGATGTTCAAAACCTTTGGAAAGCTGAAGAAATGTATGAACAATTCTGTAATAGGAAAAGAAATAAACCACAGAGAACAAACGATTTGCATTCGTTGCAGTTAGAAAGACAACTGCGGTTGTGAAAGCATGACCGTGGTAGGAGGAGGATTGATTTTAGTGCCCTGGCAAACAGGATACTAAGGCCAAACTAAAAGAACAGATCAGTGGCTTTCTGTATTACGTGTTTGCCACAAACTACACTACAATTACAAATAAATGTCTTGTGCACTATACACTAATCATAGCAGAAACTGTTGAGTAAGAGAGCCTGTAGCTGAAAGCAACATCACAAAGATCATGACCCACAAAAACAGCTCCAGTTAAATTATTTGAATGAGACTGTACACATTTCTGAATTCTAGTTTAGGAATAGTCATCCTGGAGAATTACAGCAATATAGTCAAAAGATGGGGCCTCAAATTTTCATTTGGAAGACTTTCCAACAAAGGTTTCAAAATCCTTCCAAGTAATTTATATCATCATCAAATTGTACATCAGACAGTCTTCCCCTCCCACTGCCTCAGACATCCTGAAGTATATGGAAAAATATATATTTTGTAAAAATTATATTCTAAAATACAAGTAGAGTCCAGTAGTATCTCTGTTGATTAGAAAGGTCATACAGTGCATCATCTGAAGAGATTAACTGAGCAGGCACTCCCCAACTGGAGCACACAAGACCTCCCACTGAAACAACCCTTTACTCCAAAACCATTGTAGATTACTCAAAAAAAACAAACCTCCTCAAAAAAAACAAAAACAAAAAAAAAACCCCACACCACTCTTATGGGTTGATCCAAATGGAAAAAATCTTGCTCTCAAACTATGCATCACTTATGGTAATATTATTGTGCTTACAAAAGGCCACCATCAAGTGTAATACTGAATATACTTTTCAACAAATGCAGCAGTTGTGAATATCTCAGGGAAGAGACTGGAGGGCTGGAAAGAGTGCAACGATCAAATTCATTCAGCAGTATCATTCGTTGCTTTTTAAAAGTGACCAGAAAAAGATTTAAGAATCAGGTTTATGTCCATTATTGCTTATTTATGATGTATAAAGCGTGGCTGAATTGTTCTTAGAAAGAACAAAATTCTGTTTGTTTAATTTTAAAAACAATCAGGAAGGTCAAATTCTGATCTTCCCATAATAAATAAGATACCCGGAAGGCCTCCTGGACATCTTAAAATATATAGACCAAGGGTGGCCAAACCGTGGCTCATGAACTGCATGTGGCTCTTTTTCCATTAAAGTGCAGCTTGTGGAGCACCCTGTGGCACATACCCTCCATTCTCCACCGACCTAGACTGAGGTGGGGATTCTGTCCAGTGGGGAGAGGGGTTTTGGGGGTTAGTAAGTTTGGCCACCCCTGATATAGACTATTAATTTGCAAACCTTTATTAAAGCAGTAAGGGTTGATTCAAGATCCTTTCTCCAAAACAGTAATTATTCACTGAAATTAAATAAGCATTCACAAAGAAAAAGAAATTTTAAAACCATCTGATTAAACACCCATTCAAGTCTCCAGTGCTCAGCTCTCATTCTCACTCTTGTGATATCACCACATCATTTTACTAGTTCTCTAGTCATCAGTGGATTCCAGGCTAGACAGGAAATGAATTTCTAAATGTAAAAACAAGTAGAAAGCACATTTAACAATCCAGCACACCACCTTACAGGCTTTTACATGCTACAAAAAAAAAGAAAAAAAAATAGTATTTTGTATCCATTCTAACTGTATTCCCTTTTATGCCCCATCTATACATCTCACTCTTATGAAGCTCCATGAAATGATTGTAACCCAGCTGTTACAACACAGTTTGGAACTGCAGGCCTGATTTTTCCTCACCCTGTTATACCAGTTTTATGCCAGTGTAACTCTTGTCAATGGAATTACAGTGGCATACCCGAGTGGAGAATCAGGCCTTGGGTTTATAACACGTTTTAGCTTCATATAGCAGCATCCAGATATGGAGAAGTCTAGGAAAAACAAAAATTTAGGCATGGTTTACATCTAGGGCCTGCTTTCTTAGAGGGTTAAAAGAAATATCCAACTGGCCTGCTCTAGGCTACACAATTTGTTTTTTGTTCTTATATCACACTCTCTCTCACAAAATTATTAAAGGTTACAAAGTCAAGCATTCAAGTTCGGAAATGCCAGAATTAAGGTTGCTATGTTCCCTGTCCCACCCTAAACTCCTCTCTCTAAATGTTTCTCCCACCCTAAACTCCTTTTTCCAATCTCTGACTATGTCTATGCTAGAGACCTTACTGCGGAACAGCTGTACCACTGTAGCTGAGCCACTGTGAGGTCTCCCATGTAGCCACTCTGCCAACAGGAGAGAGCACTCCCGTCAGCATAATTAAACCACCCGCAAGGAGTGGCGGTAGCTATATTGGCGGAAAAGCATCTCCTGCCAACATAGCACTGTCCACACCAGCACTTGTCAGTGAAACTTTCTGCACACCCGACCAACAAAAGTTTTACCAACCAAAATGCTAGTGTAGACATAGCCTTAGTCCAGTCCCAGTTCTGCACCCATACCTCAACTACTTGTCAGATCTCTCCCCGTACACTGGCTTTTAGTTCCTGGTTATCTTTGCTCAATGAGTCAGTCTCCCTTGCTCCAACTACCAGTCAGAGTTTCTTTCCTTTCCCCGTAGTCCCTGCCTCACCATCTACTCCATCCACTCCACCCTTCAAGTTTGGGTTTTTTGGCCTCTGCATTTGTAACAGGCTTTCCTCCTCCATGCTGCCAGCTGGGGGCAGAGTCACAAAGCACAGGGAGAGATAGGCTTCTCCCCACTCTCTGTTCTGGCACCCAGCCTCACCTTGGGCCCGGAGCAGCAATTCCAGAAAAAGTATTTCTGAGCCTCCATTGCCCTGGGTTGGAGCATGTCTAGTTGCTCTGTGGGGATGGCACATGCAAAGTCTGGTCAGTGCCAGGAACTGCGAGGGGGATCAAGCAAGTTCAGTTAGGACAGAATCTTTGGAGATTTTAGCTGCTTTAAAAAAAGAGAGTCCTCATGAAACGTGTGCTTCAAAGACTTATAACTAGGTCAACATTTGGACAGATTTTCATAGGGATGACAAAAAGACACACCCTTGCCAAATTTTAAAGTCCTTGCTCCGCAGCATGGGGACACTAGAGCATTTCAAAGAAAAGGTCTCAAGACTTTAACATGGGCAAAACAAGCTATTTTTCCATAGCTTCGTTCTCAAAAATGAAAAAAAAAAAAAAAAAAAAAAAAAAAAATCCCAGAAGGTTTAGCATAAGGCTGACACCTGGAATGGAAAGTTTAAGTCCAATTAATGTCTGGCAAAATTATAAGCAACTGACAAAAGGGTCTTGTTACTGGAAAGTATCTGGCAACCTTAATAAGTGTTGCTACCAACCCCAACTATAATTACCCTCCTTCCCAGCTCCCCCAACTCCCCAAAATCTTACCTCCTTCAAAAACTAGATCAGTGTATTTCCTTTGTCTCCACTAGTATGAAACTTCCCTTCCACAAATGCCTCCAAAGATTTTTCAGTGCCCTTTTCTGGATCTTTGCTGTCTCATTTGAGTCGAGATGAGACTGAACACAAGTACTGACAATATTATTCTCTAACTCCAGGCTTAATTACAATTTAACATCTTATTTGCTCTCCTCTCCCCAATCAATGCTGCATTTTTCTTCTACTGATCTTAAGGATTGCTAGGATTTGTGTCTTTCTCCCTCCACCTCAAGAAATTTACCATTAGTTCAGACATTTTTTTCAGAATCCTGCCAGCAAGGTTTCACAGTTCAGAGCAATAACTCTACCTGGGGAAGGAGGCTATCAGATTAATCTAAGGCAGGAACAGTATCGAAGACAAGAAATCAAGAGATGATTGCACAAACTCAGATCCACCCTACTCTGCACTTTCCAGTCTCCCACTACTGTGGGTAAAGCAGCACATAGCTCCTGGAAAGATATTTCCCTTCCCACTCCTCCTTCGCTGGCCCACTGTCAGGAACAGGAGAACAGTAAAACATATGCCAGGCCCAGGCAGCAGCACATTGGTCCATGTTTCTCTTCTCTAATCCCACTCAACTCAGGGGCTGCCTGATACCACCTGTGGGTCCTCCACCCTCAGCATCTTGTAGCCCTTGGATGTGAGTGTGTAGCTGGAAATGACAACTGGGGACAAACCAGAAAACAAAAGCACATCACAACTAAGGAAAAAGAAAAGACAGAGGCTGTCAACTGTGCCAGAGAATGTGCTGCTGAGGGTGCTCTCTAATTCCAATTGGTCTCAAACAAAATGAAACCCGAGGAAGGAAGTGTATGTCATAATCTAGCCTTTACACAAACAGCCAGTAAACGCATTTTCTTCATGACAGTCCCAAGTATTTTCAGATAATACCTTCTCCTAAATCCTTCACTAACAGGCAGATCTCGAGACCAATACATTTTGCAACAATGCTTTTCTTAGGGAAATTTCTGACTCTGAGCTCCTAAGATTTTTAGTCTGTTAGATATCTGCAGTAAAAGGCTGGAAAAGTGGCAGTTTAGTCCTAAATCTCTGATCCTTCTCACTGAAGGGAGATACAATTTCTCCGCTTATGCAGATCTTCCATCCTGAAAATCAATGAAAAAGTCGATTAAGCTATTAGGACACATCAGCTCCACTGAATCTATTCTATTCTCACCTGAAGAGGAAATCCATCTCCCCACAAAAATCACTCACCAACAGCACTGCCTTAGCATCGCATTGCTACCCAGCTGTATCAGAAGTTAAAACGCATAGTCAATTTTTTATCCATGTGATGCAGGATTTTCCAAGAGAATCTTTATGTCTGGGTTGTTATAAAGCTGCCAAGTAAGAAGTGGACAAGACAAGGCATTAATCAAAGTAAGCAATAACAATGGTTTTATTTAAAACTTCCAGTAAAGAAGACCCACTAGTTTTGGAATAAAAGTACTTAAAGTACTACAGAGTAAGTGAATATAAAAGATTAGCAGAAAACAAAAACAAAACAAAAACCAGTAAAAAAATTAAAAATATATTTTTTTAAAAAGTCTGAAATAGATCCAAACAGGGTTTTTAAATCCTCCAAACATTTAACAGTTACTAGGTTTGGCAAAACAAAGTTCTAATACACAATAAAAAGCCTACTTTTTATGTAAACTGCCTAAAACTGCTCAACAATTCAAGATCAGACTGTACAATTTGTCTTGAAATATACAGAGCTGCAGTCTCAGGACTGCAGGAATTATTAATTTTGCCCTCTTCTCAGCTCTATGAATTAATTAGCTACAAAAACTGTTTTTGGGGGGAATGAGGGGCCAAAAATAATCAGAGTTAACAAGATAAAGCCACTATAAAAAATAAATGAAATGCACAGCAAAGTTCAGACTTCAGTTTCATTTCTTTAAACTAACAAGCTACGTTTACAGTATATTCTGCATTTCAGTTGCCATTTTCCCCTCCCACTCCCCCCACTCAAATATTTCTAAATCCTCTAGTCTAATCTAATTCTAAACTTTCAAATACACTGTACATACATTTAGCAAAGAGCATACCTAACATTATTCTTACAGCAGTATGGTCAGTACACAATTTCATAAAGATTATTACACATTACCACGATTAATCCTTTCCTTCCCCCTCACCCCACACCACCCCTGCTTTCTTTCTTTCTTTCTTTCTTTCAAGAGAACAGCAAACTATTACTAGACAATGATTTTAAAATATTTTGTAGAAAGCCTGTGGAAAGCAGACTTCATCAGCATGGACTCAAATCCAGAGTGCCCAAATAATGAATGCTGAACATATAAAAGAAAGTTGACCTCAGACTGCCAAGGACGATCCCTTGGGAACACTGTCTAAAAGATTGTTATTGGCTTGGTCATCCCTAACTATTACACAAAGTCCTGCTAAACAATTTGCATGTATCAATTTTACAAGAGACCGTTACAATGTAAACTCAAATTCTTGATGCCAACAGTGTGTTAAAGGCTTTTTTTTAAAATGCGCTTTTTCCCTGAATCCAACAGTTGGTCACAGAGGTCAAGTATTATCAAGGCTCTTATTCAGCTGCTGACAGTTCATAAAAGTGTCTGACTCATACATCCTTCAAGTACATGCAAGGCTCAATATTTTCCAAACTCCAGAAGCTTGGGGCCCTTTAAGACACAGAGGAAATAGGATTATGAGGTGAGCCCATCTGAGTAAGAACTTTATCCAGCCACTGAAGGGGGCCATGCAGGTGTATCTCAATCCAGCACGGAGTGCTCGTTACATCTTGGCGATGATATTCGGCTCCCCAACCCTAGAAACAAAACCACATAGCCACGTTATTACTTTTACCTTATTTTACAAGGTCAAGTAAGTGGAAGATGCTTCTGTCTCATTTTATATCATGCAAAGGCAACAGATATAACCTAGCTTTACAGGTAGAAGCTACCACTGTAGAAGAGCCATTTTTACATCAGTTATGTTACCACATTTTCCCCTGTGACTCTGAGTTGAAGCCGATTTAGAGTTTGGGTAAGGTGCCAGAGGGACATCCCTAGAAATTGAAGTCTCACTTCAAATTAGGCAATGGCAGTGCATGGTTTCTCTCACAACCCAGCCAGTATGCTTCAGTGTTGTCCTGAAGAAACCATTCTTCTGGATTCCACGTACACTAGGAAAATGACCCATTAAACCACCTCTCCCCCCACGTCCTAGCTACGGAAAACAGTTTGGCTACCAGAGTATGTGGGACCAGAACATTTTTAAACACCATGGCAGAAAGCATTCTGTAATGAAAGCGGTGCACACCTTTCGGACATGGTGTTAAAAATGGTTTGGCCGCCCATGAAAACAGTTTGGCTATTAGAGTATGCGGGGCCACCATTTTTAACACCATGGTAGAAAGTGTGCACCACTTTCATAACAGAATGTTAGAATGACATGATGTTGAAAACAGTTTGGCGCAACAGACACTAGTAATCAAACTGTTTTCAACACCTGTTGAGGAGATAGGGGCCACTTCAGGAGTTCATTGACACTGTTACCAACTTGAGGTCATTTTCCTAGAGCAAACATACTTGGGATGAGTGGGCAGCTCAGCCCCCAAGCCTTTTTGGTCCTTGCCTTCTCTCTAGTGTGACTCCCATAAGGGTGTAATCAATGTAAAGATTTATTTATTTTTTAAATAACGTGGACACTTGTGCACTTGGAACTGGATTCAGCTCACAAAAACTCAGGTAACATCAGTCAGTGAACATCCTCTTCAGCTTTCACTCAATACTGACATGGGCTGAATAGGAAATGGTGACCTAAAAAAAGCAAGGCACCATGTGTCTCATTACGAATCCCCAAAGCAGATACTGCTTTTGAATTTTTGCACTAGGGGACATTCATTTTTACACCTGTTTATACTGACTCAAAGGGGAGTCCTATAGCCTATTCATATAGCAATGCATTTTGCAGATCTAAAATTAAAATACAAGGAAGCTCTTTGGCTCCCAAGCCCACAGCTCTTGTGTTGCCCATGATGGTATAAAACAAGAGGTTATGAATTGACATTAAAGGAGGGAACTTGACTCCATGCAAGTAGGGGCAAAGTTTCTTTACAGGAAGGATGGGAGGAGTGATAAACAGATAAAGCTTCCCAAAATATCTAGGATACTCTTGTACCTATAAAACCAGCCAATGGAAGCAAGTAGTGTACACAATAAGTAGTTAATAACAAACTGGACAATTTTTTGGGGAGGTGGGGGTGGAGGAGTGGGAGAGGTGGAAGGTGGCATTGGCTATATCCTAGATGGGCTGATATTTCCTAAATTAACAAGGCGAGCACTGAGGGGGTTCTCTTTTAGCCAAAACTGAGTCAGTTTTAAGATTTACTAATAATCTGGAAAGAAAACTAACGAAGTTTGTTGTGTACTTTATTTTTAAAGTACATTATCTTTTTTGGGATGTGCTGGGATGCAGTAGATGGACCACAGGAATCAAGAGTAAAACAGTTTTGTATTTAACCTCTACTAACTCCTAAGGCACAAGTCCAAAGAAGTCACTTTGTCCCTTGAAGATACCATTTTAGGATACTGCGTGATTAATTTAGCAATCTTGAAATATTTGACTGACCCTTTAACCCAATCCACATTTTTGTCCCGCACATCACAGCTACAAACCTTCCATGTACCCTGAGGACAGAACGATATATATTTGTTTATAGAATTTCTACCCACCAGATAGACCCCAGGGAACAATGCTACCTATCTTCCAGTAGGAGACTGCAAGGTTACATCACTTACATGGCAGTTCCAGCTAGTCTGTCCAAGAAATGCTCACTACTAAGTCAGCTTAACTCTCTCTGCATCCCATCCTGAGGTGACATGTACCCAGTCAATAGGGGGATAGTTGAAATCCCCCATTATTAAGTTTTTTATTTTTATAGCCTCTCTAATATTCCTGAGCATTTCACAGTCACTATCATCATCCTGGTCAGGTGGTCAGTAGTGTCTCTCTACTGCTACAATCTTATTATTCAAGCATGGTATTATTATTCAGAGATTGTATGCTACAGTTTGATTCATTTAAGATTTTTACTTCAACTGACGCTATGCTTTCTTTTATATATAATGCCACTCCCCCACCAGTACAACCTAATTCTGTCCTTCCGATATATTTTGTACCCTGCTATTACTGCGTGCCATTGATTATCCTCATTCCACCAATTTTGTGTGATGCCTATTATATATCAATATCCTCATTAAACATGAGGTGCTCAAGTTCACCCATCTTAGTATTTAGGCTTCTAGCATTGGTAAATAAGCACTTTAAAAAATTGTCACTTTTTAGCCGCCTGCCAATTATGTGATGTAATTCAATGGGACTCTTTCGTTTGACTGTTTCTCATCAGATCCTACCCATATTTTAAAGGCTGTTAGAAAGATGATTGGGATCAACTGTTCTCCATGTCTACTGACAGTAGGACAAGAAATAAGGGGCTTAATCTACAGCAAAGGAGATTTAGGTTAGACATTAGGAAAAGCTTTCTAACTGTAAGGAAAGACTATTCCAGAGCTTAACTACCAAGGGAAGCTGTGGAATCCACATCCTTTGAGGTTTTTAAGAACAGGCCAGAAGAACCGGTTTATTAAGAGTCTGTGAGGGAAGTCTACGTTTACTTGGTCTTGCCTCAGTGCAGGGGGCTCTACTCGACCTCTTGAGGTCCCTTCTCAGCCCTATTTCTATTATTCTAATGTAACACTCTCCTGAGGCAGTAAGAATAGTTGCTAAGCGTGATGGAAACTACTTAACAGCACCATTATCAAGTCTACAAAAAACCTTATGGGGAGAAATCTGAAACTAAAAATACCTACAGAATGTAGCTTTGATTTTAAAGTTCTGTACACCAACGAAGTGATGTTTGTCCAAGGGGATAACTTTGTATGTTTAAGGACACACACAACATTCTTTTATACAACAAAAGCTGTAACAAAATGTAACGCATTTACAGTCAATGTAACTGTTGATAAGGGAACTTCTCTAATATAAGGCATGAAATTGGTCTGTTTGAACCATTATTACATAACGTAATATTACTCATAGTAAGCCAAGGTTTTCAAAAGCCCAACTGAACTCGTACCTACCTTTACAAAACTCATACGGATAGTGCACATCTTGGTAAGCTCATACACGGTTTCAAAGCCATGGTTCACTGATTGAGCCAGAAGCTGAGCAAACTCTTGGTTGTTGAAAATTTTCAAACTGCAGCCACTAGGAATTTTACAAACTGTGGTTGGATGGAAACCATGGTGGTAGTTGCAGTTCCGACTCTGAACAAATATACTGCTGTCACTAAGGCATTCAGCATAGACTTCTCCCCCAACATAATAGAGGTGAACTCCTAAGAGGAAAAAAATGTTTGTTATGGATAGATCAAGTGACTGAGTACCACATGCACAGTCTTGCACACATCATCTTTGTGGAGACGTTTTTGTGCTTCTCCAGTTTAAAGAGAAACACATATTTCACTCACTAGTATGACTCTCTTAAAGCTTTGTTGTACCTCCGGATCCCACCGTTTGTTTTTCCAAATCAACTGTTCATTAAAGTTTCATTTCTTGTAAACCGTATAGAAGAAAACTGTTGTAACAGTGCAAGATGACAGGTTTACAGGTCCAGAGCACCTGCTCAGGTCCCATGGGATCATATTTGGGGGAGGAAGGGAGGAAGATGACTGACTGGGTCCAGGGTGGGGAGAACAGACATATCCCTTTCAGCCGCACAAAGAATCTTCAGAAAATAGTACTACAGCTCCAAGATGGATTCTCCCCCAGGAGGTACTAGCTAGGATGAGTCTCTGTTAGGATAGCTTCAAAAGAGGTGCACTTCCAGGGAACTGGAGCACAGTGCAGTGTTCAGAGGAACAGCTTGACACCATGTGAATCCTATGACTTCTCGTGGATCCCTCAGAATCTGAGGGCATGCCTGTGACCTTTTCTATAAGGGACAGCAAACTCCAATGGGATAGCGGTGGGGAATCTTCACAAAGATCTCTTCTCCCAGAGCCCCACTCACAGGCTTTTAAAAACTTTAGGAATTTTGCCTTTGGGGTTCAAGTTATCCACTGCTAAAATAAATCAATTTGAAATAGCAAAATCACAAAACCAGAAAAACCACACAGAAGGTATTACACAAAGTAAATCAAATTCCAAGAAAGAAAATCATGACTGCATTTGATAGTTAGTATGGTCCATGTAAGATTTTGCTGATGACATAACTTTCATATCATCTGATCAGCAAAACAATCTGTGGCCAGGTCTTCAAGTTGTGAATCTGTTCCATTTTGTGTTTAAAAAAAAAAAAAAAGAAAGGGTGAAATTTAAATGGTGTTTCTATATAAGAACGTGAGAACTAAAGGACTGCCATACTAGGTCAGCCCAATGGTCCATCTCACCCAGAGTCCTGTCGCCAACAGTGGCCATTACAGAGTTTCAGGGAGAGTGTCTTGAACAGGGCAACTGGAGTGACTCCATCCCTATTTTTCTCCTCCTAGCTTCTGACTATCAGAGGTTTAGGGTCACCCACACCAGAGATTGCATCCTTGACCATCCTGGCGAATAGTCACTCATGGACCTATTCTCCATGACTTTTAGTTCTTTTTTGAACCCAGCTATACTTTTGCTATCACAACATCCCATGGCAAGGAGTTTCACAGGTTAATTGTGCATTGTGTGGAAAAGTACTTTCCCTTGTTTGCATTAAACCTGCTCCCTATTAATTTCATCAGATGACCCTGGTTTTTGTATTGTGGGAAAGGGGAAACAACAACACTTCTCTATTCACTTTTTCCACTCCATTCCTGATTTTATAGAGCTCTATCATATCTTCCCTTAGTCACCTCTCTTCCAAACTGAACAGCCCTAAATCTTTTAGTCCCTCCTCATAAGGAAGCCATTTCATACTTTTGATCATCTTTGTTGCCCTTTTCTGAATCTTTCCAGTTCTGCTACATCCTTTCTGAGATGGGGGACCAGAATTGGACATAGTATTCAAGGTGTGGGCACACCATGGACATTTTCTCTCTTATTTTCTCTCCCTTTCCTAATAGTTCCTAACATTCTGTCAGCCTTTTGACCACTGCTGCGCATTGAGCTAAAATTTTTAGAGAATGATCCACGGTGACGCCAAGATCTCGTTCTCACATGGTAACAGCTAATTTAGAACCCATCACTGTACATGTGTAGTTGAGATTATTTTTTTTCCAGCATACATTACTTTTCACTTTGATTTCAACATTGACTTTTATGTGCCATTTTGTTGCCCAGTCACCCAGTACTGAGAGATCCCTTGTTACTCTTCACAATCGGCTTTGGACTTAACTATTTTGAATAGTTTTTCATCATTTGCAAACATTGCTACATCAGTGTTCACACTTCCTTTCCCAGGTGATTGATTAATATGTTGAACAGCACCAGATCTAATACAGATTCCTTGAGGGACCCTGCTGTTTACTGCTATTCATTTTTAAAACTGATCATTTATTCCTACCCTTTGATTCCCATCTTTTAACCAGTATGAGTATGAGACCCCCTTTCCTGTTATCCCACGGACTTCTTAGTTTCCTTAAGAGCCTTTGGGTGAGCGACACTGTCAAAGGCTTTCTGAAAATCAAAGTACACTGTGTCAACTTGATCACCCACATGCTTGCTGACACCCTCAAAGAATTCTAATAGATTGGTAAGGCATGACTTCCCTTTACAAAAGCTATGTTGACTCGTCCCAAAAAATCATGTTTATCTCTGTGTCTGATAATTCTGTTATTTACTATAGTTTCTACTAATTTGGGCAGTACTGAAGTTAGGTTTACCAGCCTGTAATTACCAGAATCAGCCCTGTAGCCCTTTTTTAAAATTGCTGTTTATACTAGTTACCATCCAGTCATCTGGTACAGAGGCTTATTTCCAGCAATAGATTATATACTACAGTTAATAGTTCTGCAATTTCATTTGAGTTTCTGGAGAACTCTTGGGTGAATACCATCTGGTCCTGGTGACTTATTTACTGTTCAATTTATCCATTGTTCTAAAACCTGACACATCGTTGTGGGACAGTACTTCAGATGTGTCATTCAAAAAGGATAGCTCTGATTTGGCTATCTTCCCCACATCCTGCGCAGTGAAGAGTGATGCAAAGAATTCATTTAGCTTCTTTGCAATGACCTGGTCTTCCTTGCATGGTCCTTTAAAATCCTGGTTGTCTAGTGGCACCTGTTTGTCAGGCTTCCGGTTTCTGATGCACTTTATTTTTTTGCCTCTTTAGCAAGTTACTTCTCAAATTCTTTCCAGGCCTGCCTGATTTTATTTCTACACTTAACATGCCAGAGTTTATGCACCTTATTATCCTCACTAGGATTTGACTTCCAAATTTTGAAGGACGCCTCTAAATATGAAATCCAAATTAGCATTATTTTAAGCATAGAATTCCTGTCATGATTCTTTGCATAAATTTACCTATTTTACAGCTTTCTTGCATTTTCCATCCTGCCTTGGTATCTGGTACAGTGAATGTTATAGTAGTTCTGGTATCTGGTACAGTGAATGTTTCAGTAGAGAGTTTGCTTGCAACTAGGATGCTTTTAAAAGTTTGCTTTGTTCATTTTCCATTTAAAACTATAGAAGTGTTATAAGTACACACATACTTTTTAGTGTGGGGAAGAAGAGAAGGAACAAGACTTAGCAGCACAACCTCTGAGTATGAACCTGAGAGCAGCATAGGTACTAACATGGAAAAAGCTTTTCTAGGCTAAAGGTTGCTTTTCAAAATAATAAACTGTATGAAAACTAATCTCCCTGAGGCACCAACTCTGTTTCAAAACACTTTCCTGTGAGATCCAGAGCAACATCACTATAAGAAGTTGATCTCGAAGCATAAAAAAAGAGTAGGAAACATTCAAAGATAGCTTCCCCTCTAATCCCATTCTACAGTGCATCAATATAAAAGGCAACATAACTCTTCGCCTGAAATATGTTTTTATCATTACAAAGCTCAAAGGACCTATCTCTGGAAAAAATGTCAACAGAATATTTTCCCTGTCTAAAAACATTTGCAGTTATGTAGTTGATTTCCAGAATCACCAATAACAGGGCTCTTTGTATGAAAAAACTGCCGTAAACTTTTGTGCTAATTGAAATTAAAAGCTATGAGAGTCCGTAGACAATGAAAAAATTGATGAGAAGATAGAAAGCTTCCTGCAATTATACAACAGGTGAGAACTTACAAGCATACAAGACTTGGCAAAGAAATGATATATTTTCCAGTGTTCGTTAGAACACCACTTCATAATGTATATGACAGTCTGTCCTTGAGGCAAGAAGCCCAGCTTGCCGTGTTAGCTAGAAAGCTAAATAAACAAAAGAGAAGCTAAGTGCACCTTTGCCAATATGCCGCCTGGTGTTCTCAATGGTGGAATTCCGGTTAACATTGGAGAGCAGCCCAAGGCAAAATCTGTTCTTGTTATTTGAAGGATCAGTAAAACCATCTACCAACACGCTGGTGGAGGAGGCATGAAATGCCTCCCCAACACGATTGTTCAGCTCATAGTAGACAATTGAACACCAGTGTTTCGGCTCTTCATAAGCAACGGCCTGAACATCTGCAAAGAAACAAAAGGAAAGGTTACAATCAAATGGCACTGCAACTAATACGTGTCTGAGCTTTAAAGATTTGCAACTTACAGACTTTGGCTTAAGATCACAGAGAAGATCTGGATAAGCAACTGCTAATTAAGTGCAGTCTTCTAGGGAGTCCATCCATCATTTAACTATTTTTAAAAAATTTTAGAGCCATGGAAAGTATTTGTACAAACACATTTAAAGTAAAATTACTTGCAAGACTCAGACACAGGGGAGGGGAAAAAAATCAGAGCTGGCAACAGGAACTTAAGTAAATTGTGGGCTCAGCCACCACACACATCAAGCACCCTTCCTCCCCCCATGTTTTTTGCAAGATATGACCTAGACCAGCACTATCCTGAGTGCAGTCCAATAAGTGAAACACTCCCTCGGTTTATTTTACTTAGTTACCAATTTTTTAAAATATTCTACATGTTACAAAATTCTGTGTTGACAATGAGAAATCACATAACAGAAACTGTCAAAGAAAAGATGGAGGTTTACACAATTTCCTAGGAGATAGCTGGAATTCTGGCCACACAGAAAGGAGTGAAAGACGGCTTGGTTTTTTGGTACCCTGGTAGCAAATTAATCTTTTGGCACTGGGAAGGTGATGAATCTCTTTCCCCCACTCACCTACAGGGCAGGGGCAGGACTTTAAAATTTGGGAAAGGATTGTTTGAATTCTTCGTTTCCCTGCCCTAGAAGTCATCTGGTTGGCTCACTGTGACCTTCCCCAGTATCAACCACTAAATCCAACAACAACAAATATGCACAATAAGATTGCTTATTAAAAAGACCGGCAGCGAAATGGTCAATGTTCACAGAATCACTAGATCATATTGTTAACATTCTAATGAAATGCATAAACAAATTTCCATCTCACTCAAAGCATTTAATTCACCCTTTTTGCAAATTCAAGCAGACAGTACCGCATCAGTTTACATTGTGAAGATTTTCTTCACAACCAAAAGGCTTCTTTTTTAAAAAAAGAAAAAAAATGAAAGCTTAGACTTCGGAGCACAATTATGCAACAATTTAAAAACAACATGGAATAGGGAATTTACGAGGCTATGAGATTACATTATACACAGGAACCTGAATATTAATATTTTGGGCTAGAAAAAAGGAAATGAAGTTGAGCAAAATGCCATGGAATTAAAGGTTTATACACCAATATTGAACATAGCATTTAATTCATTTTAAAGGTTTAACAAATAAGAATGGTTTAATATTTCATGAGATATTAAACAAACAGTCATTTGCCAGGTAACATAAGGGATCCCTCAAATATTCTGATGATGGAAATATTCACTCTTCCATAACAATTCCTTATTCAGTCAGCAAACTACAACAGTCTGAGAAAAAAAAAGTGTGTATTGAAACGTCCAATTTGCAATTTTCTGTATTCGTCTGCCTGCCTGCTTGCCAAACTCCAGAAACATACATAGGGCTGTTTTAAGGCAAGTTTTTTGCAGCTTTGCTTTGGGATTTTTTCCTTTGGAGGAAGGATGTTTTCTCTATCAAAGGAATTTCAACAGGGTGTCCAACAACAGTATATGCTTCTTTGGATGTCTCCACCTAATGTGAATTCTCTCAAATGCCCAATATAGCCACAAATTATTAAATCACCTCCAAATAAAGATGGTTGAAGAAGAGAAAGGACGTGGCTATTGTGTGTGTGAGGGTTTTAAAGTGAAGAGGAAGACTATTTCTGTGCTTAGTACACACACTTTTGGGAATCTGAGATAGCAGCTCTGCAGATCAAGGCCCTAAATTCAGGCTGAAGTGCTAAAATGAAAAAACGACAAATTGACATTGCAGGAATTTGTTTCAGCACATTCCTCTCGCAACCCCAAATCTTTTAGACCAACATTCTGTATTTTCCTTTGCTTAGAAAAATGTTTTTCATACAGTGTTTTTTTTCAGATAGAAAAGACACGAGTAGAATTTTAAAAATACAAAATGTGATTAATGGCAGACAAATAGGAGGAGTGCATGTAGCAAACACAATGTCAAGTGATGAAAACGGACACAAAAATCTGGGTGCAGGGTTTTCCTACTGCGAAGTCCATTGCAGACCAGGGATATGCCATTGAAAAGAGGTTTAAATTCCGTAAAGCCACAGTATTGTTAATCTTTTTCAAGTCATTGTAAAACACAGCCTTTAATTATTAGTAAGGGGTTACTACACTTTATTTTCAAATTAAGTTGCCAGTAACTACCAAAGTTACAGCTTGGCTCCAGTTCTCTAACTCAGGAAGAAATCCTGCCAGCTGGCCATTCTTACAGAATGAATCATATCTCTCTCACACAGATTTCATACTAACTTCCTTACATTTGCTTTAAGTCATGCAGAGCAGGTGCGTTTTGTCTCTCTATTCCCAGCATGGGCCAACAATGGAAATTACCCAGCTTTAGTGACAGGATGCAGCTTGTTAAGTTGAATCTCTTAAAACTAACAAATCTCCATAAAGAACATGCTTCTAAACGTTTGCAACTAAAATGCTTAACATAAAATTTTACTGAAACAACTGTTTTTATGCAACTATGTCAGACCTTTTAGGAGACCAATTAGACACTGGCTATTGCCAATATATAACAAGTGGAGGTACAGCAAACAGACTGGAGCTTACAGAATGAGCAGAGACATAAGCACAAGCCACAAAATAAGTTTGTTTTTTTGCCTTGCCACCAAAGCAACAGTGAATTAAGAGAGATTATTAAACTTACTAGCAGGAAAAAAAGGTTTTTAAAAAAATAGACAAAAAGTAGAAAGATCTTTCTTTTCTTTTACAAATGAAAAGAAAAATGCAAACCATTTCCCTTGGTTGTTAAGGGTCTCACATGTGATGTAAAAATTCCACAGCACAGATATAGTGTATTTATAAGAAAAAAATATGCAGAAGTCTGCAGAGTTAGGTATAAACACTGATAAATGTACTTTGAGCCTTCATCAGCTCCAAAGAACAGTACACAATAGCATATAGATCAGCAAAACAACTGAAAATGCCGAAGATGGGGCTTATCAAACGCAAGCTCACTCTGAAGAGGGAAAATAACTTAACAGAACTTTATGTTATTTTAAAAGGGCAGATATATTTCCTGAGCCCAGACATTTTAAGCTTAACAACAAAACTAGTATGAAATTAAACAATAGTTAAGTCGTTCATATGCTTGTAATCTTTATAATCATTCTGGCACAGCGTTCAACTTGTTACTCTCTCTCCTGGCTGGATGCATGGCTGTGTGAGCGCAAGTGTTCTCAAAGGGGGCTATTTCTCATCATGAGTTGAATGCCTAAATCCTTTACTCAGCAGTTTCTATTTTTGCAGTGTGTTTAAAAACCAGTGTGTAAAAAGTGGTCTGTGCCATAGAACATAAAACAAAATGAAACGAATTTAACACGTTTTTCCCTGCAGCAATACCACCTCACGCTGCAATCTCACAAACTAAAGGGGGTCATGCCAGGTCACTACTTACATGGGAAAGGAAACAATCCTCTCTCAAGTTCCCAGTGTGCTGCAGGAAGCAGTGTTGGCCATTCAGTAATGCTCTTCTCTATAAGTCAGAACTAAGCCAGTGTAGTATCATGGTGCGAGGAGGCACTTTGATTGGATGGGCTGTGTTTCAGAAGACGGATCGTACTGAGGTCCTGACCACTTGTATTAAAGTATTCACGGGACTTTTCACAAGTGTAAAGATGTTAGTGCTGGTATCCTGACCAAATCTCAATTTAGGCAGCTATATCCCCTGCTCTAAATTCACCCACCCACCAACTGGATATCAACTGTACAGCATCAAGCACTGTCTCAATAAGTCACTATAATTATAATAGATACCTTTCACTGCCTGTTAACAGGTGTTCTATGTACCATTACCATGTACACACAGTTACTATGCTCTACCATAGGAATGGTTTAACTTCAGTGATTGCTACAGATAAGCGTTTGTAACATGCTTTTGGATTCTTCTGGTTGGAAGTCAAGATTCAAAATGTAAAACAGGATGATGCCTTAATTTAGTCAGGTGTGGTCACTTAAATTTTGTAGATCTAGATGCTCATAAGAGTGTATAATTTCACCTCCACTAAAGGAGGCACAAGTCCATATTCCCTGAAGTTCTTCTTATTGTCTATAGTTACATATTTCTATAAATAACGAGTTCAGATCAATACGCAGCTTAAAAAAAAAATCATGAAACCTCTTTGCACTTTAGAAACCAAGCAGAAAAAAACCCATATAGAAACATTTTACCTCCTCTGTTTATTTCTGGGGGAATTGAGGGTGCCATCATGTTGGTGTCCATGGGCTGTGAGCCATCCTGCGTCATTTGATCTTCCGGAGGCAGGTAAGCAGGAGGGGGAGTATCAGCTAAATATAGAAAAGGCATTGATACAATTCCTTTCCTCTCTTTAAAATGTACATACATAGCCACATAAACGGTTCAGCATTAGCTTGGAAATACTTTCAGCCAGACTCAGCTATCACTTCCACCCACTCATCAGAATATCTGAGAAAGCAATCATGGACCTTGATTCAGGGAAGCAGAGGATTACTGCATATGAAAGAATGTAAGTAGCTTTTATTGTAGTTATAACCATCAATCAGCAAGCGGGAGCTTGGCTGCATTTCTGCCAATAGTGCTTCACAAGTTCAAGGCACTGTATATACATTAATGTCTTCACTTCAGGCCCTACACTAATATAGAACATGAACACAACAGGAGCACACAATCTGGAGTTAAGAGGTTCTAATCTCATTTATGTGGTTTACAATTGGACCCTCCATCAGGGTACTATCCGCATGTCTCACATGTATTAAAGAATTTCTCCTCAACATCCCAGGAAGTATCACCACCAGTTTATAGATGGGGAACTGAAGGACAGAGATTTAGGCCCAGATTTTTCAAGGTATTTAGGCATTGAAGTCTCATTATCGAAAGGGATTTAGGTGCTTAGGCGTGCATACAAAATTTCTTTCTGAACCCCCCTGGATTTTTTGCCCTGAAGCGTGAGATTTGATTCCTACTGTTCTGCCTCAGAGAGTAAAGCAGCAGCCTATACAGCACTGTTATCTCCACCAGTGAACGAGTCACTTGGTTACTTGTCATGGTAGTTAAAGGCAAACAGGCCAATAACACTTTTTTCATGCAACTTTCTGGTCTTCAAAATCTCAAGCTAGTTAAAACGGTTAGTGACACAAAGCTTTGAACTAAGCATTACAGTAATACTACAGCTATGTTTTTCCCATTTTCATTTTCCTTGTCCACTTGTTCTTTCAAACAGTCCCTTTTACGGAGAGTGGGCAGGCATGCGCTATGGAATAAAATTCTAAGTTTGTGGGGTGAGGATCAGAGTTTTGATTCTTTATTAGGCCTCTAATGCACTACGAGACATTTGTGTAATTGCAACTATTATGCTACTGATGTGCATATGAGAAAGTATGGCTATTGACACAGTACTGTCAGAAGGCCACCAGATTAGCTAGCATATGTAAAGTTTTCAAATTGCTAGATATAGCCCTGCTCCCTTTCATATTTACACAACTGGGTCTCCTCCTTCCCTACTAACTCAAGAGGAGTATCTGCCAAGAGACCTGTCTCAAGGCAATGACTCAGAATACCGAGTCAGGGCTAAGAGGGCCTTTTCATCTTTTCCACCACAACGCCCTCTAATTCAGTTTCTCCACTGCAGCTGCTGACTCTGCTTTACCTCTAGCCAGGAATGCAGGCAAAACAGACTCCTCAGACACCAAAGTCAATGACCTACCATAAAACAGCTGGTATGGGGATACTGTAGGGGACCTTTGCCATTACAGACTAAACATGGGACCTCTGTGACTTGATCTGTAACCATTGCAACAGGGAGTCCCAGAGCCTAAATTGCATTCAGTAGTCTTTCAAACGCTTATTCTGTAGCTTCTTAAATAAAAGATTGGATTATTTTTGCCATATCATTTACTGATTTTTCAAAAGAAATTACAAACAAATACATGCAACACACACAGTTCAGTAGTCTTTACACACCAAGGGAAATTTTTGAAGACAGACAACTATTGGTAGTTAATTCAATGAACACCCACTTTACACAAGAAATGATACATGTACATTTTTGCAAAATCTCCCCCCTCCCCACCTTTCAGCCCTCAAGGAAGGAAGACAACACATTATTTGCCCAGGCTCCTTCTCCCAGCTGGAAAAAGTTAAATAAAAACCACATCTTTCAGAGGCTGCTTTCTTCACAATACAAAGGCCTTATCTATACTAGTACTTATGCCGGCAAAACTTTTGTTGTTCAGGGGTGTTGAAAAAACAAACCTCTGAGCGACTTGTGGGCAGCACTATGTCAGCAGGAGATGCTGTCCCACCGACATAGCTACCGCCACTTGTTTAGCTGGTTTTATGTCGTCGGTGGGAGTGCTCTCTCCTGTCGGCATAACGGGGCTGGCTACACAAGTGCTCTTACTGCACAATACAGCTGTGCCGCTGTAAGTTTTAAGTGTAGACTAGCCCTTAGCCATGGGCAAACCAGGCATAGAGAGAGGTTTTTACAGAAAATTTCTATAGACAATGATCAAAATGGAAATAAAAGGCAATTGTTCACTGTCTTTAAGTAAGACACACTGAAGGTCTCTTTCTAGGCCTCTGCTGAGACTGTTTTGCAGCTGAAGCATTTGTTTCTTGGGATTACATCACCATTTGACTAAATTTAATCAAATAGTGGTAGTGTGATCCCCTGGGAAACATATTTCATAGTAATATAACCTAATGCTGAATTTAAGATTAGGTCTCTTTCCTGAACAAGGACATTCTGTAGCAATATTTGTTTGTCAGAACATTAGATGTGCGTAACTCCCCCACCCTTCCAAGCTACACCAGGACTGAACGCCGCAAAAATACACTATTCTCCCCCAAAAATGCAGCTGATTTTTAAAACAAAAACAAAGCTTATTCAAGCATTTTACCTGTGTTAGAAAGAGAAAGAATACTAAAAACTGAATGTACTAGCTAGGCAGCCCAATTTAGTCACCACTTTCCCTAACATCTCTTCAAGTGGCTACTGAATACACTTACGTACTGCTGGCTGATGATGCTTTTGCTTAACGACACATGCAATGTCTATCAACACTCTCCTTAATTCTTAAAGAAGGTGAACATACCTGGCATCTGGAAAGGACTTCCTGGGTCTGAGCTGGCAGGAGAGTGTGGATAGGTGCTACTGCTGCTTCCAGGGGAGTTGGGATAACTGCTATTGGGGGAATGGGGGAATGGATGACTGTTGGGTTGCTGGAAAGAGTCCGGGAAAGTGGCATTGTGTGGCATGTGAGGCTCATTTTGCCCCAAGTTGCGGAACTGAGCCAAGAGGCTGTGCTGAGGGTTGTATTCACTGTGTCTTGGAACCAGCACTGGAGGAAGAACTAGAAGGAGAAAAAAGAAATACAACATTGAAGATCCAATCCCTAAGGGTTACATTATGCAGAGACACGCTTGGATGAAGTAAAAAGTTCTTGTGTCTCTCTTATGCCATACTTGACACACGTGTCAGAAATGAGGTAGTCACATTCTAGGAACATGTGTCTAGGCAACAGCCCTTTCCTCGTATCCTGTTACTGCGTAACTTAAATTCATAATGATTCGCACTAGGTGTCTGGATCCCCAGCCATAAACTTGCCTTTATGGAAGACCAGAGAAGAATAAAGAGACACGCTATAACAACCAATTCATTTTAATTCATAAATGGTCACAGAGATGCAATGTAATAATATTTCACAATTTAACACTGACACGTCGTTCATTTCAGTGTACTTGGTTCCCAGGCTAATCATTTCATGGTCTGTAACCCAAAACCCTGCTAATGAGGGCAGACTTTTTTTTAAACACAATGCTAATACTACATGGGTCTTGAACTAATCCTGGTTCCAACAGCTGTAGTTTTATTTTTAGTGTAGGCAAGGTGCTTATGGGTTAATTAAAAAGGTTACTAGTTTAACCCTCTATGCCAATTTACCATCAACCGCCTAATTTAAATAGTATTATATAATGCAATTAGAACAGAGCAATCTGTCTGGCAAACAAGAGTCCCACCCTATGTTATTCTGGGACAAGCAAGAGAGACAGGTCAAAACTTGTTAGTCAGATCACATTCCCAAGACCCAGGCACCCCAGGGAAACAAAGATTTCTTTTTAATTCATTTTAACTGAGGATATGAATAGAACACCAAATGTGTTAAAATACAGTAATCTTGATCAGCTCTTCAGCATCTCTCTGCCTCTGAACTCCTCATAACAGAGGCAGAACCACTCCAAAGATTAACCACCTCTTTTTAAAGCACAGCTGTGGATTTTTATTTTAGGAAGGGGAGCGGGAGAGAAGAGAAGAGAGACGTGGGGGGGAAGGCGCACACAAGAGTGGGAGAGACTTTTGAAACATGATTTCTTTTGTTCCACCCCACTTTCACTCCCTGGCTAAGGAAAAATGGGGGGGGGGGGGGAAGGAAGGAGGGGGGAATCCCTTTTGGAGTCTGCCAACATCCTAAGAATTGGCCAAGGAAGGAAGGAGAAGGAGGGTGGGAGAGAATGGAACAAACTATAGTGCTTTACTCCAGAGGCTTATTTGCTGCCCCTCAACTGTGTTTGCCCTTGTGAGGAAAGGACTAAAGACCAGATGCAAATTTTGCATGTGGTACTTTGAACAAAGGCCTTCTCATTCCTCTGTTTAAAACTCACTCTCTGTGATGAAAGCAATTCATCAGTTTACTAAAAATGCAGGAGATGCCACAAAAAGGTAGCAGTGTTTCTTAACTTTGATATGTCCACGGGAGTGGTTTTTTGTTTTGTTTTTAAAAGAAAAGCTATCCCAAACCTGCAAATCTTTACTCACTCAAGAAGTCCTGACACATGGGAAAATTTACTTAGGGAAAGAGTTGAAGGATCAGACTCTTGGACTTCAAGGTCAAGCTGCAAGTAAAATCAGCACCCATTTTACATATACAATATATCCAATTTCACTGACAGCTTCAGCAGAGCTTTTATTATATTTACAATCGGTAAGCCAGGGTGTAATTTTTTTAAATTAGACTTTCATAGTTAACTGTATTCATTTTATGAGTGGAACGTCCTACTAGAAGATGCACGTATGTTATGAGATGAGGCCTCTTCATCTCCCACATGCTGGAAGTTCTCACTTTTCGGCCTGACACATCAACCAGGCACGCGAGCAGGAGAAACACGTTCATCCTACCACACATGTTATTCCTTGCTTCTAAGGAACTATTCTAATAAATAATAATTGGAGAAAGTCATTTAGATTTACCCCAATATTCACATCAACATTTCAAATCTTACCAGCTGCCACATGGCACAAGTCAAATTCCAATTCTTCCAACTATAAGGATTCCTCTTTTCATTAAAATTTGCTCTGAAAAAAACCTTTTGGGTTTCTGAGCCTTTCTTACTCAATCAAGTTCAAACAGCGTATTACTTGCCACAGCAAACGTGTTGGGGGTCTAATAAATCAGAAGTGAAAAGGGTAACAATGAGAGCTTATGTTTAAAGATATTTTTCCCTTTCCTGTCTTTATAATTCTTCCTTACTTTTCTGGGCATTAATACATTGCTTCCCTATATCTCTATTTCCTGTGGATGAAGGTCAAACTTTTCTGAGCTTAATTTCTGAAAAACAAAGAACATCATCTACCTTTCCCACTCCCACAATGACATACATGACATCACAGGAAACCATGCGATTTATAGCATTTTTTAAAATAGCTGGAGGAACAGGATATTTTCAATATGCTTTTAGCAATTAAAAAAAAGCAGTATCAGATTTTCCCAAGACGTGCACACAAATTTCCAGTTGGAACTGAGCCCTTCGTAAAAAAATAGAAAAAAATGGGAGTAAGTGGGGATGTAAATTCTATGTTTTCCCCTCCACATTTTCCCCTCACACTCCAACCATTCCCAGGTACATGTTATAGCTTTGGCCAGGGAGTGGGGTGGGGTCAATCTCACAGAAAATAATGTATTACAATTTTTTTGGGGGGGGGAGGGGGTACACGGGACTCAAATTATGGTGTAAGGAGTTTTGAAGATGTACAACATTACATAAATCACAATTATTTCTTCAAAACATTTGAAAAATGCACATCGCTACAGGGAAGACAAAAAAGAAAAGAAAAGCGGGTCTGTCTAACTGCAGAGACAGAGTTATAACTTGAATGTTATCCCTAATTCAAGTCCCCACATACCTCTCATCCCAAAAATCCTTTAACTCAAGTGAAGTGGTGCTTTTAATGCGAGTCGGTTGGCCTGTCAGGCTACAGCTTGACTTTGCAACTTATCAGCTCCTAACACACTCTGTACAGTTTGAGTTCTAGTTCACAGTTTAGCCTAGCTTGAGTGAGAGCTACCAACTCAACAAAGGAGTTAACTGGAGTTATCTACACTCCAGTTAGCTCTGCAGGGAAGATGTGGCCAGAGATTGTTCAGAAGCATGGAGGAATGGCAAGAGTTCAAAATGCTAATGTCAGCACAAACCACTCTTACTCCCCAGTTTAAGTCTGTGAGCTTCTGATCATGCTGAAGACCTCAACCATACTGAACAACAAATTACTGAGGCTCAGTACGGCAGAAGAGGAGGTTGATCTCTGAAGCAGCTGCTAGCCCCAGGAAGAAGTATAACAGAAGGGAAGAAAGCATGTGAGAGAGTTATTCTGCGTTAAGCCAGCACAAATGTTGCTATAAAATAATCACGTATGGCATATCTTTGCTGTGGAGAAACCTGCAGGACACTGCTCTGTGTGATAGTTTGTGGAAGAAATGTCCCCCTTCTCCTTTTTCAAATGAATAAGAATACAGTCAGAAGCATCAATACTAATTTTACTAGAGACAATCTTTAACTTGTTTCTGTTTAATACTGATGTCACTATTTAATGAGGGAAATATGTATTCAGTAAGTGATTTTCAGAAAAAGGACTGTGCAATGAAAAGGTTGCATCTAAACACAACAGATTGTCTGAGAGTCACGTCTGTCTGTTTAATTCATTAAAGTAAGGTTTTTAACCACCAATTAGTGCAATAGCTCAACAAAGCAACAAGACAAAGAGCTAGGGTCTATACGTTCTCAAATACCAGATTTTTTTTTTTTTTTTAAACGCCAAGTCTAAATTTGGCCCTCAGTTAACCTACGCAACCCCTCTGAAGACTGAGGACAGTTTTTCCAGTCTGTGTGATTGTACAAGTGTAATTAAGTACATAATTTGGCCTATAGTACCTTTATTTTATTACCACTGAATGCATAAAAAAGAGGTTGTGTTGGGGAGGGACGAGAGGGGGAGGAAATGGGACCAGCTTGACTTTCAGATTTCACTTTTAAGTTTGCAGAACTGCAACTGAAAAAAAAAAATCTCACTTATCAATGGAGTAAAATTTGCATCTGGAGTCAGACACTAATATTTACATATAGATTTACAGAGATACTATTCAGAGTATAGTAAATGAGTGTACGACCACATCCAGTTTCAAGCATGAGTTTGATGCTGTACGAAGCACAGCGACAGGGCCATTTCATCAAAGAGCCTACAGCACCATCACACAAAAACCTAACAGAAACAAGATGCCATAGATGGCCAGAAGAAATTTCTAATTACTATAGCATCTCTTACTTCAAAGGTAATGGTAATCTTTGTGAAAGCAGTTTGGGGAAAGCTTTACTCCCTACTCTTTGTGCTCTGTTCTTCTGTATATTGATTGAGTCTTTCCATCACTTTATTCTGTTATCCAACCAATAGCAGTCAAATAGTCAGGAAGCAGTGCATGTTTATAACACCAGAAAAGAGGGATTTAGCATACAATTTTAGTCAGTTTCATTTCATTTCTGAAACAAAGAACAAAATGCAACTGGCAGATGGATGTGTAAGCACAAATATGAATTTCCTTTTTAAAGTCATCATGTTTAGAAGTGTAAAAATTAACCCAAGTGAGGGACTTGTAACGTTTTCAAGTGAGAGCATTTTTTCTTCCTCATTTGGTTTCTCCATAGAACTACATAAGCCCAGATAAAAGGGTTTAGTTCCATGCCACCCACAGCTTTGTATTTCTAACTCCACCTGCTAGCAACTAAATTTTGGTAAACTTCTCTTTTCTGTTTGAGACAGAATCTCCAAAGCAGGAAGAGTAGAGTGGAGGAAAGGGAAGGAAGAGAGATATGGAAAAGAAAGGAGAGAGACTCTGATCATCCATCCTTCCTCTAGGATGTTAAACTACTTCTTGAAATCCAGGTACATATGTGAATTCTAATTTTTCCATACAGGTTATGAAGATTATGAATTGCTGTTGCATTTTCATTATTAAGATCAACTGTACCACAACTTGACAGAAATGAGCATTTGTGCCACAGCGGGGCCCTGCCCACCCCCAATCTCAAATTAGGGTCTCTGAGCACTACCATTAATACAGCTACATTTTGAAGAACAAGATGACTGCATTTTGAAGTGCATTTATCCACAGTCACTTGGTGTTTTACTTGAAAGGTTCAATTTGGAATAAAAACTCCAGTTTAAGATTTTACAAAAAGAGAAATATCAATAACTAAGGGAACACAGAAGTGTGAGGCTTGCACTCAGAATTCAAGATGGAAAATCTCATATGGATGAAGCGGTGAAAGAATGACTGGGAATGAGACAAATCCATACGTCAACAGTTTTAGCCTATAAAGCTCTAAAAGGATTTAGGTCTTAGCTAAAAAGCCACCCTCCCTCCCACTCGATTCCTCAGCATTTGAAATCAGCTGTGATACACTGCCTAGCAGCCCCCCCAGGTTTAAACAGAGATGGTATTAGTGCATTTTAAGTTGAATTTGCTTGACTTTCTTTGGCATCTGCAGTGTTAAACAGCTGACGTGAGTGCACTGATTGGAACCTTTGGCCAAGAACCTTCTTTTACTTGCAAAAGGTTAAATACCAAGTGGAAAAAAGTTTTGATGCACTTACATTTCAGGTAGAGCAAGAGAACAAGACTCTCCTTGGCAAGCATAAGTGGTCTTTAACCATGGGACATGTTCCCAAATATGAAGACACTTACATTTCTACACTCTGGATTAAGTTTGATCTTAACAATAACTAATACTCTTATGACCAAAGCTATATTATGCTGTTCTAACACCACCTGATTCAAACAAGGTTTTTCTATGCCATGTGGTGATGAAACTTTGCTTTGCTGTTTCTCAGAAGCAGAAGAGCCAAAATTTTAGCTGTTTGCTTCAATGGGACTTAAGTTACAGTAACTGTAAATGGAAAGGCTCCATAAGAGCCATCCAGCAGTCTGTTTTGGGTGACTATGATCAGACAGGCAAAGATTCCAGACTATTCATTCAAGGAGACAGCTGAGAGCCTGGTTTTCTTAACGTTATTTCTCAATTTCAGAAGACGTCACAGCTTGATTTGTCATTTTGCATATTTGCTACTGAAGTCTTTTTATTTAAAAACATTTGTTGCTCCATTTACTGTAATTTTAAATCAGACATCTGGCATAACACATTTGGCAAGTAATATTAGTAAGTTTCCTGCATTATAATGCTCAGTTAATGTTAGGCTTTACTTGGATGCCCATTAATTCATTAAATTTACATTTGTCAAAAGTAACTTCAGAATTCAGCACTAATTACATGTCTATGATTAAAGCAACACTTCTTATCTTGTGGCAGAAGTAGTTTTGACAGTTCTAAGGTAGGTAAGTTAATATGCACTGTCAAACTATTAACTGAGGACATTTAAACTGATCAAGCTTCTCAGTACACCTGTAAGCAGCATGAACTACCAAGTTCCCTTATAAGTGACAAGAGTTGCAACCTCAGGTCTGCCATTTGACAGAAATTTGGTTCCTTTTAAAAATTATTTATTCTCATTGACAAATCCATCAATAATGGGATCTCCCTCTCTGGTTCACATTGGAGAAGGGCAAATAATTCCCTAAAATTGGGTTCCCTTCTAAATTTTTTTTCATTGGTCCATTTGAGAATAGAATTTGTCAAAAATTCATGAAGAAAGCTCTATACTCCTTGACAAACAAACTGACAGTTGTCTGCTATTTTGGGGAAACATCCTAGAATTGTACAAACCTGTTGTAGCATGCTATTTTTAAAAAGATATGCACAACAGTTATTTTATGAAGCAATATGACAAATCCTCTCAGCAATTACACTCTGCCATCCCTGAATTTGCAGAGCTGTAGGATGTGCCTGCTAGAAAAAGGAACTCTAGAAACAAGAATTTCACTAACCCAGAAATTAAAGTTTTTTCCTTTCCTAGTTTAAATCCGATAGTGACTCCCTGTCTCTAACCCCCTTCCCATCCCTTTCTTCTTCCACCTCTAATTAATCTGGTCTCCATTTTCTTTTCTCCTCTTGGATGGTTTCCATTCCATTTATCTTCTCTGTCTTTGAAAAGGACACTTCATTTTTTCTCCTCTACATTCTCCAGACTGGAGCAGCAACAGCTTCTCCTTTGCCCTTGTTCTTTTAAAGTTTCTTCCCATTGCTTTCCTCCCCCACCTCTAATTCTATTGCTGTCAAATGTTCCCCTCAAAAAAGTGCTGGCAACATGGGAGTTTTGCACACAGCTGGTCCACTCTGCTCCCTCTAGTCCTCCTGATCAAAGCTTTCCCATCTGTCCGGAAACAGACCAGAGAATTAAATGCTGATCAGAGCTCTCCCAGGTGTTGGAAGAATGAGGGAGTTACTGATCAGTCCTGGAATCCTTACACTAGTTAGATAGGTCACAAGATAGTAATGCTTAAGAATAAGGTTGCCAATTACTGTAACTTCGCTATTGGTCCCAAATTCCATTCTGATATGATTTAGCAGCTGTTACCTTGAGACTCCCTAGAAAAACCACACTAGCAGAAGCTGCATACCAAGTAGGGAACCCAAAGTTCAAATGATAATGCACTAATTTTAGTGATCTGATTCATACGCACTGCTAAAACTATATCAGAATTGAAGTGAAGGGAAGAAAGCAAAAGGATAGGTAAGAATTACATTATTTTTAAAGGGCCAGAAACAGTTTCAGGACCAGTAACGTTTGTAAATACTGGTCCTAGAACCAAAGAGAAAACATTCCAAATCTCCATTAGGTGGATAGGGGAAAAAAACATAAGCCAGTTTGGGTACAAATATCAGGCGGCATAGCACAAGTTCCCTTCATTATTTTTTAACACATACATGAACAAGTTTTTAATGAAACATAATAGGAAATGCAGGCTAGGAAATGTTTTAAGGTAATTTATCCCAGGGCAACATGGATCTCAAACTGGCTTGTTCAAGACTTTCACCACTTAAGGGTTTCTCCTCTCTGGTGAATGCAGGGTAGCTTCGGGATCAGAAAAAAGACCTTTTTCCTAACCAGGCACAGATGTGAGGTGTGTTGTGTTATAGAGGCTCCATTTAGACAGCAAGTGACTCAAGAAAATGATCGAGCCAAACCTGAAAAATCACGCTGAGGGCATGAGAGGAGTCCATGCTGGGGATGAAGCCAGCAGGCCACAGCTACTGTTTCTCAGAGTCAGACCTCTGCTGCTAAGGCAAGCAAGAAGCCTCCTATACATTTAGCATGTTACTTCCTACCCTCAAAGACAAGCTATTCCTCTGAACAGACCTGCACTTAGAACCCCAGATGTGCTGACTGACTGGAACATCCATCTTCAGATGGAAAATAAAAACTGGCCTCTTGCTTCAGTTTCCTCCTAAATGTCAGTTGTGCTTCAGATGGCAATTTGGGCAGAACATATGCATCACTAGGCATATCAGCTCATCTCAGTGTATGGCATAGGCCACAACTGGCTGTTCAGAGCCAGAAGAAGAGTTTAAACAAAGGAATAGGCCAGCTGGGCTAATCATCCATTTCATCCACTCGTTATTGGTAATTACAAGGAAACTGAGGCAGGAGCAGACCAGTTATTTTCAACCTCAGATTGCATGCACCAGTGAGTCAATCAATGCACATAGGATTTTTAAAGTGAGGATCAGCAATTTGCCCAACTGGTTGTGAGTAATTATATTTTATACCACCCTCTCGTTATGTGCTCATCTGCAGTGTCTAATTCAACGGGGCATCAACTGCCTTTAGAAACTACTGCAATAAAAAAACCACCACCAACATACATATCATTCAGAGCAGGAGCGGAGTTTATTTGGATTGATGAATAGGTTTTTTCCTAGCCTGACTGCCAGTAAAAAAGAGCTTTAAACACTCATAACTCCAATGTGTAATTAACACTTTGGTTAAAAATTCATCACTCCCTCTCCTTCAGCTAAGGCAAGAGAATTAACATCAGCCTCCGAGATCCCTCAAGATCCCCCAAAAAGTTCCAAGCAAAACCAGAGATATCCTTGGTATATATATATATATTTTTTTTGGGGGGGGGGGGGGGAAGAGAGGAACCCTGAATCTTCTTTCCCCTTCCTGCCACAAAAAACTGTGCACAATCCCAACTTTTAAAAACAGCCTTTAAGTCATCTTTAACTAAATCCAAGAGGCAAACAGACTGAATCATGCTAAATGTGCCAGTTTAGGTTTTTTTAGAAGCTCATTCTTAAATAAAAGTTTTGTGCAAGTTTTAAAAGCTTTGCCTTCCCTGCCAAAAGCAGCCAGTCAGATCTGATATAGCCATTCACTACACCATTGTTTGCACTAGAAAGTGTGCAGCATACAAATGATTCTGCACAGAACTGCAACAGTTGAGCTATTCCAGCGTGCTTGAGGAAGGCACTTCTTCCCAACAACTGTATCTGTTTGCCAGATGACAAGCTTTCCTCAGCATTTTCTTCCTTGTATCACCATATGCATTCAGCAGTCTACGAAGCATGCTTTCAACAAAACCTAGATTCTCCAGGCTTGAAAATGCTAAGAGCCCCCTCTCTGGTCCTTTCCCTCCCCGGTGTCTCATTATAGCCGACTGATATATTTTCTGCAGCCTCCTGTTTGTTGCTTTAAAAAACACCTTATTTGAGGAGATATTTTAAATTTAAATGGCAAAAAAAATTAGATCTAGAATTAGAACTGAGATTTTCAAATATGCGGATATTTTCTAAAATGTTTATGTTCATCTTGCATATAAGAGATGAGTATCCCTTTAGCACCACAAGTTTTAAAAAAGCAGGAGTGTCCAAAACAAGTTGTGGTCTTTATTCCCCAGCTTAGAGTACTATGTGATTTTATACATTCAAAGGCTGATTTATTTTTTATTATGAACCAGCTTTCAAAAACAAAATAATGAACCTAAAACCTAAATAATGGAAAGTGTAACAAAATATACACATACATATACTAATTTCCCTCTTCCCCCCCCCTGCTCCCCACACTGCACCTTGCCCAGAGTAAAAACCTTCACGGTTATTTTACAGCAAGAGTGTCAAACATATGACCCATGGGCTAGAATCAGTTCACATGAGGTAGTGAAATTCTGACCCCACTTACATTTCAACCTCATCATTAACTATTCCATTCCCGAGAATTTTATCAGATGAAACAGGGAAAATGAGGGTAAAAACCTTAAGGGGTAGGAATAGCTACAGGGAAGAAAATGAAGAGTAAATAACAGAGGAAACCTTACACACAGAAGATGACAGAAAGAGAAAGGAATACAGTACAGGAAGGGAGAGAAAGCGTGCTACATAACAGGGAGCAGACCTTAAAAAAAATACCGAGGGTACTGAATGTGCCAATAAGATACTGAATAATAAATACAACTTCAACTGATAAGTAAAAGCTGTATTCCCCCTTGGGGGTCTCTGCAAACATCCCACAATCATCAGCAGGACATCAGCTGTGCACTGAGGAGAGTACAAAGTCCTGAATTTATATCCCAGCCCACCAACTATAAAACAACATGAAATCAGTCCCTCTCCTCCCAATGGGCCTGACACCTGACATCCCAAAGAGGGCGGGACAGTCCCAAAATGCAAAGTTCAAGTTCTGGTCTCAGGCTGAATGACTCCAGATCAGCATTTGTCCTGGATTCTCTGTGACATTGCTCTTGCCCGATGCCCAGGGATGGCACCAGCCTCTTTGGGTAGGGAATGAGGGGTGGAAGTGGGGGAGGGGGGGAGAGATAGGAGAGAGAGCCTAAAGTGGACCGTAGCCCCCCTTCACCACAAGGCCCCACCCCCTATTCCTCCTCTCCCCCTCAAAAGGCCCCCCCCCGCTCCCCCAACCAGGCCAAATGCCAGAGCCGGACAGTAGTAAGAGCCATCCAGGGAGTTCAGGCTGCTGTGGGGAGCCCTGGACCCTCCACTTGCACTAGGCAGTGCACCCCGAGGAGGGGGGACACAGGCCAGGGGCTGCTCTTGGGCACTCCAACTCCCCTCACAGCACAAGTGGAGGATCAGAGGCTCCCCATAGCAGCCCGGGCTCCCTGGGCAGCTCTTACCATGGCTTGGCTCTGACTTCTGGTCTGGCCAGAGGGCAGGGCCTTGGAGAAAGAGGAGGGGGTGGAGCCCTTGCGTGTGTCCCACTTTTGCCTTTTGAAAATGTGGTCCGCCCTACTACACCCTTAACTATCATATCTAGACATTGCACAGGTCCCAGAACAATGCTCTTATTTTCATTATCAACTGCCAATTCTCACACCCCCATTCTCTTCACCTCTGCTTCATTCATTCCATTCCCGTCTATCCTTACCCTCTCTTCCCGTGCACTGTTCCCCTCACTCCCACTTCCCTTCCCTTGTCTTTCCATTTAACTGATCCTCTCCTAAGTACCCTGCTTCCTAAAACAGTGGAAGTAACATGCCATTTATCACCATTATATTGCTCACTCTTCTAGTGTGTTTTATCCCTTCCCCCACCCTGTGGCGGTCTTGAATGTTTAGACAACATTGCCTCATTATTTCCTTGTACTCTCCCATCTCTCTGTATCCAACTGTGGTCTCTTGTCTTTTACTTGGATTGTAAGCTCTTTGGGGCAGGGACTGACTTTTGTTCTACTGTGTTTGTACAAAGCCTAGCACAATGGGGTATTGGTTCATGACTAGGAGTCCTATGTGCTACTGTAATAATACAACTACTACTATTACTGAGGTTAATAAAATGCTTTGGTTCCTTGTGCCCATCATAATTTTATATATACTTTTATAACAGGGAGAAAGTGGAAGGAACATATCCCCATTTTGCTGATGGAAAACTGAGGCTCACAGAGAAGGACACCCTAATCCAAATTCCACCGAAGTCAATAGAAAGACTAAGGCTATCGTCTACACAGTAATTCAGCTGACTTGGGCTTGCGGGGCTGAGGCTTCAGGCCTGTCAAATTACAGGGTAGACATTTGGGCTCAGACCTCAGTGGCCTTTAGATCAAGCCCTGACTCAGCAGAACATTTAAGCACAAGTTCAAGTTAAAACTACATTCTGTTCAGCAATTATTTCCAGAATATTTTGATTGAGAGAACTGCATTGGGCTTGTGTGAGTTTTTGAACATTTCCATGGCCTCCCCAGTATTTGAATATATTCCATCCTGCTATTTGCTATGAAAATATCCTAAGAAACTGGAGCCTATCAGGTGATTCACTAAAAATTTGATTTTTCCTTAGGATTTTTTTCTTTAAAAAAAAAAAAAAACCAAAAAAAACCCCACTACTCAACTAAAATCTCTGCATTCAAATATTTAACTGTATCTGGATAACATTTCTTTAAATGAGTGTCCTGGCATTAGGATTTACAGACAGACAATCTTAAGTTTTATTTCCTTAAGACAATTTAAAATAAATAAAACTGAGTATCTAAAAATGATAATGACACTAAACCCAGGAAGATAAGTACATGGATCATTTGTAAGCTACCAGATACAACCTTGATGACATATTTTAGATATTACATTGGAGGGTTTATTGTATATTTTATTTTGCTTATCTTGCTGTAGCATTTTGTAATTTTTTTGTAAACTGTGCAACCAGATGAGAACGTTCTCAAACACAAAACTAAGAAAGCTGCTGCCAAGATTAATGCAAAAGTTGCTGCCAAGATTAAAACAAGAAGAGTTAGCATAATGTTAAGTAACATGTTCTAATAGCAAAAGTTCTATTGTTGCTGAATGACTTAATAAAAAAAAAAATCTAACTCAAGGAATCCAAGCCTTCAGTACATTGGGATACAGAACACACATCTGAGCCAGCTGTCTATGCACAAAGAACACAGTCAGGGACAACTGCTCATTTTATTATCTCACTTCTAAATTAACAAAAAACTGTTTTAAGAGTTCTTTTAACCAGGTTTCTATCACAGAAGGACCATTCCTTTAAGCTTCTGCTGCATAAACGTGCATGTTGTGGTATTACTTTAGCTGTCTGATTTACTCCTAAAATTAAATATTTAAACGCAGAAAGGAAATTATAGCACCACAAAGAGGCACTGCACATTACAAAACAGAGATTCAAGAAAAACAGAAAGAAAAATTTGTAATAAAAAGGCTTTGTCCACACTAGTTTTTAGCCACCTACATAGCTATACAGATTATAATTGCAGTGTTACAAATTCCTAGTATAGATGCACTCCACATATATAAGCCTTGACGAACTAGTGCATTACATCTACACTGGGGATTGTCACTGATGACACTACATCTGTACAGCTACACAGGTGGTGACTAAAGCCTCTGTTATAGACAAGCCCCAAATACTTAGTCACATGAATTAAGTTATTTATATGCTTATTTACAGTGACATGAACTGTACGCTCACACAAGCAAATTAAGCATGTAAGGCAAGAATAGAACGAGGTGGTGACAAACAGATTTTACATTTTAAGAGTGGAAAAGAGAAAAACACAACCCTACAAAGTGTATGCAATGGATTAAAAAAATTGTGTGTATTTAGAAAGTAACACACTACTGGCCCCTAAAGCATTATAAGCCAAATTGTGAACCTTTCTAAAGAGAATACAGACATTCAGCTAGAGAACTATAGTAAAAACTGTGCCAGTAGCTAGAGTTTGACTCTGGTCTGAACGGTCAAAGGTTTAAATTACTGCTATGAAGTTTGTACACATATATGCCAGCCCCGTCTATCCACAGCGCTACATTCCACAGACAGACATTTTGCTGCCATAAAGTGCTATTCCACTGATAAAAGTAATGACTTGATTCTTTTGTGGAATCACCTGGTAACAGCCATATAATATCCTCCCCAATCTGTTATCCCACTTCCTGACTTTCCAGGATATAAAGATGAAAGGATTTCTTTGAGAATGAAAATTCTCACTTGGCCAAATGGTTGTCTATATTTTTATTGTTTTGTGAGTTACAACGTAAGTCTTCACATCCAGCCATATTTGCAAAAGTTACCTGACTGTTATGTTGACCTTCAGAACGCTTTATGATTCATTAATCTGCAAGCCTGTGTAAAACACGTATGGAAAGGGTGAACGACTTACTTAATATTACACAAGCAGCGGCCAAGCTAGTAGAAGCCAGACCTCCTGACTCCCAGACCTGTATTCAGACCGCCCTTCTCTATAGCCATAACACATTTAGAGCCCTCAGCATGTGAAAGAGCAAGCTACTGTATTATACCTTATCTCTTTGAAATTAAATATGAAGAGTCTGAGATGTGAAATTCATATTTGCTTAAGTTTAAGATGATACCAGCCATCTGATCATTTTAATGAGTAGAATTGTATGTTTTTGTATAGATGAGGCTTGAGAGAGAGAAAGAAAGAAAGACGGACTTACCAGGACTCTCCACCCGTTTGTAGTGGTAGGGATTGATGCAAACCTCCTTCTGTTTTGAACCGAAGGGAAACTCACAGCATTCCAGTGGTTTCAGTTCATGATGGCTCTGGAGGTCTGGCCAGCGCCATACTCTGCAGTAAATTACATGTGGTAGCCCTTTCCGGTGTGAAACCTGAAGCCTGCCATCCAGGGAACGAGGAATTGTGACACAGTTGCTGGGCTGACCTGGACAGCTTAATGCTTTTTCCAGCTCCTCCATGGCACCTTTTTTCTTCTTTAGTTTTTTGACTAGTGCATCAACAGCTTTCTCTGCCCATTTTTCTTCTTCGTCCCCCTGCTTCCATCCCAGCAGCCTCTTCACTGCTGGGCTGGTGAAGGAGAATAAGCTTGTCACATTCATGGTGACCAACTCAGTCAAACTGGATACTGAACAAACAGAAAAGACTGTCCCCTGAAAAATGGACACAGCAGATCCTGTATGTAAATGGGGGCACCAAAGGTTTGCCTGAATTTATTCTGTTCCCTTTGGCTTTCTGATTCTGAAGTCTTGGGAAACTGAAACTAACATTCCAGCTTGACAGAAGCGATCTTAGCGTTGCAAAGTGAAGTCCAGCACCTATAGGAGGGTACCAGGAGTGGGGGGCAGGGAGAAGAGAAAATAAAATTTGTTTTTAGTAAGTGACAACAAATTCAAGATGTGAAAGCGGAATGATAAAAAAAAACAACCCACATCCCACATATCCAAATGCTGACAGCCTTCAGATGCTGACTAAACCGGCAGTGTCCAAGTTATTACAGAATGTAGAGCCATTTGTGCACATGACACTGGAGGGGTTCTCAAATATTTCAATGTGAACCACATCCTGACAGAGTTTCACAGAGCACTTCTCTTCCCATTTACAATTGCGTACATTCTCCTTTTCAAAATAAACCTAAATAAAATTAAATTTGAAGTTATGACAACCAATGTTACGGCCTAAACTCACTATAATTAACATCATTTACATTAAGTATAATAGTACACTGTATGTGAATGCTGCTGAAGTTTCAAAGAAAGTCAGATCACTGAATCAGTAGAACTCACTGACTAAATACCAAGAACCAGACTTTGTTGAAGTGCTAAGCCAGCCGCCCCCCCCCCCCTTTTTTTTTTTTAAATAGCAGTAGACTGTTTCACAGGTCCAAAAAGAATATTTTCTTCATTTTAGTTTAAAAGAACATTGAATTGAACTAATTGAATAAAAGTTAAGAAAATTAATTGGGAGTTGGAAAAAGTAAGAAAGTTTTCTTCTTACAGTCTAAGGAAAAAAATGTTGTGAACAGAAGAGATCTACTAGTTCTAAAAATCCTGAAGGACGTGGTAACCAGAAACAAATCAGTTCTATTCACTAACTACGGATAATACTTCCTCCCTTTATTAAATCAATTAGTTTTAAGTGCAAAACATGTTTTGATAAGCTTTTTCCCCTTGTGTATCCAGCAAATTTAAAGTGGTTTTATTTAATACAAAAAAATTTGTTTTATTTTAGTGCATTTTAACAGAATTCCAATTTCCATCCAGCTTGAGGCAAATCACAGTAAAAATTAATCTAGTAAATAAATTAATCAATCATTCACCATTTTTTAAAATAGTAAAAATGTAAACAATAAGAATCTGAATAACTCTATTACCCTACATAACTGCTTAAATAAATGTGTATAGACACAGTACATCTTCCTGGTTAGCAAAAAAAGTACCACATTTAGTGTAAAGGCTATGTTTAGTTGCAGATCAATGTTTTAGTGGTTACCAGCCAATGAGAATCAACCTGTCTTTATGAAAATAACTGACAAGTGCAAATGCAAAACACAACTAAAATAAAATGATTAAAACAAGGTTTCCTTCTTGCTGATTTAAATTACTATTAAAATTGATGACTTATTTCAACCCACCCTGCCTTCCACTCACAATTGTAACAGCCCAATGGAGGTTATAGCAAATGCTTATGTGGAAAAAATATTTGTAGCTGTCTTCAATTTAGCAGCTGGTAACAAGGAGAGCCAGCAACATATGACCATCCAGCATTCTGCAGACCACCAGTGATATAGGGACCAAAGTTTGAAAACCACTTCAACTAGAGAGTTTGTGAATATTGTGACCTGAAATAAATTAAGTCAACGTGTTCATCTCAAGGAGTTATTTTTCATTTCAAAGACTAACAAAACTTAAAACAAAAGATTTTAAGCCACAGATGTGTTTGTCAATACCCATGTCACATTAAAAAAAATGCAAGCCACATACACAAGCTGTAGGAAGTAACCATCAAGACTTTATTATATGGAACAGTCCCAGAGGCCACAGGACATTTTCAAGTTGTTACTGTAAAAATCACGAAGTTCAGCAGAAAACTTATCAGGAGAAGACAATTTTAGACAACTGGGGTAAAGGGTTGCCATCAGAAAAGAACAGGACAAAATTAGATGCAAGAAGATTCAATCACATGCAGTTTTTAACAGAATCATACACCAAGTCTTCAACATTAATTTTTGGTATTTAATGAGAGATCTTTAAAGTGACAGAAGCTATTTATTACCAGATATATTTTTACATTTATTTTCTGGAATCTGCCAGAATGAGGGTTTGTCACCAGTTTATTCAGTGATATTATCAACATGCCTTGAGAGTTTCAATTAAAACAAAGCACCTTAAAGAATGTGGTCATGAAAACATTATCCGATAGTAAATGGTGCTCTTGAAGTTGTATATTTAGACTTACAAATATATTTTTGCATATTTTACATCTATGTCAACACTGATAACTAATCCCTGTATGTCTGTACTTGGGGCTAGTTTATCCCATTCCTAAAAAAGCTTTAAGAATTCAAGTGATCAAATTTTGTACAGTAGTGTCAATTAAATGGAAGATTTTCACAAATCTAGGGCAAATTTAAGAATATATTCAGTTACCTGGACATTTGCCGTATTATTGGATGAACTCGAACTCAATTACCACTACTGAATGTGCTCTGGATAGGATTTTATCCTTATGTAAACTGTGAAGTGCTCCATTAAGTGCTGTGGTGATTTAAGAACCTCATCATCAGAGCCCCATGTGTGGTTAGCGTATACTGGTAAGTAACTGAAAGTTATTCGTCTCAGAATACTCTCTAATATGTAAAAAGTAAGTGTTGTATTGAATATACATATGTTTGGTCTTTCAATGAGCAAATATTTTCCTCCTTTCCCAAATGTGACTTTGACTCCAGGGATGCTTCTAAAGTAACCTGATTCTTGAGCTCCTATCAGAGTTCCAAAATGCACAGACTAAAACTTTCCTTCAAAAAAGAAACACAGGTTAAAAGTTTCAATTTGAAAATAACCTTCCCTATGTTACTACAAGCTTAGTAGTTCATTTATTCCAAATGAAATAATTTTTAAAAAAGTTAATATTCCACTGTTTATGTCAATGTTTTACAGGCCTTCTAAATTGTACAATGAAAAAACCCCTCAGTTTCACTTTTATTTATAGTTTGCTTCCAGTAAATTTTGCTTTCAGGTTTCACATCCACTAGCACAGTAATACAAGTTTCAAATGACTAAAACTTAATGGGAATGTTTATTTCTTTTTAAAAAACTGTTTCCATTAGAATTTTGAAAAATGAAATGGAGAGATTTCAGGAGATTTTAAACTATAAAATTCATTTTTACAAAACCTACATCTGGGCCCAGATAATGGTGTCCTTTTAATGCCAGTTGCTGGACATTAATTAGCTGCGTGTCTTTCCATTTGAGCGTCATCTATTGCTACTGAACTGCTTTACACAATAAGCCAAATCCTGCATGCGTTTCACAAACTAGTATGCTCATTGATTCTAATGGGACTAATGTGCAAGGTGAGCAACATTTGCAATTTTTCTGCTTTCAAAAATAACTCCATGGTTTTTAAAAAAAAAAAAAAAAAAAAGTCACATCAAGGTATTCTGTACATTTAGCTGTGGCTAAAGACACATACTTATATAGAAGTAAGGAGACCTACAAGACTCAGGAAGACTTTCAAAAGCAACCAGATGTGGCCTAAACCTGCACCAAGTGCAGATGTAAAAAAAACTCTTGATAATCCCACATTTCTATTTCACTCATCTAAAAACATGCAATATTGTATAACAGCAGAGTCTATGGCACGGTTATGGAGCACATTTCTACCCCTTTAAAATTCCTTTACATCCCTGTGGCAAATGTGCAGAAAAAGTAGTATTAGGAAAGCCTGTACTTCTAGCCATCCTTGAAGTGAATACAATTTACCAGCTGGAAATGCCAGCACCATTTGACTAGCCAGTTCTCTACAGCCCACAAGTGGACCATAGTCTGCTTTAGGGCTATTTTTCTAGTTGCTTAAATTTTGCTATGCTAGATATTCTATTCAAAATATATGGGACAAAACCACACATTTCTAAATTATGTGTTGAAACTGCTACACACCGAAGTCTGCTATGAATTGTTCTAACACTGAATTCCTATGTCAAGACAGTATTATACTAAAAAAAGATGGCGTAGGTGGAGTTTTTTCATTTCCAAGAATTATGAAGTGTGTCCATGGTTCTGAGCTTTTGCCAGTACATTCTGTTTTCCTTTCTGCCACTTTTGGTTTTTGCAATGCATCATTTCCTGTATTACTTTTACACAAAGCGGTCTTATCAGTTTAAAGTGCAAAATAAAGATTAACACATGAGTCAGCAGATGACATAGATTTTTCTTCTCTCTTCCCCAGAAAATACACATGTCCTTCTGGGGGGAAAAAAGACTCTGCGCTTCCAATAGTTAAGTCACTACCAGTCCTTGAAGATAAATATGTTTATCCACAACATATTATACAATCAAACAATAAGATGTTCTCCATATGTGATCTTGACCCGTTCAGAGGAAATCTAGTTCCTGTCCGGTTAGCAACCACTCTATGTCAAACCCACACGTACCTTTATTATGTAGTCTGTCTATCGCTAGCTGAGCTAAAATCAACAAAATTGTTTCAAATGCAACTACCTCTCTGGATTTTTTCTTCACTTTAGCTAGCTTTTGTTTAGTCTTTGGACTTTACTAAAATACTTTAAAACAAACAGTTTAAAACCAAACTGCAACAACAGCTGTGTTACTTGCTTTGTGTTTAGGCAATCTGCCTAGCTGAGTTTTGTTTAACAGCAAGATTTTTTTTTCTTTCTAGCCTCCAGTGAAAAAACAATTATAACTAAGAATCTGTTGGCAACCACTGAGTGGCTAGTCTGATGCTGAATGTTTTACTGCCTTGAAAAGCCCACAGGATAGTCTGTAAAAAACTATACTCATTTGGATAAGAGGTTGGGTTTTGGTGGGGGAAGGGGTTAGGACAATCAAATTACCACCACTGATGCGGGGGAAGGGAACCAACTCCTAGCCCCAATTTCAGACAAACAAGAGGTAGCTTCGACTCTTGTACTGACTTTAGTGTTTACTTTAGTGCTCTGTGGGACAGAAAACAAAGAATTCCAGTAAAAAGGTTTTAAAATGTGTACAATTCAATCAAATCAAACAAATTCAGGCAAAAAATTATGTGACTGGCAAGGGATGTGGAAATCACGGGAATCCACATAACCCCTAAAAGAGGCTGTTTTTCATTCATTTTTCACACCTAGTTCTATAGTTTTCTTCTGTCTTCATTAGTTATTAATGGCATAAAGAGGTAAGAGGAAAAGGGATTTCAATTTGCTTCTTAGAAAATATTTAGTCATTTCAAACTTTTCTGAAAGCAGCTCACATCTTTACAGCAATTCATTTCTTTCAATACAATATTTAATGCTTGCAACAGAAATCAGAGTGGCGCCTCCCTGCTTTTGGTTCCCACTTTGCTCCCTGCAAAAATATTTTCCAACACAAGACTATGCCTTGGTCTACATTTAAAATTTAGAGAGACCCAGCTACAGCACTCAGGAGGTTGTTGTTAAGTCAGTGGTTCCCAACCTGTGGCCCGTGGGGACTTGCAAAATGGCCCGCGGCTCCCCTCCTGATGGCTGCAGAAGGGAGCTACAGCCTAAGGACCCAGGCGAGGCACGTTTCCACGGGGCTAAAAGACCAGTGCAGGCTCCTTGCTGTAGCCAAGGGGATGGGAGATCAGCGCTCCCCTCCCCCTGGCTGTAGCAGGGGGCATGGCAAAGTGCTCGGCCTAGGTCCATAGGCGTTGGGGGTCCCTGCTGGAGCCAGAGGGAGGGGAGATTAGCGCTCTCCTCCCTCGGCTCCAGTGAGAGCAAAGCGCTCTGCCTGCGTACCTAATCCCCCATCCCCCTGGCTGCAGAAGGGAGCCACTGCCTAGGGATGCAGGTGGAGCACACGGAGCTACAGGATGCGTGCGGTTTCCCTGCTGCAGCCAGGAGGACAGGAGATCAGTGAGGAGGCAGCCTCCTTGCTAAACTCGTTCCGTCTGGCTGCAGTGAGGGGGGCCTGTTGGCGGATACTGGTAAAAATGATATCTGTGGCCCTCGAGCCAAAAAGGTTGGGAACCACTAAGTGGTCAACCTAACCCCAGGTATAGACAGGTCAACAGAACAATTACTTGGAATCACTTGGAAAGATGGATTATTACCTGCATCAGTGGAAATACCTTCCATCGATGTAGGAAGCACATACGCTACAGCACTACAGCTATGCTGCTGTAGTAACCATAAAGTAGATGGGTCCTAGAAGTTGGTAGATTCTCAGCTAAAAGGTGCTACAGCCAAACAAAACAGCGTGAAAGCTTAGTTCATAAAAAGTTCGCCCTTTGCCCCCAATTCTTGGAGCAAACAGTGAAAGGATTTGTTTTTTCTTTATGTTGGAACGAGGTCATGGGAGAATTGTATTGTCACTAGGTCTCCTGATTCAGTTATAGCTGTAGTGTAGATGGGGTCTGAACTATTATATAAAATATCATGGAACAGATCACTGCACCGCACTGGACCACAGAATCGCTCTCATTTGTGGGCATGTTTTACCCGTTTGCATATTAATTTGTTTGGAACATTACAGAGGGGAACATAGACCATTTTTCACACCTCCTCTAAACTGGTACCCTCTTAAGATCCTTCAAATGTGATCAATTATGAATATCCAATCTTCCATCAGCAGAAGTTGAAAGGAGTCCTCAAAGTGGATGAAAATAAGAGATTTTATTGTTAATAACACCAGTTTATCCTTCTGAACTACAAATTCTGATAACTTTACTTACGCTAAAGAACACCTTCATGAGCGCTCCCGGTGAAGTCAATGAGATTACTCAGAGAGTGAAATGCTATCCAATGAGCCCAAATTAATAGCAAACACAAGCCAGGTCTTGAAAGAACAGAAAAGCCTCTAAACTAAATAATTTGGACTACAGCCTATCTGATTTGCATAATTCAGATAAACTCCATTAATAACTGTTGTATAATTAAAAATCAAAGCTTGTAACACAAGCTTGTAAATCACAAGATAAGCATTTTAGATGTCAAATTCAGTACAAAAATCAAGAGATATGGGGGGGGGGAGGGATATGTTTTCCCTTTTATCATAAAACCCCTGGTGTGATTTTTTTTTAAACAAACAGATTATTCCATTTCCTGACAGTTTGAACTGTCTTTAAAAAACAGGTGTTGTTTACAATAACACCACCACACATCTGTGGGGGGTGTTAATACACACAAAGGCAGGATAGCTGAAACCTCTTCCTATATTTATATCTGTCTGGTCAGCTCTAATTGCATAATTTAATCAGGATCCTCTGCAACGGAAACACATCCATATTCATCACAGGCATCAAAGGAAACATCTTTATAAACTATATCCTTTTACAAACCAACACATGGTCCCAAGCCATTCTCCCAATTGTTGAATTCCTCCTTTGGGAAGGGCAGGGAATTTTATTTCTTTTTATCAGTTGAAAAAATCACTTCCCTCTAGTTATGCAGGGTAGGGTGGGAGGGGTTTCCTTCACAGGTGATCTGAATAAAACTTTTTGATTTGTCACTTTTGGGGATTTTTGGTTTTTAATTGTTAAAATGTACATTTAAAATGCAAAGGAAAACTTGAGAAGCCAGGTTATCATATGTTAAAATCAAGCTTCTAAGACACAGGATTTATTTTGTCTTTAATTCCAGACGACAGCATAGTCCAGTACATATAGCATGGGACTGGGAGATGAAATAGAACCAAGGTCTGCTGCTGGTCCATTTGAGGATTTGCCTATAATGGGGTACTTTGCATCAGTATAGCTACATCAAATGCAAGCTCAGTTAAGATGCAATGATGCAAATCACTTTTTACATGAGTACAATGAATCTTCATGAAGGATTTACACTGGCGCATCTACATGGTATCAAAACCCAAAAGAGATCCCAGCATAGAACAGCCCTAGAATTTTTCTGACGTTTGTGATCCTGATCTCATGCATCAGAGATTCAGTAATTTATCTCTACATCTCAGCCTCCTCATCTCTAAAATGGGAATAGACTGTTTTATGAAAGTGCGCAAGACAAAATCCGGAGGAAAAAGTATTATGTATTTATTACAGTAGGGTATGTTTTAATCAAAGCTCAGCAACACAGAAACAGGCTCCTCAATACCACACCAATATTGTTTTTAAATAATCCTTTAAAATACCTACTTTTAATAATTAGTTTAACAGACTCTTGAAATATTACCCTCCTTCCCTTCCATTTTTCTACTAAAAATTTTTTACACAGCAAAATGCATAGCATTTATCTCCAAAGCATTTCTTTGAAAATTTTTTAATTCTAATTTTTTTCAATGTATAGAATCAATTTTAAGAACTTTAAATCATCTTTATATTAAACAATCTCTACTCTAAAATAAGTAGCTGAGGCAATAAAGAAAGATCTGAGTTTTATTAAATCCTTCAGTTAGTTAGATTGTCCAGCAGTCCCTTTAAGTGTTGTAATAGAACCCATCTGACCTACAAATACAGCATTCTGGACAAAGAAAGTGTTTAAAGACAATATAGTTTCAAAAGCCAAGTTTATACAACCACTGAAACAAACATCAAGATCTGCCAGATTTCCACTCTCCAATGAAAAGCCTGTTTAACTACTGCATGCCATTAATGGTCTCCTGAAAACCAGGACTGGACTCACACATTACATTAGACCAGCTCAGTCTGGGTCTAAGGGATACTCAGGCCTGATCTATACTGGCGACGGAGGTCAATGTAAAGTCACTTACATCGACTTCCGTACACCTGCGTCTACACTGGCATTACTGTTAAGTCGAATTACGTCGTGTCAAAAATCTACTTAAGATCACCTCCGCAAGTGGCGAAGTGCCTAATGTGAATTTGTTAATTCGATTTAGTGTCAGTGTAGACAACTTCACTTAAATCGTATTGGCCTCCAGAGGTATCCCACAATGCCCCGTTTTGACCGCTCTGGACAGTCGCGCTGTGCTGCTCTGTGGTCACACTACCAGGAAACGTCCCCTCCCCTCAAGCTCCGGGAAGATTTGAATGTTCATTTTCTGTGCTTGTTGCCAGCGTGGAGAGAGCTTTGTCACTGTTCTCCGCATGGCTACTGCAAAGCCCAAACGCGCTCCAGCATGGAGTCGACTAGAGGTCTTAGATCTCATTGGGCTGTGGGGCGTGGAGTCCATTCTGGCTCAGCTCAGAGCCAGCAAAAGGAATCTGGACATTTATGGGAAGATATCCCAGGGCATGGTGGAGAAGGGACACAAGAGGGACACTCAGCAGTGCCGCGTGAAGATTAAGGAGCTGCGTCAGTCATATCAGAAAGCCAGGGAAGCTAACAGCCGTTCTGGCTCCTCACCCAAAACATGCTGCTTCTACAATGAGGTGCACGCAATTCTCGGTGCCGATCCCACCACGGTGCCTCCCCGCAGCATCAATACCTCTGCTAGGTCACAGTCCATGGACAATGAAGAGGATTCCACGGACGGGGAAGAGGAGGCGGCTGAGGAGAGCAGGGTGCAGGAGAGCGGGGAGTCCGTTCTCCCTGAAAGTCAGGGCATCTTCCTGACCCCTGAGCAGTCCAGCAGCACACAGGACAGCACTAATCATCCCGGGGAAGGCACATCTGGTGAGTTTTTTCTTCTTCTTAGCAGTTCTGTCCTTTTACATAGGTGGGGGGGGGGAGCAGGAAGGGGATTTTCAGGCATTTCGGTGACTGTACTGGGGGGTTACCCAGGGAAGAGTCCACCCCCCAACCTGTTCGCACAGCGCATGTTTAAAATACCAGAGCTATACAGCAGATGCCCTGTGCCTTTGTATTCCCCATTGTAGTGTCACATTGGTTACTTCTATTTGGTTTAAGCAGAGACAATATACCCCCCTCCCCCTTCCCACGCTGTCCGCAGATCATCTTTGTAAGGGTACAGCGAGCAGACCCTTCTAGGATGTCAGGAATGAAATGAGGGTCTGTGTTTGCCCTGTGCACTGCATGGGGAGTATTGTCTACATTGTTGCAATTGTATCATTTTCTTCACTCTGCTAACAGTGGCTACCTTGTTATTTTTTTTCCATTCTGTAGACACCTCCGCCTTGGCCCCACCCTCAAGAAATGCTGCAGAAAGACTATCGCAGAATAGAAAGAGGGGTAAAAAAACCCAGAGATGACATGTTTGGCGAGATCATGAACGCCTCAGCAGCCACAGAGACAGAGCAAAGAGTGTGGTGGCTCACCTTGTCCCAGAATATGGACATGGACAGGGAGAGTCGCAGAGAAATGATGGAGCATGACCGCAGCACCACGCAGGAAATGCTGCAAATCATGCGGGACCAGGCAGACATGCTGCGGCGGCTTGTGGAGCTTCAGGAGGAGGGGAGGCAGGACAAAGTCATGCTGCAGCCCCTCCATAATGCTCCTCAACCGAGACCTTTGATGCCCGCCCCCTTCCCTGCCCCCAGCCAGTCTCGGAGGAGACTGGCCAGGCTGCAGTACATTCTCACCTCCACCCCGGTGGGTAGAGGCGAGCAGAAAGCAGCAGCGGACACGCTGACAGCTAGCCAGCAAGCTACCACCCAACCCTTTGAGACAGTGAATGAACACTCTCTCCTTTCCCCCATGACTTGAATGTTCATAAATAAAGGTTTGCATCATTTCAACACGTTTCTTTATTAAATCATATCTTGTTCTGGAGGGATTTGGTGGGTACGGCTATCGATTGGGGGAAGTAGGGGGGGGCGAGAAGAGTTCACAAAAGGCAAACAACATGCAGGAACAGAAATCAGTCCTGCATCTCATTGCAGAACCTGGTTTTCAAAGCTTCCCTGATGCAAAGCGCTCTGCGGTTAGCTCTCAGTGTAGTGCTGGCATCTGGCTGCTCATAATTGGTGGCCAGTCTTTCTGCCTCCACAGCCCAACCCTGAGGGAAACTCTCACCCTTCGCTTCACGCACATTATGAAGAACACAGCAAGCAGATATCACAGAAGGGAGGTTCTTCTCACTCATGTCCAGCCTAGTGAGGAGACTCCTCCATCTGCCCTTTAAATGTCCAAAGGCACATTCTACAACCATTCTGCAAGTGCTTAACCTCTTATTAAAACACTCCTTGTCACTGTCAAGGTGCCCAGTGTACGGTCTGGGGTTGCCAGCTTCCACAGAGCGATGGCGACTCTCTTCTCCACCGTCAGAGCTTGTCTCAAGTGAGTATTCACGCGCTTCAGGGACGGGGCCAGCTCAGAGCACAGTTCCAGGAAAGTTGCCTTTCATATACGAAAGTTTTTCAGCCACTGGTCATCATCCCACAGCTGCATAATAATGCGGTCCCACCAGTCTGTGCTTGTTTTTCTGGACCAGAACCGGTGCTCCATGGACTGCAGATGATTCGTTACAGCCTGCAGCAACCGGAAATTGTTCTGCTCAATGGCTTGTAGCAGGGCAGCCTCAGTGGCATCGCAGTTGTCTGTGCTTCAGCTTCTTGCTCTACGCAAAAATACTTGATAAGCCGCGATGTATTTGTGACACTCACAATAATAGTGCAGAGTTGAGCTGACTCCATGTCTCTGCAGCAATGGCAATCACGGGGAGTAAAAAAAACAGCACGAAAATACTTTTCCTGTTTGTTTGGGGTGTGGAGAGGGAAAGGGAAGCAGTGTTGCATCATGGGATGATGACACTCATTCCAACAGCCACTGTGGCTAGTTGCACTGTGGGATAGCTACCCACATTGCACTGCTTTGAAATTCGAATTAAGAGTGCTCAGTGTAAACGCAGGAGACCTGAGCAAACAGCGTAGTGTGAAAACGCTGCTGCTACTTCTAAAAATCGGCTGCTGAGAGTCAACTTAAAATAAGTTGACTTCCCTCGGCAGCGTAGACATGGCCTCAGTGAACAGCAGCTGCACTATCGAATTACAGCAAGTGCTCTTTGGCACTCTCTTTTACTCAATATTTGTCAACCCACCTGAGTATGCCATACTCTTCACAGGCAAAAAAGGCATAGATGAGAACGTTTGGATTTTTTTTTTAATTGGAGATTCATAGGAGAACCAGCATATACATGCATCCACACAGTGCTTGGTGGACTCAAGGAAGATGGGATCAGAAAGCTTAGCTAGTCATATTCACATCATTTAAAAACAAAACCACCATAAAAACAAAAACAAACCACACAAAGAAACAAATCAGATCCAAGGTGGTCGTGATCAAAACTCATTCGGTGATGTGAGAAGGAGCAAGTTGAGTTTGTCTACGTGAGAAAGCTATATCGCTTTAACTATACCAGCATAATCCCCCTAACAGAGATGTAGTTATATCAGTATAAAGATTCCTTACACCATATGGAAGTGCAAATAATTATAATCGATATAAGTCTCCTTTATACCAGTATAACTTTTTTTTTTTAAAACCAGAAGACCAATCACACCCTTAACCAAAACAGTTATACTAGTTAATGTATACACAGTTATACTTAAGTATAGGTCAGTGTTCTCAGTTTATTTCCAAATTGGCAAGTGCCCACAGGACACAAAGACATTATTTGAGCCTGGAACCCTGGTTAGTAGCAAGGGCAAAGACTGAATAGGTGTAAAAAATCAGACCAGTCTCATTCCTTGAGGAAGTCCCTCCACATGAAAGTTAAGGCATTAAATTTACCACTATACTCAGGTCTGTTTTACCAGCATGGTTATGCAGGTTAGGAATGCAATTTTTTTTTTTTAACTTATATAGATATGCTGGTAAAAGCCCTAGAGTAGATGCAGCTATATAGGCAGTGTTGCCTAATGGGGAGACCTGGGTTCTATTCCCAGCTCTGCCACTGGCCTGCTGGATGACCTTGGGCAAGGTGTTTCACCCATGCCTCAGTTTCCCCATCTGTAAGATGGGGATGATAACACTCTGTAAAATGCTTTGAGATCTACTAATGAAAAATGCTATACAAAAGCTATTATTAAAGCATATGCTGGTTCCCTGATATGGCATAAGCTACACCAGCATACACACTGGTATATTGCATACACATTAGAGGATTCTGTAAGAAGAGCTAGCCCAATATAATTATACTAGCCCCTAAGTAGTAAAGCCCTTACTATTGCCCCCAGCAGCTTTCCCACACCATATGGGGTGTGGCACCAGTAGCTCAGTTATAGGTAACTTGGCATTGACAAAAATCATGCTGCTATTGCTGTAGGAGGCAAGGGTGAGCATTTTCAGGCTGAGACCTTCAGCACAAGCCCATTCTACTATAGCACATTGAGATCAATCAGTCCTATGACAAATGGAAACTTCGTAATCACTGCCACCAAGGAATGATACAGCAGGGGTCCAAGAACCTTGGATGTGCTCCTCCTTTTTAATCATAAAAGGAAGGGCAAGGGCCTATATTTGAGGAATAAAATAAAGCTAGAAAATTGAAGAACAAAGCAAAAATAGCTAGCACACTCTGAAATCAAGATATACACACAACTGCATACCCACTGTTTTCCTTTGTCCCTGACATCAAGGCCCTGAATGATTTTGATCCAAGGGACAGAAGCACTGATATACAGACAGTAATGAACAGATCAGATACCACACTGCAACAGGATAATTTTAAAGGAAGTGAAAAACTTGCTCCCTACTATTCTTACAGGAAATATAGATGTTATACAATAAAAGGAAACTGTTGCAGTATATTTTCCTGGTCTTCTGGTTGCTTCTGTGGGTTATTTTGTTCATGCTCTAGGAACAGGAATCAAGACAAGTAAAAGTCGCTAGGTATCATTGTCTACTCTCAGTCGATTAGCGTGAAGAAAGGTGGAAGTACACCAAGCACTCCAACTAATATTTCTTGGTTTAGAATAATTTAGGGCACATTAATAATGGAGAAACTCAGAGATAAGACAATCAGCTCTCCTCAACGACACCTGCAGAACTTCAGTAGATTCCACCTACACGTGAGTTATTGACATTTTCTAATTTCATACTTCACAAGGAATGGTCACATGTCAAATCAGGTCCTCTGTTCTTTGCAGACAGACCTATATAAAGCGAAGAGCAAGACTGAACTGCATGAGTTTTTGGTCACTGGTCATACCAAGATCTTCTCCCCCCACCAAATGCTGACAACTTGTGCTCCAAAAAAGAACTTTTATAGTAACTGTTGCTGTTCAAGATGATGTAGTCTCAGGGGATCCCACTGCCTGTGTATGTGCACTTTAGTAGACTTTTGATCACCAGGGTCTGTGGGGATTGTGCATATGTCCTATGCCTCCTCATGCTCCTGTATGAGGGCATAAAGGATGGGACAGTTGCACCCCCCTCTCAGATCCCTTGCAATTTGAAGCCCATGGTAGTGATGGACTGCAAAATAAACAAGTGGGGCAACAGTCTGACTGGTGTGGTCCTATCAATACAAGAAAGCAAACTCCTGGAATGTGTGTAGTTTTTCTTCTGGTGGTGATTTCAGCAAGAAGACAGGAGGCTTGATCGAATTTTTAGATAAAAAAAATCTGAGAACACAACTTACAACTTTCCATGAGAATAAGATCGTTGAAGGTAGGTTCGGCCAGAAGCACCCAAAGCTCACTCACACTGGCTGAAGTTATAGCCACCAACAAAACCAACTTCAGAGTGAGGTGGTGTAAGGCACATTCTGAGAGGTTCCGTAAGTCTGAGGAGGATCAAATTGAGATCCCAGGTTCTATGACCGGTGATGTAAAAGTCCCTTGAGAAAGGGCCAAACATCTGTACAGACAGTTGGCAAGGTGAAATTGCAGTGAAGTAGACTAAATGGACATGAGTGGAAATCTAGCCTGCTTCAAGCATAAGAGGTAGTCAAGGATCTTTGGTACTGAGACCCGAGCAGAGTCCAGACTATGCTTGGCCACCCGTATTGAGAACCTCTTCCATGATTATGTCTATTTGACAGATATTTCCCTACTCTGAACAAGAATTTCCTGGACCTGGAAGGAGCAGACCCTATCTGTGGTACTCAGCCAGCCAACAGTCGTATTGTCAGATGCAGTGACTCCAGGTCTGGATGTAGTATCAGGCAGTGGTACTGTGAGATCAGGTCTAGACCAGTGTTTCCCAACCGGTGTGCCGTCAGGCCTGAGCAGATGTGCCACAGAATTTTTTGAAAAACTACTTGAAGAGTTCTGGATTGGCTCATGAATATTCATGGAGTTTATTTGGAGACTAAATGGTGGTGTGCCTCAAAATAATTAAAGGTATCAAGGTGTGCCATGGCAGAGAAAGGTTTGGGAACCACTAGTCTAGACAGCCCAGAAGCCTGACTGGAAGTTGAACAGACATTTTTAAGAGATCTGTCAGCCAAAACTGTCTTGGCCAAGGAGAATGACTTCTCTCTGCTGATGTTGAGATCGCCCTGGGAATTAGGTGAACAGGTAGAAAGGCATGGAGCAAACCTCCATTCCACTGTAGGAATGGGCTTATTCCACCAATTGAGCAAAACTTCTAATATATGGCGTTGTCAGGGGAATCCTCAAAGACGGAATATCAGGTCCACTATGGATCTGTGCAAGGACCATTCATGGTTGATCATAGGTTGACTGCTCAGAGCGTTCACTAGGTTGTTGTTGACACTCAGGAGTGAAGAACCATTGGCATCACCCTGTTCTGACAGCATCCAGTCCAGAACCTGATGGCCTTCCAGACCACAGGGGTGAGGAGAAGGTCTCCTTGTTTTGTTATGCAGCTGTTGTGCTGTCCTGAAATTCAGTAGTGCAAATCTTCACGAGAACATGTTAGAGCTCCACACAGGCCAGCCTGATAGCTCTGTGGTCCAGGACAGTCAGATGTAGCTCCAGAAAAGTCTATAGATCAGGTCCTTTGTATTTGTAGATGGCCCAATGAGTTCCCCAGCCTGTCCATGACACATCCATGACCACTGTCGTTGTCAGAGAGAGGACTGAAAAGGGTACTCCTCCCTCTCATGTTTGTTGGGTCCAACCAAGCCAGTTCTGCAATGACATGCTGGAGTACTGAAACCTTCCTGTCTATTTAATGTCTTGCATGAGACTAGACTGACATGAGCTAAGCTGGAGGGGCCGTAGATAAAACTGGCAATCCGTGGTGTAACGTACATGCACGCTGACATGTGGCAAATATTGCGAGACAAGTCCATATTGTTGTAGTCTGTTTTAATGTCAGCTGAAGAATGAATGCCCATACTGTCTGTCCTCAGGCAGATATGCCCTTTCAGATCTGGAGTTCATCACGATTCCTATGAACTCTAGATGGAGCAAGAGATGACTGTTGGTAGTTCACCAGTAGGCCCAGCCGAGCGAACAAAGATAAAGCGTATTCCAAACTCTCTGCAGTCTCCTCCTGTGATCTCCCTCTGAACAGCCAATCATCCAGCTAGGGTGTTCACTTCTACCCCTGCCTTCTCAGGTGGGCCACTAGCACCAGTGGGCATTTTGTGAAAACTCCTGGTGCTCTGGAGAGCTTGAATGGCAATATCTCGTACAGGTAATGAGTTTGGTCCCACCACAACGTAGATCCCCAGGGAGGCCCTAGCATCCTTTAAGGAGTGATGTGCTTCCTCAGTTCTTTTACTGAAGACCTCCATCCCCTCAAATGGGAGGTCTTGTATGGTATCCTGGACCTTTCTTGGAATTCCTGATGCTAGAAGCCAGGAGGTCCACCTCATGGGCATAGCCACTGCCATCAACCTGACCACCACATCTATGGCTGCTTGTAAGGCTGTTCTGGCAATTTGGCTTTCTCTAATGATTTCCTTTAACTCCTCCCCAGAGTCCTGTGGCACGTGCTTCAAGAAGAGACTCACCCTCTCCGATAGGTGGAAATCATATTTGGTCAACACCACTTGGCAGTTTGCCACACAGAGCTGCAGTGAGGCAGATGAGTGGGCCTTGTGCCCAAAAAGGTCTAGATTTTTTGGGGTCCTTGTCTTTGGATTTGCCTGTTGTCTATTTTGATTTTTCCTTCACTGCTGCAACTATCAATGATCCCGGGTTTGGATGAGAATAAAAGTGCTCCAAGTTTTTCAGAGGCATCCAATAATCACTTCTCCACCATTCGATGTAGGCTAGATGGTATTGGGATTTGCCAGATCCCCTTGGCTGGCTCTAAAATACTTATCGGTTAACCATTAAACCATTAAGTGTTACTCTTACTGGTAAGACTAATACTTATTGGTTAACTGGCGGTGTGGGGGTTAACTGTCTCCATGGTGATGGCACAAATATTTTTTAATCGGTTCTATTGACTGCACACACAGCTTTTCTACATGTCACAGTCAGCCATGTTATTATCTTCTTACTAATTCAGTTAAAAAAATAATAAAAATAAAAGTTGTTCAGCCATTTTATTGCTACTTGTGAACAATGGCAAAGTTAAGCTGATTTTTCCCCCCCAAAAAGGTAGTCTTGAACAAGTTATTCACCTCAGCTGTCTTGACAGTTTCAACAAACAAGTAAATGTCTGATTCCCCACTGACTGGTGACTAGAGAAGTTCTGTGATGTTCTAAGACTGTCTAGTCCAACAATTCAATTAGTTAGGATAGTAACGGTACTGGTTATCCTAAAACTACATCCAAACAAAAAACATATAGCCTGTTTAAAATACAAGTGAACTCTTTTCCTAAATCACTGACAATTACCTTTTGCAACACTTAGATGGCACAAATTTTTGTAGAATGACTATTACAATAAGACAGCAATGCAATGCAATTATGTGTATTTATACACAAAAACATTTCAGTCATCAAAATACACGGTCAACATCCATATGTTGTTAATCATAATTATAGGCAAACATGATTTCTCTGAAATGTTACAGGGTTTGCCACTACCAGCCCTTCTGACATATAAAGATAGCTTCCCTGTGTATAGAGAAAAATGGGGAGGGAAGTCAAATCTTTCTGGTTTTTTGTTTTTAAACATCAAATCTCACATTCTCATTTCTCTCTCTTCGTTAGAATCTGGCACATTTGGGACTGTAACAAGATCTCCCTCCCAGCAAACGGAAGTGTAAAAAGTATTCTTTTTTAAAGTAGCAGTATGCTCAAATGTCCCTATCAGGATCAGGATCCCACTGTGTTAGGGGAGGTGCAAACAAACACTCAGGAAGACACTCCCCTGGCCTATGGAGCTTACAATTGCAGATTATTAGACTGAAATCTCAAGGAAGCAGAAAAATATTTAAATACATTTGAGGTCATCTTTAGAGAGAATAATAAAAAGGTAAAAAAGGTTACTTTAAAGGTGAACTAAAAAGCAAAAGTAATTGCTTTCTAAATTTCCTTATGAGAAAAATCTCAAAAGGCTTTGAAAATGCAGGAGGTGGTTTATCAATTCCCTGGGACTTCTGCAGTACTTGATAGTCATTAGCTTACAATGGTATATCATCTTCAAATGTCTTACTCCTCCCGCTTTCCTTCATTAGCAGATGTTTGTAGTAAAGCCAGCCTTTGTTTTTAAGAGGATGCCTAAATAGATTCTTAGAAGTTCTGCCAGCAACTCCTGCTCTGTCAGTCTTAGTTTAAAATTAGTTCCCCCCTAAATAATAAGAGAAAAGCTTTTCTACCTATCACAAACATCAGATAAATTTAACAGTATTGTTTTAAAAAGAATAAATATGTTCGATCTTAGTCCAGGTCTACACAGGGAAGGCTTTGCCAGTATAGCTATGCCAACAAAGCACTTTAGCATGGATGAAGCTTATCCTGACAAAACTGCACTTTTACCAGTATAGCTATGTCAGTTCCATTTACATCTCACCATGTTCCTGACCGAACGCCAGCTAAAGTCTGTAGTAAAGCCCTGGCCTCAGTAGACGTTTTAAGAAGCCGCAGTACTCCTGGAAGAAATCTTCATCTCTGACTAGACAATTCCTATAGCTGTCTTGGGTCAGTAACTTAAGTAATGTCCATGTATGACAGAGTGCTAGCAGCAGCACCCTGATCACTGATATTGCTGCAGCCTCAGCTGTGAGCAATAAAACTTTCTATTGGGGGAATTTGAGCACCTGGGTGGTAATTACTGGGCTAATGTAAGGATATAAGCAGAAGGAACAGGAAGCAAGGGAGAGCTGTCTATGGTGTTAAATCTGACAGCAGAAATTATATTCTTAATAAAATATTACTGCTAACTGGATATAATCATAGTAATAGCAGGGGTCCTGGTGCATAAAGGGATAGCAGGCTACAAATTGGCAGGCAAAGGCAAAAAGTGCTTTATTAATCATAAACAAGTTGACCTAGGAATTCCCATAAGCAAACTGGAATTTGAACACCTAATCAAAAAATGAGCTAAAAAAGAAATGGCAAGAACTATGGGCAAATGAAACAAAGGGGAAAAAATTCCAAGAAGAATGCCTTACAGACGACAATGTTGACATAAACAAAGGCCCTGAGTGGAAGAACAAAGTGGGTCTATTTAGAATTTTCACAGGGCATTGTGGAATAAATAGTAATTTATTTCTAATTAACATGCACAAAAATGGATTGTGTGTAACATGTAAAGGTCCAGGTGGCAGTAGATCCTTTGGGATTATAAACAGAGCCCTGCAAATCTGCTTTATAGCCATGGATATCTGCAGATATCCACAGACCATTCTTGCAGATCAGGGTCGGATAGTCAGGTTGCTGGTAGGGCTCAACAGCTCATCAGCTGTTGGGGGGAGGGCGGGGCTGATCATCTTTAGGTGAGAGGGGCAGCTGGGAGGGCTCATCAGCTGTTAGGTGGGAAGGCGGGGCTGATCAGTTTTTAGGCAGCTGGCAGGGCTCAACAGCTGTTCGGCGGGTGAGTTCATCAGCTGTTCAGGGTGGCAGGGGCTCAACAGCTGATGGAGGATTGCCCGCTCCAAAACAGCTGATGTGTCGATGCAGGTAAATCTAAAAGAGGAAGGGCGGATGGCAGTCAGGTAAAAGTTTATTCCTGCAGATGTGGATCGGATGCAGATGCACATATTTGTATCCACGGACAGCTCTGATTATAAAAACTGTACCAATGAAAGGGGGTCTTTAAAGAGAAAAATCAGAAGCCTTAAAATTAACAAAATTTTCCTTGCAACATCTATCAAAAATACAAGGGAAACAGGGTCCAATAATAAAAGCTCTTCTGAAATTCATTAAAAATATCAGAAACGGCACAAAAATCTAAGTCATGAAAAAGATACAAAGTACAGTGCAAACGGTTCCCTAATACAGAGCATCTTGGTTACACTGCAGTGGCAACAGAGAGCCATCCACTGCGTGCATGGAAAAAAGAATGCTATCATCCCATTGGAGGTAGAGGAAGATTTAAAGGACAGAGAACAGGCAGAAATTTAAGTGGCAGAGAGTAGTAAAGTCATTACCCTACGCGGTCATGATAGGAACAGACTGGACTCACCTTCCTTTGCATAAGAAGGGCAAAGAATCAGTGGATCCAAATAAAGGAATCCCGAGTGTTGACCACTGTAGACACACGTTAACATGCCCAGAAAGAACTGACAACTGAGGGGAGGACAGGACTCAAGGGGGCAGCAGATCAGGAAGCACTACATCAAGGACACTTAGAGAAGAAGCGTGGAGACTAGGCCAACTCCCAGAAGAAACAAGCCACGCCAAGGAAGGGGAGCAGAGTCCTAAGAAAGAGGCCTTGACAGGCAGACTTATCCTGACAGTCCTGTGCCAGGTACAAGACAGAGGAGGACAGACACCACGGTACTGAGGGTCAACTTACTCTCATGTGTACAAGTCGGGGCAAAAAAAAATCCAGAGTTAAGGTCAGTGGGGTGTGATGAGCTATAGGCGGAGATGCAGGTGGGGGGGGGGAACCTCCACCTGCAAAGTGTACTTTTTGTGGGTGAAAGGCAAGAGACCAAGAGACCCTCCCCAAAAGCCCATGGAAAGCCAGTCTGAAAGGGCATAAGAAGCCCCAGCACAAGAAGCCTCTACCCCATAGAGAGGGAAGTGCTCGAACAGCGAACACCACCTCCTGTGAGGCAAGAAAGTCTCAACTGAATTAGGGGTGGAGGCACGTGACAGAGTGCTAGCAGCAACACCCTGATCACTGATGTTGCTGCAGCATGCAGATGGCTGTAGACTCAGCCGTGAACAATTAAACACTTTCTGTTGGGGGTTCTGAGCACCTGGGTGGTAATTACTGGGCTAATGATGTAATAGGGAGTATATGAGTAGAAGGAAGGGGAAGCGAGGAGGAGCTAAGACAGGAAGCTCAGGTGAGCTGTGCTGTGCTGTGCTGTGCAGTGCTGAAGAGGGAGGTTGCGTGGAACACTCCTGCTCTAAGACACCTGCATTATGTTACGTGTGTGTGAAAGAACTGAAGGAATAAAAGGTTCACATAGTGAAAGGAAGATAGCCTAGGCGTGTTTATGACCATGGAGGTGACAGAAACAGGCTAGATAGCACAGCACACCAGGTAGCTGAGAGAGCACACAGACACCAGGACAAGGATTTTTAGTGATTAATTCATACTTGCAGACACTAGTGCTTTCACCTCATATTGCATTCCAGCCCCCATCTGGATACCCTGGTCTCTTGTTCCTTGGCCAACTGTTTCTCTCTCCCAGAGCCAAACTCTGCCCAAGCTGTTTCTGAATAACCAAACACTTTAGCAAACACTTGAACCCTCCTAAACTACCATTGTTTTGAGCTCCGGGTTACTACAGGTCACATTTTTAAGCGATCTCACACCTATCTGTCCAGAAAGCTTTCAGGGCTTGAAACTAATATCTGCATTTTAAATATTTTTTTTAAAAAAGTCTTTTCTACATTAAATCTAATGCTAGAAGTTACACAAACTATATTAATGTAGTGGTTTAAGGTAATACAAACAAAGACCTCTCCTCCGGCTCCTTCATCCCAAATAGAAGCACTGAACACATTAAACACTAATAGGGATAATAAAGGGCCTATAATTAAGGATGCCACACTGCAAAACCAGCTATGGCAAAAATGCAAAATAGGAAGCTGTAATTGCCGAGATGGTAACCTATATGTAGCTAGGTTTCCTGAGGTATTCAGTAAGGGCAAAACGTATACCTTTTGAAAACGTACTGTTCACTGTATTCACCAGGTCATCATTCTAAATAGTTTTACTAAACAGGTCACTGATACAGTAATTTCCTCTTTATAAACCGTGGAGGTCCCATCCTCACTAGCACAAAGCTAATGGGGTTAGATATCTAGAGAGCACAGCAGGAGACTGCAAATCAGGAAACCCAGTTCTATTCCCCCACCTTGGTAGAATCAAGGTGTGACTCAAAGTCACAGAACCTTTGTGCCTCGGTTTCCCCATCTGTAAAAGCATCTGGATGAAAATGCTTTGTGAAAATTGGTTTCTGAGATTCCTGAATGAAAGCTGTTGTAAATACAAAACACTACTGATTAAACCAATTTAACCACATTAAGTGATAGTTTTCTAAACTAATAAAAGCATCCACACTACTAGCTCCACAAATAGGGTCATGCCTGTAAAATAGTGTTAGGCAGAAGCATATTCAAGATCACCCGCTAGAAGGATTTCAGCAGTATTGTAACATGGTTGTACAATGGGGGAAAAAGAAATCCCCAACAACAAGATATCCTAGTCACTTGAAAACAGTAAAGGTAGACATATACTATAAATACAACTGTCCTAGAGCTACAGTACAATTTGATTCAGTACAGACATGAAAACACAATAGAGACATCAAGGATCTAGCAGTCTGCTGACCAGTAAAATCCCATCTACACTGTATGAAGAACTGTGTTTTACCCATGTTATGAGGACAACTGTGTCCCCTAACAAAGTGATATTAATAATGCAGACAAGCCACATGTTTAGCACTTTTGGGACTTATTGTTAGTGTGTAGATGGGCCATAGAATCCAAGAGGACACAAGCCATTGAGCAGATCATGGCAACTTACATCTTGTAAGACTCCACTGCATGCAATAGGGAGATGGGAAGGGGAGGGATATCAGTGCAGAATCTGGTCAAGTGGATCCACACAAAGGTTTTACTGGTTTAGCTAGGTTAGTCAGGGGTGGGGGAAAAAATACCTCTGATCAATACAGCTATGCCAACAAAAGCTCCATTGTAAATGCAGCTATGTTGATGGGAGAGTGCTTCTGTTGACGTAGCTAATGTTGTTCAGGAAGATGATGTTCTTATACTAAACAGAAAATTTTCTTCTGTCACTGTTGGCTGCGTCTACACTGGGGGGGCTAGGCTGGCATAGCCATACTGGGATAACTCCTCAGGGTAGACATAGTCTAAGTTGTGGGGTTTTTTTCAAGTTGCTCTGGACAAAAGTCCTCTTTCCTTGATTGTTTCATTTGCCTTAAAAAGGAACCAGAATCACTTTTAGAAGTGAATTGGAAACCTTGAGTACTGTAGTTTCATTGTTGTTTGGATAAGCACCTCTTGTTGAATTGCTACATGTGGACATTGCTACTAATCTTACTGTGAACCATAAGAAGGAATGTTAATAAGAAACTGGGATCAAATTCTGCTTTCAGACACACAAATCTATTGAATTGCAGGCGTTCTTTCACTTCTTACAACAGTACATAAGAGGTCTGTCTAAAATGAGGTAGTTTTCTAACTGGATTAGCTAAAACTGATTTTAAACCCAACTGTAGCCATTATGTGTAGCATAGATCCAGTTTTAAGTGGACTGACAATTTTACTAGAGACAAAATAGGTGTGGTAACATCTTTTATTTCACCAATTTCTGTTGCTGAGGAAGACAAGCTTTCGAGATTACACAAAGTTCTAGAAGAGCTTGGATCAACTTCTGTTAGTGGGAGAGAGACAAACTCTTCTAGAGTTTTGTGTAATCTTAAAAGCTTGTCTCCCTCAGCAACAGAAGTTGGTGCAATAAAAGATGTTACCTCACTCATCTCGTCTCTCTAATATCCTGGGATCAATGTGGCTATTACACTGCATATTTTTACTAAGCTAATTTTAAGGCCACCCCATGGGCTTTAAAACAACTCAGTAAAAAACATGTCCAGCTGGCTTAAAGTGGATTTACATCTATCCTAGCCGGACCCTCATCTGATGTAAATCGACACAGATCAGAATAGTGCCATTGAAGTCAATATAGATGAAGAGCTAGCCATACAACTCTGATTTTAAAGTTGATTTAACTACATCGGTGGTCTTGAATCCAGTGAAAAAGTTTCTCCAGCATAGACAGTCCCTAGGCACCATCTTTCCATCTAGCACAACAGATGCACAATACAGAAAACCAAAGAAAGTGTACTATCAAATACAAGGACTTCAGCTCATTCTATATCATAAGCAGTGAGACCGAAAACCTTAGAAGAATATGGTGTTTTTACTAGTAGAGACAAACCGCACAGTTCAGAGATTTGAACTGTTAATCATTTAAGAATTCAAACTGCTTTACTGAAGTGTTACTCTGGATGGAATTCTCATAAGAATAGGTTCTCTTGAATTCTTGTGAGAGCTCTTTATATTTCCTGGTTTTGATCAAGTCAAAAATATCATTAGAATTGCCTTCACATTACTCAGCTTCTTGCCAACAAGAGGAAGAGCAGGAAAAAAAATAACCAAAGCTTCTTAAACCCTTAAAAATCCTTAACTGGCTTGCCCATCCCATCTCTTCGCTCCTTATGTTCTCAATGTTTCTCTGAGATGACTTCTGTGCTTAAAGGAACAAAGCTGTTTGCCATCAGTTGTGCCTCCTGGAAGGAAAACTTCATTTCCCCCAACTCTCTTACCACTTGGTGAGTGACTGAAGGACCACATAAGAAGAGAGACGCTATTACCTTCTACCTGTAATTGTACTACCCTAGAAAGCCTTAACAATATTACCTAAAAATCTAGTGGCTCTGCACACTGATTACATTTCCATTTAAAAAAAAAAAAAAGTGACCGAAGTGACAGACCACATATACAAACTGCAACAACAACAACAAAAGTCTTTAGTCATAACTGCATAGGCATGGAATTTTATCTGCTTCGGTGTGCATACACCATAATAGTAGGAGTGGGACCAGAATCTTCCCTGATCTAAGATAGGTGTTAATGGTTGAACTGAAGACCGGCTTTCTTTTCTCACACAAGGCAGCTCAGCAACCTTAAAAGCATAATTGGCAAAGAACGGGCAAAAAAGTGTTTTGCCAGACATTTTTTCTTTCTAAAGAAACACAAATGAAATTTGTTTTGTGATTCTCTGGTATGCTGGGGGTGACCAGTGGAAAGGAGCAGGGAGAAAGAAAACCTTTTATTGTTTATTAACTTTGTGTCATATGTAGAGAGACTGATAGGAACTCAATCATACCCACAAGCTTACAGAAAATTATTAAATGCATGATCAGGAGAAACAGCAAGAGATTTAATAGTTCCAGCAAGCCTTGCTCAGCTGTGCTTTGGAAACAAGTATGAGAGTCTCCTTTCCACTGTATCTAGGAAATAAGCAAGTTGCAACTTGTATATTTTATCCATTAATCAAATCTGCTACAAGTAAGTTTTTAGCCATAGGTGCATGCAAGATAGGAAGCTTTTAATTTTAACTACTTTTCACCTCAAGCCACATTGCAACTTAATTGCATAAAGAGTGAAATGTATTGATAAAATAAAGATAAATATGCAGTTCATTAACACATGAATGTGAACAAAGCAAATGTTTCCCCTCCTCCCCCAAACACGTTTACATATGGAAATTACAACAGGATTCTTCAGACACGTTTCACATTTAAGCCAACTTTTCTGCTTTAAAAAATAATGGCTACATACTACATTAGTTTAGTTTGATTCATTTATAATTTTGTTTTGTGTTACCCGTGTCTCTGTTTGATCCAATTAATTATAGCAGTTTTAACATTAAACATTACTGATTTTAGACACACGATTCATGTATGTGCACAAGAGTGCGGCATATTTATGAAGTATGAGAATGTCAAAGATGCACTATAATCTAAATGCAGTGAATTTAAAATAAGCCTCTACTGTAGAATATGCTACATATGCAGCATGCTGCAACTACTGCTAATTTAATGTCTTATATAAAAATGTTTAAAATATGCCTATAAATTTGAAGTGACATTAGTATTTGATTGTTCAATATGTCTGTCTGTGTATAAATAAGACTATAATCATATGACTGTAGTGGTACCAGCTCTAGTTTCCCCTCCCCAATTCATCTACTATATTTTTCCCCCGGTCATTTTAAAATGGCCACAGTAGTCTTAACAATATGCTGTGGCCTTATGCATACATAGAAATTGCATTGCTTGAATTAAAATCAGTAAAAAAAATTCAGCTAAATCAGTGCAAACCCTGTATATTAGTGCAAGCTAAACAGATATAAACCAGTTGATGAGTGAGAAGTATGCTGATGAGTAGTATGCTGATGAGAAGTATAGGATGAGTGAGAAGGGCTTGTGTTAAATAAATTTCTAAATAAGTTTCTGAACAGATTTTAGTTAAACTGATTCCATTTCTATAGCTAGACAATGCATTACAAAAGCTGGCTATAAATCCTGAAACTCAATTTACTCTTATCTCTCTCCCCCATCTCCCTCTTCCCCCCCAAAAAAAGAGTCAAATACTGCATTTGCACTTTTTTTAATCACAAAGGTTTTGTACCCCGAGGTAAGGTCTGTCAGCTTGAGGATGTACACACTCACTCCTTTACTCAACTCCATTGCTGAGTGAGAAGGGGAAAAACAAATGAGGCACTATCAAATTATCAAGATAAATATTTTAAGTGGATACCCATTTCCAAGTTATGCAATACAGTGATGATCACTTTGATATGTTTTAATTTGAGTGTTAAATATTTCTGAAGAAATATTTTAATTTATAATTTAGATTGTCTACATTAGACAGCTCTAATTTAGACTGTCTACATTAACATATTTAGACAATCACATCTCTTGCCATGTAGGAAAAAAGTCCCTCTAAACATAAAAATATGAAATAATGCTTCACAAATTACTAGGGAACCACATGAATTATTTACTCATAAGCCAAGTCAGCAGTAACACTTGCCTTTGGATAATATTGCTCTGAACAGTACCTAAATATAAATAATTATATAAAGGCATGTTTAAAAATAATTCTCTTTTCTCCTTGTATTCCAGACTAAACCATGACTACATGAGGAAATTGACCAGAACAGCTATTCCAGTATAATTCAGCTGTACTGGAATAACTGCACATGTGACAATACTATTCCAGAATAAAAGAAATTTTAGTCTGTAATAATTTAACTTTCAATATGAAGTAATTATTCCAGAAAAGTGTCCACATAGTTGGGGTGGAGTTATTCTGGAATAGGTAAATAAGAACAATTATTCTAGAATAATAGATGTGTCAGTCAATTTCCCCATAAATCTACAACAGAAATACAACTGAATAAATAAATAAATAAATAAATAAATAACTTTCCTGCCACTACCTAAGATCTAGGCAGCCCAGGAGTCATAACACCACAATGCTAAATTGTCCTTCCAATGGAAGACAAGTACAGAGGTGGTGCACCAGTGGCCATGTTAATATTGAAAAATCCCAAAACACAAAGACATAGCTACCCAATTGAGTATCTAGTTCCATGTTCTGTACATAAAAGATTTGCCAGCACAAAGACTAATTGAAAGAACCACATATCATATGCCTTTGATACAATTCAACTTTGGGCCTTGTTCAGAGCAAACAGAAACATGCAAAAAATTGGAAGTCACACTGGGTAAGTCTACACTGCATCTGGGAGTGCGCCTTCCAGCCCAGGTCCATAGACTTGTGCTAGCAAGGCTCACCCTAGCACATTAAAAATAGCTGTGCAGAGGTTGCAGCTCAGGCTCTCAAGCCTGGAGGCTGGGTGGGACCACTGCCTGAGCTCCAGCCCAAGCTGCTACATCAAAGCAACATCTGTCTACATAGTTATTTTTAGTGTGCTAACACAAGCCCCAATACCACAAGTCTGTGGATCCAGTCTGGGAGGCTCGCTCCCAGATGCAAATGTAGACAATACTCTTAAATTCTGCTAATCTGGGCTCTTTGCTAGACCTCTGTTGTCATCCTTGGAATTGGAGTGTTTATTTTATGAAGCGTTTGGCTTTTCTTTCTTGAAAGACAGCTTCCTTTATGCAAAACAACATTTGTTCTCCATTGAGAGTGTAGATCTCTGTTGCCAGCCATCAGAAGTAAAATGTTGTCCCTCCTCCTCCTCCATATAACACCCTACAAGGGAGTATTATCTTTAAAGCCCCAGGCCTTGTCTACACACAGTTTTTGTGCTGCTATAATTATTTCAGTTTAGGGTGTAATTTTTTTTTACCAAGATAGTTATACCAATACAACCCCTTACGTAGATAAGTTATAGCAATACAAAGGTACTTTATATCAGTGTGGCATAGGCTCTTTCCCATACAGCATGCCTTTATAATGGCATAACTGCTTCTGCACCAGAAAGGCTATATTACAGCTTTAACTATACTGGTTACAACTTGTGTGTGTAGACAAGCCCTGAGACATTGGCATCTCAAAACATGCTTGACAAACTAAAGTAGTTTTTGTTTTAAAGTTTACTTTTTGGGGTTTTTGTTTGTTTGTTTTAAGCCAAACAGCTTTTAGAAATTCAAGAACAGGAATCCAAAATATCTTTTTTTTAAATTTTTTTTATAAAGAGCTGGGTGTCTCTAATTATTCAGAGGTCCTCACACACACACACACACACACACACACACACACACACACACACACACACACACACACACACACACACACACACACACACACACGGCTCTCTCAACGTTAGTATTCATAATAGTTCTACAGGAATTGGAATGGAAAGAGACAGTATAACTCGGCAAATTGGTCATAAAAAAAATAAACCACAAATAAAAAGAACATTAGAAGAATCACCTCATTAACCACAAGGCAGTCTTTGTGACCTCATGTTCATTTCACAGGTTTTACAGTCCTTCTTTCAATAAGGTCATTTAATTACTCTATTTTACCACAGCACAAGAGAGCTCCTTATCCACATTTCAGAAATATTTTGCCTAAAAATGGGCTTCAATGCTTTACTTCCAGCTCAGAAAGTAGCTTACCTAAAGGACATCTTGTTCTGATCTGACTAAGCCTGTAGGCTCTTCAATCTTCCAGTAATATTCTATTGATTTTCTAGTGTTTTCTGTAGCTGCTCACAACCTCAAAATCCATTTTAATTTGTAGTTATCACACTGAGCTGTATGGATGCAAAAAACCTAGTTTCTCCCAATTAGCAGAGATCATATATGACAGTGGTGATTTCACACAAGTCAAACTAGACAGCAACAATTAAGTCTACACCACCACCAAAATACCAAACCATTAACGTAAGACACCAGATACTAGGAAGGACACAGACAAGAGCCACAAGCAGGATTTACCATGTGTGCATTGTGAAGCTGTTACTACCAGTACAAATAGCAAGGAGAATTAAGATGTTTAACATACAAAACAGTTAGTTTAAGCCAGAATCTGTTGCATACTAGTTTCTAAACTATTTACAGCAAAAATCTGCAGTTTTCAAAATCACAATTGCCTTTACTAAGGAAAGTAGTGAGCTACAGACAAGCAAGATTTAAAATTACAGGTCTGGTCATATACAGGTCTGGTCATATAGTTCAACATAGGACCAAGACACATTTATACCACTCAGTTCTACAGAAGCATTTCAACAAATACTTTCAGAGTCACTACTTCTAGTAGGATAAAGATCACTAGCACGCTGGGAAGAGTGTTAAACCGTTTGCCTGCTTTCACCACTTTGTTGTTGGATTGTGTAGTCAGCAAGTAAAGCCTGATCACTTTTGAATCTCAGGAAACGTATGAAATTCAGCTTTCCCCCACTCAATAAAAGAGACATGCTCATTCTCCATTCCAATTGCTAATGACTGGGGGTAGGGGGTTAATAATTAAATCAGGCTACCTCTGCTCACACTTTTGCTCTTCACAGTTTCAAGTTCTCTCTACAGAAAATGTTTTTAAGTTACACACATGGTGCTCTCTAACTTCTGCATCACCCGTTTTTGAAGCATAACAAGCCATGCCACACATGCTTGCTTTGGCACCCCCATAATATGGTTTAATTATGATGACTGAACTAATAGGCTCACATCATAGACTTTTACAGGTTGACCCCATGTCATCCTGATGTATCATTTTGCACCAGTTCAGTGCTGTAAATCAATTTAAGATCTCCAGCAGGCTGAAAAGGCTGGTAATGATGCTTTCTCTGCAGTCTCTAGAGACTCCACATTATACACAATTTACATTATTTATAAAGCTGAGATGATGCCTCCATTAGCCTTGTAAGACTACAGAAAAGAAGGCCTTTATATACAGACACAACTTGGACTTGATAGTGCACACTATTGTATCTTAAACAACAACAAATTTATTACTCCCTAATTTTTTTTTTTTTTAAAACATGGCTTCTAAATTTCAGTCTTTAACTGGCACCCATAAAGTGGCTCAGAATTTAGGGGAGAGGGGTAAAAATCACTCCAATACTTAAAAACTGGAGTAGACATGTTATTAATCATTGCATCACTTTTCTTTACATTTCATGCCTTTACTTACTAGTTTGACCTCGACACTAGTAATTTATCAACTTTCCAACACTTGAATTGGTAGACATTACTTATAAATAAACTGAAGGGTATCAACCTGTTTATCTAGTCCCTTTTTTTCCATTGTATCGGATCATCAGTTCTCAAAGAGTATACAAAAATGAAAAAGAGAGGGATAATGTAAAGAAAAAATATATATATTTGATTCCACACCTAGGGTTGGAGGGGTCAAAACTAAAGCAAGGACAAATCCCTACCCTTAGGGTAACCTGATCTTGCCTTGAACTGATCCTCTCTGGAGACTGTGTAAGGCTCCTGGAACACCCAACTTCAGAGAAATCTCTGTCAAGCCCCTAGTTACAGTGTGAGATGAATTACAAAATGAGAGTCAGAACAGCAGCCCAGGAATATCAAATAAATGGCTTAAATATTTTTCATCTTAACATTAAAAACTCTAAAGCCAGTCATTGTAAGGAGTATTTAATATTTATACCAAGGTGCAAGGAGAATCTTCTACCAACTGCCCTGTGCAGAACGCCTATCTAGATTGATATTTTTACATTGTGAGTTGCAACTGGAAGCAAACCTCCAATATATTTAATGTAATAATTATGGACAAGATTAAAATCAGTTTTAACACAGCAAGTTCCTTCACAGAATTCACTCTCATTGTTTGACACACTCAGGGGCGGGCACTTGACCACATGAAGTCTAGCAGAATTTGAGGTGTCGATTTATAAAGGAAAGTGGTCTCTGTAGGCTGTTAGCTTGTCTGTGATTTTTTTTTTGGTACATTACACAACAATGAGGCTCAAAATTGAGGCTATCTAGTTTTACCCACAGAAAGGAGAAATTAGAAGAGGCGAGAGTTGCCAGTTTTTATGTGCAGAACTGTCTGAAACATAACCTTTTACCTAAAATGCAGATTTCCAGAGACATCATAGCCTACTATGTCTGCCATGAACGAAGGATGGATATATATTTATTTTATGGCAGTGACATTTTCTATTTGCTTTTATGTGAAATATACACCCAGGAAAAAGAGTAGAATTAGATGTTTTGTGACCATCAAATGCTCCACCCAAGAAGAGAAGGACTGCACCTATTCTTAGATGCAATGAACATCAGTTCTTCTTCCTAAATATACCAAAAAGACACACTCTTCCTAAAAGTAAACTACAAATAAGCATATAATGTATAAGCGAAATGCAAAAAACCAGCCTGCTTATCTTCTGTGATTCGATCAACTACTAACAAAGGGACAAATATTGCAGTCTTTACTCACTCAAATCTCCCACTGACTTCATTTAAAACGATAGGATCTGGCCCAGCTACTTTAGAATGCATGATTGAACACTACTTGCACATCAGCATCACTTAATACAATTTCAAGATACATCTATAGCTGGATAATCTCATCTTGTAAAGGAGAAGCAAATTGAAAATCACATTGAGAAAAGGAAAATCATATGCATCCAAACCTCCTAATCATCAGAAGAATTAAATGAACTTTCCTTGACCTCTAAACAAAGATTTGTTGCAAAAAGCAAATCCATTAGGAGGAATTAAGATATGGATTAGCCAAATCATTAGAGAAACGCTTTCCCCCAATAAAAACAAAGGGCATTTGCCGTGTGTTAGCCAGAGCTTTTAGAAAAACTGTTGCAAGTTTCTCCCGTTTGGCTTTGAACACAATGGGGCCAGGACAAAAGTCTGAAGCAGCAGAAGCCCCAGGAACAGGGTTTTCTAATGGGGCGGCGTGGGGGGGGGGGGTGTGTGTGAAGGGAGAGAGGAAGGGGGAAGGAGAGAGCTCTTGGCGGGGCTATTTTCTCTTCCTCCAGCCCAACAAAGAAACTTTAAGCCAAGCAAGGCAGCAAAGCAGAAAGCGAAGAACTAGTCCCGGGTTTCTCTCTGGGCACCGCAGAGACGCCATCATGCCGAAGAGTAAAACCAAGCCTTCCCTCCTGGCCCGAAATCGCGGGGGAAAGAAGGGCAGAGCCGAGCCAGGGACTGGAAAGAAGCCGGGGGCGGGGGAGAGGGAGGAAAAGCAAGAAGGCAAAGCGAAGCCACCATTCAAACCACTTCCATGGCCGCAGCAAGCCCGGCCCCGGCCCCGGCCAGCCAGCAAGTCCCAGGACGCAAAGATCGGGTAGGGGGGGTCCCCGCCCTGGCACAGCGGAGGGCAAAGACGCGCAAAGTTGTTACCGGCGGCGGGCAGAGGAGGCAGCGAACGCCGCTGGCTGGATCGCGCCTGGTCCCTCCTCCCAGTCCCCGGGCGGCTGCTGCTGCTGCGGCTCCAGCCGCCAGGCAGCCCCGCACTCGCGCTGCTGCTGCTGCCGCTGCTGCTGCGCCTGAATTGATCTGGTCTCGCTGGCGTCAGGCAGTCGGAGCCGCCCAGCCTCCACTTACCCCACTGCCAATATCTCACACACACACACCAGCCCGGCGAGGGATCCTCTCCAAATTCCCACCCCCGCCAGCAGCTGCAGCTGCCTTGGGGCCTCTCTGCAAAGTCCTGGGTCGTGCTCCTCCTCCTCCTCCTCCTCCTCCTCGATTGCTGGATTCGTTTGGTTTGTTCTGGCCGGCCTCTAGCCTTCCCAAATCAGGAGGGTGGCTTGAAAAGCACGGTTTAAAACCGAGGAATGCGTGTGGACGGGACTGCTTTGTATTGTCCAGCTGCTTTCGCTGTCTTTAGGAGAGGCTTGCTTCGTCTTTCCCTGCCGACGTGAGGGCTAGGAACTTTTTGTCTCATCCTTATTATTCTTAAAGCTGATGTTCTCACACCAGCTCCCGTTTCCAGGAGTTGCAGCCCTGATTCTGCAATGAATTTAATCCGTGCTTAGGCAGAGATTCGCCACCACTGAGCTCATTCCTGGGGCAGAACCAAGTTGGTGAGGATGGAAGGAAACCAAGGGCTCGTCTACACAGCGCAATGTCCTGGCATGACTTAAACCTGTATAATTATACCGCTATAGTAATGCCAGTACGTTTCCCCATGTACACAAGAGCTAAGTAGTATAATAATCTCATTTTAAACACAGGGAAATTGAGGCACAGAGAGGTTAAAAGGCCCTGATGCTGCACACACTCTTGCACAGCAGTAATTTTACACAGGAGTAGTAGACCTGGATTACTCACACATATAAAGTTACTCATAGGTGTCAGGCCATATCTACATTATGGGCGCTATGGAAGCAAGCCTACAGTGCCATAGCTATGCCACTGTAAGCCAAGAGTGTAGACATAGCCTACCGTGAGGGGAGGGATTTTTTCCTTCACTGTAGGAACATCACCTCCCTTTGCAAGAGTAGCTAGTTTGACAGAAGCATTCTTACATCAGCCTGGCTGCATCTACACCAGGAGTTAGGTCAGCATAGCTACAGTGGTCAGGGGGCGTCGATTTTTCACACCTCAGGGTGCTGTCACTATGTCATCCTACGTTTTAAGTGCTGACCAGGCCTCAGTGTCTGCAGGATCCGCCTCTAAATGACTTGTCCAAGGTGACAAAAGAAACCTGTGGCACAGGTGGGAATAGAACATAAATTGTGTGGCTCCCAGACCTCTGCCACAAGATCAACTTTATCCCCATACAAATTAATAATGGAAATTCAGCCACCTGTCTGGTCAACGGGAATACAACTAGTGTGACAAACATCACAACAGTAGCAGAAGGGGGAACTTTGGTAAGGAACATAGGAGCAGCCTCCCCGCCATCGCCAAGAAAAGTACCATGGGTTCTTTAATGGCCACACAAACCAGCCAGGACCTTCCTTTTCAAAAAAAGGGATCATCTTGGATTAAATTTTGTATTTAAATAAACCAATTCCTTCACCTGTTACTACTATCACCTTACATTGTTAAAGATGAATGGACTCTAATAATCCAGTTTGCTTTGACCCATTTATGCTGTGTTGACTTTTTGTACTTTATTCAATTTGGACAATCAAAATAAACCACTCAGGAATCCCTTTCTGGTCCGAGTGCATCATTAGAATGCTGCAATGTATGAGTGGAAAGTACTCCTGTGAAATGTTTACATCCAAACAAACTAAAATGCTTTGCATTATTTTTAAGTGCAATGAAAACATTTATAAATAGAGAAGTGCAGAAGAAGGGTAAGCTAATTAGGATTTATTATTTGCATTGTGCTTGCACCTACAGACCACAGACAGAGGTCAGGACCCTATTGTGCCAGGCACTATATGCACAGTGATAAGATAGCTTCTTCCTCAAAGGTTTAACAATTGAAGAACACTGTGACCAGATCCCTGAACCCAGGTGTTGTTCCATTGACTTCAGAGGGCCCCAACAGGCACAAGACTCTGCCCATACAGTTCTCACGGTAGGCTGGGGCCTAAGGAGATGTGATAAGAAGCTGATTAGGGACTAAGCAATGCAGTTTGTCAGGTGTATTCTTAGATCCATCATTTTTGCTATTTGAGGGGGGGGGGGCTGGGGGTTGTTTTTGTGGTAGGTGGGTGGTGTGATGCAAAGGAGTTATATTACTTTCCATTATTTAATTCATATTTCTATGAGGGGTGGGGAAGGTCTAGGTTTTATAGGCCACCTACCCTAAAAATGTGTGTTATAAAGCCATACTTGAAGGAGGAGAGTGTAGAGGCATGAGGAGGGTCATATGGTATAGGGCCAGATTTTTAAAGGTATTTAGGCACCTGAAGATACAGATAGGCATCTACTGGGATTTTCAAAAGTGATTTTCATTTCTTTGGCACTTTTGAAAATCCCACTAGGTGCCTATCTGCATCCTTAGGCACCTAAACACCTTTGAAAAGCTAGCCCTAAGAGGCTGCATGCAAGAAGGCAGAGAGAGTTGGAGACAGATGTAAAATGAGAATTTATGTGGGCAGAAACACCACTTTTATGGTTCACTATATCATAGTATAATAGTTTTGTCTTTTCTTATTTAATACATTCATTATTTTGTGTAACAAATACCTAAAGAAATGCCACTTTTCAGAATAGGATAATTGCTCTCAGTCTCCGGGATTCTTAGTGTGAGATGTGAGATCAGAATTTACATGCAGATTATGACATGATTTCTAGTTAAAATCAGCCAGGCAGCAAAAGTTTTATTTGGCTTGTTCCACGGGCTTCTATTACAGACAGTGGCTTCTGATGGTGACAATGCTGTGCTGAACTCCATAGTTTTGCCTCACATTATGCTCACCAAATTTTTGCCAAGTAGATAGCCAATAATCCACAGTATTTTCATGAAGTGTTGTTCAATATTGTCAAAGGTGCAACTTTTAACCTGAATCGTTGTCTTATCAGCCATACTGTAATTTGCACAGATCAATAAGTAAATAAATGGAAGTGGGACATTTTCTAAAAGGAAAGGCATTTTTTTTTCTGCTCAGCAGTGAAAATGGATTTTTCACAACTCTAGCTGCAGTTCTGCAATTTCATATTTGACTTCTTCCTCCAGCTCAGTAGTAAAACAATACTGATAACAATACTGCCCTTCCCACCCCATGACAGTCCACTTGATCATTCTTTATAGGGTTTTTTTAATAGGATAAGAGAGGAAGAGATATTAATGAATGCCACACAGGACACTCCCCTAACCATTATCATTAGAGGATATGAAGGGGGACAGGGAAACAACTATGTAATCTGTTTGGGGAGGATGTCCCATGCATAAGGGACAGCATGAAAGAAGGCCACAAAAGTGCTTGTCAGATGCTACCATAACTGGGAGAGCAAAAGGACACAAAAGATTGGATAAATAAGTAGGGACTAAGCTGTGAAGAAACTTGAAGATAAGGACCACATATGGTCCTTGGACGACCGACTTTTACCAGAAAATTTTGATCGCAGTATAGAACTCCATCTGCGTGGATCTGATTGTATAAATGTGAGCTAACTCTATTTCCATATTTACTGTCATACACACAAAAAAAGAAAGGAGCTTAAACAGGCCTATTTCACTCCTTAACACAGAATTTCTTCCTGAATTAACCCACCATGATTAAGTAGGATTTATACAAAATAAACATGAAACTGATAACTTTATAAGATTATTAAACACATTTCTCTCTGCTATATTAAATAATACTTCTGCAGCAAAGCTATCTGGAGACGACGAAGAGGTCTTTGATCGGCTTGAGTAATCATTCTTCTTTTCTACTGATGGGATTTGGACCAAAATTCATTACTTGGATAAGATTTATGTACCCAACCACAGCAGCCAAGATCCTTATTAATGGCTATGATTCCAAAAGCCTGCGGCTGAAATATAGTACTAGACAGGGCTAACTATTATCTCTCTTATTGTTTGCACATATTATGGAATCTCTGATGCAAAGACTTCATGGTATTACTGGTATAGGAATGAGTGATATTGAACAGCACATTGCATTACATATGTTAAGGATACATTAATTTTTGCCAGTAACTCTGTAGTGTCCTTAGCAAACATATTGAAGCAATGTAACATTTTCAGATAATTTTCTGGATTCAAAATGAATTACAATAAATCAGAGGCTCTTCATCTCTAGACCATAGGCAGGGCTTTTCAGAGGCCTTTGAAGACAAATTAACTTTATCTTGTGCACCACTTTAATTAGGCATAATGGAGTCTCTGTAGCCAAAGATTGTTTGGACCTTTTTAAATTAAATGATCTCCCTTTAGCCACTCAATTTAAAAAAGATTTACATAACTGGAATAACCTAAACCTATTATGGTTTCTTGGAAGACACCATTAGGATTAAACTGCACTCCCATATTAATTACCATTTTCAAGTTCTTACAGTCCTTGTCCCATTTACAACTCATTAAAAAACTTCAGAGCAGTCTATTAAAATGTATGTACACAGGTGTCTGTTACAAAATTAAAGCTTATTTTCTTTATCAGAAAAAATCAACAGTGGTTTGGCATTTTCAAACCTGGCCCTTTTACTGATTGGCAACACATCCATTAGCTGACAGGTACAGAAATGGCTCCCAGTATATCTTGTATCAATATATCCCTTTAATTCTATAGTTTATTTATATCTTCACTCATATAATTAATCCATTTATCAACTGATGAAAAGCGTTGTGTAAGAGCTGGGTATTATTATTTATTATTAATATTACCATGCAGTGGTTATTGGCTTTTCTAAACAAAGGTCTTTTTTTTCATTTTGAAATGTATATATGAATTATATTTATACATCAGGCATAAGAGCAGGATTACATATTTAGTGGTGGAAGGCTAGTTGAAAGAGTTCTAAGGTGTAACGTGGAGATTAGTGAAGTTATTCTGAGCACTGGATAAAGGAGGCTGTTCCAGGCATAGGGAATTATATAGAAGAAAAGCAACAAATGGGACATTTATCTCTTGTATGGCAAGAGACCCAGGAAATATGTTGTGCTTCTGTTGTTCATGGCCAAACCGGATGTGATATAGGATTCCTAGCATGATTAAGTTTTTGAAAGATATAATTGTGCCCAGCAAGCATAGAACAGCTTTATGCCAATGCAAATAATATGCCCACTCATATTATTGTGCCTTACTCTATATACTGTGTTCACCAATCACAGAAAGCTTCTGGGCTCTGGACTTAAAACATGTAGGCAGCCGAACCTTAAACAGCAGGTAAAATCTGGGTTGCCTAACTTGTTGGCCTGGGGCAATGGGTTCTTATCTAGTACCTGATAACAGATGATCTTGAGACAAATGTACATATATTATATTCATTTGCACTTCCTGGAGCAAATTATGTTGCAGGTCTCAAACATCCTGTCAGTGACACTTCATTCCACAAGTTGTTGAAAACATGTTACATATAACCGGAATCATACAAATGGAGGAAGGAAGGAACCTCAATAGATCATCTAGTCCAGTCCCCTGTACTGAGGCAAGATTAAGTATTATCTAAGCCATCCCACACAGGTGTTTGTCTAGCCTGTTGTAGAATGAAAGCCCTAGAAAAATAAAACTAATTCCAAACTCCATGCCTCTTCCAATCTTCAGCAAAGTTTGTTTGGTTTTTGTTTGTGTGTTTGTTTTTCCCCTGAGATAAAATAAACCAAACTGTTGACAGGCAAGTGGAGTAATACCAAACACAAAATCTCATCTATACATTATGTACTATTACACACACATACAAACCAAATAAACAAAAAACCCAAACCTATGACAAAATAACTTTATTAAGGTTACAAAGTCAAACACTCAAGAGTTAGAAAATGCTAAAATTAACTTTTCCTGAGCAGCCTTAATTCGGTCCCCTTGTGTGTATGTATTATGATACAATCTTTAATGACATGATCACATACTGTATTTTCCAGACATATTGGTTTTTTCCACAGGACCCCTCCTCAGACAGTACTTAGGAGGGATGGTGCTCAAATAGTGAGCAATTCAATATTTTGTTTTCTTCTTGCTCAGTGTGTGGCCCCAGGCCTTATTTATTGCATACTATTAAAACCCTGCTCTGAAGACAGAATTGTTAATTTCCTCCTGGGTTTTTCTATGGCACTGGTTACTGTAGTAATTGAGTGTTTCACAAACATTGGTTAATTTATCTTCACAAAACCCCAGTGAGGGGACGAGGTGCTATTATCCCCATTTTACAGTTGGGGAGCTGAGGCACAGATAGATTAAGGTCCACAGTATCCACAAATGTTGGGTGCCCAATCTGAGACACCTAAGACCAGCATTTCGTATCTCTTTTATATGTTCAGAGCTCAGGCCCGATTCACTTCAGTTGCAGCTGAGACCGTTCAGCACATCCGCAAATCAAACCCCAGGGTCTCAAGTCAGGTAGCCAGAAAATGAGGGAAGACGCTTAGCGACTGCTTGTGAAAAGTACGGGTGAAGTGACTTGTCGAGCATCACACAGGAACTCTAAAGCAGAGGCAGGGATAGAATTCAGTTCCCCAGGGCAGCATGCACCCGCCTTAACTGTGAGACCATCCTCCTGTTATCCCTTGCCTCATTCCCAGCACATCTGTGGCTCTCCGGGCAGGACTTGCCATTGCCGTTGCTGCTGCTGCTGCGCTACCCCTGCTTTGCTAGGCTGCTGACCTGCCTGCCTCCACTCCTCCGCCCTGGGACTGTTGCAGCAGAGATTACTATCACGTGCCCCCCTGGACTTTCCCTCTCCCTCCTTTCCCGGCTGATTGCATTGGGCTGGTGGGTCTTCTCCTTCTCCCCATGCCTGCCCACCAGCCACTCCTCTTCACCGTTTGCCACCCTCCCCACTGGCTCCTATGGTTCCCCTCCTTCCCTCTCTCCCTCCTTCCTTGTAGTTCACTGCTCTCCCCATCTTCTTGTTCAGCTTGCAGTTTGCTCCCCCCACCCTGCATGCTCCCTCTCTCCTTGCAGTTCGTTGCTCCCTCCCCACCCCGTTTGTTACCTGTCTTCCCTGTCTCCCTTCACAGATAGTTACCTGCTTCTCCTGTCCCACCTGGGCCTTCCCCCTTATTGTTTGTTACCTGCCTTTCCTGCCCTGCCCAGCCCCCCCCCCCTTTGCTATTTTGTTACCTGCCCTGGCCAGAGCTCTCCCTATTGCTGTTTGTTACCTGCCCCACCTGGGAGCCCCCCTTTCACCCCATCACAGTTTGGTACTTGCCTTTCCAGCCCCACCCATTGCTCTTTGTTCCCTCTCCAGGCCCTTTCCCCACCCCCTTAGTGTCGGTTTTCCTGCCTCCCCTGCTCTGCCCAGGGCCTCCTTTGTCATGTTCCTGTACCACATATGGACTGGCTACAGAGCCTGCTCATACAGATGGGTACATCATCAGATCCTTTAATGTTCTGCCAGCTGCCATGAAGTTCATTTAAATAAAGTCTTTTATATATGGTGCCACCTAGTGGCTGAACCAGGTAATACAGTTTAGCATTCCCCTACATCTCCCCCTTTTAAGTTCTACAGTCCTACCATTTACAATACTTACGCTATCACGCTATCTTTGGATCAGTCTGTTATGCGTCTCTGAATCAGACTGGTTTTCTAATTACACAACCCCGATGTGTTACTTGGTCATCTGGCTGTCCATCAGTTGCAATGCTTGGCTGTCCTTGACTTGGAATTCTTGAGTCTTCTTCTTGTTCTGCATCTGCCATGTGTACAGTTTGCTCAGTTGATTTTTCTGTCTGAGGAACAAGCTGTAAACGCAGATGGTTTCTGTTGAACTCTCCACTGTTGGTCTTGATCACATGTGATCTGGGCACTGACTTTGTTTTTCCTTACAACTGCTGGAGTTGTCCATCCTTTTTCTCCATCCAATTTGATATGAACACAGACACCAGGTTCTTGACCTGGCAGATCTCTGAGTGATGTCTGTTGTAAAAGTGTTCAGAGGCTCTTTTAGCCTTTTTAATCTGTGTTGGCTACTCTCTTCATGTCTGGCCACTTTGGAGATAGGTTATTTTAGTTGGAACTGTAGTTCTGAGTTGTCTTCCCAACAGGAGTTATCCTGGATTATATCCATTAGCCACTACCGGTTTTGATCTGTAACTCCGGAGACCAAGGAATGAATTTTCCTGTTGTATTTTTCCATTTTTTCTTTATAACTATTACAAATGGGCCACACCACACTGTTGGCTCAGATATTTTCTCGATTACGCCAATTCATTCCATTCTCTTTAACTCAATTTTCACTTTATGAAGTAATGGGATAAGAATCCTGCAAGGTGTATTTACACTATGTGATTCAGCATTGTCTCTTAGGTTATTTGTACTGCATCTCCCTTCACAATTCCATTATCACCAAATGTTCCATCAGATTCTTCCACTTTTCTCACTAAGCCCATCATGGCTGCCATGCTGCAGCTGAGAAGGCACTTGGTCTGTGGTCCTTTGACCACATACACTATGAATGCATAGCTTTTCTTTCTGTAAGATGTTTTTGTGGTGAACTGGTCCATGCAGTTCAGAATACTTCTAAGGCTAATCAGAGCTTTGCCAGATGACTTCAGCTCTGGGAGGCATTAAAGGTGATTGTAAGTCCCTTCTGAGATGGACTCTGACACCAGCTCCTGAGTCAATTGCAAAGTCAATTGTCTTGCCATGAATATTCAATTTCACTCTCTAGGCAGGCTCTGTGTCCTCACATGTGATAGATCCCAGAAGCAGTGGCTCTTGATTGTCTGTAATACAAGTCAACTCCCTGACTGCTTTAGAGCATAAAACAGCTGCAAAATGTCCATATTTCATGCATTTATTACACCCATTGCTTCTAGCGGGACATGCATAATCTCCTGGGATATGACTTTTTCCATATGTTGTGCATGTGGGCTGGAATTTGTCCCACTTAGCCTGGGAGTTCTCGCTCTTTGCCTCAGAGGTTTCCTGTTAATGACTTCTAACACTCAAGTGTCTGTTTATAGCTTCTAAGTTAGTTTCAGGTTTTTCAAGTTGCTCCTGCCTTTTTTCTGTTGTTTGACTAATGCTGACTGTCTTACCATCTGTATAGCTGTGGTGGGGATTCAATCTCTCTTCAACTGTAGCTGCTGTCAAAGGTTTTTTATCTGTTAACCCAATAACCAGCCTGTCTCTGATATTTTCATGTCTGCATTCCCAAAATCACAGTTTTCAGGCAATGTTTGCAGAGCTCTTATAAAACATTCAACATTTCCCCCTGGTTCTTGAATTCTCTGGTGGAAACATACTCTTTCATAAATCGCATTTCACTGAGGTATAAAGTCTGCATCAAACATTGCCAGAATCCTTTCATAGTCAACTTTGTCACTGTTTTCAGTACAGTCAGAGGATATGCTTTGCCTGCTTCCCCATCCCATACATTTAAAATGATAGTTGTATATCTGAGGTTTCTTTGTGCAGCTTGGTAGCAATGTGAAATCTTGCAAAATATTGTTTCCAGCCTGTCCACGCTGAAGGTTTGTCAAAGCTGAAGCTCTGTGAGATATTTGAAAAGCGGCATGTTGATGAGTTCTTGCAACCTTTGTAGCTTTTGTTCCTCCTATTTGCAACCTGTGTTGCTATTTTCCTTCTGTTTCTGTTCTTAGTTTACTCCTGACACCATGTCACATTCCTGACACATGACATAGACTCTCAGTTGAGGGGGAGGGCTTATTGCTTTGGGCAGGCTTAGGCCCACCATCTCCAGGCAACCACAATAGGTACACACCTTCCAACTTCCAGAACAAATGAAGCAGGATTCTATTGACAACGGTCTCCTTCACTACTTATCCCTGATTCTGCCACAAAGCAGATCCATGCCGTGTAGTGGGTGAGACAGGTAAAATAGTATGTGATGTATAATTAAAGACTGGATCATACTGCATAAGCACAAGAGGGCCAGATTAAGGTTGCAGAGACAACCTTACTTCTGCCATCTCCTAACTTTTGGGCGGTAGACTTTGCAACCTTAATAATGTTCTTTTAAAGTAGTTCTCTGCATAATTTCCTAGTTTTTTTTTTTTAAAAAGCAAACAGAAAAAACCAGAAATTCCATCATGTGATATAATACTGATACCCACCTGAGACATCATCGGAGTTGGAACCTTTAGATTCATCACAACAGCCCTCTCTACTTCAGCTAATGGAGTAACAATAGTAGATTGTCATCCCTATGTGGACCAGTACTACAGGGGGATGACATACTGTGCCAATGGGTTTCCTGGTTATTTTCTGACAGCAGAGAAATGGTGAGATACAGGAATCTTGAATTCCATCCCAGGCTCTGACGGGGAGTGTTCTCCTGTGGTCACAGACCCTTCTTCCTATTCTCCCCAAGCTTGACACTTTTCACTGCAGACTGTTCTTGCCCCAGCCTTGCCTTTTCCCACCCCTGTCTGCTCCTCCCAGTCCCGTTCTCACCCAGCTAGTCCCAGTCTCCAATGCATCCCATGCCAAATTTCAAGTCCCTGCTTCAAAGCATTCAAGGTGCAAGAGCTTCTCAAAGAAAAGGTTGCCAGGGCAAAACAACATATTTTTCTCTAACCTTGTTCATTAGAATTGACTGAACCATTCTGGCTGAAATTTAAAATCAATCAATCAATCCAGATTTAGGCAAACAACTTGCATAGAAAATTTCTGCTTGAATGGTTAATGTCTGGGAAAGTTACTACCAACTGAAAAATGGTCTTATGATGGGAAGTGCTGGGCAACCTTAATAACAGGTGGCACTACCAGCCCTACCTGTAATACAGTTTGAAGGGTCAGAGCATGACAAACACATGTGCAGATTATGCTTTTGATAGAAGTGGGAGGGACAGGATGGGCTACGCAGCTGATCAAAACCTATTAAATGATCTTTCCTGCATTCCTCTCCCAAGAATCCCTGAAAATGTCAAAAAGTCACATACAAAAACATAAAACAGTTGCCTCTTTTTGGCAGTTTGGACTGAAGTAGTTTACTGTGCAATGCATGAAGGACACTTGTGATGGCTATAATATCACCTAAATGAATATGTATTAGTCATTCTGTATGGAAACAACCAGAAAAGGACAACATGTGATAAAGTATAGCAATAGAGAATACCTCAGCACTCATGAAATACAACATACATTTGTCAGATAACAACCAGCTCAAGGGGCATAACTCAGATTTATGACGTGCACTTATACAATCTTACACTGTGATCTCAGCAAATCTCAAGTTAAGCAGAGCAGGCCCGGTCAGTACTTCGATGGGATATGCTCAAAGAAAAACACAGATATTGCAGGAAATTATGGTGATGATTCAGCTGCCGATTCTTCCTGCTGAGTCATTTTTGAAACTTTGTCCCACTACTGGATCAGATCCTCAGTTGGTCAAATTACACCAGCGGAGGATTCGACCCGATATGTCAGAGGGAGGAGCCATCTTTCAGATAGGAAATAAAATCAGAATCCTTCCTTGTGATTACCTAGAGGTCTCAATGATCTTTATGTTGGAGTACAGGAGTTATAGGAAAATTCCAGTGAAGGCAATACATTTTGCCTCTCTACATTCTCCCCCACAGCATAGATGTCACATTTTATTTTTAAATGGATGTTGTACAATTCCTTCTTCAATATATTCGCACTGACAGGCTTTGTAGAACAAGTATGTTTTCAGAGGGAATTTCAATGAAGAAACTAAGGTTGTTTGAGCCTTCCATTCTTTTGTTCAAATTCCTCCACAAAACTCACTTTTCCATTAAGACTTTCTATTCTAATGCATCACAAAGGAGAAACTGAAATTACTGAAAAACTGCAAACATCATAAAATGTATCTAACAAGAGATATGCAAAATAAAACATATTCTACAATCTATTCTCTGTAGGGGGAAAAAGAAACTCCCCTAAAGAAGTATTCCCTTTCCATTTCTTTTCATTCCACCACACCTCCCATAAGTTGCATCCTCTGTCATTTTGTCATTTCTGATGTGTTTTATGTCTAATTTTGATGTTATGTTCCTTGGTACAAATACCATATCTTTATATTTTACTTCACAGCATTAAACACACTCATTGCATTATATACAGTTGTCACATTTTTTTAAAATGTGAGCATTACATTAAAAATGAAAGAAAATGATATTTACACTTCTGGGGGAACTTAGGTAGATAGAATGTAATTACCCTAACTGGAATTTGGTCAAGACATTAGGATAACAGCTCTAGCTCACATGAAAAGTGCTTGCGGGATCTTTGGCAATTGAAAGTAGCCAAAACATTGGTTTCATACCTATTTCAAAATGTAGCCTTCAGCAGTACAGTGCTCATTAAAGCTAAAAATATTTACAAACATAGAATGCTATATATATCTCCATGGTATTTGAACATATATTGGTCTATCTAATCTATACATACATACATACATACATATATATATTTCTGGATTCTTCAGGATGAAAAGCACTCAACTACATGTTATTTCAGCTGTATGTCCTTTTATCTTTGGCAAAAGCAAATCAGAGAGGCAGTACCTGTTTGTTCTGTCAGAGGAATAACTTTGATTTGTAGGGTATAATCACATTAAAGATAGATCATCGGTCTCCCAGGTACTGCAGTGCCATTTATAACAGACAATTATCCCTGCTTGGAGCAGCTCTCATGATCTAGTAGATTGTAAATGTCGGTTATCAAAGCAAAGCTAGGTAAATGTTACATGTTTCTCTTTAAAGCTCATTTGATCCTCTGGTGCTGTCCATCATCTGCAGAGTTTTCCCTAGTGTATGGATATCAGTTTTCAGTGTACTCATGCCCAATGCAGACTTCTTGATGTGATCTGGGTGGGCCAGTTTCAGTGTAAGTACATGGCTTACTATTCCATTCTCCTATGGGCAGGAACTGTACAGTATTGTACAGAGAACAAGCAGAGCAATATGCCTGTTTCTATACTAGCATACGTCAGGCATTCTTCCACTATTGCACTATCACAGATGCAGCAATAGTTAGAAGTCAGCGTAGACAAGGCGAAGCTGTTTTTAACACTGTGACCTGGCAGTGGCATACCGTGGGTTTCCAGCACCCAGGGGGCCATACTTACATTGGTGCTCCCCCACACAAGCAGTGCCCCGTGGAGGGGGGGTCTGCAGGCCTATGTCCTGCTCCTCTCCAATCCCCCCCCCCCCCCGTCAGTGGCAGCAGCGAGGCAACACCACACGGGGGTGGGGATTTGCAGGTCTGTTTCTCACTCTCTCCCCATTGTGGAGGTGGCGGGGGCTGCCTGGCGGGAGGCGGGAGGTCCTGATGGGCTCTGGTTCCCGCAGCTCCCTCCTTGTGCCCAGTGCAGGGGTAGAGAAGACGGGAGGATGCCCTAGCTGCCTGCGATAGGGGGGGTGGGCGAGCTCCTCCTCCGAGGGCCTGGCCAGCACTCCTCCTCAGGCCAACGCCCAGAGTCGTGGCCCCCCCTCTGTACGCCATTGTGGCCTGGTCTACACTGGGAGAGTTTGCGAAAACATTCAAACTGATTTTAAAAATAGTTGGAGCTGCAGAGAATACAAGGCTCCAGGAGCAAAAACTGCTCTTATAATTGGCTTAGTTAAACTTCCTGCAAGTCAGTTTGACTAAACTGGTTATAATCAGAACAGTTTAGTTGGACTGATATTAGCAATGTTTGGAACCCTATTGTAGACAGCCCACCAGATGTCAAGAACATTTTCAGCACCACATCATCTAACTCCTTGACAGAGGATGCTGTGAAGGCCAAGACTATAACAGGATTCAAAAAAACTAGATAGGTCCATCAATGGCTATTAGCCAGGATAGGCAGGGAGTGCTGTTTGCCAGAAGCCGGGAATGTCTGACGGGATGAATCACTCGATGATTATCTATGCTATTCATTCCATCTGAAGCACCTGGCATTGGCCACTGTCAGAAAACAGGATAATGGGCTGGATGAACCATTGGTCTGACCCAGTACGGCCATTCTTATGTTCTATCTCAGCTGGGGGCAAGTCTAATTGATACAGTGCTGAAAACAGTGCTGGCAGAAGGCAGCCTGACTACACTAGGGCTCTTAACATTTTCAAAAATGTCCCTATTGTAGCAAAGGCCTAACTGATTAAAATAATTTTGTCCCAACTATACAGACACACTGTCAGCAACAGGTAGTTTTCCTAGCATATAGGAGGACTAAGGCCCTGATCATGCAATATGATTTGTGGCAGACCCCCTATCACCGTATATGGGCCCACTGAAGTCAGTGCAGCAGGAATCTCATTACAAAATTGGAGCCTTTAATTGACAGCTTCTGGTCCAGTCCTCCAAACATGCATTGTGCTCCATGCCTAGTGCTGGCTAACATGAGTAGACTGAATGCAGGTTTGGACCTTTCATTAGTGACTTGCACAGCACCAGTGAGATCCGTGGCTCTTACGTGTATTTTTAACAATATTAATGATAAATTGAGTGTTTTATATCACTACATTTTAATGAATGGGCTTTACCATAAACATCCTTCAAGAAGCTAGAAAATAATTTATAATTTTGCTCATTTTCATCTGACATGTTGTTTATTCCCCATATTACTAATGACCTCGTTTCCTTGTTTACACACTGGCATCAGCGAACGGTTTGACATAGTTCTGGTGACCATGTTTGTTCGCAAGCAGCAGGAATAATTCATGGGTGAAATAATGGCCTCTTCCAAGTCAATAGCAAAACTCCCAATGAACTCAATGGGGCCAGGGTTTCACCCCACGTGTTCCGGAAGAAATCCACAAACAATTTTTTTTCACTTATAAACAAAAACAACCACAATTCAAATGATAAATGAACATCACTACAGATTTCTTTAAAAGTCCATATTGACCCTAAACTCCTCTAGCAGGATCTTTTTATGACAAAAATTCAGTTTTATTATTTAATTCATTTAAATACTCAGGAGAAACATGATACAAACAACTGTTTGACAGCCTTTCACATGCCTTTTAGCGGCTAGTGGAATTCTACAGCTGTTTGTTTCTTGTTATCTTTCCAGTGCTCCAAGCTTGGTCTATCCTAGGACATTTATCTATTTATGACTATAGGTGTCAGTAATGTAGAGTGACCAGATAGCAAGTGTGAAAAATCGGGACAGGGAGTGTGTGGGGAGAAGGCGGGGGAAGGGGGGAGTGATAGGCACCTATATAAGACAAAGCCCCAAATATCGGGACTGTCCCTACATCTGGTAATCTATAGTAATAGGGGCGCTGAACCAAAGCTGAAAACAGTTTAACTTCCAGTTTAGGTGGTGTTGCCAGCTCTTGTGATTTTATCATGAGTTTTGTGATATCTGGTGTTTTTCTTAAAGCCTCACCTCCTGGAGTCATAGATTACATGAGAATCTCAACTTTAAATAAAAAAGTCAGGTTGTAGCCCTCATGGTTACAAGACAAAAGCTTGAAAATATGACCAAAGCATACCCTAAAGGCTCAAAAAACAGAAGGCAAAGAAAAAGAATCCCAAATGTATTATTTTTAAATAAATTGGGCCTATAACTTTTATGCCACTTGCAATCTACTTAAAATAATTTTGGAACAACTGAGACTTTTTGGATGTTCACGTATTAGATAACTCAAGAATGCCTCACTTCTGGTGAAGAGCTATCTACTTTACATAACTTTGTATGCAGTTCTTATCACCACAGTCATTTGTTTTTATCATGTAATAATGTTATGTGACCTTTATTGTTCATTTCTGTATGTATACAGAATTATAGAAATGTAGGAGTGAAAGGAAACTTGATAGATCATGTATTCCAGTCCCCTGCACTGAGGCAGGACTAAATATGTATTATCTAGAGCATCCTCACAGGTGTTTGTCTAATCTGTTCTTAAAAAGCTCCAGTGACAGAGATTCCACAACCTCCCTAGATAATTTATTCTAGTGCTTAACCACCCTTACAGTTAGAAAGTTTTTGCTTATATCTAACCTAAATCTCCTTTGCTTCAATTTAAGCCCATTACTTCTTGTCCTGTCCTCCGTGGATAAGGAGAACAATTTATCACCCTCCCCTTTATAACAACCTTGTATGTACTGGAAGACTGTTATCACCATGTCCCCACTCAGTCTTCTCTTCTCCAGACTAAACAGTCTCTTCTTTTAAATCTTTTCTCACAGGTCATGTTTTCTAGATCTTTAATAGCTTTTGTTGCTCTCCTCTGAACTTCCTCCAATTTGTCCACACCTTTCCTGAAAAGTGGTGCCCAGAACTGGATGCCGTACTCCAGTTGAGGCCTTAACAGTGCTGAGTAGAGAGGAAGAATTATTTCTCATGTTCTGCTTACAACACTCCTGCTAACACATCCCAGAATGATTTTTGCTTTTTTTGCAACAGTGAGATAGGCCATGTACTGATACAGTTGTGCCTCTATAAAAGCACTCGTGTAGCTGCGTTATGCCAATGGGAGCGAGCTCTCCTGTCGACATAATAAAACCAGCTCAATGAGTGGTGGTAGCTAAGTTGGCGGGAGAGCATCTCCTGCTGACATAGCGCCATGCACTTGCCGTAAAACATGCCACGCTTATGCCGGTAAAACTTATGTTGCTCAGGGTTGTATTTTTTCACACCCATGAGCAAACAAAAGTTTTGCCGACATAAGCACTAGGGTAGACATGGCCGACTCATATATAATTTTGATCCACTGTAACCTCCAAATCCTTTCCTGCAGTGCTCCTTCCTGGGCAGTCATTTCCCTTTTTATATTTGTGCAATTGTTTATTCCTTCCTAAGTGTAGTACTTCACATTTGTCCGTACTGAATTTCATCCTATTTATTTCAGACCATTTCCCCAGTTTTTCAAGATCATTTTAAATTCTAATCCTGTCTTCCAAAGCACTTGCAACTCCTCCCAGCTTGGTATCATTTGCAAACATTATAAATATACCCTCTTTGCCATTATTCAAATCATTTATGAAGATATTGAAGAGAACTGGATCCAGGACAGATCCCTTCAGGATTCCACTCAATATCCCCTTCCAACTTGACTGTGAACCGTTGATAACTATTCTCTGAGTATACTTTTCCAACCAGTTGTGCACCCACCTTATGAGAAGGTCACATGACAGTTTCAAAAATCTTACTAAAGTCAAGATACAGCACATCTACCCATATCCACAAGGCTTGTTACCCTGTCAAAGAAGGATATAATATTGGTTTGACATGATTTGTTCTTGACAAATCCATGATGACTGTTACTTATCCCCTTATTATCGTCTAGGTACTTACAAACTGATTGCTTGATTATTTGCTGCATTATCTTTAAGGGTGCCAAAGTTAAACTGACTGGGCTATAATTCCCTAGGCTGTCCTCATTCTCTTTTTATAGCTAGGTACAATATTTGCCCTTTTCTAGTCCTCTGGGTTCTCTCTACGAGTTCTCAAAGATAATTGCTAATGGCTCAGAGATCTTATCAGCCAGTTCCTTAAGTATTCTAGGATGTATTTTGTCAGGCCCTGCCAACTTGAAGGCATCTAACTCCTCTGAGGCTATGTCCAGAGTGCAAGTAAACACCCACGGCTGGCCCTTGTCAGCTGACTTGGGCTCTCAGGGATTGGACTGTGAGGTTGCAAAATTGTAGATGTTCGAGCTCGACTGGAGCCTGGGGTCTGGGACTCTCCCCCCTTTGCTTTTAGCCCCTCATCTTTTCCACTTGACAAACACATACTATAAGAAATATCCCCATCAGCAATTATTAATTTATACACGTGCTCAAAACGAGAATACCCAGCAGGTACATAGGTTTTGCTTATAGAAGGCTAGGCACAGCCCCGCAACGTTTAGCAAGGGACTTTAGGGCTTTTAATGGGACCATGCTCCTCTTACAAATAAAACACCAAAAAGCTATTTATGCAATAATTGGTGGGTTTTCCATTATATTTGTGACTGAGTTTGCCATCTGCAGGATCTTTTTGAGTTCACACCTGTATTTTTTTCACGATAAGTACTATAATCATAGTTCTAGAATGGGCTAAAACAAAAGAAATAGAGCTTAATTTTTTGTAACGAGGTCTATACAGTCAATAGCTTGACAGTAGGAACTGCTTCCTCTTTGCTGTACCCAAAGTGATAAGAGCTCCCAAGGTCTGTCAGGTAAAATACAGTTATGTAGGACTGCCTAGCAGGTCTTGTGAGCAGCCTGCAACACTTTCAACAAGATGGAAATGGAAGAATCAAAATCTTCTCTCTTTCTTCAATATCTTTATGAATCATTTAGGAATCCGCCCCCCCACTCTGGTTTTTTTCTTGTTTCCATTAATTATTAGACCATACTCTTTACACACAGACACATCAAGACTAAGCAGAGGCAACTTTATGGCTTGTCTGTATGGCAAATTAGTTTGAGTCAAGCTGGGTTGTAAATCTACAGCGCGCTACCGTGCCACACACTAAGTCACCTTGTGGACTCTGATACCATGCGCGGAAAGTTCTGGAATGCACTTTGACCTACTGCTGTTCGAAACTGCTGTTTGAAACAACTATAGGTCAAAGCACACTATGGAACTTCTAGTGTGTGATAGCAGGCTCCAGGCAACCAGGTAGTGAGCAGCACGCTAGGGCACAGTGGATTTACACCCTAGCTCGCCGCTCACTAATGCTCCGTATAGACATGCCCTTAATTTTGGCATTTCCTAACTTTTGAGTGCTCAACTTTTCAACCTCAATAGCATGGAATACTAAGTAAAAACAATATAGCAAAATAAATAAAATAGAAGCAATCAATACCAGGCCTTATGAAGTGGAGCACATGAAGGATATACTATGATGTGATGTGATGTGTGCTCTTCTTTCACACTGGCTGGTATTGGGTCAGCTAAAACCTGTTGTTTCAAAGAAAATACCTGCCCAAGTTAAAAGTGTGCATGTGTCCACACTCACAGTCTATAACAGAGGAGCACTGAATTCTGTGCCTGTACACACATGCGCGTGTGTGCATAAACACACAATCTATAATGAAGGATTGCTGAATGCTACATGCACTAACTGTGAGTTTTGTGCTAACCAGAAATCAGCATCCTAGTCCTCATTTAGGACCAGTACCTGAGTGCAGCTGCGGTTGGTCAACACCTTCAGGAAACTCTCACTACCTCCCAGAATTATTATTATTAACTTTTGCATTGTAGTTAACACCTAAAGGCCCAATTCATATGACAAGCCATAACAAGGGAGTGAGATAAACCCATGGCTAGAGGGGAGAGGGAGAGAATGAGGTAACACAATAATAAGATATTTTAGCAGAGATTACTTGTGTGTCAATCTAGCCCTTAATGTTGTAAGGATAACCAAGGTCACTTTAGTCATATGTGCAGGCCCATTGACTTCACTGGGACTGTTCATGTGATTAAGGCATGCAAGGTTTGGGCCCTAGTAAACAAAATCTGGTCAAAAGAGTAAGGTGATTGGGTAGACTTGGAAAATAGGGTTCAGGGGATAACGCCATTGCCCTGGTATTGTGGCCTATAATTCTGCCCATTAAATCCAAGGCCTAGGACATTTATATACAAGACATACAAGATAACCAAAGCTTGATGTTTTGGCACCTAGAACGCTAAAGGACTGTCTTCTCCTGACCCTGTACTAGTATTTCATTATAAAGCTCCCACAGTTATTACACTGTATCTAGATAAGGAAACAGCAAACTCCACTTTAGATTTCTTTCCAAAGCAGGTAGATGGCTCCACAACTGAAAAAAATGTGGCAAGTATTTATTAAGTGGACTCTATTAAACATAGAATAAAACAAGTAATGGATCATTCTGAAAACTTCCTGGAATTTTGACACGATTTCTGACAGATCATCTGCAAATTACTTCAGACTGGTATTATATGTATACTATAGGTGAAAACAAGAGTCATTTTTAAGGGACCATGAAAATGTAGCAAGTAACATCTCTAAGACTAGAATCACAACACTATTGTAAGAAACAGAGTCACGTTATAAAAACTAAACTGGAGCTAGGGAATATCTTAAAAGCATTTTTAAAAGCAAAAACTTCCAAAAATTTGTACAACGAAGTCCCAAAGAATAGAAAATGGCACAACAACATGAAATACAACTCAACTTGGCAGTCTACTGTTACTAAAGGTCACAGTAAATAACCTGAATCTATTAACTGCTCAGTACATTAAGTTGAGGGAGGATATTTTCAAACACTGTTGTTAAATTAGTCCTTGCCTTATGGGCTTGATCCAAAGCTCATGGACATCAATACAAGTCTTTCCATTGACTTCTATGAGCTTTGGATTGGGCCCTGTAGCATTTTTGGATAACAAACGCTATTCAATAGTTAAAATTACATACAGACAGTCATTATAAAGCTCTGTTTTCTCAGGCTCATAATTTTCTTAAAATATAAAACTTTTCATGCTTCATCACAAAAACAGTGGATACTTTTTGTGCATCAACCTCCTCCCAATCTACCCCTGCCTCCCAGCAAGCATGAATTATTGTCAGGTCACATTTCGCCCCACATTTCATTTTGTAAAAAAATGTTTTGTAAAACCTACTGCCATCAGAAATGTTTCTATTATTCTTTTTTAATTCCAATATAAATAGTTACCAGGAAAACAAAATCCCCCTGTATTGCCTGAAACTCAAACACTGCAGTATTGGGTTGATGTAGGAGAACCTGATGGGAAAATTAGCTATTAGCAAAGGTGAAAGTAACTAATCTATTTCTACTATCTAAAATGAAAGAAATAAACAAATTAAACAGCATATATAGCGAAAAATAAATTAGAGTTTTAAAATAATGTAAATGTTAATAATCAGAAGTGCTGTGAATAATAGATATGAGGAAATTAATTTTCTTAATAAATGATTTTTTATCTGAGAGCATCACTTTGAAAATTGTGGTCATACCAGTGGTGTACTGGGGGAGGAGAGGGCGGGAGGAGGCCATGCCCCCGGGCACCAGCCTGGGGGGGGTGCCAGCCAGGCCCTCCTCGGAGGAACCACCCCTCAGCTCACATCCCTAGCGGCCGTGCCAACTAGGTGTAGTGCCAAAAACTCTGACCAGCAGAGTTTGTGACCTGCCTCTCTGTCTCCTGGCCACTCCGCCCCTGCACTGGGTGCAATGAGGGAGCTGCGGGCCAGGTCGGCACGGCCATCGGGGATGTCAGTGGGAGGTGACTCTTCCTCCGAGGTCCCAGCCGGTGCCCCCTCCAGGCCGGTGCCTGGGTGCATGACCCCCTCGGTATGCCACTGCCACTGCCTCCACCGCCCCCACAGTGGGGGGAATGGGAGAGAGCGTGAAATGGCCCGCAGACCCTCCCCCCATGGGGCGCTGCCACCGACAGGCAGGGGGGGCACAAATACAGGTATTGGCCTCTGGGCGCCAGAGACCTATGGTACACCAGTGGATTATGTGGCTAGTCCTGAACAAACTCTCGTGGTTCAGACTGGAAAAAATATTAGAGTGATTGCCAAAATGCTTTTGCCTATGCACAGTACAATGTATCTACTAAGTTTAGAGTTATTGTACGATATTGTTAATAAGACTGTGGAGGACCATAACCTCAGAGCCAGCCTTAGCATTTTTGAATGGGGCATGAAATATTTTTTGTGCCACCCATTTCCCCAGATTTAATCAATTGCTCTTCACCAGTCTCTTACCACTCCTCACAGGGATGCTAAGATCATTTTTTGGGATACATCCCTAATTTAATGGACTAATTTTACATTAAAACATGTATGTCGAGGGAACTCTTTAAGCCAACCGCTTGTACCTTTCAATGTCAATGATGATCCTATTTGTGTTCTGGGAATGCCCCTCCCCCGGCCTCAGGGAGGAGTAACTGGGCCCGGGACTCAACTGATTACGGGGGACCACAAATGAGAAAACGGGAATGGGAGTGCGGGTCAAAGGGTCAAACGGAGGGAACCTGTAGGGGATACGTCCGTGGTGATGACTAAGGTTGATGGGCCTGGTCCAATGTCTACTGAAATCGCACTGAATTCAGTGGCTGCTAGATCAGGCCCTATATCTGCAAGGCTGTATTTGATAGCAAAAAAGGCCAGCAACTTAAAAAAATGAAAGCTAAGATTCTCCTTTTCTCTTTTAGTTTTCCCAAATAAGTGGGGAGGGCGTGAGCAAGGCAGTGGGTTCAGATGAAATCAGGTCAGTGTACAGTGGAAAAAATGGCTTTTTAATCTTCCAACTCTACCTGGGATCCTCAAGCATTTGCGAAAAGTTGAAAGCATTATGCAACTCCATGGAACCCCACAGTGAATGAGCACACACTGTACCCATCGAACTACCAAGCAACACTCTTGTGTATACATGTTACAATACTTGTTTATTCTACACAGAGCTGATCTTTGGGCTCTGCACAGTGGCGTACCGGGAGGCGGATTTGGGGGGAGCCAGGCCCCCAGGTGCTGGCTTGCGGGATGCACCGGGCTGGCCCTTCATGACACGCAGGGGACGGGGGGGGGGGGGGGGGGGCAGTTCCTCTAGCGCCCCCCACTCCCTGTGCATCATGAAGGGCAGGGCCAGCCTGGGGTCCCCTTGTCCCCAGGCCGGGGCGTGAGGCCACCCCATCCAAACCGGGGCCGTGTTGCAGGGCAGGAGTGGTGGGTGAATATGGAGGGGACACGCCAGGCCAGCCCTTTACGACAGGAGGCACCTGGCCCTCCCTCCAGGCTAGGGGGTGAGGTCGCCCCCATCCGAGCTGGCACTGGGCTGCGGGGCTGGAGTGGGAGAGGCAGGCGCCGCACGGCAGGTAAGTGCAAGGGGTGGTGGAGCCAAGCCTGCATTTGTGCCTCACCTCAGGCCTCATGCCCCCACCTGCAGGTACAGACCCCCTTTCCCCAGGGTTGAGGGGTGGCGCCAAGACCCCTCCTGCCCTGTACGGGGGGGGGGGGAGGGATGGGGCTCATGAAGCGAGGGTGGGGCGTAAATGCAGGCTTGGCCCCTGGGCACCAGAGATCAATGGTACGTCATTGGCTCTGCAAAACCTGTGGTCATTGGAGAGGGAAAATCTAGTTAGAGTTTCAAGCAAAGCAGGGACAGTGGTGTGGAAGAGATAAGGAAAGAAAGGTCTTTGGGCTTTTGCAAAAACTGAGAGTCTGACCAACAACAGGAGCTAACTGGAATATTTTTCAAATGAACAGCAGAGCGCTATGTTATGTCCTCCTAGAAAAGCATTAAGACTAAGACGATGGGACAGAAGATAAAAGTTGCCTTCCATGCACTTTTGCAGCCATGTGATAGTGTGAATCCCTATAGTTTGGCTTTATTAATACATTTAGCGGCTCACCGTTGCTTCTGCACTGACATGGGTATCTGCTAGCATGCTCCACTCCTCTAGGAAAGGCAGCACTTGCAATCTGAATGCCTTATGCTTTTGTGGTGGAAGAGGCCACAAATGGGGATGGAGTTTGATCAAAGTGCCTGGAATCAGCCCAAAATAACACTAAGATGTATTATACCATCAGAGAATGCAGGTCTGGAAGGAAAGTTCTGCGCATAAATTAATGCTGACCTTAGCCAGGATAACTCTGGTGTCTGCAGCTGTGTAGTTACTAGAGAGTTCTCTGGCTCCATATGCTTTTTCACATCTGTCATCTCAATCAGAGATACAAATGCAAAATCTAGCACTCAGGAACATTGTGTGGATTTGTGACACTCCCTGAAGGATTTAGGATCTTTAAACTCACAAACAGATTACAACAACAGACAATACAATATTCTCATCTGTTATAATATTCCTCCAATACTCCGCATGTCACAGAACGTAATGAAAAACAATATCCATTTTCCTCTGATCAGCTCCCTGAAACTCCAAAACATGGGTAAACAGAGCTACAACATATGAGACAATGTTTGGCACACCATTTTGAAACTTCACACTCATGGGATGAGCAGAATGAGTAAACTTTTATTTCAATTGCCTTACAACACCATGTGCGAGCAAACACAATGGAAAGGGAACAGATTGCAAGGGGGTTATAAAACTTTCCCAGATGTTGCTTATACAGCAGTCTAGTGACTCTTCATCATTTTCAACATCAGATGGATAGGTTGCTTCCAAATACTGAATTTTATAGCCTAGCAATATACTACTATTCTTGACAAGTATGCATGGTAATGTTACGCAACAGGAGTGGCAACATTTTGTAGCATGTGACATGCATGTCAGTGAGGTGAGAGATATGTCACCTTTGTTTTTTGCTTGCATTTATGATGTTCATTGCCATAGGTTAGCATATGTCATGTTATAGTCAGTTGCAACTTGTCAGGGTGATGATAGCCTCAGTGTTTGTGTGTGACATGCCTCCACTTCAATGGTATGCATGCTCAAAAATGCTGCCATCCCTAATGTATAATATTTCCTTGTGTAATACTGTCCTTAATTTTATGTAGCCATTGGTAGACTGTGATATATTGCTGGTCCATAACTGCAGTAGGTGATGTTTGTTAAATGTTATTAAAGATACCTTCAAAATTATATACTGAGATTTCTGTAATCAGCCCATCTGCCTCTCCCCACCCCCCTCCCCACCCCAAAAAAAGTTATAGATCCTGCTATGTGAACTTTTAATTAAAATTAAAAAATTGCATAGGAACCTCTTTTCAAAACTATATTTTAGGTAAAGAATATATAGATGAAGTTACAAAGGTAATTGCAAGTAAACAAAATTTTAATACTCCAGAATGATTAAGAACATCATGTACGTAGTCAACAAAATCATTTATCCTTTGCACACTATTGTCCCTGTATGTTCATTGTTGTGACTTGGATGTGTTACTTAAAGTAACTAAAATTTAAGTAAGAGAGAAACAAGAGGAGAGGAGATAGAGGAATAGGAGAAGACAAGCAGAAGGCAGAAACAGGGTAAGCAGAGGTATAGATGTCTAGTGTGAGAAGTGATCTAAATACTTCTTGGTGCGTTAGGTAAAATAGTTTAGATAACGTACAATATCCATACTTCCTTGTCCACCGCCTCCCAAAGATGGTGGTGCTCACTGTACTACACCACAAGCCTACAAGCTCCAAGTGGTTTAATTAAAGCTCAGGGGGTAGGCTGGTGACTCTCCACCTTGGCATGGGTATGGACAGCATGTGGGCACTCCAGAGTGAAGAAGAGCATAGCATTTGCCCCTCACAATGAATGAATCTTCACACATGACAGGGGAGGCAATGGAATAAATCAAATATATGAAGAGGTGCTAATAAGGTGTGGTATACCTTCGACATGATGGCAACTACTTCAGGGAGTTGTAGTGTCTGGAAGGAGTGCTGCAGTGTGGCTATGGTATAGTGTGTGAACCCAAAAGAAGAGAGCTACTGTGGGCACACTGGTACAAACTATAATGGTACAGTTGAGTTCTCTAGTGTAGACAGGATTTTAGTTTAGTTTAGCAGTCTTGTTGCCAGGAGGCAATGAGCTGGTTTTTGCATTTTGACTGAGGGTGTGCTCTCCAAATGGTTGTAATATTTGGAAATAGGGAAGATCAGATGGGAGTCTAAGACTTGATATTTCTTTCATTTTGGGGGAAGCTCCACTCTCTTCTCTATTTACTCTTGCCTATTATTATGGGGTGGTCCTTGCCTAAAGTTGAGTGGATACTTTTGTTTCTTATTTTTCAAAGTGTTTTGAAACCCATATACCTGGGGAGACTGGACTGAAAATTGCCATGCTGATTGAGGGCCTGGGGGTAGAAGTAGCTATGCAAATTTTGGGTCATTTGGCCAAAGGGTCCTGAGGCACAGCACTCCCATAATGACGTGCCTGCCGGCTATAATGATTTTTTTGCACAAAGCTAGTGGAAAATCTATGACTGTGCTCCTTATAAAACATATATCACTGGGCTGGCCTGAGCTCATATAGTCAGTGGTGTCAGGGATCAGGCTGGAAATCTAATATTTCAAAAGTCCATTTTTAGTGAGGCAGGTAACTTAGAGTAAAGGGAGATAAGAGGTAGGTGAATACGGGAAGAAAATCAAAGAAAACAAAAAACAAACAAACACAAAACCCCATCACCAACAATTAAAGAAAACCTATCACCATTAATTAAGATTCTTAACAGAATTTATTCATCCTTGTTCGTGCCCTTTTTGTGTTTGTTTCCCACGAATTAAAGTTGTTCTGGCACAGATGTTCAGAAAATAAATTGCAGTCATCTGCATGAATGTTCACAGAAATTGAATTTTACTTTCACACTCAAGAGTAGTATTTGTAACGTAAGTGCTGGTATGTTCATTGAATCAGGACACACAAACTATACCACACGGCTTATCTGAGCAACAACAACCAGCCAACATAGTTCGAATAAAAATATCAGATCACATTAAAAATGCACAAAAAATCATTGAATAATTTTGAATAGGAAATAAACTAGCAGAAATAGCAATCTGCTCATGGATAGTCAATGAGCAGAAAACAGGCTAACCTGATTTTTGATTCATTGTGAATTAGTCACTCAAGTCTAGTACAAGTTATAATACAGACCAGCGAGGCCGTTTTCAACTGATACATAGAAAAGTTAATAATTGTCCTGAACATGTGTAAACAATTTCCATCGGCTTCATATGGTAAAATCAGACTTACATTTCATCATTACTATTCATATATTTTGTGTGAAAGTCTTAACTGTTTCTCAGCTCTTATGAAGTTGTTGGTGTGATGTCTCTTGAGCCAAAACAAAGCAGCACAAACTCTGACTCAAAGTGCTTAAAGCTAGAATTCAAAGATGGGGCTGTTATTGGTGTAATGCATCATGTATATCGGAATCTCTCTCAGAGCCATCTGCTTAGCTTTCTGTGCAACTCTCTGCTCTTGCCTTCTAGGGCTTTGATTCAGTAAGTTACTTAAGCACATGCCTAACTTTAAGTATGTGAGCAGTCAAATTTAAGTCTTTTGCTTAAATGGGGCCATTCAATGTGCTTAAAATTCGACCCTAGACAAGACAAATCACACTTTAGCACATGCTAGCTGGCTGGTTGAAGCTAGCTAATGGGTTTGAAGGAAACCACCTTTTAGGCTAGTCTAGACTAACACTCAGAGATTGTGGGATGCCACAGAATGATATGCGAATTCCACAAATACGCAGAGGACATTCAGTTGAATCTGGCTCTTTACTTCCTAATCTGACACAGCCTCTGTTAATACCAAGATATCCCAGTACTTGAAAGAGGTCAGCAGCAAAAAGAAGAGCAATTGGCTCAAATTTAAAAAAGGAAAGGTAAGGGGTGATATTAGCAAGAAAGAGGGAAATACTTTGAGGAACTTGCAAACACTCTAAGATAACTACTGATAAAAGGCATCAAAACTTAAATCCTTAAATAAAGGTAGTGCAGAGTCTTAAAATCATAGGGCATGCCTATAGTACAAAGTTAAATCGACTTAATTTCAATCGACATTCAGCTGCCGCAATAATTAAGTCAGTTGGGCGTGTCCGTGCCACACTCATTTGGGGGAGGAGGGAAGTTGTGGCCACGACAGAAGACAGGAATTTCCCCTCCCCTTCCCTTTGTGCTGCTGTTAATACTTGCCATGGGCTTACAGATTCTGAGATCAGCACTGATCCCTGCCACTCAAATCTCTGGCATGTTAGGAAAACCATGGTTGAGGTACCCAGAAATCACCATGGGTGGGGGATCATATGCTCTATTGTTTGTGGTACAAGCACTTGTACTGAAAGCTTCCACCATCTCTCTAGGTGACGGTATGTGATATCAGTTTCCAGAGGGTAACCGAGGTGGCCAGGGAGCATATGCTGTAAGCGTCTAGGTACAAACCTGCTCCTAATGCTGCTATGCTGTGTACTGCAATGATGCCAGTAGAATTAATACTGGAGTGGTGTGGGAAAGTATTCTACTATGGTGGAAAAAATAAGGCAGCCCTCCCCAGAAACCTTTTGCAAAGGCTTGCAGAGTACCTCCATGAATGTTTCCTGATCCATCCCTGTGCACATAAACAGCCTTTTCTGAGGGGACACCCTCTGTGTAGCTGGAGTGGCTACTGGAAAGCAGATACCCACTGCACCTATTTTTTTTTATATTAACCATAAAACATAAGAGCATGTAACCCCTATAGTTTGATTGGAATTACATACTCACCAGAGGTGCCTTCCCTGGCATCACACTCGGCCACAGTGCTGTCCTGCAACCAGCTAGACTGCTCTGGGGTTAAAAACAGCTGCTGGTTCTCGAGGAGAATGGATCCCCCTCTTGCCTATCTCCCATTTTCCTCCTCCTCCTTTTGTCCAAAATGTCCTCTTCATTGTTGCGTGAGGTGGCCCAGAACTCAGGATTCCTGGGAGGTATCCATGCTGAATTTGGGGGTAATGGGTTCTTGGGTCACCACCAAGAATCACATGCAGCTCATTGGAGAAGCTGCATGTCTGTTGTGCAAAACCAGAATGGCTATTCACTTCTCTTGTATTCTGGTATGCCTGCAGAAGTTCTTTGATTTTCACGTGGCACTGGTGCGTATCCCTGGTGTAGCCCTTCTTCCCCATGCCCTGTGCAATCTTTTCTTAGATGGCTACGTTTCTGTGGTTGGATCAGAGCTGTGTCTGCACAGACTCTTCTCCCCAGAGACCGATAAGATCCACCGCCTCCTGTGTGCTGCAGGTTGGAGCATGTTTGGGGCATTGAGTCGCTGTGATCAGCTGGACTGGGGAGCTCTCCGCGCTGATCAAACAGGAAATGGGAATTCAAACGTTCCCAGGGCTTTAACAGGGGAGAGGCTGTTTCCTGTGTACCTGGCTGCTGTGCTGCGGAATTGAAAACGATTGCCAGAGTGGTCACTGTGGAGCTTTGTGGGACACCTCCTAGAGGCCAATTCAGTTGACTTACACAATGCTGCGTCTACACTGCCTGTCTGTAGACGCATCAACCTCAAATTAAGCACAATGCCTCTTGCAGAGATGGTGTAATTAAGTCGACATAACAGGCGAGTTAGGTGGCAGAAGGGACCTGGTAGTGTAGACACATACATTATTAGGTCTACGTAAGGCAGCTTCCATTAATCTAAGTTTGTATTGTAGACCAGGCCATAGAAATGTAGGACTAGAAGGCACCTCAATGGGCCATCTAGTCCAGTCCCCTGCACTGAGGCGGGACAAAGTATTGTCTAGAGCATCCCTCACAGGTGTTTGTCTAATCCGTTCTTCAAAACCTCCAATGACAGAGATTCCACAACCTCCCTAGGTAATTTGTTCCAGTGCTTAGCTATTCTGACAGTTAGGAAGTTTTTGCTTATATCTAACCTAAATTTCTCTTCCTGCAATTTAAGCCCATTATTTCTTGTCCTGGCTTCAGTGGATAAGGAGAACAATTTATCACCCTCCTCTTTATAATAACCTTTTGTGCTGGAAGGCTGTTATCATGTTCCCCCTCAGTCTTCTCTTCTCTAGACTAAACAAATCCAGTTTTTTCAATATTTTCTCATAGGTCATGGTTTCTAGACCTTTAATCATTTTTGTTGCTCTCCTCTGGACTTTCTCCAATTTGTCCAGATCTTCCATGAAGTGTGGTACCCAGGATTGGACACAGTTACTCCCATTGAGGCCTTATCAGTGCTGAGTAAGTGGTAGAATTATTTCTTGTGTTTTGCTACCAACTCTCCTGCTAACACACCCCAGAATGATGTTCACTTTTTTTTTTTTTTTTGCAACAGTGTTATATTGTTGACTCATATTTAGTTTGTAATCCACGATAACCCCTAGGTCCTTTTCTGCAGTACTCCTTCCTAGGCAGTCATTTCCCACTTTATATTTGTGCAATTGATTATTTTTTCTTAAGTGTAGTACTTTGCGTTTGTCCTTATTGAATTTGATCCTCTTTATTTCAGACTGTTTCTCCAGTTTGTCAAGGTCATTTTGAATTCTAACCTTGTCCTCCATACCACTTGCAACCCCCCCCAGCTTGGTATCATCTGCAAACTTTGTAAGTGTGCTCTCTCTTCCATTATCCAAATCGTTTATGAAGATATTGAATAGAATCAGACCCAGGACAGATCCCTTCAGGGTCTTACTCGATTTGTCCTTCCAGCTTGACTGTGAATCATGCCAGATTCCTCATTGCTCTTTGGCAAGCAAGTTGCAATAGGGAATGCTACTACCACTTACATAGTGCTTTTCAAATATAGCTCCTCAAGCACCTTTAAAGATAGCTGTGTCTTTTTTCCATCTGGGGAAACTGAGATACAGAGAATGATTTCTTACATCCTTAACTACCCAGAAAACATTCAGATGAGGAGCTAGCCATTGTGATCAACTCCTTCATCACTTCCGTCTTAGATTACTGCAACCCTCATGCTAGCTGGTGTTGACTGCAGGAGACACAAGTCGGCTGAAACTTGTGCAGCACGGAGTTCTAGGGCACCTCTCATCTACTCTTTATTTAAGCTATACCTAGTTAGCGTTCCACTCCCTTTTCATACTGTATAATTCTTAAGGTATATTTCATTTTGCTAGACATTTTTAGTGTCTAGGAAAGCACAAAGTGATCACTCTATATCTGACCTATCAGTCCTCATCCTCAAAGGAAACCTGCACTTTGAAAAGATAAGCCTGGGAGCTTAAATTCATAATTTCGCTAGACACTAAAAATCATGTGCTAACAACCCTCAGCTGCCTTTCCCCCCATGACTGGAGCGGTGTTAACAGACTACTTCACCTTAAATGGTCCCTTGAAATATGTGTTAGCTACTTATGCTAAACAATCTGTTCTATCTTGTATTTAGCAGGGACAATCTGCGTACGGCCAGGTCTACACTATAAATTTACATTGGTGTAAATATGTCGCTTAGGGGTCTGAAAAATGCACCCCCCTGAGTGACACTGTTATCCTGACCTAACCCCCAGTGTAGACAGCGCTATGTTGACGGGAGGGCTCCTCCCGTCAATGTAGCTACCACCTCTTGTGGAGGTGGATTAACCTTGCTGATGGGAGAAGCTCTCCTGTCGGTGTAGTAGCATCTTCAATGATGCGCTACAGTGGCATAGCTCCACCAGTGCAGCTGTGCTGCTGCAGCATTTTAAGCGTAGACTTGCCCTACTTTCCCCAGACGTGCAGAAGAGCTCTGTGTAAGCTCAAAAGCTTGGCCTTCTTACCAACAGAAGTTGGTTCAATAAAAGATATTACCTCACCCACCTTGTCTTTTTAGATTTACTAGTATTTAACCCTCTTTCATGCATTTTACCTCCTTGTCACTTCACAGTCTGATTCTGTCCCCTGTGTGTTAGCTACCTTAGTATATGTGGATGTCTATGGCAAACTTTTCCCCTGGTTTCAGTTACACTTTTCTGTAGAACATTAATAAAAAGTCCCACTTTCTCTGAGAACATTGTGGAGGGTAGTAAAAATGGTCAGGCAAGTTGGAGCCCGGTTTCCAGAACTGTTCCACATGGTTCTGAAATCAGTTTAGCTGAGCAGGTTAGAATTGGTGGGTGGGCAGACATTTCCATGGTCTAGACCAGACCTAGGTATGAGGAGTGTGACTGAGTGCGGCAAAAAGAGAAAGAGCCTGGTTCCCTGCTATTTTCCATGTTGTTAAATATGTATACCTGTGCAAAGTAAATGGAAAATGTTCTTAAAGTGGTTCTGACACTGGTTCAGTAAAACCAATTCTGGAGCCTGGCCTACATTATAAGTCCAATCAGTTTTAAATTGATTTAGCTGAACTGCTTTTTAAACTGGTAAGAATTTTTGAAGTAAATTTCCCCATTCACTTTCAGCCCTTTCTCTCCCTTCCCCCACAGAAACAGTCTTCTCTTCCTAATGTATTAATAATCCCTTACAGGAGTTTATAAACATCAACACAAAGCACCACCTGAGACACCAGGACAGAGACTGAAAACTAGTACATTCCACGTTGCCACTCTAGTACTGGTTTAAAACTTCCAAGTACTGTGCAAACATTAACTCTCACACAACTGCCCCTTGAGATATATTATGCCTATTTTACGAGGTGGGAAACTGAGACACAGGGTATGTCTACACTTCAAGCTGATTGCGTGATTCCAAGCCTGGGGAGACCTGCTCAAAGCGTAGACATAAGCATAAAAGAATATGTGATTTACCCAACAAATATGGCAGTTTTGGCTAAGGACATTGGGATAAACCCTTGTTCTAATGAGTGGAAAGTATTTTAATTTGTTGCTTTTCCCTTTCATTGAGTGTCCCCTTTTTCTGTCATTATGAGAAAAGTTAAGTAGGACTTTTCGATTTACCTTCTCTATACCATTCAGTATTTTGCATTCCTCTCTCATACATCCCTTCCCTCTTTAAATAAACTATCTTAGTCCATGTCTACACTATTAGGTGGTACAACAGCATCGTACAGCACTGCAGCTATGCTGCTATAGTGCCATAGTGTTGGAAAGGTCTTTTCTGCCTCTGAAGTTAATGCACCTCTCTGAGAGGTGGTAGCTAGGTTGATGAAAGTTAGCTGCATCTATACAGGAGTTAGATTGGCTTAACTCTGGCGTGCAGGGGGTTGAATGTTTTACACCCCTGAGCAACATAGCTAGGTCGATCTAAATGTTAAGTATAGAACAGGCCCTAGTCTTTTCAGTCTCTCCATACCCATTTCTGAATTCCTTCTATTCCTGCTACATCTTTTCTGACATAGGATGACCAGAAAAACTGAACACGTGATTGCAGTGATTTATATAGTTGCATGACAATATATGCTTATTAATTAAACATAGTAAGGACTGAACCAAAACTTATTTTTATTTGATAGTTTGTATCTAAACTGGGTTTGACCTGTCTTCACAAAAGCACTGAGTAGTGTGAAATTTTACTTACACCTATTTGTTAAATACTTAACCCACACCTGCATCAAAACAAAGACAGAAGGCTGAACATTTTACATATAAGGTGACTTTTCACACATAAATGTAACAGTAAACCTTCTGACTTTTGCAGGTAAATACAAATACATATAGCTCCAGTACTATAAAGTTGCCTTACATTAGATGTCTTTCAAGAAGCGGAAACTATAAATCTGCAAACAATGAACGATGGCTAATCAACTTACAAGAGGTGCAAAAGAAAACTGCAATGAGTTTATTTCAAAGGTATCAAAGGAAGACAGAATATGAGCTGTGAATAGTACTGTTTTGCTAATCTGATCAACATTTTAGTGGCAGTGAGTCACAGAATAATTTCTTCTGACTTTTCCTTTGATTGCCATACAGATATCTCTGTAGAACTGGTGAGGAAAAATATTGTTAAAAAATATAACTCCTGGTTTGTATAAATTCAGATTGAAAATAAATCTTTAATCCTGTTTTTGTCTGTGGAATATGAGGAACACATTGAAGTCAATAAGATCTTGTCTATACAGGGAGTTTTGGACCCATAATTCCAAATGACTACAGCTACACTGGTGGTAGTACCTGTGGAAGCTGTAATGTGGACAAGGCTCAGATGGAGTCACATGTCTTTACAACTGTTGCCTAAAGAAAACCCTTCTGTAAACTCAGCCAAAGAGTGAGTGGGACAAATAGTGCATTGTTTAAACTACGGAAATTCTCCACACAAAAAAATAAAATTGAATAAGTTTTTAAAAGCAGTGGGACCCATAGTATAGGGCCAGGACTCTGAAGTCCGCTCTACACAGTAGCTCTAGTTCGTTTTAAAATCCTTTCAACCAAAACAGTTTAGCAATGCTTAGAATCCATGGGAAAATTGTAAATCACAATTGTCAGTAATTACAGTGCCCCACATGATCCTCTGTCCCCGGCACCCCACTCCCATGATTGATACGCCATACCTGCAGCTGTTGTCTTGGATCCAGGAGGTCTTTTCACCTGCAGCACCCTCCTCCCTCCCTCCTTCAATGGGCTTTAAGTCAGGCCCCAGACAATGCCTTTGGTGCAGCCTCCATTCATTGTTTTAAAATTTGTATTTCACACGGGCAGTACCATTGCTGCTGCTCTGGGTTATGTCAGTCAATCACCAGCAGAGCAGCTGGAACTCCATGTTGCTGTATCTCTTGGCTCATAAGGTAGGCAGCAATACACTCATATGGTTGCTGTGTTAACAACAAAATGGCTTCACCAAGAATGACTGAAAGAGTCACAACAAAAATGGTCCATAATGCTCTACACATGTCAAATAAACAACAAGAAATGGTCAGGAAGGGAAAATTGCCAACAGCACTAAATAGCTGGAGTTGGGGTAAGCTATGAATGCCACAAGAGCCATGGTTAGAAAGAAGGCTTGTGGTGAAATCCTGGTTTCTACTGAAGTCAATGGCTTCATAGATTTCAGTGGGGCCAGGATTTCATCTTTGGACTGGGTTTCATAGCCTACATTTTTTAAACTGTCTATTAATGTTAGATGCCTCATTTGAGATCTTTGGCTGCCCGGCTCAGGTGCCCCCACAATTACAGGAACACCACTTGGGAGATGCAGCCAGATGAGCAAAGACTCTGTGGCAGCAAAGGGAGCCAGGCGGGCAGGAGGACCTTGAGAACCTTATTGTCTGGTTATCCAGGGCTCATACATTTAGCAGCTGCAGTAGTTCCAGCTTTGGAAAGAAACTACAGCTGCCTATCAGCTGTGCCAAGCTGAAGAGTGGCATAACAGCCAAGAGGGATTTGGTAGAAGAGACATGCCTGGAGTGGAGGAACTGTAGAGTTGGGGAGTGCAGAGATTTGTCTGGGAAAAAAGGCTGCCGCACAAGTGTGATGTGTGAACTCTTTTTGTCATGTAACTTTAAACATGTTTCTGAAATAGAAGCCCAGTACAGAAAGCCATTATGAAGGTATTGCCACATTGCTAGAGATAAGATGCAGATATGGTAAATCCACCTCAGTCCTCCTGCCAGTAGAGAATTCCAAAGATGAAGGTGTAGAGAAAAAAAAAATTAACTTCCTTCCTATACAATGTAACAAAAAAGTCAGGGTTCTAGTCTGGAGCTCAGTTTAACAATGGTTTGGCCTTATCCCCACTGAGCAGACCAATCATGTGTGAAACAGTTTGTAGATCTCTCTACGCTAAACACTATCAGAGTGACTGTGGAGCAGTTACAACACAGTAGTCTGCCATCTTATTTAAAACACTGTTTGCTTTTGCTGTAGTCTTCTTTTATTCATGTTCCTGAACCAGGACAGAGTTTGGTTAAATTCTAAGCTATAAACATGGTTCATTAATGTTGTGTTTACAGTATACACACACACAGAGAAGTTAGATAAAACATCAAATACTCTTGCTGGAAGATTGTTTGGTAACACTATTTTTATACTTAGAATCCACAGCAATAACATACAGTAACCAAAAACAGAGAGAGACAAAGCAAGTTGGTCTCCAAAGCAGAGAGGCACAACTCATCACATCCTGTTCCAGGCTGACTCTGATTGCATGCTTTCCTACAGAGCCCTCTAGCCTGTAAGCAGGTTCAGGAAACCCCTTACAATTAAAATGACAGCCTACACAGTTTTCAAATATACCACAATGAATACTGCTAATAGTTTAGTTCTGTCTACACTGGAAGACTAAATATTATTTTAACCTGGTTGGAAAATTATCATGTTGTAGCCAGGTTTCCCAAAAAGGTAGCATATTATAATGTAGGCTAGCAGGAAAGGTATTTGAACATTGCTGTGTAGGTAGTACGGCTGATTCTTCACTGCCTTGCACCTTTTATACATTCACTTCTGTGCCAAGTGGGTGTAAAATGCTACCAGATTTGGTAGCATCTTGCTTTCACTTAGTGCTCATTTTGCACAGGTGTAAAAAACTGCACAACATGTGAAACGGTGGAGAATCAGGCCTAGCATATTGTTTTCAACCAAGCAAGGAATCCTCGTTTACAACAACAAAATTATTTTACTTTTAAGACAAACGCATGAAACATAAAACAGCATGCACCGTTGAGCTGCAGCTTCAGCTCACTGGATATGATGGAAGATGTGAGTGAGAGTGCACTCCAATCCCCTTTTGAAATCTACATCCACTTCCCAAATGCTTTGATAATCATGTGAGCTATTCAGCACAGAGTAGGCCTTGAGACCTTAGGACGGGAAGAGAGAGAGAGAGATGCAAAACTCCATGGATTAGTTTTTTGAGTGTTTAAAACCAAAGAAAATCTCTATATGAGTTGTATAGTTTCAAAAACAATCCCTCTCCTTGGCAAGTTGTAATTTACTGGTTGAGTTGAAGCCTATAAGTATGTCTACAGTAGAGTTTTTAACTCAAGTTCATTGCTTACCATTGTGTCCAAACTAGCATGTACATACGTGTTAGCTAGTGTAAGCTGATTTTTAGTTGCTTGACCACAGTTACTCCATTTTAGCTAGCCCCTTTGTTTTGAGAGACAGGCCAGGCCGTTCCCCTCTGTCCAAGGATCATGCAAAGTTTGCTTTTTCCGACACTAGCTTGAGTTACTTGGCAATCAATGAACTTGAGTTTAGTGCAGACAAACCTTAGAAAGGAACCCTAGTTTTCAATTCGACCAGCTAGCCCATGCTAAAGTACAACTTGCTTTGTCTATAGTAGAGTTATAGAACAAGTTAGGCCTGGTCTACATGCAGTTTTTGTAGCAATTTTACTATTTTGATTAGGGGGGCGATTTTTTTTAAAGCAATATAATTAATTCATGTGCATGTATTTATGCAGTACAAAGGTGCCTTATAGCAGTATAACTTAATTTTGTATAATCACCTCTTTACTTGTACACCCTCTAGCCTGAAGTGAAATAGGGTAGGGCACTTGCTACTACAATCTGTTGGTGAACAAGAAAAAGAGCAGCCGCAAGCTGCTTCATAAGCTGTTTATCCAGAACTCCAGATACACAGAAGCTCCACACAGAAAGGAGCTCTCTGCCACCATCTGTTGGTGAACAGGGGAAAGAGCAGCTATAGAGAGATCTTTATTTGCATAAACTTTCTACCCAGAAATCCTCTAAGTGACAGTTTGAGAACTGTACACAAACTCCGAATTGCTGAAGTAATAGGAACTGAACTGAGGCAAAGGGACTTCTACCTTGTAGTAAGGTGTGCATACTTGATGGCAAGGACTTTGCTTATATACCACTGACCCTCCTGCATCTGACAAAGTGGGTTGCAGCCCATGAAAGCTTATGCCTGCAGAAATTGGACTCTCGTTGTTTTTGCTGTATGCAGACTAACACGGTTACCCCTCTGAAACTTTTCAGTGTTATAGCAGTGTTGGTCCCAGGATATCAGAGAGACAAGGTGGGTGAGGTAATGTCTTTTAATGGGCCAACTCCTTTTGGTGAGAGAGACAAGTTTTCAAGCTACACAGAGCTCTGGGTAAGCTTGAAAGCTTGTCTCTCTCTCTCACCAACAGCAGTTGGCCCAATAACAAATGTTATCTCACCCACCTTGTCTCTTTAATTTGCTTATCAGACATTCACACCAGCATGTGAGGAGCTGAGGTAAAGGCTACTGCCTAAGTTACTGTGGGGATGGGCATTTTACTTATTCATATAAAGTATATTGTTGATTTGTTATTTCTGTGTTTTCCCAAATTGATGCTGTGTTCACAAGGTTTTTACCCTTAATAAAATTTTCCTTGTTTCATACACAAACTCAGTGTTTGTGAACAGGGACGTATTGCCTGTTAAAGGCATCCAAGGAAGGAATTTAGTTTTCTCAGGTTTCTGAGTGGGGCTAAAGCCAGTGCTGTTTGTTAACTCTTAGACATTTGAACCAAGCCCTTATTGCCACCAACAGCACCTGGCAGAAGGATTACATACCAATATAACTGCATCCATAGTTAAAATGATAAAATAACTGTATGTAGATGAGCCCTTACTTAGAATGTGCTAGCTAAACCAGTCTAAAAAACACATTTCTATCCGGATCGAGTCAAACTCTGAGTATGTAACAAAGTCTGAAATCAGGTTCATTTCCCGGGGTTCTGAGTTTTGTTGTGAAAATTTCATACAGCTCTGGCTGAAGACAGACTTCCAGTCTGCCTGAGCTGATTGTCTCTGAAAAAATGACTGATTATGTTGATTTTAAAAAGACAGTAAAGCCTCTGATCTAGCAAAGCACTTAAGCAAGTCTGTAGCTTAAAATTACTCACTTGCTTAAATGCTTTGCTGGACCAGGGCCTAACAGCATGCAAACTGTATAAAACTAGTCAAAGACACTTCTGCACAAACGTCTTGGCCATTTCATTTTGGATGACGTGCTACTCAGAATTTGCTTTCTCAGGATATTCCATTTAAGGCCTGGTTTTGCAATGAAAACATGTCAAAATTCAAATTCTAAAGCTGCCTTTCACTAGAAAAGGGAGTCATTTTTCTGAGTAAAACATGTATATAACATGGCAATTTATCCCACCAAAATGATTCAGCTTTCACATTCATAACAGTAATTGCCTAACTCAAACTTTGAGTAATATTTCATGCACTGCTAGTAACTATGCAAATATGTGCATGGCCATCACTATATGGTGCAAAAAGTAAAACAAACCCGTTCTATTTTCTGCAAATTTCACATGATTTTCCATTGGTCCTGTGCATCTTATTTCCATAATGGTGACATTCACCCTGTGCAGAGGGCCAGCACAAGGACACATGAGTCCTATTTAACCCCTTCTATTATAGGGTTTAATACTGCTTCTTGTCACCATAGTAACTGAGTGCCTATCTATTCCCTGCATATGGTTCCAGCTGGCAACAAACTGTCTTCTATTCTTTTGTTTCTTTCCCCAAAGTGAGAAAATGTAAAACAGTTCTAAACTATTGTTCCTTTATGTAGAACTACTTTGCTCAGTCTGTGTTAGCTTTGAACAAAACATGTTCTGTTACTCTAACCCTCTTCTACAACAGAAGAAAATCCATCAGCTATCCAGGCCTGTACCCATGTGTTAACTCTGTTTGGGACAAGGAAGTTTTGCTAGTGTAGATATGGTCAATATTAATTAACAAAACACGCTAGAGAAAGAAAACTACTTTTCCAGCAATTTCTTGTCTGCTGAAGGAAAATATAAAACTAGGCAATCTTGTTCTTGCCCAGCAGCCCAAAGAATAGTACTGTTTCTGCCTCTCTCTGGAGGCTCACTGACAGCATGTGTACTTGGACTTGCTCCAAAATAGCTGCCAGACTGGAAGAGAAACAAATATGGGGCCCATTTCTGGCATCCTTACTCACACTGAATAGCACTGGGTAGGTGCCTAACTTTAGGGATACAACTTTGAAAGGTCTGGCTTGTGTGACTTGGCACAGACTAGAGAGGGAGTTGTTGTCAGAGCTCCTCACTCCCTTGCTTACTCCACTAGGCCATACTGCCTTCCTGTGGCCAGAGGTCACACTAGCTGCTCACTAAGGAGCCTGCGGTAACCTAGTGCTGTCAGTGGGTAGCTCGAGTGGCACTGCCCCCTACAAATATGAACTGGATCTGTAGTCTTTGCAATAATCAAATGCTGTGAAGCTGGGTTGTGTTTTTTTCAGCCCTAGAGACCAATCTTGGATGTCTGAGAGAGAACTATAAATAACCTGTTAGCTATTGGAAAAATCCATGACAAGCTTTCAACCTTAGTGATTGGCTTGCATCGTGTTGTATTTTCAAGACCCTCTTCACAAGGAAAATGGTTAGAAACATTTTAGAATTCTCTTTTATATTTCTTGGCCCCACATATTAGAAAGTGGCTGTGGGCACATCTCTAGGGGTTCGTCTTCTGTTTCTAGCCAATATTTTCTCTCTCTGCTACAACTACCAACAAAGGCATTAACTGTGATGATAGTTTTTGTGATTGGCAGAGTGATACTGACAGTATGTCGCTGTAACACTTGAAGTCTCCAAAAGCAGCACATACAACCAGAGTCATAGATTAGTACAATCAATATAAAATGGGAAAAAAAAGGTTTACATGTCTCAGCACAGACTAAACACAGTAGTCTGGGAGATGGGGTATAATCTGAGTACTGCTTCAGTGGAACTAACTGGATACATATTGGATGGAGCTATGCCAGATCACCAAGCAGCTGGACTCTGCTGTCTCTCACTTCAGCAATAACATGTATTTAATTTGCTTGTGATTACAGAGCATAGAGTATGGACTGAGAATCTGATCATCTTCTTTTACCCCACTGATGGAACTCTACTTTTGAGGCTGCACCATACAATATTGCCACAGTGGCCATTATAGAGCGGCTAAGAGTGGGAGATGTTGTGTTAGTATGTAACACGCTCTAACAAAGAATGGCCAAAATATTTCCTGTACCATTATGAGTTACAGAAAGCTGGGGAGTTAATGAAGTTAATAAACATTGGTAATAAAATCTCTCCTTATTTGTGCCCCATGTTTGTGTCTGTTCATAACAGAGAGAGAAGGAGGGACCAACACAGCTACAACACTGCAAAAAACAATGGAAGATATCTATTCATACTAGACCAAGTTTATAGTTTGCTTCTGCATTGACTCAGCATGTGATGTAATTTTTCACTAACACAGTTCATTCATGCATTTGGCTTGAATAGTCTAGTAGTTCTTTTTCTGACTTTTGTCCCTGAATGGTCAGATTTATTTCATTGGGTTCCCTTCTGCCCTGGCACTCCAGTTTTCTGAACTGAATCTCCAAAGTCAATATGTGAGGATTCTGTTCGTATTGACACGTCATAGGATGACTTATGACTGGAATGCAGCAATACTGCTGAAATATTCAGAACTCTCTACCATAGTATTGCAAGGAAAGGTCACCTGCGATTTTAGTCTGTTTTTCATCTGATCATAGAGGATTCTTAATTTAAAGAGTACTTTATAGGTTTTCATCAGCGTGTAACTCTAGTAGAGTCAGTAGGAGTCTATGCCATGTGCCTTACCTACTGCTTCCCCTGGAGTTTTTATATAGTAATAACCTTCTCAAGTACTTCTTCTTGTTCTCTGTCAGTATTTAAAAACCATACTTTATATACTAAGGTAAACTATAATGGAAATGCTGAGTGCTTTTAAAAATAAAATAATGTTTATAGCTTTTTGCCAGGATTTTTTGATTGAACTAAATCCTGTCTGTCTAGTTTGCGGAATGTCTTCTTTCTTCTGCTCACTGAATATGCAACCTGAGATACATAATTGGTACATATTAGAAAATATGTATATTGGGTAGGGTCACCATACTGAATCACAGAGATTAGGAGATATCTTATAGGAAGATATTTCAGAAGAATAATCATCAGATTTTAGTAAACTAGCTAACATTCTTTGAGTGCAATGTGGTTTGAAGTTCCAATTTATATTTATATTCATTTTAAAGTATGGTTTTCTATGAGCAAATGGAAAAACCATTTAATCAGAGAAACCAACTGAATGAGCATGGAGACTAAGGGTTTGTCTATTCTGGAATAGTTCTCTTCTGGTATAATTTAGTTATTCTGGAATAATTCCCACGTGTGGACATTCTATTCCAGAATAAAAGTGATTGTATTCCAGCATAATTTCAAAGCAGAGAAATTATTCTGGAGTAAAGTCACTTTTTATTTGGAATAGAGAGTATCCACATGGGGAGTTATTCCAGAATAGTAATTGTGGTCAATTTCCTTGTGTACCTAAGCCCTAAGAGTGAGCTCCTAACCCACACAGGGATTTGGATGCCCAATTTATATTAAAATTAATGGGAATAAGGTGGTCCAAATGCCAGAGACAGCTTTGAAAATCCCAGTCCAAAGCCTAAAGTTTGTAGCTGTGTGTAGACCAACCTTAGGCTGTTGGTTCAAATCCAGTCCAGTTTGCTAGGGAATGAAAGTGGTTACATCTGATAACCATTCAATTATCTATGCAAAATGAACAGGTTGTCTCCCATCCACTTTCTAATGGATAAATGTCCACAACACAAAAATCACCATCATTATTGGCAGCCTCATTGGCAATCTCAGCACACTGAGTCAAACTGGCTAATATGGTTTTGTTGAAATTTTGATATAATTTATAAATTATATCAAAATGTCAAAATATTGATGTTAAAAAAGGCAAAGTAAATTGCAAAATTTTCATGAAATTTTCTCTTTATATTTTAACCAATATAGACCAGATGAAATTTTTGATAAAATATGTATCAAAATTTCACATATTTTAAAAAAGGGTGTGTATGTGGGGGGGAATTTTCACAATCATTTCATGAATTTCCCCCCTATTTTTCAACCAGCTCTTCCAAGAAACATAGAGACTAAACTATGTTCTCTACTTTAGGGATGATCTCTTCATGTCTGGTATGAACTCCATGGGCAAGAGTACATGGAGGAGTTGCATATACACTGCTTATGTTAAATTTGAATCCTAATGATGATGATGTAAATTTCAATATTGTTAATTAGTTGATCATTAAAAGTTACCTAATGCACTGTTGGATGATTTAAATACAAATATTTTATTTATATGCTTATCTAGTACAATTGGACATTATAGAATTAAATCTAAAGGGCTTAATCCAACCTTCCCAAATACCAATATCATATTATTTTTTTAACTAGTTAGCTAGTTCAGCAAAGGAACAGAATAGGGCAAATAGAAAAAAAAATCATCATCAACATATTATACCCAGATTACACAACTGTATTTTTTATCTGAATCAATGCTAAGAAAAACTAAAGGATTTCACCTCTTTCATAGGTTTCTCTTAATCAAGATGGGAAAATGAATTAATTAGATGGAAAAAAGCAATTTTGTAATTTCTGCTTCTTAAGAGAAAGTAGTAGCTAGCCATAAATCCTCAAGCAGGCACAAGTTCAAAAGTGATAAATCTTAATTTTCTGCATATAGTACATATATCTCTTTCAATCACAGCAACATGCAGCTAAACCTCAATAGTAAGGTTAGAATTCCTAATGCAAAGTAAATATCCCAGTATTTTTATGTGCACAAACACATTCAAAGAAGAGTCTGAATAAGTTCCCAAACCCAAGCCAAAAGAAAACAAAAACAAATTCAAAGAAAAATGAGAGGGCTAAAGGTGACTGTTGGCTGCACAAGATTAAATGTGCTCAGAAAGACTACTAGGGGAAAGCAGCGTAGTTCTAACGCAGCTGAGAACTCTGGCCCTGATTCAGCAAAGCACTTAAGTGGATGCTTAAGATCCATTGTAGTCAATAGGACTTAAGCAAGTGCTTAAGCAAGTAAACACGGACTGAAGTGCTTTGTTGAATAGGGCTCTTGATAGCAAAGGAGCCTGCCATAGGAAAGGAATAAAGACACAATTCATACCATTCATGTGCATGCAAATCCAGTTTGCAGTTTACTTCCGATTAATCCATGTGGAATAAATCACAGCATAAGGTGACTTTGATTCATACATTCACATGGAGTAGACTCTGGTACTAAGATATTTTATAACAGAAATTTAGAGACAGAAATATCTACCATGTCATTTAGTCCTATCATGCAGAACCCATGACCCACTGAAGTTATAATAAATCAATATTAATCTAATGTTACTTGCGGCCAGTTTATGGCATCTCAGTCACTATGGAATTTAAACTTTAGTGTTAGAAAAATTTCTAGCCATTATTATAGTTAAGAAAAACATCTGAAAACAATTTCTTTTGTATCTTCTGGACAGGACTTCCCAATATATACGGTCTATTCTGTGTCTTTCTTGTTAGATTGTAAACACTTCAGGTCCTGCACTGTCTTTATTTTCTGCCAAACACATTGTTGATGCTTAAACACTTAAATAAAATGATTACTTATTATTAACAATGTAGACAGAGCTGGTCAATTAATCTCAGTTAGGGTGTTGACTATAAAGCTTAATTACAACATCAATGTCAATATTATTACAAGTTTTATTATTCATCACTGATAATTAAGATTGTTGCCTACTTTACATCTGACCATTTAAACTGAAATATCCAGCTATGTGTTTATTTAGTACAGGTGGACCCACAGGCCTCAGGCTACCCCCAATTTTAATATATCTCTGGAGCTGCAAAATACTGGTGAAAGCCAGTCCCAGGAAGAGAGTAGAGAACTCAAATGTATGGTAAATGAACTGAGCAGAAGTGAGGTTTCAACAGCAGCCTGCTGGGAAATGTGGAATGCTGCAAAGTTCTTCACTCATAGCAATACTCCACTCTCTGCAAGTCTGAAGCTACTGTTTGACTCTCGACAGCTAGCAGAATATTAATTTTCAGATGCTTAAAACTCTTAAACTTGGCAGGGGACTGAATGCCTTTGTTTGAAGCTTCAGAGGAAGCAGAGATGCTGTCACGGAAGCAAAGGCCTTTGTTTGCAGCTGGAAGCTTTTTCCATGGATAGCTTCAGTGGAATGACCTTTCCCGTTTTCCAACCGGCCAGCAAATGCTCAAGAAATATGACTGTGACAGCCTTCCCTACACTGAATGGATCAAGGGCTTCAAAATTTGTTTGATCAACCATTCATAGACTTTCAAAGGTACAAAAAAGTCTAGGTTCTTTACAGATTCCTTTTCACCTTAATCCAGAGAAACTGAGGCCAAAATTCAGCCAGAATTGATTGACTTTCTATGCTCCAATCCAAGTCTAATGAAGGCAATTATTTCACCTGACTGCCAGCTATCCACTGTTACACAAGAAACCTATCTGTGCCAACCTTTTCTGAAGTATTTGTGAACAGGGTTTTTCTATCAGGAATCTGAATAAATCAAAATGCTGCAGTTGCCTAACAGACTCAGACCTGCATTCCATCAAATCTGTGGCCTGCTCAAAGCAAACACTGCACAACAAGAAGTTAGATTCAGAGAACCAGTGTCAGTGTTTCTATTGCTATCCGTGTTCCCCTGCAGTCCTCAAAGATGCATAATTGGTGCATATTAGAAAATGCACTCACAGTGTTCTATTTTTAAAAAACATCAGTATGTATATTTACCACAGAAACCTTTAAACGAAGTGTGCATATTTACTGCTGCCTAGGTATATTTAAATGTAAATTATGTGCAGTTCCTGGACCCCTGTTAAGTTAGCAATTTGGGCCTTGGTGCTACAAAGATTGCTCATGTCTAGTCTATCCCTTTGCTGGAAACAGAGTGTTCTCTACAATACATTACTTAGTGATTTGTTCATGCAAATACACATTTTCAGCCTTATTGTGATCCCCTTGTTTATCTTGAATAGAATCTTACACCACTGAAGTCAGTGGGACTAACACATGCTTAAAGTTACGTATGTACTTGACGAAATGGGGCTAATGTGAATAAGGGACTCACATTTTAGTCCTATGTTTCTCAGGCATGTTTGTTGGTTTGCTAAACCATGACATGGGTGAAACCCGTTCCAAGCCAAGCCTCAAAGGTGATTCTGAATGAGATATTATTAAATAATCCATTCTACAGAGTCCAACAGAGAGTATTTTTTTAAAGTTTTTGTAAGAAAATGTAACCCAGCAGTAACATTCAGCTTTGTCAGAGAGCTCCGATTACCTTATTATAGTAACAATTATGCTAAAAAAGCAAATTTTACACTCTTAGATAGAAGAGACATAGGTCTATGGAAGTTGAAAACATCACTGAGATTGTTGATGCCATCTTTACAAAATAAAAAAGTTCAGCAGCAAATTAATACCTGAGAGATGCAGGTTACCAAAAATATCAAAGTAGGATGACAAAACATCTTTCTATTCTGGGCATGCACGAGAATGGCAGATTTTAAGATGGCAAAAAACATGTTTAATAAACATGATCTTAATCACAGTTGTATCCAGGATTTCTGTCAGGAGCATGGTGGATGTGTGGACCTGATCAAAGGTTTGTAGCATCAAAGTCTGTGATATCAGTGACAGATGCTATGGAAGCTGACAGAAGCATGGAATATTCATAGTCTATTGTATTAATGTTATAAATGTTATATGTATCTTTATGAGCTCACTTGTGATTTTATTCCTGGCTAAATGGATCAGGAACTAAAAACAAAGGGGGTTAATGAATGCAAATCCCCAACACTGAAATTATACAGGTAACAAGGTTCATTTCCCTTGGGGAATACCATAAACTGGTTTGACCTGGTTCAAAAGGCCTAAGAAAACACAAGACTTGGAACTGTATAAAATATCAGCCCTGACCAGAGAAAAGGGTCTTACATACTCCATTCAAGAACTGACCAGCATGAAGCTGTGACCAAGAGAGGCAGGTCCTTCTGAAGATCTGAAGTATTTTAAATCTGCTTGGATCCCCATGTAGAAGACAGGTAAGCCAGGCATATGTATAAACTGTTTGTTTTTAAGATATGTTTTCTCTGAAATGCTTGTGTTCTGAAAAAATAGTAGTTTACTTGATGATAGCTGGCTGGTCACTGAAATATTTAGAGAACAGGACTGTAAGAGCTGAACTGTAGTCAGACCTGCTGAGGCAATCACAGCAAATCACAGGAGTTTGCAGCCACTGAAGAGAGTAAATCGTGGGATTCTGTTGTGAGAAACATGATGGCTAGAGACCTGAGACTTAAGTAGGAGGCCGCAAACGGTCAGAGGTAGAGTTAACACAAGATTTGTGACATATCCACCAGAACAGTTAAATGTGAAAGTCATGGGACAGAGATAATGTTGTTATCCCTTTTCATCCAAACAGTTAGCCAAAATTTGGGATCTTGTGGGTTGTATCTGTGAGGAGGGGAAACTGATAACAGAGTCATGTGGGGCATTCGTTTTTGTTTCAAATCCTGTTTATTTACAAAGAATGTATATAGGGTCCTGTTTTCCTGAACCCAGGAGATGGTTTCTTTGGTTTCTACATTGGTGACTTAGGTCAACGTAAAGTCACTTACGTCGACCTCTGTACACCTGCGTCTACACTGGCACTACTGTTAAGTTGAATTAAGTCATGGCAAAAGATGACTTAATAAGACCACTTCTGCAAGTGGCGTAGCACCTAATTTGAATTTGTTTGTTTGATTTAGTGTCAGTGTAGACACAACTTCACTTAAATCGATTTAATTGCCTTCCAGGAGGTATCCCGCAATGCCCCGTTTTGACTGTTCTTCACAGTTGCGCTGTGCTGCTCTGTGGTCACGCTACCAGGAAATGTCCCCTCCCCTCAAGCCCCGGGAAGATTTGAATTTTCATTTCCTGTGCTGCCAGCGTGGAGAGAGCTTTGTCACTGTTCTCCGCATGGCTACTGCAAAGCCCAAACACGCTCCAGCATGGAGTCGACCAGAGGTCTTAGATCTCATTGGGCTGTGGGGCGAGGAGTCCGTTCTGGCTCAGCTCACAGCCAGCAAAACGAATCTGGACATTTATGGGAAGATATCCCAGGGCATGTTGGAGAAGGGACACAAGAGGGATGCTCAGCAGTGCCGCGTAAAGATCAAGGAGCTGCGTCAGTCATATCAGAACGCCAGGGAAGCTAACAGCCGTTCTGGCTCCTCACCCAAAACATGCTGCTTCTACGATGAGGTGCACGCAATTCTCGGTGCCGATCCCACCACGGTGCCTCCCTGGAGCATCGATACCTCCGCTAGTTCACAGTCCATGGACAATGAAGAGGATTCCATGGACGGGGAGGAGGAGGAGGCTGAGGAGAGCAGGGTGCAGGAGAGCGGGGAGTCCGTTCTCCCTGAAAGTCAGGACATCTTCCTGACCCGCAAGCAGTCCAGCAGCACACAGGAAAGCACTAATCATCCCAGGGAAGGCACATCTGGTGCGTTTTTTTTCTTCTTAGCCGTTCTGTCCTTTTGCATGGGGGCGGGGGTCGGGGGGTAAGAAGGGGATTTCAGGCATTTCGGTGACTGTACTGGGGGGTTACCCAGGGAACAGTTTATTTATGGGATGAGATATACTCCGATAATCATCAGTTGATATCTCACAGAAACTTTAGCATAGGTAATCTGTTATCCTTTGCAAAAGTTTTCTGGGGAGGGCTGCCTTGTTCCTCCCTCCATGGTACAATACTTTGCCAAGCCACGCTGCAATCAAGGGAGCCTGCATCATGGCTGAACACAGCTGGTACCCGGCTGTGTGCAGCAAATCTTTCCTTTCCTCCTGCGTGACCCTCAGGAGACTGATATCGCTCATGGTCACCTAGGGATGATGGTGCATGTTTAAAACACCAGAGCTATACAGCAGATGCCCTGTACCTTTGTATTCCCCATTGCAGTGTCCTACCAAGTCACACCGATTACTTTTATTTGGTTTAGGCAGAGACTATATACCCCCCCCACACACACACACACACACAACTACCACTACACTGTCCGCAACTCCTCTCAGTAAGGGCACAGCGAGCAGACTCTTCTGGGATGTCAGGAATGGAATGAGGGTCTGTGTTTGCCCTGTGCACTGCATGGGGAGTATTGTCTACATTGTTGCAATTGTATCATTTTCTTCACTCTGCTAACAGTGGCTACTTTGTTATTTTTCTTTCATTCTGTAGAAACTTCAGCCTTGGCCCCATCCTCAAGAAATGCTGCGGAAAGATTATCGCAGGTTAGAAAGAGGGGGGGAAAAAACCAAAAAACCCAGAGATGACGTGTTTGGCAAGATCATGAATGCCTCAGCAGCTGCAGAGACAGAGCTCAGAGCGTGGCGGATGACCTTATCCCATAATATGGACATGGACAGGGAGAGTTGCAGAGAAATGATGGAGCATGATCGCAGTACCACACAGGAGATGCTGTGAATCATGCAGGACCAGGCAGACATGCACGGCTTGTGGAGCTTCAGGAGGAGCAGAGGCAGGACAGAGTCCTGCTGCAGGCCCTCCATAATGCTCCTCAACCGAGGGCTTTGCTGCCCTGCCCCCAAGAGTTTTCAGAGGAGACTGGCCAGGCTGCAGAAAGCAGTGGCGGACACGCTGACAGCTGGCCAGCAAGCTACCACCCAACCCTTTGAGACAGTGAATGAACACTCCCTTCCTTTCCCCATGACTTGAATGTTCATAAATAAAAGTTTGCATCATTTCAACACATTTCTTTATTAAATAATATCTTGTTCTGGAGTGATTTGGCGGGTACGGCTATCGATTGGGGGGGCGAGGTGTTCACCAAAGGCAAACAACAGACAGGAACAGAAATCAGTCCTGCATCTCATTGCAGAACCTGGTTTTCAAAGCTTTCCTAATGCAAAGCACTCCGCAGTTAGGTCTCAGCGTACTGCTGGCATCTGGCTGCTTATAATTGGTGGCCAGTCTTTCTGCCTCCACAGCCCAACCCTGAGGGAACCTCTCACGATTCACTTCACACACATTATGAAGAACACAGCAAGCAGATATCACAGAAGGGAGGTTCTTCTCAGTCATGTCCAGCCTAGTGAGGAGACTCCTCCATCTACCCTTTAAATGCCAAAAGGCACATTTTACAACCATTCTGCAACTGCTTAACCTCTTATTAAAACACTCCTTGTCACTGTCAAGGTGCCCGGTGTACAGCTTCATTAGCCAAGGGAGTAAGGGGTAAGCAGGATCCCCCAGGATCACTATGGGCATTTCCACACCCTCAATGTGAATTTTTTGGTCAGGGAAAAAAGTGCCCACCTGCATATCAGAGAACAGCCCCGAGTTATGAAATACACAAGCATCATGCACCTTCCCAGACCACCCCACATAGATGTCTGTGAAATGACCCCTGTGATCCACAAGGCCCTGCAGGACCATGGAAAAGTACTCGGTTTATGTACTCGGTTGGTAGGTGGGCAGGCGCTAAGATAGGGATGTGTGTCCCATCAGTGGCCCCCCCGCAGTTTGGGAACCCCATCGTGGCAAACCCCTCCACTATGTCCTGCACATTTCCCAATGTCACTATCCTTCGTAGCAGAAGTCTATTGATGGCCCTGCATACATGAATCACTGTGATGCCCACTGTAGATTTACCGACTCTGAATTGATTCCCAACCGAGCGGTAACAGTCGGCGGTTGCCAGCTTCCAGAGAGTGATGGCGACTCTCTTCTCCACCGTCAGAGCTGGTCCCAAGCGAATATTCACGCACTTCAGGGACGGTGCCAGCTCCGAGCACAGTTCCAGGAAAGTTGCCTTTCGCATATGAAAGTTTTGCAGCCACTGGTCATCATCCCACAGCTGCATAACGATGTGGTCCCACCGGTCTGTGCTTGTTTCCCTGCACCAGAACCGGCGCTCCACTGACTGCAGATGATTCGTTACAGCCTGCAGCAATCGGGAATTGTTCTGCTCGATGGCTTGTAGCAGGGCAGCCTCGGTGGCATCGCAGTTGTCTGCACGTCAGCTTCTTGCTCTACTTTGAAAATACTCGATGATAAGCCGTGATGTATTTGTGATGCTCACAATAATAGTGCAGAGTTGAGCTGACTCCATGTCTCTGCAGCAATGGTGAGCGCGGGGAGTAAAAAAACGGCATGAAAATAGTTTTCCTGTTTGTTAGGGGAAAGAAGGGAGAGCGAAGCAGTGTTGCATCATAGGATGATGACACTCATCCCAACAGCCACCACGGCTAGTTGCACTGTGGGATAGCTACCCACACTGCACTGCTTTGAAAGTCGAAATAAGTGTGGTGAGTGTGGATGCACGAGACCTGTGCAAACAGCATAGTATGTACACGCTGCTGCAACTTCTAAAAAATCAGATGCTGAAAGTCGACTTAAAGTAAGTCGACTTCCCTTGGAAGTATAGACATGGCCTTTGTCACAGTTCCATGTTTTTCTGCCAGGACTTTATCCAAACACACTCTCCCTCTTAGGAAAAGCTCCTTCTGTCACTGTAGCCTGCATCTACACTAGGGGGACTATTCTGACATAGTTATGGCACCACAGTTATGACGGTGTAACCCTGTAGTATAGACGCTGGCTACAGTGACAGAAGAAGCTTCCTGGTGCTGTAAGATTACCACCTCCCCTACTGGTAGTAGCTAGGTCAACAAAAGGATTCTTCCATCAACCTAGCGGTGTCTACACTGGGGGTTAGGTTGACATAGCTACAGCGCTCAGGGGTGTGGATTCTTCACTTCCCTGAGTGCCGTAGCTATGTCAACCTAAATTTTATGGGTAGACCAGGCCTATATATCTTACCAAATCCTGCCCACATGGGAATGTGTAGCATGTTTTTTTCCTGTTAATTCAGAAGACCATACAAAATAAATGTCTCTCTCTCGCTCTTTGATACACACACACACACTCACAGAAAAAGAATGAACCTCTAAATATATAATCATAAGATACTAAGTATGTCTAGCAGTATTTTTGATGACTTGGGACTTTTAGAGTGAGATCAGTAACTTAGCAGGGTGCCTCTGTATAGCATAATTTACAGAAATGCATACTTTATTTCCCCTTATCCACCACAAATTTAAAAGATTAAATCTTACATATGGGCTGTCTACACTTGGACCTGGGGATGCGATTGCCAGTGTGGGTAGACATACCATAGCATGCTAAAAATAGCCACCTGAGTAGGTATCCACAAAGTTTGTACTTGGATAGCAAGTTAGAGCCACCGCCTGTGCCACCCTGGTTATGCCGCTACTTTTAGTAAGGTAGTTTGAGCAGAGCTGGCCCAATTCGTCCATGTGAGCTGGGAATCACAAACCCAGTTACAAGTGTAGATGTGGCCATTGTGTTGTTGCTAGTTTCTTGCAGTAAAAATGTGCTCTCAAGCTATAGAACCAAGAAATTCCTTTGAAAGAACAAGAAAGGAACATACAAGCCAAATAATGTATTTGATTTAAAAATGTGATTTTAAAATTTAAAATATGATAAAACATGATTTTAAAATATATAAAAAGCACTATATAATCAGAAACAAATCTATTGTTCAGCAAATGCATGTAAACACTGAAGTCACTAGAACCAAAACTATCTTTTACACAGAATCTTGTTGGTATACACAAAGTAATCTGATGGATGGCCATTTCCACTATATAAACAATATCTAATACAATTAAATTACACAAAATAAATGTTAAAGGATTGAACAACAATGTAAAAAGACCATTCTTCAGGCCATGAAAGCCAAGCTTCAAGGAGGAACTTAGCAAATATATTAGAAATTGGTTCTACATCCTACATGTCTTGCCTCTTTCAAACAAAAGAGTAGTGCTGTAGTCATTATTGTCATGACTGCTCCATTCAAATTAAAAGATAAGTACATAGATAAGGCTAATTGGTGCTTGTTGATTAAAGGTTCAGTTGGAGACAAAACATTAAGTTTGGGAAGGATCTATAGATAACTCCAACCAAGGTCAACTGCCTTTTTTCAAAAAAGTTTCCTAAACATTGGAAGAATTTGGTGAAGGGGATGTTGTGATTAGTAGAGCCCTGCAAATCTGCAGATTTCCGCTTTATATCCACGGACCACGTTTGCAGATTGCAGATCGGATGTGCATACAAATTTTGTATCCGCACAGGGCTCTGGTGATTAGTTCTATTCCACGGACTGAGCATAAAAGAGGATCTGCTATATATAATATGTAATTAAAGATGATTGGGTGGGCAAAACAGGGCTCTGTCCACTGCACCTGTGCCTGTGCCCTCACAACAGAAAGGTGATAGATCAGTAAAAGCACACCTGTGCATTGTTCATATATAGTTAACCCACCCAACTCAAGAGCAGCTACAGTTAGATTCCTCTTGATAATCACTTTCAATATTGATGTAATATAGTCTGCATAATTTTTACAATAACAAAAAAGAACCTTTTCTTCTTGAATGTATTCTCTATAACTTATTTACTAGGTAGCATTTGAAAAGTCACTAATGAACAGTCATAGTATTCTTAAACGCAGTGGTCATTTTTAGGACAAACCATGTAAGATAGTCTAAATCAGTGGTTCCCAACCTTTTTTGGCTCGAGGGCCACAAATATCATTTTTGCAATCCTGAAAGGCCACCAGTCTATCAACTCATAAAAAATGTATTGACGTAACACCATTAAGGACTACAAATCACTACATATATAAAGTAAATGTTTTGATGCTACTGTGCTCAATTTTACATTCACTATTTTACACCTACAGATTACTCACAGTGTGTCACACACGCACAGACAAAGCACTAGTGTAGATCAGTGACTCTCACTACACACTGAAGCACATGGCCTGGCAGCTAAGTCACGGTGGGTGGCCTGCTAAGTGCAGGCCAAACTAGAAGGCACTGATTTTTAGAGTCCTATCCCTTCTCAAGCATGGTAAATCCTGGCTGCTCCACCAGCAGCTCATCCATCCCCAACTACAGCCAGACGGAAGGAGTTTAGCAAGGAGGCTGCCTCCTCTTTGATCTCCCGTTCCCCTGGCTGCAGCAGAGAAACCGCATGCATCCTGTAGCCCCGTGCGCTCCACCTGGGTCTCTAGGCAGTGGCTCACTTCTGCAGGCAGGAGGATGGGAGATCAGTGCCCCCCTCCCTCTGGCTCCAGCAAGGATTCCAGCGCCTATGGACCCAGGCGAAGCGCTTTGCCGTGCTCCCTGCTACAGCCAGGGGGAGGGGAGCGCTGATCTCCCAACCCTTGGCTGCAGCAAGGAGCCTGCACCCGTCTTGTAGCCCTGTGGCAATGTGCTCTGCCTGAGTCCTTGGCGACAACTCCCTTCTGCACCCAGCGGGAGGGGAGCGTCGGGCCACTTTGGAAGACCCCACAGGCCACTTTTGGCCCCCAAGCCACAGGTTGGGAACCACTGGTCTAAATTAATGTTACTTTAATGGGGGCAATCATAATTCTGACTAATATTCGGCTACTTAATCAGCATGTTAAACTCACTTGGAGATTTTAACTGTCACATGATGTTGCAGATCCTTAGTAATAAGGATTCCTGCTGCATTCATTTGGCTCTGGTAAGGAATACTAAGGGTTAAAGCATTCATGTATTTCTGTGCCTGAGGGAAAGCATTGGAGCTCAACATTTCACAGATTTCTGGGAAGCTAATAAGACGTCTGGGTGATACTGCATGCCAAAAAATGGGCAAATGGCATCAGAAAATCATTTCAAGTCAATTCAGAATCTTTGTTGAATCGTATCAGTTTCAGAGTGTCTGTGAGCATGTCTGTGTGGATTCCACATCAAACTTAAACTACTATAGAGGATTTTTGCCTGTCTTAAATATTTGTATAGCTAATTTATAACAGCTGGCTAAAATAAAAAGCAAAGTGAAAAGTGGAGACATAAAATGTTGTGTCTGAACATCTAACATAGCCAGTAAATTAATGGAACCAAATCCATTTGCATATGTGGCAGTGCCAACCTGCAACATTTTCCTTATAGCTTGTGTGTAAAATGGTGGAACCATCATCAATACAGAGAAGTCAGAATTTTTACAGTATATAATTTCTTCTGTTTCACTTTTGTTTTGTAGCAGAGTAACGGAGGCATCTGTTGTTATCATCCAAGTCTTGTCTGTTTTAGGCCTAGATCGTGGCTTCAGGCATAGCCCTAAGCAAGAAAGGGTATGTATACTGCATTACACCAAGGATAGGCCTGGGAGGCACTGTGCAGAGATACCACTCTGAAGCACAATACCCTCCCTGCTTTCCCCTTGTCCATGGAAGCAGGAGGTAGTCACTTGCTGCTGGGCTATAGAGCAGCAATTACAACACCTGTCAGCTCAGCTCAGCTCAGCTTGTTAGGGAGACAGAGCCAAGACTCCTCCCATTCCCTGCTTCTCCTTGTTCACTCCCTGCCCACCTGTTAGTGGTAGGGGGAGAGAAGGCATTAATTGGCACACAGCACCCACTGAATCCTGCATGCCTGAATTAAAGGTCCCAGTATCCCAGTTCAGGGTAAAAGGGTGGGGACACATTCTGCACCAATATAAGTCTCTGGGTTGATTTCAAGAAGGGACCCAATGCAAAGTGCATTTCAATAATCTACTCTTGAGATGATAAAAGTATAGAGGTAAACACGTCTGCATCCCAAAGGAACAGTAGCAATCTCCTGACCAGACTCAGATGGAAAATAAGCCTTCCTAGAAACTAATTGCTTAACAGCAGCTGGGGTGCCAATAGTTCCAGACTGAGAACACTAGCCACACGTGACCGGCACACCTCTGCAATGAGCAGAGCAGATGCAATACTTACCTGATCTTCTGTTTGCTTCCCCCAACCTGCCAATACTACCTCAATCCTACCTCAGTCACTAACTATCCCTCACCTATGCCCTGACCTTACCCAGACACTGGGCAAGGCTTTCAACCGTGTTGGCTGAGTCAGGTGAGAGATAGAGAGTTACAAGCCTGAGTGTCATCAGCATATGGAAGTGCGGTAAGCCCCCTTCCCCACCAACAAAAAACCCATAGGCATATGGCACACCAAGGCAGGCGAGATAGAACCATGTGCAACTTCACATGGCTGCACTTACACGGATGGGGAGCCATTACCCTTTGGGGGCCACGGGCAGCCCTGTCTCTCCAGCTACAGTTGACAGATGGACTGTATTAGTTTTAAGAAAGTGTAATTTTAGAGGGGTATTAGTTGGACACTTTCAACCTCACTTCTTGTTTATTATTCATTATTATTTTATTTATGAATTTGCCTTTTTTTAGCACGTGCCAAAAGTTTGTCAGTTTGGCATATAAACAGATTTAGCAGCTCTTCCCAGCAAATTTTAGCAGGGCTTCACTGCAAACTTCAAAACATCCACAGGAGGAGTATGTCTGGGTGTTACTAAGGCAGTTGACCATGAAGAGAAATGGAGGGGGCAAGAGGGAAACTTTTACTCACGTGGAATTTATGGAAAATATTAAAAACATCTAGAAAATATTAAGCTGTGCTTAGCTGTAGTGGAAAATCAGGACCTGTGATGGGAAGCTCCTCTCAACCTTTACCATTGCCTTTTTTTTTTTTATAATTGAAGGTGGGGCCTAGTTAGGCAGAGTATTTCTCTGGTGGTATTCATTCTGCCAGAGATTACTTGTGTATCCTTAGCTTAGAAAGACACTTAGAATACTCAAATATAGAAGTTATGGATGGCAAGACTTATTAAGTCATCTAATCATTTCTCTGACAATGCAGGAATGATTCCTATGGTACATTTTGTCCAGTGTAAGGGTTTACACCACTTCCTTTAGGAGATTATTCCACAACCTATAAAATCTCACATCAGAAAGAATTTCCCAATATTCTGCCTAAATTTTATCTCTACCACATTTGCTCAGTTCCTTCTATTAAATTCCTTCACTTGTTGCATCACTTCTAAGTATCATATTTCTCTTTACTCATAACTTTTCATGTGCTATATATTTATCCCAGGCTCCGTGAGTGCCCCTTTGGTCCCATTTACACTGCAATAATTTCTGTGTCAGGGATCCAGTTAAAATTAAGTTACTCTCTTAAGGTGTGTCCACACTAGGAAAAAAGGTGTGTTCTTACCTCATGTTAGCTAACATGTCATAATTAACTCATGGTAAAAACCTAGTGAAGACACAGCAGTTTGTAGTTTTCACAAGTGTTACTAGATCAAGGGAAAGACTATGGGGGAACCTAAGGCTTAACCTCAGTTTGGGAACCCATCTTCAAACCACACTAGGTCTTCACTAGAATTTCACTTCTTATTAGTTACCATGTGTTAGCTAAAAAAGGAGCAGAATGTACCTTTTTTCTTTGTGAAAACAAGGCCTAACAAAGTTTTGCAATGTGGGCAGCAATGTGTGCTTCCAGGTTGTGCTAGAATAGAAGTTGCAACTGATTAAAAAGTAAAGGGAAAATCAGAGGCCCCTAAAACTTTAGCAGGGCTTTAGCATTGCTTGTGAATGTTTAAAAATCACAGTTTGGTCCCATCTCCCCTGCAAGCCTGAACTGTGTTCAACTACACATTGTTACCAGATCCCCCTGTCATTTCTACTGTGTAGATAGGAACTTTGTTGGATGCAACATCCATGGAATTTAGGTTGAGAAAAATCACAGGAAAGCATTCAACTTTGTGGGGTTTTTTTTGTCAGTATCCCATAAACTATAATTAGGAAATTTAAAAATATTTTTCTTGTAAACAAATAATTAATCAAAACCTAACCTTTAATGTCATGTTGTGAGGTTTGCTGCCTAACTATTGAAATCCTAGTTTTTACAAGGCAAAGATATATTTTTCCATTAAAAAGAAGAAGAAGAAGCAGCAAACTCTGCATAGATCAGAGGAATTTTATACAAAACCTTATTCTCATATGGATAGAGATGTGTAAATTCTTCAAAATCAAAGGGAATTGATATCCAGGAGGGAAAGGCAGCCAAAACAGCCCATCAGCTACTCAACCACATGAAAGACCACAAAGAAACTCCAAAGCCACCCACACAGCTGCCTGAGGAGTCTGCAAGGAATGAGAGGCTGTTGTTTAGCTCATGTTGCTGCTGGAAGTATGTTTGAAGAGCTTGGCAATGGCATCTGGATTTTATGAGTGGCACACAAAGATGAGAAAAAATGAAAAGGGGTGGGATAATGTGCTACAGTGCATTAGCAGTGTCACATCTGAGTTAACTAGTGTATATTATAATTTGCAAGAAAATTGAACAGTATGTTGCATTTATTCCTTCTACCGGGGTACATGATAAATGTTTCAATTACATGAATAGGACAGTCATCTGAAATGCAAACAAGAATACAGTCTGGTCATGATACCCCAGCCTCCTACATCAATTTTTTCTCTCAGGATACAGCCTTTCCAGGAGGAATGAGAAGTGAACATTCAGGGCCTGCTTCTCTCTCTTCCACCATTACAAAAATGGAGTACACCACAGAAGTTGATGGAGTTACAGGAGCATAAAACCAGAGTAGTTGAAAGGAGAGCCAAGCTCTTAGTTTTCATACCTTTCCTGTGGTTTATCAGTGCTTTGAAGGAATACCTGCAGTGTTGCCATGTCAACTCTCTCTATTCATCAATATTTTCTAGAGGTGGAAGACATGGGAGGTAAAAAGCCTGGCTGCCTTGCCTCCTCATCCACAAATCTAGAGATGTTCCTTCTTAAAAGACTTTGGTACCCCAAATTTAAAAAGATATTGACTGTTCAGGGTGTCACATGACACTTCCAGCTTCAGAATACTTGGCAAGAAACATTCAAAACATACTGGGCCAATTCTGCTCTCCATTACACCATCGCAGCTCCCCTGTCCAATGAGATTTTAAGGGTGCTTCAGAGAGCAGGCTTTGACTGATGAGGAGACAATAATTGCCTTCAAATATTTTTGAGGGACAGACATATTTTTATTTGTCTTCAATGCTTATTATATGGCTCCCTTTTTTGTTTAGTTTATGAGTCTGAAATAAAATGCAGAGGATCTTGACTACACAGGGCAAATGCTATATGCTCCTTACTCTTTCTCTGTTTAATCTTCAGCAACACTTTGTTTTAATTTGTCAGTGACTCATAGCAGCGGCTTGAGCCAAGCCTAGTGCAGACAGATTCTGTGCACGCCCTCATAACTCTGCTGAGACAACTATTCTCAGTCCTGGCTTGCAAGATTCCTACCCTTGCTGTCTTGAGCTTCTTTTGAGTAAAGATTGTTCAGTGTGCAGAACTGTGCCGACTTATGCAGTGTTTTTGTGATGTGAATATATGAAGACAAGGGAATCCATAAACTCATTCACATTTCAAATAGGAGATTATTTTTACATTAGAGACAGTAAAATAGTTGTGTTGTAAGTTATGGTCTTCCAGGGCCTGATTCTGCTGCACTTGCATTGAGCAGTACCCTGCTTCACAAGTAGCCTTATTAATTACTTGTGGTGAGTACTGCTGAGTGTAAAGAAGGCAAAATCAGCCTTCTGTGATTGAAATAATGACAACTGAGGTTTGCTTCGCCATGCATGTTGAAATATTACATTTGTATCAATGGATTCTTCATAAAATAATACTTGTTAAACAGGAACAGAGAGAGGAAACTGTTTAGCAGTTGGAGTTGTGTTCAATATGGACATAACCTTCTCACACAAGGACAGAGTAACCCTTTCTACTATACAATGTCTATAGTGGACTCATATTTGAGTGCTACAGTCCTTTTTGGCAATAGAATTTATAATAGGAACTCTTACAGGCCTACATCTTTAGCTTGTGTGTCTGCCACATGAAGATTGTCAGGCTTTTGTGTTTTGTTTTGTTTTTAACATGAAACAAAAACAGATTCATGGGGATCAGCCAATTATGACATTTCTTTATATCCAAATCAAACTCTTTGTCTTTAATTTGAAAGGCTGAAGATACTGGAGCAATGCCAAGCTATGTCAGCTGAGAATCTAACCCATTATCTACATTATATGCCAAATCACTGTGGGGGACCTTAACCTAATACTGTTCTCAGATAAACAGATGTAAAACTGAAGTGCTAGGAGAATGTAACCAATAAGATCTAACAGCATAATGGATTGCACCTGTGTGTGCCAGCTCAGAGAAAACAACCAGTTTTTGAGACTCACTAATCACAGTGCAATGTGAACAATTGCAAACTTACAGATACACAGGAAAGTTTGTGTGAAGTGTTTTTCAGTTCTGAGACAGCTTTTCATTTACTTGGGAATTTTATATCATGATCAGGAGCACATAATGATATATTCCTTTTGGGGAATATTGCCATTAAGTGAATACCCAGAACTTCACAACTAAGTGCAAAAAAAGGAAGGTGCTCATAATCCTTACATATTTTAACTTATTTTTTTCCCCATGCTGATTGCTCTGTTCACAGTTGTAAAGGTTTCGAGCAGGACCTTTTAGAGAACACAAATGTAGCTAGTTAGGATGTTCCCCAAATGAGAGTATCTACATGGCATTAGCTATACCAGCCTTTCACTTATCAGTGCATTCAACAAAGAAACTGCAGTGACCAGAGTAACTCACTCATTAGCCTCTGTCAGGCCACTGAAAAGCATGAAACCTGTCTCAGACATACATCAATGAACCTGGAGTGCTCTTCATTGTGCAGATTGCCAACTGGCATTACAAGGTTTATTCTACAATATGGCTTGCATTATAGTGCCACCTCATGTTCCTGCAATAATTAAGACAGAATCATTGTTTCTTCTATAACTGAGTTCATAATACAAATGTAAAGCAGGCCCTGACAGTCCATTAGGCCTACAGGACCCATGCCAAAGAGCCAAGTGGTCTGATGTCTAAAGACTGTTCTGCTGTACTCTTTTTAAGTGTAACTGCAGTTCAGGCTTGTAGGGTGCTGCTGCTGTTTGTGGAGTTGGATGATTCCTGTCTCAACATCCTGGCTCCTCTGTTCTCCATTTCTGTGAGAGTCTTCCCTATATGTTTCATACCACAGAGGTGATGAGGTGCCACTGCTGAGATCTGTAGCCAGATTAGGATTAGGCAGTGCATAAAATTAAATGCTGGGATTTGAGGCCAAACCTGGGATGCTTTCTCTGAGGTTGTGGCTCAAAGCAGTGGATATTTTGATGGATTTCTACCCTCTTGAAACATATCTGAACTGGATCTGATAAACAGGCTCGTTTTAGTTCTGAGTCTGTCTCAGACCCAAGAGCATAGTTGTGGGTTTGAATTAAGGAGTTGAAATCCAAGCCCTTTCCTCACCTTGTGAAATTTGGTAGGGGCAGGTCAGATTTCAGGTGACAGGTTTCAGGCCCTATTCTACTTTCTACTTACGTGGGTAAGACAAGAATTTTATAAAAGGCCTGAGGGATGCCCACAACATTAATAAAATTGGGGTTTCATAAAAATCAGTGAATATTACAGTAATCTAGAATGAGGCCTGGGGAACACAAATGCACTTCTAATATAAGGGAATTTTGAAAAAATTGGAGTTTATTAAATCTGGGTTTATCTGCACTGTATTTTTTTCTAAGGATGTCAAAATTTGTACAATTACAAATCCTCAAAACACCACTGTGACAGTAATAAGTAGTAGTACCTACTCCACAGATGGAGATGCTGAGACAGAGAGATTTCAGCTCGGTGCCTGAGTCATACACACCAACAAGTCAGTCTGGAGCCACAAACAGAACCCACGAATCTTGACCCCTGATCCATTTCTCTATTAATTATACCACACTCACTCTGCCGTTTCTATTTCTTTAAACACTTTGATTTATTAATTGATTTTGTCATTTGGGGCATTGGAATTTTTTGCTTTTTTATTTAAGTAGTTTATATAACAAACTTAAATTTTATCTAAAATAACATTGAATAACATAGCATTGAGGGAGTGACAGTAATGAAAGTATCTGAAAGGTATTCATTTGTTTCACCTCCTTACCATATGTTATAGGGTGACACTAACATATAAAATGAAAAAAGCAAAAGACTAAAGTTCCTATGAGTCCTTACTACCCAATTATGTAAGTCTTCCTTCTGTCCAGTTTTTTTGATAAAGGTGGATAAAGAGGTGTGATTTTTGCCATTTTCTATCTGGAGAGATTCTTTTCCTGTGTGTTCATTGAATGGTAACTGGGATAGTAAATAATTATCAGCCAGTTGCTTTCCTGGATAATTTAGTTTTATTCCTAAATAGATTATCCCATACATGCTTAAACCTAGGAAAAAGAAGCCAAGGGAAAAGGGAGACTGATTATAGTATACTGGAAATTTATACGTTTTAATATGAATGCTTCTTTTAATAAAGAATTCATTTGAAAGGGCTTCTGCTTATATTCAGCCTGGTTTATAAAATTTTTTTTTTCTTTTTACAAATTTATTACTGCTAATTTCCTGTATTGTAACTGCAGTCCATACCCAGCAATCAGCTTCATCCTTTACAAACAACCGAGCAGGCAGGAAAAAAGTACATAAATCTCTTTGTTGCTACTGCTATGATATCAAATAAGCTTTGGGATAAGTACTGCATCATTACAACTATGGTGCAGAGTGAAGGGGAAAAGAAAAGGAAAGTATTTTCAAATGTTAGCTGGTTCACATCATCCAAATGTCTACCATATGGGGTTCTAACCAGCCTGCAGACCCCAGCTGGAGAGTTACAATTCCTCCAGCCTATTATAGCAGGACCATTAGGATGAATGGCTTCTCTGTGACACCTCTCCCTAGGCTGTGAAATCCAGCTGATCACATCTGGTGAGAATCCTGTGATAGACTGTTGGAGGAGAAATCAATGGATAACTCATAGATACAGATAAAATGACTACGTTTCCGAAATTCTCTGGTAGTTCCCTAAACCATATCTCTTAGATGATTTATTCATGCTCTGGGATTAGGAGGTAAGGCTCTATGGTGGGAGAGGGAAGGATGTTTTCGGTAGCGACATGGATATTAGCACTCTCCTACCAGCTAATCCATGGGGAAAGCCAAATATTTCCTTCTCAGCCAGAGGTCAGGAGTCAGAACAGGGGACATGAGTACAAAAAGAGTTGTGTGGGAGGTCAAAATGGAAAAGTTGGCCAAAATGAAAAGGCAAGAAATGCTTAGGCTTCCACTAGACCAAAATAAATAATATAAATACAGAAGCTCTCAAACCAAATTATCTATTATCTAGGAAAATATTACCACAATTACGAGGCTTTGTTTTTTCAGGGCATCAGATCACTCATGTAATCAGAGATGCAGTTAATTTTCCAGTACATATAGGGAGGGGCTAGTGCTCACAGCCAGCAGGTGTACAATTTCTTCCAAGTGATCCTTAGAGATGAGCAGGCTCAGATTTTAATGCGTTCATAGTATAGAGAATGTGTTTAAAAATTTTGCAAAAATGGCTCTCTGTACTTTCCAAGTTTCCAATAATTTATCTCAAATATTTTGTCTCAAACCATTTTGAAAACAACAGAACTAAAAATAAAACTTTCTGCTTGCTCACATATATGGTTTTGTGTGTGTGTGTGTGTGTGTGAGAGAGAGACCAACAGTTTTGGTTTGTCTGCTTCATTTAGGACTGAAAGTCTATTTGTATACAATTAATTCATGTGAATTTGTTCTGGTTCTTTAGCCCAAGTAAATGCAGTAAAATGAGAGGTGGACAATGTAGATAATAAATGTAGATGTAAATAGTAAACTCCAATAACAACTGCAGTAGGAGCTCCTGTGCCTATTTGGTTCCCTGGATGTGGTTCCCAATGACATCTCTTGTGAGCTGAGTCTGCCTTTAGTAGCCTGTCTATGAGCAGTAAACAGGCGGTCCCTCACTTTAATAAAATACAGCTTGAAGCTATACCACCCTGTGCTCAGCTCCAGTGGCCAGCTCATCAGCTAAGCAGGGTCAGACTGATTCCACATTTGGTAAAGGTGGTTTCCTAGGTTTGGTTACAGCGATGAATAAATGTAAGCTGGAGCCTTAGGTACCCCATGAGGTAGGTATCCCCCATGGCTCTTCTTCAGGAATGTGGCCCCAATCCCACTATGAGTGATGGTGATAGGGGGCCCAGCAGCATGCAGACCTTTTTCTCCCCTCCTCCCTTAGGAGAGTCCTCCTTCCCTTCAAATCAGTAGGAGTGGCAACAGGGTTCTCTTCTCCCCTTCCAGAAAGGTAGCAGTGGCAGCAGGGGAATCCTCATTACCTACTCCATTAGCTGCTGGGCCCGCTGCATTCTTCTCTTCCTGCTACACACACAGTCTGCAGCTAAAATGGCATTGGGAGGGGCCTCCAATGCACTGGGTCTGAGAGATGATCCCCCAGTGAGATGCACGGGGCAGTTTACCTCTCTCAGAGCTATTTTTTCATGCTCTCTGCAGAGTCAGGCAGACAAAATGGTTGCATTTTGGTCACGTTTTCAAGCTTTCCTTTGCAAATATGAGGGCTAGAAACTAACTTTTGTTAAAGGAAAGCTGAGACTCTGATGTAATAATATGACTGTAGAAGCTGGGGCTGTAGGAATGGGTTTATAATGCTATGCCTTAACCCATCCTTGGCTGGCTAGCTAGTAAGTGCTATTCTTCTTTTGGAGCAAGTCCCAAATCCAGGACATTTTGTGCTTTGGGAAGTGTCATCTTTTGGAGAAGATGTAAAACTGGGTACCTGATCACTTCTGGTCTTTCAAGAGTGATGGTGCTTTTTGAATGAGTAGAGGTGATTTTTCTGCTAATCAAAACAAACTCATTTGGATAATTACTTTCAGTTGTTCTTTACTTCTGGTTAAAAACTGTTGCATAGTATTGATGTGCACTGATAAACATCTACCACATTTAATCCCAGAAATTTGCTGCATTTTATTGTTAACATTAAAAAATGATTCACCTACCTCTTTTTAACACTGTCTGGGAATTGTACTGAAATACCAAGATTAAAGCATGGATAATTCCAGTAGTATTTCCAACCCCAATGAAACCAGAAAGTACTTGAAATCACACTAAGGATTATTGTCTTGAGGTTTCCAGCCTGATTTCCAAATCAAAGAGTTCAGATAACTGTCAGAGAAAAAATCAAGTTCTGGATCCTCAGTGGAAACAAACTGAACCTGTAAATCTTTTATGGGTAGAGAGACTTATCGCCTTAGTCAAGCAATACCAGATTTGTTGTGATTTAACTTAATATTTGTACCGTCCTTTATTATATACTCTAAGTAGATGAGAACAACAGCAGGCAACCTCTAAAACAGTTTATTTATTCCAGTTACTTATAACTAACAAGGATTGTCCTTCAATCACATAATATAACCAAGATGTATGACCTAGTGATATCTTCCCTGTTGTCTATTCCTTCACTAAGAGGCCACATCTCACAGTTCAAATCAAGAAGAAACAATTTCCAGAAACTCCTGCAGACCACAGTTCAGCTCTGAGCAGTGGCGTACAGCAGTGCAGTAGACATTAAAATGGCAGTAAGCAGTACAAGACAGAACTGATCAGTATCTTTTCTTCTCTTTCCTTACTACAGTCTTTACTTTTAGAATTTACTTCCTCTTCCCCTTCTAGTTCACTCTTGGTTGTCTGAATATTTTTTTTCTTTTCCAAGTTGAAACAGAATTCAAAACCCCAAAATGAGAAATGTTTAAAATCCATGGCAAAACTTCTGATCACTTGTGGCACTTTCTGCTAAATAGTTGCACTTAAATAGACTATTTCTCTGTACTATGCAGGTTTCTGTTACGATATTTGTTACTCTTAGGCATGGGCTGCAGGAAAATGAACTTCCATTTATATTATTATGAAAATTACAATGGTGCTGTACTCTTTTGTTTTATTGTGTCTGTACCTATTGCCTAGATTTGCCTATGTTTAGAGACCTCAGGTCCCTCTAAGAAATATTTGCTTTGTATTTTGTGGTAATAAAACTTTATTTTATTAGAGGTTTGACTGGTCTGCAATCTGAAAGAGAGAATAGAACCTAGTTATTTACAGGCTTGTCAGTTATAGGCTGACAATGCACTTGGTGTTGTATGAGATGCAATTAAATGGTCCTGCTCAAGGAACTTACAATCTAAAAGGCAGACACAGCAACAATTGGATGACCTGAAAAATGCTAGTTATCAGTGAAGCTAAACTGAGGAGGTTAATATATTTCTAATTTTCCATGTGAAGACAAGAATGGACATGTTGATTTATTAGGCTGGTATTTATCTAACAAAATTCCTGTCACCTGCTTCTTTGATCATCATGATGCATCTTTAAGCAAGCTGAGTGGTAAACTGAGCAATTAAAAGACTAACAGTAATGAGGGATGTAATGGCTTGTTCCTACGCATGGGTCACATCAGTAGGCTGAGCTCATCATTAGGAGTTAAGTTCCTGGAATGTGTGGGAATTGATCCTATGAAATGAGGAGCGGGGAAAACTTTTTGGCACCTCTCAAAGGAAAAGATGCAGTGCCTGGCTTGAAGAAAAGCACACAGCTGACGGAAACAGAACAAAAAGTTTCATGCCGTTTGTTAGGACAGGTGTTCCATGCCTCATTTAATAAACCTAGAAGAACAGTATGTATCCTAACAATTACTGATGAAAATGTATGCAGATGGGGATGGGAGAAAGCTGCTAGGTGAAGAGTGATGTGGGAAGGCAAAGTTTCACTACATCTAATGAGTGCAAGTCGAACTTTTACAAGCAACACTGAGGTGAAAATCTCTAACTGAAACCAGTTCACAATCTCTGTTGCTGGTGGTTTTAATTGCCATAGACCAGTGCTTCCTAACCTGTGGCCTGTGGGATCTTTCAAAGTGGCCCACTGCTCCCCTCTCCCTGGCAGCAGAAGGGAGCCATTGCCTAAGGACCCAGGCGGAGCCTGTTGCCGTGGGATTACAAGCTTGGTGCAGGCTCCTTGCAGCCAAGGGGACAGGAGATCACTGCTCCCCTCCCCCAAGCTGTAGCGGGGAGCATGGCAAAGCACTCCGCAGACTGGGTCCATAGGCGCTGTGGTCCTTGCTGGAGCTAGAGGGAAGGGAGATCAGCACTCCCCACCCCTGGTTCCAGCAGAGAGCAAAGCGCTCTGCCTGGGTCCCTAGGTGCTGGGGTCCCTGCTGGAGCCAGAGGGAGGGGAGCACTGATTTCTTGTCCCCCTGGCTGCAGAAGGGAGCCACTGTCTAGGGACCCTGGTGAAACGGACAGGACTACAGGACGCGTGCTATTTCCCTGCTGCAGCTAAGGGGACGGGAGATCAGTGAGAAGATCCTCGCTGAACTCCTTCCCTCTGGCTGCAGGAGGGAAGAGGGGGGCTGCTGGTGGAGACTGGTGGACCTTCATGGTTGTAAAAATGATATCTGTGGCCCTCAAGCCAAAAAGGTTGGGAACCACTGTCCAAGACACTCATGGGGCTAGACTCAGTGCTGTGCCTCTCAGGAGGTGCAAGACAAAAGGCATGTCTCAAAAGGATGGAGGCAAAGGTGGTTTTACGCCACCTTTTTGTCCCTCAGATTCTGGACTATCTAAGGTATTTACATGGACCCCATTGTCATAGTATCTGAGAGCCTCACAATCTGCAATGTATTTTCCTCACAACACCCCAAGAGGTAGGGAAGTCCTGTGTTCCCCATTTTACAGATGAGAAATGGAGAGAGAGAGAGACTATGGGCCTGGTGACTTACCCAGGTACCTCATGGCACAGCAGGGAAGTGAGCTCAGGCTAATGCCCTAACCACTGGGCCATCTTTCGTCTCTGTCAACTACTGGGGCAGGCCCAGTCCTCAGTATCAGTGAGAACAGCCATATAGGCAGCTCTGGCAGCAGCCTCCCTACAGCTACCAATGAGGTTTTTGGCAAGCCAGAACAACTGGCTCACAGAGCACTCCTGCCCTCAGCACATCCATATGACAAGGCCACTTTATGGCCCCAGCTTGCCGCCAGAATGGCATAGAGGGGCTGAAGCAGGGGTCAGAATCTGGCCCCCTTATGATCAGAAACCAAATGACAATGACCTGCCACATAAAATCATCTACTCATTCCTTATATACCTATGTATGCGTAACTTAAAAATATCACACTGTTACAAGCAAGGAAGAAGGCAGGGTTCTTCGAGGACTGTGACAATGAACTAGCTATTTATATCATTGCTGTTCAAAAGAAACAATGAGAGGGAACTTCTGGACATAAGTGAGTTGTAGCTCATTTTTTAAATAAAAGAAACCTAGGCTCAAGGGAAGTTCTCAGCATGAACAGTGTGTAGTCGGCATAGTCAGCTGGCTAACCAAAGAAATGCAAATCACAGCTCAGAAGCTGGAAAGGAAGAGGGAGCCAGGATAGATATGGACTGGGCACCAGGGCTCCCTGCTTCTCAGGTTATCTGCCTGCCTCCCCAGAGTTAAGAATGAAGGAGGTCTATGTAAGAAGTAGAATAGAGGAAGTAGGAAGGCTGGCTAGGCAACATCGGAGAAGAGGAATAGATGGTGGCTATACCTATATCCATTGGTATTTCTTAGCTTACCTGAAAAAGTTTGATGAATAAGGATTCACTGATTCCTAATCAACTGTAGCATTGGAAAAATACCTGTGTCTGGGATAGGGTGACAACAAATGTGTAGAGTTTTGGCTTCCTGGTAACTGAGGTTGTTTGGGTGGGTGGGAAATGATATTGTCAGGATGAAATTTACAAAATGGATGAGTTTTAATACCTTTCTCTGAAAAATGTATTACCTGTTTGATCCAAAAATATCAGACTCAATTGATATCTGAACAATAATTGTATAAAATTTGGAGGCTAACTTCCATCACTGAAGTTTGAAAATGACAGATTTTAATACTGCTTTAAATGAAAAGATCAACAAATGGATTAGTTAGAGAGTCTCTACTGCTACTCCATAATATAAATCTTTTTACAGATATATTTCAGTATGGAAATAATCTTTTTGTATGTTAGTTACATGCTATGCATTAGGGCCCTGATTCAGGAAAGCACTTAGCACATGCTTAATTTTAAGCATATGCTAAAGACTTTCCTGAATCAGACCCCAGTTAATAGTAAAGAAAATGATGAACAGGAAGGACATGCCATATTGGTATCAACAAGGTGACATTCTCATTCTAAATGAGTGACTCTCCTTTTACAACTTAGGCTTACACACACAAGAATTATTTTCTGGTTATTCATGCTTCATTAATATTAATACAAGCTTGTGTATTCAAGACATCCACAGTACTGTATCAGCAGATTTAGCCGAGGACCTTAACTATGTTTTTTTTTAATCCCAAATTGACTCCCAAGTTTATTCATTAGGAGGTTTAAATAAATATATGATTCAACATTTACAGAAAGTATATTAGATAAGTTACAAGGCCAATTTCACAATTGTTTATATGGAATGCTTGCCTGAAAGCTGTGAATAGGAACAAAAATAGAGAGAAATTTCTTTCCTGAGTTTGAAATTTAAACTTATACTACTGTGTCAAGCATGTGAGCTGTAGCTGAAGTGAGGGTAGAAACATTTATCTCGTTTCATATGTTCCAGATCAATAATAGTCTAGGATTGGTTTTCAGAGAGAGATGTAGCTGTGCTTAGTAAGGGTGCAAGTTCTGTGTATAAATACTGCAAATAAAAGTGGTGGGTTTTTTCATTCTATTGCATTCATCACCCAAACTAAATTACTTCATATGTAGTGCATATAATAATTTGGCAAATATAAATGAAAAAAACCTGTTAGTTATAGGCTGATATAGAGCACCAAACCATTAGTATAGTCAGCAGTGTACTGTGGTTTACAGATGTGATTCCTATAATAGTAAGTGAGCTCATCCTCAGTGTAGAAGATTATTCATAAGGGAGAGAATAATGTAAGTGATATGATCATTACATCACCTTTTCCTGTACATTATTCTCACTACAGCTGACAGGGAAAACATCTCTCAGTTTTAAGTTACATCATTTTCAAATTTTGTAGAATAATATGAGTCTAGATACAGGCTGCTTTGAAACCACAATTTTTAAAAAAAGTTTCATTTAATAACTTTTAGACAACAAAAAGCTAATGCTACAGTGTTGGATTAGTTGCCTTCATCTGTTTTCTTAAAATAATTTGGTTTTCCTTTAGCACCCTTTTCTTAACTGTCATTTTTATTCTCAGCTGACCACTTTGGAGAAAATGGTATTGGAGTTCTGTACAATGAAGGTTAGTGGCTAAAAAGTTATGTATTTTTAAATCAGTATGATGGGATCAAGCCTTTCAGATTAGGTGAAATACATCTTCATAATAAGATATAAAAAGGGGAAATAATACTATTTTCCATCTCAGGAATATTTGTGTTTGGATTATACCAAGGGCAGGTTTTATTTTTTAAAGAGTGTTTACAATGAAGGCAGATAGGTGGGAGCCAATGAAGGAAGATAGGTGGGAGTTCATCTTTCCTTTCTCCCTGCTTTTAGAAATGGAAATTTACAACCCTATACTCAAAACAGGAAGGAAAGCATCCATTAGGCATATAAAACAGTTGATCATGATAAAAAGGGTGTGGCTGACCTGAGACCACCACATATAGAGGTGAATAACATAAGGTAATAGATGTCCCCCTGATTTTCAGATTGCATGGCTCGTCTATTTTTGATTTAGCTATTGTTTCTTCTATTCAGGCCCCTGGTGTCCACTGTACTAAATACTCCTTAAAACTCCCACCAGACCAGGAACCATTAACAACCTATTTTAAACACTTCTTGCCTATGGAAAGTGTGTGTATACATAAATGTATATTCATGTAAACAGCTTAACTGTCAGAAATTTAGTACTAATTCCAAATGTTGCGCTGATTTTGGAGTACCCAACTAGAGATGTCTAATACCAGATTTTCAAAAGTGGGATCCTTCGCTCCCACTTAACATTTTTATTTATTCAATATTGGGAAAAGAAATAATCCAGGAGATTCACAAGCACAAACATTAAGCATAGTTGATATAGGCAGCTAATAAAGAAAAGCTTTTATATGAACATGTTTAATAGAATTGATAACCCTGTATGGCTCAACCTAATATATTTTTATTCTGTTTTCTTTTTCAGATAACTCAGAATTTAATTCTGCTGCTTGCCTCTGTATGTCTATTTAGTACTTCTTTGCATGACTATTAATCATCATCAATATATTTTTTTTAAATTACCCATTCTTTGGCTTATCGTTGGAAAGTGCAACTAATACAAATGTTCAGTTAAAGGAAACCATCACTAAATATTTGTCTTTTGTCTCCATGGCTGTGTACCTATCTACCTGATGTGTTGTCTTTTCCATCATCTCCAATACCTGTGTGAACCAAGATGTTCTAGTAGGTGGGGCTTTTGTTTCCAATACCTTATGGTTACCACCATGCAAACTACTACCAACCAGTGCAGTACCAACTCACTATGCAATTTAACTGCCACAGCACCAGTAGGCAATCCACCAAACAGGACTAAGTGGTGATCCAAATTGTGGATGTCAAGGTCTATCTGTTATCCTATCACGAACCACAATTCCCAGATGCATGGAATAGAGAGGGATTGTTATTTTTTTAAATGCAGACAAAGTAGGCACTACTATACAATCACCCTTGATGACTATTGTCAGTCAGTTGTCTTTCAGGCTGTATATTAAATGGATGTAAGATACTCATAAACTGAAGGTATTATTATGGTCTACGAGGTCACTGAGTCCATACTCTATAAATGGAGGTTTACAGGGTAGGTTGGTGGTTCTCAAAGTACTGGTGGGTAGGGATAAAAATAGAAAATATGGCAGGGAAGGTGAAGAGTTGTGAACATTGGTGATTCACAAAATTCTCTCCTCCCAACAAAGGGAAGGACAAAATGAAGTGATTTTCCAACTACTTAAATAGATTGAGTGTCCCCACCTTCCAAAATCAAACAATTGGGATATATTTTGTCAAACTAGACCCTAGACTAAAACAGATCATCCAGCTCATGTGTGTTCCTAAAACTTTCTAGACATTTGTATTTGTATAATAGATTAATACAGGGACAAATTCTATCCTTAAAAACATCCAAGGGTAGAATTTGGCCTATAGCATGAAAAAAGCCATTCTTCACCTACTTTTACGAGCAGTGGTTTTATACATACTCTAACATTGTCAATGTATATAAGGAAATAAAAAAATTCACACCAATATCAGTCCTATGTGCTAGATATCCCCACTCTCCAGGATGAAAACAAAATTCAGCATACTTTAACCCATTTCTTGCCCTCTGGTTTTTTAAAGGTTTTTTCCAATCTTGCCTTCTGGTTATATTCTGACACCGCAGACTTAATCAATCAAATGACTAAATGGCTTCTAGAATTCTCTGAAGTACATGCAGTCAGACCACGAGAAATCAGATAAATCCATTTTAATATAGATATAAAATTCAATTTTTTTATTAGTAGGACATACAATAGACTGAAATGTGGGACTTTTCTGCATAATTTGCCAATGTACTACATTAAACCTTTAAAGGGATGCTACCTTTACAAGTTTTTAACCCCCCCCCCCCTTCCCAGTGTGTAAAATCAATAGACACCAAGGGAGAACAAACAAAACATATAAAATAGATTTATCAACCCATTTTAAAACTCGATGACAGTTTAATTCAGATGAATTTAAATTTGTGGTAGCATATAAACAAATCAAATATTAGTTTTCAAAATGCACCATTAAAATTACAGGGATGGCAGAAAGGATATGGCACAAAATATGCAGAACCTATTTCAAGATAAGATTGCAACACCAAGAAACACCAGGTGAACTGGCCCACCTTTGAGGTTCACCCTGAATTATGGGGCCTCTTCAAGGTCAGTGCTGCTCAGCATTTTTCTTTTCACAGGAAAGTTTGATTTACACTTTGAAGGCTATCACTAGGTTTGAAAGTTTGGAATTTTTCCTTAAAAATCATTGGTTATTTACAGATCAATACAAAAGTGTCACAGCACACTATTATTGAAAAATTGCTTACTTTCTCATTTTTACTATATAATCATAAAATAAGTCAATTAGAAGGGAAGGGAGCCTGGTGAGAGAGACGGACGGAGGGAGAAGGTGGAGCAGCAGAGTCCCACTTCATATATTCAAAAATCATGAATCAGGTTCCAAAATAATCACAAGATTGTTATAAAAATCATGATATTAAAATATAATATTTGGCATTCTTTTCATTTGTCTTTTGTTTATTAGCCCTCAGGGTTCACATTTCCAAGTTTTTCTCCATAGCCATGAGAGCCAATTTTTTTTTTATTTTTTAAACGAAAGTTGAGATTCTGATGTGATCACCTGACTCCAGGAGCTTGGGTTTTAAGAAAAACATCAAACGTTGCAACACTCATTATACAAATCACAAGAACTGGCAACAGTTAAACTACTCCCAAAAATATAAAAAGAAAACATTGTTGGTCATTGTCACAGGGTAGGCACAATCCTATCACAGGGTGTCAGATTGTGGCAGTTATCAACATGGCTATTTGGTGGCCCAAATGGCCTGGGTCTAGGTGGTAGCCCTGCTGCTCAGGGAAGAATGGCCCAATGGCCAGAATCAGTAAGGCTGTCTTTCCATTCAGGGCACCATAGTCTAGTGGGCCAAGTTTACATGGTGGCCCTGTAGCTCAGGGCAGTATGACCTAATGGCCAGAATCAGTAAGGTTGTCCTTTGGTTCAGAACTGCACAGACTAGTGGCACAAGTCTATGCAGTGGTTAAGTTTGCCCCTTGGGTGTCAGCAGAGTAGGGGAACACAGGCCCACCTTTTTCTACCAGGTCCCAGCCCAGGGAACCAGTGCTTCTATAATCAGACTCGGTCACCCGATACTACAGTTCCCTTACCTGAGCTGCTTCCTATCCTTCCTTCCAGCACTGATAGTCTCATGGCCTCCACTGCCTAACCTTCATTTGCAGTCAGCAGGGAGTCTCTGCTGGAGTCTCAACCCTGGCTGGCTTCTGTGTCCTGGAGCTCCAGCCACTTCCCAGTAGGAGCCTACAACACGTCTATTCTCATTGGTGGCCAGCCAAGGCTGAGTTGAGTTACTTCTTTTTATGCTCTGGTCCCTGTTGGAGCATACCCAGCAAGGTGAGAGGGCGTGGCTCCCTTGGCCCACAGAGTGCAGTTAACCTCTCCTGAACTGGTGTGGAGTAGGTACACCCTGTCACAGTCATCTGGACATCTGGGTTGAAATACATTGGTTACAATCATAGGATCCAATCATGTAAATCTTCACTCGTGTGAGTAATGCTACTGAAGTCAATGGACTTCAGGATTGGGCCTATTATGTAAATGAAGATTGTACTCAATCAATTCCCCTCTGTCTGTTTAGTGTTTAATAATGAGTCCCAGCTAAGGTACTTATAGGGCTTCCTTTAGTATAGTATCTGAGTATCTATTTATTCTTGCAATACCCTTGTAAGGTAGGGAAGTATTATTATTCCTATTTTATAGATAGGAAACTGAGGCACAGAAAGACTAAATTACTTGGTCATGTTTACTAGCCTGGAACCCAGGGTTTCTGGGTCACTCTAGCCACTGGACCATCCTCATTCATTCATTTAGTGAGCTGTACACATACAACCATCATTCTGAATAGTTACATTTATTTTGTTACTTCAATCAAAATAGTAACAGTAAAATTACTCTGAAACCAAATATTGATTTAAGCCCCAGCACAAAGATTTTCAATTGCAACTGTATATTAAATATATGTGGATTAGAAATCGATTTGGATTGTGGTACATATTGCTTCTATACAATCTACCTGTCTCTTGACTTTCTTTCCACTTTGTCCCCCTTCTTTTTTGCCAGAGACTTAAAAGGTTTCCTCCCTTCCCCTGAGACAAAAGGCAGTGATCAGCACTAATTAGCCACCTGCACCCACAGCAAAGAACTAAAACTTGTTTGCCTTACATGGTTTGTTGAACCTCAGGGGAACCACTGCATGTGTTGTTTTATCACTTCAACTTCAGTTCCTCCAAGACACGTTTAATATCTCATGCAATGTTTCTTAAGAGAAAAAAGTCTCTTCTTATGTATATGTACAAGTAGTAATAAGAAGAAATGCTCTATGGATTCTGTGGAAGAATGAGTAATACCCTACCTCTTATTCCCTCTCTCTTTTTTACACTTGATTTTCTCTTTTCCTGTTTATAATGCTAAGTGATTTACATATGCCATGTCAGGTGCTTCATCACTCTTCCTATAGCTGGAACTATTGTCATGCAAATATGGGCCTTTTGCAGCTAAAACTAATACTTAACATTTATATAGTTCTTTCCCTCTTCAAAGAGCTTTACTTATGTTAATTGGATGTAAACATCACCCTTTATTTCCAGTGCAAATATTAAAAACAATAATACAAGTCTTTTAAAACTTTAACAGTGACATTTAACCAAGTTCTTTGTCAAATAAAGTCTTTATAATGAATCATTGTCTAACAAAGATTATTTGTTGGAATATTTATAAACACCATTTTTCATCTGGTTTGCCATTTCTCATTACTGCAGCAGGCTAAGAATGATAAAAAAAAATTGTTCTGCTGAGTTTGTCTCTTAAGGGCCTGATCCCAAACCCACTGAAGTCAATTGGAGTCTTTCTATTGACTTCAACAGGCACTGGATCAGGCCTGAAGTGCAACAGTTTACTAAAATCTGGGGCAAAAGTTATTTGTGTTTTACTGGATTACTGGCAGTGGAATGTATGATGTCAGTGTGACATTGGCAGACCAGGTGACAGCTCTTGACAAGACTTAAGGCCTTAGCTGAGCACTGACAAATTCATTGCTGGAAACTGGTCCAATTCAACTGTGTGTTAGTATGGTTAAGATGGGTACTGGACTTACAACAATGTGTTTAACGTTTAGACTTTATGAAATGCTTGAACGTTGCTATATGTATTAATCCCGCTTATAATGTCTGTATCCCATACTATAAAGTAATACTTAAGTGTTTGCTAAATAGTTGTAAAATGAACTGTGTAACTCACCAAATAAGAAAAAACTACCTAGTACAAAATGCTAAATCCCCATGAAAGGTATAACCTTTTGCTCATCAGGAAAGACTACCAAAACAAAGTGGCCATTGTGGAACATCACACTACAAAGACTTTGCTAATTACCCCTGCACACCTATAAAGAGGCTATGTGCAAAAGGGCTCATCTCATCACCTTGAATTCTGGAAGAATGAAATATAGATAGGTGACAAGAAAGTTTCTCTTCTGTTTGCTATTTGGACTCCCACAGGGCCAGAGTTACGAAACAGAAGCAGAGATCCCTTATTCTTCTATGATACGATTCTATGATCCTCAAGGTCAACCCAGGTTAGCCTTAAAACACAATCAGAGCTGAGAGATTACTACAACTCTGTTACCTATTAAAACCATATTGTAACTTAGTTGTGTATAAGTTTGCTATGTTTAACCTTGCAATAACTCTCACATTTCTTTTTCCTAATTAATAAATCTTTAGTTAGTTTATTGCAGGACTGGCTACAAGCGCTGTCTTTGGTGTGAGATCTAAGGTACAAATTGACCTGGGGTAAGTGACTGGTCTCTTGGGACTGGTAGCAATCTGAATATTTTGTGATCTTTGGTGTATAGTAACCACCTATTACTATGTCCAGCTTCCTGGGTGGCAAGATAGATTGGAATGCCCATGGGGACTGTCCGTGGCTCTGTGGTAAGAGTGTTACAGTGCTTTAAGAGTTCACACTTGTTTGTTCTATAATTATAGAACAAACAACTAGTTTGGGGGTCTCTCCCCTGCTTTTTTGACAGTCTGCTCTGAGGTTGGCACTCACTTGCGAACCACTCCAGACAGCATGACAGTCAGAAAAATATATAATAAACAGAGACAGACTACACAAGGTTTGAGCCAATTTTTTTCTCAATTCAGCTTAAAAATATATCCAAAGAATAAGGAATACTCCTTGGCAAGTACAGAGTCAGTCTTAGACCTGGTCTACATTTACTAAATGATATCAGCCTAGATATATTGCTCAGGGCTGTGAAGAATTTTGTAACCAGAGGACTGTAGTTAGATTGACCTAACCTCCAGTGTAGATGTTGCTTGGTTGACAAGGATTCTTTCATTGACCTAGCTATTGCCTCTTCAAGAGGTGGATTGACTATGGTGACAGAAACCCCCCCTTTTTCAGTATAAGAGGCGTCTATAAAACGTTGCTAAGTATAGCAGCATAGCTGCAGCACCAGAGCTGTGCCACTGTAGTGTAAACATACCCTTAGTCCCAGAGCTAGTGGAAGGAAATTGAGTAACTTGACGGACGATTAAGTGATTAATCTGGCAGGGAGAAGATGCTGGCTGTTAAATCACCGCTCTGCTGCCCAATCCTCAGATTAGCAACCCAGCCAACCGGGATGAGTTTATTGTCCCCTATCAGATCAGCAGAAAGCTGTCACTGCAGCAGTCTAAGAGAGGATGCCCCTTTGGAAATGCTAAGAATTCCAATGACCTGAGCTGAGTGCAAAGACAAAAACAGATTCTGGGTGTGGCTGTCGCCAGAAGAATAAGGACAAAGTGGTAAAAGTGATAAAGAATTAAATCGGAAAGACACTTAAAATTAAACTAAAACAATATTAAAAATGAGAAGTATAAAATAAAAACAAACCATGACTATCAAGAGCCCCATTTACCTAAAGGTTATACTGTATGTATGGACACATTAACAAATACACAATGAACTAAGGATTTGTCTGAATCCCAGCAACTCTAGGCTTGCTGAAACCTGAACATCTCAAAATTTGAGAGTTCGGCCTTATCTATATAGAGGACACTGACCAGCATAGCAATTCCAGAATAATTGAGCTATTCTGGAATAACCCCCTCTTGTGGACACTTTATTCTAGAGTAGCAGAGGTTTTATTCTGGGATAATTACCCCTGCTTTGTGAGCACAGTAATTATTCCAGAATAAAGTCGCTTTTATTCCGGAATCAAGTGTCCACAAGGGACAGTTATTTTGGAATAGCTAAATTATATTGTTTTGATTCAGGCTGCTCTCTACAATACACATATTTCTGTATCTTCCAAACATGCTGGCTAACAGTCTACAACATTTACAAACCAACAAAGTATTAGTATTTATGTTTACACAACATATTTTGTAAGTACTAAAAAAAACATTAAGTGGAGGAATGGAATTGGAATTTAATGCAGGTAAAGTAGCATTATATCAGAGAGAAATATTACAGCATTTGCCATATAACTGAAAGACAAAATATTTTGTTTTCAGAAGCATAATAAAGAGGATTACAAACAGTAAAAATCATATTTTAAAAATCAGGAAGATGCACATTGAACGTTACAAAATAATTCTACGGGTCCAAATTTACCCCTGGCATAACTTCAATTAACTGATTTCTTTCTGACTGATTTTAGTGGCATTATAGAATGGATTAATTTAGTCCAGGGTTTTTATTAGAGCTCATAGAAATTTTTGAGTGACTTTTTTTGGACATAAAATGGCCTCTCTGAAAGTCAGAAAAACTTTTTAAAAAATTCCCTCCCCCCATTTCTTTCTTTACTCAACTGGAAAAGAAAAAAAATGTATCTGTGTTTTTATTTTCCTTCTCCTTTCTCCATATTTCCATGCCTCCCCTGCTTTTTCTCCAATGGCGAAAAGGGAAGTAGAGGAAAAGGATATAAAAGGAAACAGGGAGAAAAAGGAGAGAAAAAAAAAAGAAAAAACAACCCCCCAAGATTTTAAAAAATGAAAATTATTCCTTTTTGAAACCTGTGAACAAAAAAACTTCCAGATTTTTAGAGGGGAGGGGAAACATTTTCCTCCATTTCTCTACCATCTGTAGTTGTAATCCTCTCTTACTCAACTAACGGCCAGTTATTCGTTCTCAATCACTCTGTTATGGCATATATAGGGCACGATTCTGTGAGGTGCTGAGTACTGTGGCCCTGATCCAGCCAGCACGGCCTTAGGCACATACAGAATCCCATTCAGTTCAAGCCAACTGACTGTAAACTGTTTGATGCCATGTCTTTTCTTATAATTTCATAAAGTACTTTTGTATAGCACTATAGAAATATTTTTTGTAGAAATCCTTTGCAGGACTTGTGAAGAGAGATCTTCCCAAATAAAAAGTGATTTATTATATGGAATGAAAGGTTCTGTCCAACTCTCAATAAAGGTTTAGTTTAATTTGGGAGCCAATGTGATCTAGACCAAAAGACAGGGAGCCAGAAGAGACCAGCATTTTCAGGCAGGGTCAGACATTGACTAAGTGACTTTGGGCTAATTACTTAACTGCTACATTTCTTAGTGAAACCAGATGTAATACTGGGTCAATACGTACATCCACACAAAATGTCATTGAGAAACAGATGCTGAAGACTGGTTCAATTTTCCAGAGTAAATAAATTACCCCCCCCCCCAAAAAAAAAGTGTGAGTTAAACATGGCATTAGAACAAGACATTCCTTTAACAGCCTAAGTCAGACTCAGATGTAACTGCAAAGAAAGCCAACACAACTGCAGTGTTGTATATCAGACAGCCAAAAGGCAGCCAGAGATACACACTTCTCATTTGTACTTTATTATGAAAGACTCATTTTAGAACTAAAGGACCAAAATTCAGACCTGGTGTAAGCAGATGCAACCTCACTGACTTCATGAATCCCAATGAAATGGAGTAGCACCTGATTACAAAGAGTCTGAATTTTCCCCAAAACGACAAAAAGATAGAAGACACTTTATTGAAGAAATGAATGTTGACAATGTTTTATAGTTTCTTTTTGTGGGTGTGTTTGTTTCAACACTGTGATGTCATTTACGACCTTCAAAATATTTTAAAGACCTTTCTTCCAAATATGAACCTAGACATAGGAGAGAGAATTTCTTAACACTACACAGGACTCTATCTCTGCAAATAACTGCCGTAATACATAATACATGAAGATCCATGTTAAATGGAGAATTAGACTGGCACTAAGAACTGGAAAACCACATGGGCTCAGTTGTCAGATCTGACACAGACTTTCTGTGTGATAATGGACATGGTCACTCCATCTCTTGGTGCTTCAGTTTCCCCATCTGTAAAGTTGAGATAACAGTTCAACATTGTGCTTCAGTTATAAAGATCTGCAAATAAGAAGTTACTGCACATTCCTAACTATCTCAGTCTGAGTCCTATTCCCCACCATTTAATGCATGCACAATAGCATATCATATCATTAAAACACATTCTGTGTTCAAGGGAGGAGAAAGTTGTACAGCATAAGTACATAAGTGCCCCATCCACTGAATGTATGATGCATTTCATATAAAATGAACCCTTGGGTTCTATTTTAGAAAACATGCATGAGTCCAAAATGAAATGGAAATGTTAAATACTGGAAAAATAGTTTTAAATTCCATTTCCTAGAAGTGGTTCATACAAGATTGCATACAAAAGCACAACTATATTTTCAACAAAGGCATCTTATGTGTTATACTTCTTTTTACCGTCTTAATCTTGGATACTCCCTTCTGCATCTACTTTACACACTGACAGCAGATGCTGGACTTATCATAGCACAACCAGACATTGAAGCATCAGTCTAGCATATGAGGAACCCCTGATGGCATAGATCCAGCATAACAGCTCAATCTTATGCCTCCCTACAGCAGACATAGGAAGAATGGCTAAGAGAAAACAGGGGATAGTTGGGTCCTCCCTGTACCCTGGCAATCCCCTGCTGCTGTCCTATTTACATCTTGGGATTGTTAACAATTGGTGCAATGCCTGCGTACTGATCTGGTGAAGGATTGCCTCCTCTGAACCCTACACTACTGAATTGTGCTGTCTCCTCCCTGCCTGCAGCCAAAGAGCTAGGTCTTTATTTAATACTTATGGCTTTCTGTCAACAAGTATTGGCTGAATTCCTCCCAGCAAAGTGTCTAAAGTTACTGCTGTGTTCGTTTACCCTCATCTCACATTTGAATATAGTGAGTGTAATTTTTCTAACATGTTCAAGGATCTAATGCCATCTAAAGGATAACGTATTGAACTGCAAAAACACAGTGCTATTGAAGACTACCAGAACCACATAACCTTAAGGAAGAATATATATCTGCAACCTGCCTACCTGGAACTAGAGGTTGTTACTAGTTCTGTGGCTGAGAAGAGGACGAGTGCCAGAAGACTTGAGTCTGGGTGTCAAAGGGATGAAAAGTACAGTTCTTATTAGCTAATGAAATTGCCTCATCAAAGTGTTATCTCACACACTGACACATGGCAAGGTTCTATTAAGCTAGAGCTTTTATCAGCAACCTGATATTTCTCCACCCTCATTTTAAAGGTAATAGTACATTTTACTGCATGCACACTTAGTTCAGTCAAGTCTGTGTTAGCACTAACTGCTGCCCATTTAAATACTAAAAGGGAATAATGTGGTCTGTGTAGATAATGTCATTTTAAAAAAGCTTATCAGTGGTGTAGATGTGAGAGAAAGTAGTCAGAACACAGACATGGGAATCAGAAGATCTGGGCACTATGTGTGGTTCTGTCACAGACTTCCTGCATGAGCTTGGGCAAACTGCTGAATCTCTTTCCCTCAGCTTCTCCACCTGTAAAATAAGGATAACTATTCTTTCTTAGCTGCCTCTTAAAGGTGCAGTGATCCTTAATTAGAGTTTGCAAAGTGCTTTGAAATCCTCAGAAGGTAGCTTTATAGAAGTGCCTAAATCTAAGCTTTTTGAATTTTCTTTTAATCTTGTTCATTTACATTACAAGAGAAACAAATATTCTGCAGTGGCATTAGGCACAAATATAATTAGATATATTTGTATCAGTTTTTGTACCTCTCCAAGTAGAAAATCTCCTCTAGTCATTTACAGACTTCCTGATCACATCCAGTCTGTGGAGAAAAGCAACTGCTCTCTCTATCTCTAGCTCTCTACATTACCATAATTGTCAAAATTTATTTGTCCTCTGTTAACTTCCCCGTTCTATAAAATGTGGGTATGTGGGGAAAGAAACACTCTCTCCTTGACCTCAATGCATTAACTACCACCTTTTTCTAAGCACGGTAGTTGAAAAAGTAACCTTCTCCCATCTTATTATTTTACACATAATATCCTAGACTGATTTCAAGTGCAATTTTTTTCTGAACAGAAACGGCTTTTCTCCACATAATTAAGGTAATATATTTTGCTGAAGATGGCCTCCCTTCTCTCCTCTCATTTTCTTTGGCCTCAATGTAGCCTTGACACTGTGGAGCATTTCAAACTCTTGGGCTGCCTCCATAACTATACAAACACCTCTGGTTCATTAATGTCATGATTCTGCATCTACATATCACATTGTCTCTTCCTCAGTTTCTCATGGTGGCTTCCCTTTTGTGGTACCCCAAAAACTTTCCTTTTTTGGACTGTTGTTTCTTTTTAGCTATCAAATTCCTTTGGGCCAAATTCTGCTGTCATTTACATGGTACAACTCTCAATAAAGCCTAGTGTTGTTATTATTTGAATTGCAGTAGCATCAAAGGGCTACGCATCACACACACACACACACACACACACACACACACAAAGGAAGTCCTTTTGCCAAGAGTTTCACCTGCATAATAGAGCAAAATTTATTGTATATCTTTAACCTTAAGACTATCATTTTTATATTTAGGACTCAATTGTTCATATCAGCACTTTTAATGATTTTGCCTTGTCTCAGTCTGTCTTGACTCAACAAATATATGACTTCAGCACAAATTCCTTCATCTAAATGTCTCAGGGATAGACGTGCTTTTCTTGGGTATGAGGAGCATTTCTCGACACAATTACATCTTTCCATTTCTTTTTTCAACTTGGATGTTCCATTTGCCTATAGGGCTGTCTCATTGACTCAAACCATCATGATTGTCTAGTCTGACCTCCTGCACATTGCAGGCACAAAATCTCACCCATCCACTCCTGTAATGGACCCCTAAACTCTAGCTGAGTTACCAAAGTCCTCAAATCATGCTTTAAAGACTTCAAATTACAGGGAATCCAGCATTAACACTAGTTTAAACCTGCAAGTGATCTGTGCCCCATGCTGCAGAGGAAGGCAATGTCCCTCCTCACCCAGCATCTCTTCCAATCTGACCTGTGGGAAAATTCTTTCCCAACCCCAATTTTGGCGATCAGTTGGACCCTGAACATGTGGACAAGACCCACCTGCCACAGCTGGGAAAGAATTCTTTGTAGTAACTCAGTCTTCCCCATCTAGTGTCCCATTCCTGGCTGTTGGAGATATTTGCTGCTAGCAGTCACAGACTGACTCCATGCCATTGTAGGCAGTCTCATCATACCAACCCCTCCATACACTTATCAAGCTCAGCCCTGGTCTACACTAAATAGTTGGTTAGCTTATGTCAGACAGCTTATTACCTTCTCATTATCCAGTAATATGCTGTTTTCCTCAATGAAAGCAAGAAATCCAGGCCCTTTATCAAGGCCTAGCTTCCTCTCTGACAAAATTACAAAAGATGTCAGTGAACACACAGGCCTATAGAGTAAATTCTCTACACCAGTGGCTCTCAACCTGTGGCCCACAGGCCACTTGCGGTCCAATCAACACACAGCTGTGGCCCATGTGACATCCTCAGGGCTGTACAGGTAGTATCGGATGCAGCCCAGAATGGTAAATAGTGTAGAGCAGTGATTCTCAACCTGATTGCTTTGTTCATCTCTCATGTTTTAAGCTTGATCCAACACCATCCAAAGGCAATGGAAATCTTCCCATTGCATTCAGAGGGTGTCAGAGTGAACCATTTGTTCTATTTTAGAGGGTTATGCTAAGGATTTAATCTTTTCCATTAATTTTGTTTATTTACTGTTTATAGTCTATTAAGAATGGGTTTGTGTGTGTGTGTGTGTACACCAGTCCAAAGTATTGTATGGGGAGAAAAAACACTGCTTTTTCAGTAGAGGATCTCTTTGTCAACCTGAGTTCTCCCAGAGCAATAAGTTTTTGGAATCTGTTACAGACACTAAAATGAATGAACAGTTCCCTGGTTCATCAGCATATATTCATCTGTTGAGGGTCAGTATTAAAAAGGGAGAATTACACCAAAATTTAAAATGAACTCTTCAGATTTGGGAGAAAGAATTTGGAAAAACCCTTGCTTGCTATTTGTTGCATTGTCAACCTCCTAGAAACAAAGGACTAGATTGTGATAGCCTTACTCACATTGAGAAATACCGCATAGTACTGTTGACTTCAAAAGGACTATTCATGGTGTAAAATACTATTCAATGTATGTAAGAATATCACAATTTGACCCACAGGAATTGCTATATTAGAGCCGACCATACCAAATCAGACTAATGGTCCATATTGGCTGGTATCTGGTCTTCAAATATGGCCATTACCAGATGCTTCAGACAAAAGTATAAACCTTCATTATGGACAATTATGCATATAAAATACACCAAAAGGAACTTGCTTTCTAACTCCAATCAGTGGCTGATTTACTATATGGTCTAAAACATGAGGGTTGATAATCCCATTAACATTTATCCTAGCTAGTTAAAGAATTTATACAGGTTTCCACTTCTTTCTTGTCTCCTACTAAACTCTTTGCCTCAATAATATTTTGTGGCAGGGAATTCAGAGGTTAGATACACTTAAAAACAAAAACACAGAACCTTTTATCAGTTTTAATTTGTTATTTTTTAAATTAATTAAATGGCCCCTTGTTCGTATATTATGAGACAATAAATGTGTTGAATCAACCTTCTACACCATTCATTATTTTACATATTTTGCTACTTATTTATCTCCTCTCAACTAAACAGACTGGGTCTTTTAGACTGTCTTTATAAAGGAAGTCTTTTCATATCTGTAATCATTTTCATTGCCTTTTTCTGGATCTTTCCTATTTTTTTTGTCATACAACAAAGATAAAGATTCACAAAGAATCACCTAAAGAAGAAACTGTATTAGAATAAAGAAAATAGCATTATTGTACTAAAGCTATTCTCTTGATCTCCCGTCTAGAACTTTTCCTATTTCCATTTCTCCCTGGCTTCCAACAATAGCTTTAAAGAAACTGTACATATATTCTCACGTTATATTTCTTACTGAGAAAGGGCAGCCAAAATTAGACAGAGTGTTCAGGGTGAGAATATACCATGCCTTTGTGTAATTACACACTAAAAATGTGAAAAGAAAGTTAAGTAAGAAATGCCAGATTTAAGGCTATCCAATTCACCCCCTTATTACATTAATTACATACTATCCCCCTGCCTCCTCACCCAATCTCAGTCTCCTCACTGCATTCTCATCCCAGGCTCCTTGCCCAACCTATTTCAGTATTCCCAAATCTCCCAGTCCGCCTCCGATCTCAGTCCTAAACTCCTTGGCCAGCCAGTCCCAGTCTCCCTCACCTCCTTCCACTATACTGCAATACACTGAAAGGTCCATAGTGATACCCAGGTCTTTTGATTAGGTATGATTAGTTATTTTAGAACAGTGGTTCTCAACCAGGGGTACACACACGTCTTCTAGGGGGCACATCAACTCATCTAGATATTTGCCTAGTTTTACAACAGGCTACATAAACAGCAGTAGTGAAGTCAGTGCAAACTAAAATTTCATATAGGCAATCTTTTGTGCATACTGCTCTATATACTGTACATTGATATGTAAGCATAATATTAATATTCCAATTAATTTATATTGTGATTTATATGGTAAAAATGAGAAGCAATTTTTCAGTAATAGTGTGCTGTGATATTTTTATGATTGATTTTGTAAGCAAGTAATTAGGTGAGGTTGAAACTCGGGGGTACACAAGATAAATTAGGTTCCTGAAAAGGGTACAGTAGTCTGGAAAGGTTGAAAGCCAGCGTTTTGGAATATATCAATATGTATAAGTAGTTCAAATTGTTCTTTCCAATACTTGTTACTTGCATGTCTACACTGAATTTCATCTATGATTGCTTTGCTGCCAAAAACAAAAAAACATTTTGGAACCAAATGACATTTGCAAATCATCAAATGACTCTGCTTGTATGTCATATTCCTTTCCCACAACCCTTTGTCTTTAGCAGGGACTGTCTCTTTCTGTATGTTTGTGTCACGCCTAGACAAAGGGGCCCTGATCTCAGATGGAGACCTTAGAAACTGCTGTAACACAAATAATTAATAATAAATAGCTTTGTTCCATCCCTCTGGAGAGGCTCACTCTCTTCTCTAGCCTTGATGAACCTAAATAATGTTTTCTTAGTGCTTTTCACTAATGGCCTGTCTATACAGGAAAGTCATACCATGTAAGCTAAGGTGTGAATTGAAACCAATAGTTAGGCTTGGAAGGATTAGATTTTTGTTGGTAAACATGAATTCCATTGTACACACATAAACCAACAAAAATATAGATTTCCATCAATAATTTACAAACAGGCTAAGTAACAGAACTGCAGCTTGAGAATTTGTTTGTTTAAGGCTACTTACTCCGTATATTTTGACTTGTGATATTAGCAATTTGTGTATGAATATTCACAAAGCTTTAACTCTTTGAATCTCAACATCTACAGTCATGAAATAATATCTGACCGCCTATAAAATAAACCATCAATATTATCGACCAAAATCATAAAAAAATAAAAACAAATTCTGAAACACAGACACACGGGAATAAAGCTTCGGGGGGACACCAGGTCTCTGGTGGAAGAGCCTTTTATCCATTCTATGTTGTTTTGGAGGGATTTAAATTCCCTCTCCCCAGAGCTACTTTTCGTTCAGAACAAGAGCGTGCCCACAGGGGGTTTGCACTGGTCTAACTCGACCAGCTTAACCGGTACAAGGTGTCCATGGACACCGCCCAACAGTAAAGCCCCTGGAAGGTCAGCCCTGGAGACTCTCCGGCTGCGCCCTGCGCTCTAGCCCTGAAGCCCCGCCCCGAGCGCTCCGCATCGCCCCTGGAGCGCTCGGTCCCGTGCTCCGTCCCCCCCGAGCCAAGACGCTGCTGAGCGCTGCCCTCCGGGTGGGGGGCGAGCAGTCCCTGGCCTGTACCATTAGCTGCTGCCGCAGGGTGCGCCCCCGCAGAGCGCAAAGGATTCCCTCTTTCCCCCCCCGACGCATGGTGCAGGCCACAGCCACCCGCACAGGTGTGGCCAGTGGAACAAACCAACAGCAGGCGACGGGGGTGGCGGCAGCATCATAGGAAGACGACGCGGGACTCCGCAGGAGCGGCCTCCGCGGGAGATTGAAGTGTCTGCGCGGCCGCCGGCCAAGAGCCCGTGCGAGACGACGACGACGCGGCGGCGGCGGCCAGGGAGAGTCCGAGGCTGAGCCTGTGCGCCCGGCCCGCCCCTCCCTCCCTCCCTCGGTAAGTGCCAGTTACTGCGCAGGAGGGGGGGGGGGGGATTCAGGCTGGAACCAGCGTCTCGGCCGGCGGATCCCCGCAGCTGGGGCCGCTCCGCTCCGCTCCTCCCCCCGCAGGCGGGTCCTGCTGAGCGAGCGAGGCCAGACCAGTCACCAGAGCCCCAAGTGACGCGCCGGGCGCCTCCCGCGCTCCGTCTGCGCGCCCCCAGGCCTAACACCGCTGCCGCTCCGTCGCCGCCCTCGCGCTGAGGGCCTTCGTGGCACCCACCGCTTCAAGCAGCGCGCCACCTAGAAGGCGGGGCGCGCGCTGGTGGCTGCAGTCAGTCAGCTCGCGCTGGGCGCTGCTGCTCTGCCAGCGCGGCCAAGGCCTGGCGGGTAGAGAGACTCGGCAGGGGCTGCTCCAGCCCGAGGGCGGCTCTGGTCTTTTCTGACCAATAGCTATTGGGCGTGCGGGGTTTTTTTTTTGTGGGCGGGGGGCAAGTGTTTCAGGCTGGTGCTGTCCCCTTCCCCCGCCCATGTGAATCTTACTGTGTGAGGACTTGGGCGCTCCAGGCTTATTTCAGTTCAGGACTCCAGCTGCAGGGCAGCTGCTTTCATGGTCGCCTAGCTGGCCGGCTTTATTGGCCTGGGTGCCTAGTCTGACGGACTTCGAAGAGACACAAAACGAGCAAGCCCTGGGGTAACAAACTTGTATCTGATTGTCTGCCTCCCTGGGTGCATCCCCCTCTCACAGCCGAGATCATTCCTTGCCAGGATTGTGACTCCACCACCATCTTTGGTCTCTCCTGAGAGCCCCTCGCTCTTCTCAGAAATATTTGTACTGGCCTCTCTACCACTAGGCTATTGTCCTGCTAGCTCGCCTTTGCTTTTCCTTAAGGCAAAGCTCGAATGAGAGTGAAAACCCTTCAGGGGAATGAAAAAGGAAGGACACTTACGTCAGGCAGAATGCCAACTGAAAGGGGAGAAACCTCCCACGAACGTTATGGCTGGTTCTTGTAATTTGCTAGGCCTCACAGCAGTCTAAGAGTGCAATACAGCAAGCATGTAAGGTACCCTTTTGATGGAGGGTGGACCGTTTTGCATTGCTTTTTGAGAGCACCATACTTGGAGTTTCAGTAATTGTTGACATTGCAGGTTAACTGGTACAGTACTTAATTGCCAACTGTGCTGCCTTATACAAGTTAAAACTGCAAAGAAAATGGACCTTTCCAGTTGTCTTGCCCCTGGGCTGACCTTAGGGTTTGTTTTTTTAATGTAAAAAAACACTTGTGAAATGCCAAATGAAATGTAAACCAGTTAACTTGTAATGGAATTTAGATGAGGAACTGTACCCTGCTTGTATGACAATGCCTGAAAGGCATATTGCATTTCTGATTGAACTAGTAAAATTATGTCCGAGGAAGTCCCAGCAGTGCTTTGCTGTAAAAAGCAAGACAGGGACTTCAACTAAGCAAGGAAAAAGCCCCGCCCCCGGCCCTGTGTTACAAAATCCTGACCTGCCCTTTTTTCCCCTCGAGCTACAGACAACACTAATATGGGAGGAGTAACAAAAAGAATCGAAACCTCAGGGTGCACTGGGCATATTGCTAGACCTGATACTGAAACTAAAGTCCGAAACTGTGAAGTATTTAGAAAGAGGGCGGGAAGAGTCTGATATGCAAATCTAGTTCACTTACTGGAGTAAGCATTTTGCATCGAAAAGGAGGATTGTATTATGCTGTTTCGACGTCATGCCATAGCTGCTGTGACTTTTTCATACTGAGCTCGTCTCTCCCTTCTCTAATCTCCGTCCTCCTATAGGAGGAGCCTTTCTGGCTCGGAGATTCCACTCCTCTCCCACTGTGCTCCGACTTCCTGCTTCTCTAGAACTACAACTCCCATAGCAACCTCTGGCATCGGTTTGAAAGTGAAAACAAACTTTAGGTTACCATTTCTTGGTCGTAGTAGTAGCCGATGTCCTTTCTCTTTTGTTTTCAGCCTTGCAGCTTGGGTGTGTACAAGAAGAGCCATCGGTAATCGCCCTGATTCGGATCCAGACCCCTCGGGTCACTTTCCAGAAGCAGCTGCCGAGCCCTCTAGGAAGGCCAGGAAGCGACTCTTTTTAAGGAGCTAACAATCTAGAAGATTATGCTGTAAAAGTCCGCCCATGGGTCCCACATGCAATTTGACAACATAAGGCGAGCTGCTGTCCCGGGAAGCACTCTTCACCCCTACCGCCCTGCTGCGGCCGTTTCTTTTATCTACCCCTGAAGCGGCTCACGGGATTGTCTTGCCATGTGGGGCTAGGAGAGGTGCAGCGATTCTCTGCAGTATTAAGCAGTAAATATGGAGGCTGCTAGCAAACCCGATGGCGGGGAGCAGAGTCATCCCGGCAGCGGCGTGGAGGCTCCTAGGGACGCTTCTATGGACAGCTACTTGAGATCTCAGGGTTTATATAGAAAGCGGGTTGCCAAGGATGGATCCTGTCTTTTCAGGGCTGTGGCCGACCAGGTAAGTAGTTATTTAATGTAAGTAGTGAGAACCACTGCACATAAACGCCGGCGATACCTGGGGAAGAGCGTAGGAAATTGATCCTATTAGTGGGTGTTAGGGGGAGTCGAATAAGAGCCAGTGAGGATTAAAGGAACAGACCTGTGCCAGGGGAAAGCACCACATCAGGAAGGGAGGATCAGGAGTTCGACATTTTAGTATGTGTATTCCACCTAGAGCATTTAGGATGAAGTTTTGAACTCCCGCGGTGTATTTTTAGTGCAAGATTAGCACTAACTGGGAGTAGCCACCTTGTATGAAAACCATCTAGGAAAGAGCTTTAAAAGCCTTTCCCTGCCTTAGATTGTGTAGGTGAGTTGCTGAAGTTTTGGAGTAAGCTAATCATTATCTTCATGTCAGATTTCCCCCCTCACTCCAGTGAAACAGTTTTTTGAAAAAGTGGCAGTGTTTATCATCCTTGTTTAAATATAAACAGCAGTGGGAGGATTAGTGCTTCAGATTCTGACCCATGTCTCCTGCTCATTTTGAGTGCTGTTGATACACTACTCACATAATTTTTCTGCCATTAAACTAACATTTAGATTATAATTCATTGTTTAAATTTATTTTCGTGGTGGAAGTTTTCTTGTATGGTGGCGATACAGGAAAAGGGGGAAATTCAAAGTCTGATGGACAGCTGCTACACTGTTAGTTCTGTCAGATATTCATTTCATATTAAATACTTTTATTTCTGAATTTACTGTAAACTTTGACTTGTCATTTAATTTTCAATAAGTAACATTTAATTGCATGAAGTTGTCAATTCTGAAATAAATAAGCATCCAAATTAATTTAAAAAATGGATTATTTTCAAGCTTACATTTAACCTATATTCATCACATCATCCAATCATTAATTTCCATCAAAAGTCTTAAGAAACCACAGCTTCTCTCTTCCTCCCTTCCCCTTCCCTCCCCCTGTAGGTGTTACACTGTCAATCTCGGCATATTGATGTTCGGAATGCCTGTATAAATTATCTTAGGAAAAACAGAGAAAAATTTGAAGCGGTAAGTAAATGCTGTTTTTTTTCTGAAGCATTTTCTTTCTCTTTCTTTTCCTAAGTCTGTCCTGCTGTTTGTAGCAGGGTTTCTAATAAGTAGGTCCTTTGTAGGTAGGTGTTTAAAGCAAGTGACCCAAAACAGGAATTGCTGCTTGTTCACTGTGTTGGGTGAAAAGCACAGTCCACATCAGTTACTAAGCTTAACTAGTTTAAAACTTTAAAAAGAAAATTTTAGGGCAGTACATCATCACCTTAATCATGCATAAAATATAAATAAAACAAATGGAGCAAGATAAAGTAATGATCCGTTACCTAGTTTTGGAGTGCAGGCAGGCTGTTTCTGTCATCAACAGGTCCATGCTGGTCTGATCTGGTGAGTGTTCTGCATTTCCCCTCTCCCCCCTTTGTTATATACACATTCTTTATACTTTGTCTCATAACATCATTCAGGCACAAATTATTAAAACTGCCTTATCTTTAAATATTCTATTCTATATAGCATACAGTAATAACACCCCAAATCCTTCTAATACATTATTACTTGTCCTTCTAAAACTCTAATGGACATCTCCTTATCTATCTTTTTTTAACCATTGCTACCCTCCTCCTTACTCAATCCAGCCATCTTTTCAGTGCTTTCATGTGTTCCATTATTTTTTAAAACAGTTTTCTTATTCTTGCATATCTGCTTCTTGTGGCCTTGGAGTTGCTATTTAGCTAGATTTCTCCAGCCAATATACATACTCCCTAGTCTGTCTTCGTAGGGAGATCCGCACCTGGTTAGTATACCAGACATATTTGTCTGGTTTGCTTTGCCTCATCATCTACACAGACCAAGAATCCATTGACGATAAGACACAAACCATCTTTCTGGGTCTTTTTTTACAACCTTTGAAATTTTTTAGCAGATTTGAGAGCTGTTTTCTTGTAACGCTGTTAAATATGTAATACCTACTTCTCTAACACAGTTCATTATACATTTCTTTACAACTAGTAACTAGACTCCCTGAGCTTGTTGGAAGATCTAAATGTCTTAGGATACGTCTATACCGACGGCAGCAAAGTCACCGCCGTCAGATCGATCTTTCCGGATTGATTGAGTGGTCAATATAGACCCGCTCAATCGATCAGGAAGTTGATGCAGGAAATCCACCCCCTCAAGTGGTACAGCACCGTGTCGATGGGAACGCGGTTCCTGTCAGCACAGTGCAGTGAAGACGGCGTGCAGAAGGGAAGCTCAGCAGTTGACGGGAGTTACGCAAGCTATGCAGAGTAGCTTGTGTAACTCCGGTCCATTGCCACCGAATTTCCAGGTAAGTGTAGACCAGGGCTTAGATTGTGGCCCTTCTTTTTTATTTTATTTTATTTATTTTATTTTATTTTATTAAAATGTGTACTAACCATAATAAAATAAAAAGCTCTTGAGCCCTAGGTTTACTGTGGTATCGCACTAGACAATTAATTATTGAAGAATGTTATCACTTACTTTATAGCAGTTATAATATAATTATTTTCATTATGTAAATAAATTCTCACATTTTGTTGAATATTAGATTTTACCATGACTAAGACTGAGATTTGACTAATGTGGTATCATGGATATTAATGGATTTTTTTAAAGTGACTTCTTTATTTTATTATGTGGAGTTTTTTAAACGTGTAAGAAATGAAGTTCCCCACTAAGGGGCATAAAGTCTAATTCTTATGAGCAATTTATAGTTTTATAAGGAATGATATGTTCATGGATGTATATTCTGTAATTGCAAACCTCTGAAAAAAATCATGGAGCATGATTTTATATCCTTGAATGTTCCTATAGTAGCATTTGATTATGGTAATCCAGGGTGGTATCAGTGGCATTTAGATGTTTGTTTGCATTTGAGAAATATTTATTGATAAGTTAACTTATGATAAGAGGTCAGTGCATGAAAGAGTACAATCTGTTCATGCTCTAATTGATGTGTTAACTTTCACTCTATAAAGGTCACCAGTGGTAACACATAAACACAAAGGCTCCATTGCCCACTTGTTAAATTTTCAAGCAAGTATCTTTATGCTTTCTCCCATGCTGTCCCATGTGCTTGGGAGGTGTTCCTTGCAGACACTACAGATCTTCCTCATTATTCTTTTTAAACTCTCCTTTCCCGAGATGCCTAAAAAAACCTTAAAAGTTAGGCTTTGGTGTGCTGAGACCAATGCCCATCCTACTGACCAATATTACCTCATTGTTTCTTTGTATTCCTACATCCGTCTCTCTGTATCCATCTGTAGTCTCTTGTCTTATGCTTGGTCTGTAAGCTCTTTGTGATAGGGACCATCTTTTTGTTCTGTGTTTGTATAGCACTTAGCATAGTGAGGTCCAGGACTAGGGCTCCTAGGCATTTTGGTAATACAAATAATAGTAATAATTTAATAAACTATTTGCTGTCATATTTTTACAGTTTATAGAGGGGCCATTTGAAGAGTATTTAAAATGTTTGGAAAATCCACAGGTATGTATTACTTAATTAAACTTGCTTTATAGAATATAAAAAACTATTTAGTTTGTCTGACGGCTTGAAATTAGTTTGATATCTCAGTGCATTATATCTGGATATACAGAACATATGTACACAGACACATTTGATATATGCATACACACACTATTTTGGAGTTTGAATTTTTTTCAGAAAAAATTCAGTCTCATTCAAAAATGACAGTTTTGAAAGATCATAAAATTACCTGTGGACAGATGCTTACTTCTATATTTGTTTTTTTTCTTGTGTGGTATGACAATAGTGTACGGAAGAAGAGGGCCACAATTTCTTGAGCAGTTTTTGTTCCAATCTCTGGCTGTACTCCACACCACCACCAGCAGTCATGCCACAGTTGGCATAGGTGCTATCTTATTGTTAGTTAGGCCTCTGCTTCTCACATGACTGTATCTCTCTTGATGGTGTTTGAAACTTATGGAGTGAGAGAGACTGCTGTTCCAGGGAGCATTAACTTACGTACAGTACAATTGCTGTGTTATCCTGAAAGGGAAACATTTTTAAAAAAGAACCAAAGTAGTTTTGCTTTTTTTATTTTAAATATTCTTTTAAAACCCAAATGTTGCTGCCTTGTGCTAGCATCAAAAAAATGAAACTGACCAGTTTTCTTTAAACAAGCTTAAGGAAGTACAAATGGTAAATAAAAACTTAAACATAAATTCTCTCCGTTTGAGTTATCTAAGGTGCCAACATAGATGAGATTATTTTCTTCATTATTAAAAAATGTTTGTCTCCAGTTAAACATCATATTTTCAAAAAACCGAAGTATAGGGAAAATGAAATAACAAGAAATTGTGCAGTAACTACACTACTAAATCTATCCAATAAAATCTTTTTTTTTTTTTTTTAAGAGAGAGACATTTTTAATAACATATACATCTACTCATTTTCAGAGATCCTAGCATGACTTTTTTGCCATATCAAAAAGGTCATGAGACTGAATGGCCACTGAAGTAAACTTTTGTTCTCAGCTTCTAAAAATGATCTGCAAAGGAAAAAAATTGTTTGTCTCTTTTACTTCTTTATGGCCTTATCTGTGAGGGGGTTTTTAGTCACTGGTAGAACTGTAGTGATGTAGCTATATAGTACAAACTCCTAGTCTTGATACTGTGCACAGATGTAATCCATGACTTTCTCCCATACAGTATATCCCAGGGTAAGATGCAGTAATGTAAATCATGGTTTACAGTAGGGCCTAGCATGTGTACAGTAGAGGTTTCACTGATGTAGCTACATTGGTGGCCAAACCCCTCGACATAGACAAGCCCTGTTATGTATAAAAAAGGCAGGAAAACTCTTTCTTTAAAAATAAAAAGCAAAACAACCTGTTTTATGTTATAAAGAAGCCAAAGAGGACACAAGGTGTTACTATTATTCCTCTTTTGCCTATTTTCTGAAATTTAGTTAAATAGAAATTCATCTTTCAGCTTTTCAGTCCTAAGTGAATTTCAGTTGGTTTAATTTATTATGAAATTAACAAACTAAAAAAACAGGACAAGTTAAAACTAAAGATCCAGTCACATGTCCTACACCATTTTTTGAGGGCTTGTCTACACCAGGAGCTTGTTATGCACTAACTTGTGTTCATTAAAATGACCTGCATCCACACAAAACAATTTTGAAAGTGTACTGACTGGCAAGTTAATACATATTCTTTAATGCACTTTGAAAGGGTGTTAAGTTCATTGCGTATTGAGTTAGTGGTTTGAATCTGGCTATGTTGGTATTGACCACAGCTCTTTACCATCTGACAGCTGCTTGATCTTTGAGAAGCAAGATTTTAGTCTCATTTTAGGTACTGGTGGACAGGTGTGCACAGAAAAATAACACCACCAGAACAACGATTGTTATTGTTGACAATCTCTGCAGATAAGCCCAGGGAGTGGCTGAACAGGGAAATCTGAACTACATGGTTACCTCTGAAATGGTCCCTCCAGTTAAGCACTGAGGCACTCCAATAGGCATTGTGAAGAAGCTTGTGTTTGTATTGTGTGTCTTACTTGGAATGTGATTAAACAGAAGACTTGAATTCCAGGACACTTAATCCAGTACCTATCCTAATAACTAAATTCAAGAACAGGTTTTAAAAATATAAGTGCCAGGTTGCTCTGACATTACTTCTCTGAAGGAGAATTTTGTCTTTGCAACCCATTCAGATTTGTTAAAGGAATAATCAGGAGTAGATAAGAGAGAGCTGTTAGGATTTATATGGACTTTCCAAAAGTCTTTGGTAAAGTTTCTCACTGGAAGAATTTGGATGGTCAGAATTACTTCTCTGCTTTCCTCTTGCACTGGGTGGGGAATTGAGGGAGGTAGTAATTTACTGCAGCCCAAATGTGCCTACTCTCTGTCCACTTACTTATGGCAGAGAAGCCATGGCTGCACAGAATCTACTGTCCTCTGGCACCTGGACCCAATGTTCAGGGATGCTGTACAGAGGATTGTAGGTGGAGAGTGCGATGTATTCCTCTTTACATCCCATGTGGCTGTGGTAAGGTCAGCCACAGTCAGGCCCATAATTTGCAGTTACACTAGATAGAAACAAATTTTATAAGGGATGTTAACTATTGTGCTTCAGAACAATAGACCCCTAAATGCCTGATCCAACTCCCAGTGACGTCCGTGTTAGTCTTTTAATTGATTTTAATGGGATGTGGATCAGATCTTTGCTGTCTGGAGCTAGAGAGACTCTTCCCTCCCTACTTAGATGGCAATATTTTGTAATTGTCCAGGTGATTTATACCTTCTTCTGAAGCATCTGATGTTGGTCAAAGTTACAAACAAGATACCAGACTGGATGGACAAATGGTTTGTTTTTCTACGTGAATTCCTATGACTTGCTTTTTATAGCATATTCATATGATGTTGAATTTAAAACACCTATAAAAAAAGAAAAAAGACATAGCAAGAAAAAACAAAATGAAACATACTAGTTAAACTCTGATAGACATGATTTTCCTATTATCAGGGTTATAATCATGTATTCTTATTGCTGATTGACTTCAGGGGCAGGGAGGGGAGAAAGCAAATTCTTATCTCACTGTGATACTTACTGGTGCATGTATGCAGCAATAGCAAGTGGGCAATAATTGGCTGTGATATATACATTTTATATATATACAAAATGTCTTTTACTGCCATAGTATCTTAGTGCCCCATTGTATTTAAAAATAGAAATAACAGTGTGACACCTCCTAGGTTGCCTGGGAGACATCATAAAACCACCTTGACATTGTACCTTTGCCTAGGTTGCCTAGGTTGCCTAGGTTGACATTGTACCTTTGCCTAGGTTGACATTGATTTAAGACAAGGACAGTTTTAAAATTTTGACTTTTTCATATTACAACTGCTTGCCTAGGTTGACATTGTACCTTTAAAATTTTCTTTTCATTACAATTTGATGCCAGATTACATTCTCTGTAGTTATACTGCTTTATACATGATGATAATCTTTCATTCTCTGAATTTATGGAGAGAACAGTTGTGGAAAAACAACTTCTATACTCTATTCCAAGTTTCATAATCTATGATTCTGCTGTTCCATATTCCAAAATGAAAGTGAGTACACAAAGTAAAATCTTTGACTGAAATTCAGGCTTAGAATGTTAGATATTATCTCCTGATAGTGATTTTGTTTCCTGCTTATCCAAATGTGCAATAAAACTTGAGTTGTTTATTTGAAAAAATTTCTTTGATTTTCTTTTTCAATATAGGAGTGGGTTGGACAAGTGGAAATAAGTGCCCTTTCTCTTATGTACAAGTAAGTAAAATTTTAATACTATTTAATGAGTCATATAATGGAAAAAAATGTAACCTATTTCAATCAATTATATCTTGTTAATTAATCAGGTGCATATATGAAGTATTTGGTTAATAATTAAATATTAATTCATCAAATAAGGGATCATTCATGGAAAAAAACCTAAACTACGTAAATGAAATATTGTTTTCAAAGTATTCAGGTGAACTTTAGGTGCATGAAGTTGCATGTTACCTTGTGTGAGGGTCTATGCTGTTTGCATTTTAGGCTGTCAGTGAGACTCAGTTTTAGAGCCATGAGCTCTGGACCTATGAAAGATGATTGAATTGCTGGTGAAGACATGTTTAGCCTCTAGGGACAGACTGTTGGGAGTCTTGTTGCTTCATTACTTTTTGCTGGCTAGTTATGGACCAAATTTAGCCCTAGTGTAGACAGGTGCAACTCCACTGAAGTCGGTCGTTTCACTTGCTTGTACCAGAACTTTATCTGGATTTGTCTTTAGGCAGAGCCAGTTATCTGCCCTCATATCTGGAGGGGGAAGAATGGTGGTGAAATAAAAATAGATACATTGCTTTGAAGACAGGATATATTTGCATCCAGACCTTAGGTGGTAATTAAACACCGAGACAGACACATAATCAGGGAACCTTCTCTTCTCATTAGCAGGTGGTGGGAGGAGTGTTGTACTATTTCAGCTGCCCATAGAATTTTCCTGCAGAGTGAAACAGCAAGAATCCTTTCAGTTTCACACCCCTATTGGGAAAGAGGCAGCAGCAGAGTCACTGGCATGTTTAGTGTGGGAAACCTACAACCCGCAAAAAGAGGAGGAAGTGGTGGTGGTATTAAGTGGTGGAGGAAAAATGGTGTTTTTCTTCCCCATTTCTGGGAGAAAAAAGGAAAGCAAGATCAAGTATATATTTCCAGACATGGGGAGGGATGACTAAATGCTACACTTACCAGACACTAGTCAAGAAAAAATGGAAGATCAGACTAGTTTGTGGGGCCCCCCCTCCCCCCCCCCCAGCCTTTGTTACTGGCCTTTTTGTTGGTTGGTGTCTGGTAACTTTTTTTTCTAGATCTCCTGAAAAGAGATGGCTCCTCTGAAAGAGGGAAGAATTTAACTATCATAGAGATTTAGAATACATTTTTCCTTTCAGAACTCCTCCTGGATTTGCTTTTAGAATATTTTTCTATTTCTAAAAAATTACCTATGAATACATGAATGAATCTTGCAGAGTTCATTAGTGTTTCTGGTTAGATTAGGAGAGGAAGAAATTGAAAAACGATAGTGATTACTGAACAAAGAATTAAAATAGGTGGGAATTTTATCCAAAGGATAAATACAAAGATAATGATGAAATAAAGGTAAGATTGTGACAGAGATTGATATCAATGTGGAAATGAAAAGTGAAGATTGATATTCTCTTTCACGCCTGCTCTTGTGGAAGAGAAAAGGCAAATAAGACAGCATGTGGATTTTCCAGTTCTTGTTAGTATCACACTTGACATATTATGTGCTACTTTTTAGCTTAATAAAAATAAGCTTTTTTAAAATGCAAATTTGGGATATGCTAAATAATAATATAATATAAAATGGAATAGGTTGTTTGTGTTGAATCCTCCTAAGTGTGATATGGCAGAGCTATATCAGTTTGAAAAGCCGTCACTGCATCTGTGCCATAGCTACTTGGCAACATCATGCCTTTGTAAAAGGTGAATCTCAGTGCTCATGAAGCATGTGGGATTGACAGCTTTGGAGACGGAAATCCTTTAACTGCACAACAGTTCAATGTGGCAGGGATAGTCCAAGCTTCCTCATGCTGCCTCACCGGTGTATTTCAGCTTTGTTTTAGGAATAAGGAAGCAGCTCAGTCTCCATGCCCATTAATATATTATTAATGTTTGTATGCAAAGCAACAAATGAGTTGAAACTGGTCACCAAATTTCATTAGCCATTTGACAAAAAATGAAACAAAATTAAGAGGCATCTGTACACTATTATTTTTATTCCTTGACTACAGTACTTTAACCATTGTAAACTAGTGGTGAGAGAAGTTCTACCGGAATTTTGAATAGTTACTAGGGAGAGAAAGGGAGGAGCATCCTGAGTAAAACTACCTTCTGCTTTTGTCAGATTGTTAATGCTTTGCTATTTATAACACTGAATTTTATGGTCTGATGTTTGCAAGCTTAACTTTACTGGTTTCATTCAGAGAGATTCTATGTAACTGAATGTAATGAATTTACAGTTGTTCAGAGGGATAGTATTGTATTCATTTGCAAGGCTCACTGATCAAAATTCTCTGAATCCATTTTTGGAAAATTGAGTTTCTTTTTTTTTTTTTTTTTAAAAAAAGAAAAAATAAAGTGCCTAGTTTTCGTGTGTGTTAACCTGAAAACGGACATGTTTTGACTTAGAAATATTGCTTGAGTGCTGCATGGGAGTCATGGTTCAGTTGCCTCATGAACCCATTGTCCTGTATGGGGTGATTTTCCCCATGATATATGAAGGCCAAGGACTCCCATGATGCATTGCCTCCCCTCTCCAAGGGGGTAGACTATAGTGTATCATAAGAGATGTCCAACGACTGGGCTTAGAGGAAAATAAGAGCATGAGGCAACCAAACTACAGCACCCATGAGGCACTGCACCAGGAGTTTGAAAATATTTTGGTATTTGAATTTCTGTTGAGAAAATCAAGATTTTCTGCAACAAATAATCCCATTTTTACTGGCTCTACTTATATTAATGTTACTCATTATTCTTTTGATTCTTCCTTGAATTCTCACATGAATTTTTCTGTTCTCACTCTGATTATATTCTCACTTGAATTCTTGTTTTTTCTAGGAAGGATTTTATAATATATCAGGAACCAAATGCTTCTCCTTCACATGTAACTGAAAATGGGTTTCCCGACAAGGTAAAACAAAACCAAATAAAAAACATTTTTATGACTGTCAGATGCAATTGTCAATTAATGTTCTTGACGCAAGTCTCATTACTCAAGTAATGTGTATATTTTTAACAGCTTCAGATTGTTACAGTTTGAGAATGTCAACAGTCTTCTCTTTGTAATGAAAAATGAAACAGCAATAAAATTCTTAAAATAGTGTAGACTCTAGTTTTGGACAAATAATGGAACATAAGTTTAAGCCATGAAATAAAATAACATGTCTACAGAAAAAACTCATAATATGTAATAATGTTACAGTTGGTAGCTATTCTGTTAGGTACTTATATGTAATTGCTTTATTTAAATAGGAGTCTTAATTTCCCTTAATATTGTACACTTTTATAACATCAAATTATCAGCTACAAATCAAACTTTTTACATAAATTTGTCTGTTAGCAGTTTCTATTTGACTATATTCAGTGAATATCCACAGAAAATTATAGTATCTTTTTTCTCTCTCTAGTAATTATGAAGCCTTGAAAATTTTGCAGTACACTGGGTGGGGCACATAAAATTGCATTAAAGAAGATGCTGTTAACATAAAATCATCACATGACACAAATCACTTGTTTAAATGTCCTTTCTCTCCTCTTCTCTAGGTACTACTGTGTTTTTCAAATGGAAATCACTATGATATTGTTTATCCTATAGAATATTCAGAGAGAGCTGCTTTGTGCCAATGTAAGTACTATTTTGCAGTGAAGCATATGGTTTCACCAAAGGCCCAAAAAAGCAATGGCCATTTGTTTTGAACTATTAACAAATCTTCATCTAGAGCCCTTTTCCTTTGCTTAAAGTATGGTTGTACCTAAACCTACCATTGCAGTGCTGTGATTTTCAACTCATGTAGAACTAGAATCAACAAAGGCTGCATCATCCTGAGCAGAGATGTAAATTATGATCTTATCATTTGCGACAGGATGAAGCTGATTGCTATAATAAAGAAAAGGGAGAGACAAGTATTTATCATTTGTAAAGCTAAATGAAAAAGAAATAGAAAAGGATAACTTAGTTCCTATTTATTGGGCCTGGATACTCTAATTATCATTGAGACTTCAACCTCCTAATTCATAGTGAATTGCATTACCACTTGGCCACAATGCCAGTTTTATATCTGTACTTTAGACAATAAGAGAAAATATGTCAGTGTTAATCTTGGAATCCTTGCATGTCTGAATTTCCACTGATGTCAGGCGAGTTGTGCGTGAATGAGGATTGAAGGGTTAGGCTGTGTGTTTTTACTGAATTTTTATTTTTTATTAGTATTGCAGTAGTGCCCAAATGCCCCCTGTATGGTATGAGGGCCATTGTGCTATGCACTCCACAAACGTAGCTCTTGATCCTTCAGTAGGGTACAATTGCTGATCCAGCTGCATAACTGGGGCCAAAGAGCTGAGGGCTTGGTTTTTAGTGGTGCTGAGCACCCACAGTTGAAGTTAATAGGAACTCCTGGTGCTCCGCACTTGTAAAAATCTGGTGATTACAATCTGTAAACTGTAACTCTATTTCTTCTTTAGCTAACATTTCAAAATGTTTGTTTTCTTGACGCTATTTAAAACAACTTCATACATGTGGAATAAAATCTCATTTGCAGTCATAAAATCCTAATTGATTTCTCCCCTCCTAGCTCTTCTTTATGAATTGCTTTATGAAAAAGTGTTTTGTACTGATGTGAATAAAATCCTAGTGGAACTCGGTGTGACAGAGGAAAATAATGGCAGCAGTGAAGTGTCTGATTCAGATTCAGAAGATAACAACTGCAAGTAAGGGAGATTTTAAAGTTAATTACTAAATTATGGTTGAGCAATTGACAATGATTAGATTTCAGTAGTGCTCCTGTCAGGGAGCAAAATATTTTGTGTAATTTTAAAAATAGTTTTTAAGAGGCAGAGAAAGGTCAAGGATGAATTGTAATGCTCATGAAAGTATGAAATTTGTAATGTTCACTAGATCTTATATAGGATTCTGTTGTGCCTTCTATGAGCAGAGGGGCAGTTGTGCCTGCAGTTCAGGTTTGTATCACAGGTAGTAGAGAAAGTACTACCACTGCTGCATGCCCCCTCTACCTGTCAAACCACAGAAGCCCCTCTGTGTGGAATTTGGTAGTGTTTCAGCTCCACATATGAGGGAGGGAATGTAATGAGGTACGGGAGTGGCTCTGTTGGATTCTCTTCATGCTGCAAACTATGGGAGGAAGCTACCACAGAAAGAAGGTCAAATTCTGTTCTTGTATATGTGTATGTAAATAGTGAGTAACTCTGTAGATTACAGTGGAATTACTCCTGATTTACACTGTTGTAACTGAGAATGGAATTTAGACAAGTATTTGCTTCAACTTGTGCTGCTTCCTCCTCTGTGGAATGCCCCCTGAGAAGGGGTCTCAGGGCAACTGGGGGAGCCCCTGGCAGCATAGATTCTGCAGTGTGTCAGTATTCGTATAATTATGAGCAGATACTGCTAAATAAGGCATTTTTGTAATTGAAGGGTACATAGTCACTTGAGACTAGATTGAGACCACCAAACTCATTTTATTTTTTTACTTGATCCACATTTCCCATGAGAGAGAACTAGTGCATGTACCCTCTCTCGTGTCTCAACACAAATTGCATACATTTTCCTGCATTCATGAAGTAGTATTTTGAAATTATTTATCTTGTTTTTAGAGAGAAATTGGGTTTGAAGTGTGTTTTCTTAACTACTTATTTGCTGGTAGTTTTATATTTTTTTGAGAAAAAGTAAATTTAATTTTTACAGAAATTAAAATTTTGCCATAGCTGTTATGTTCAGCCATAGCTGAAGAAAGCAGTAAACTGTTCAAATGCTGAAGATCTCCTTCAACTGTTCTTAGAAACAAATGATGTTTTTTACCTCTGTTCCTGGGAAGCAAACTTTCCAATGGCAGCAGGTGTAGAAGATGAGGGTAAATGAGAGTGACCAGACTCAGGCTAGGTAATAAATACGGGTTGATTAATGGCCTCATTTGTTTCTTCAGTTGAGTTGGGTTGTATTTTCTCAGGCCTGCTAAAAGTCTCATCTAAAGGACTTACATTTCCTGTTTCAAATTTTTACTGGGTGAGCAGCTAAATCTAGTTTGGAAATGTACAGTCTGTAATGAATTTTATTTATGCATATAACAAGAGAGAAGCTTTTTATTTTTGGGAGCTTTGTAGTTATGCCTCTAAGAGCAATATATTCACCATTGCATATAGTATGAACATGCTTTTTAACTTGATTCTGAAGGTTAGGGGGCATTCTTATGTACAATATGGAAGGTATTTCTGACAAGTGTGTGAGTCCTAATTACAATTGTGCCATTTAATGCATCTTATCCTTTACAGAAGTAAAACTACCACAGTTAATGATATGAATGGATTAAAGTCTCTCTCTGGAAACAAGGTATTTTACATTAATACTTCTTTCATACTTAACTGTACTTGGCTGTATTTTACAAAGTTTAATGTTTCTGGAATAACTTGAGTTTCTTGTTTTTAAATATGGTACATTAGGAGAATTCTATATAGTTCTTAAAGTTGTATTCAGATTTGTATTTGAAATGTCAGGGGTTAGGGATCATCCTTACTGCTGTCAAGGATCTAGCTTTGTTGTTCTATGTTGAAAGGAAATTCCCTTGAATTAAACTTTCATAGCTGTTAATGCTTTTATGTGCACCTAACTGCTTTACATTCCAGTTTGAAGTTTATGTGAGTGATATGATAGTAAGTGAGAGGCTATAAATCGGTATGTATTTGGTCACTTGCTACTTTGTTCTGTTTTGTACAGCACCTTAAGAACAATGGAAATCTCACCTCATATTTGCCTAGAAAAGTTCTTAAGTCACTCAATCCATCAGTTTACAGAAATGTTGAATATGAAGTTTGGCTACAAACAAAACGGGGTAAGTTAGTATTTAAGGCTTCATCCACAACCCCTCTCCAGTGGCGTATGGAAGGTCTCCAGTGCCTGGGGGCCAAGCCTACATTTACACCCCCTCTGCCTCAGGCCCCCCCCACATAGGGCAGGAGGGGTTCTGGCACTGCCCCCCAGTTGCCCCGGGAAGAGGAGGTCTGTACCTGCACGGGTGGGCTGTAAGCTTGACTCCACCACCCCGCTGCCCCCCCGCACTTATCTGGCTTGGATAGGGGCGACCTGGGGAGGGGGCTGGGCCCAGCCCATCATGACATGTGAGGGGTGGGGGCATAGGAGCGAAAGTGGGAGCAGCCGCCCCTCAGAGCCTCCTGTGTGTCATGAAGTGCCGGCCTGGTACACCCCCTGCACTTACCCGCTGCTCCAGCAGGTCAACAGCCTGGTGCTGGATCGGGCTCCTGCGCACCCCTCGCCCCCCCGCCACATGTCGTGAAGGGCCTGCCTGCGAAGGGCCAGACCGGGGGGGTGAGGCAACCCCATCTGAGCTGGTGCCGGGCTGCGGGGTTGGAGCGGCGGGTAAGTGCGCTCCAGGCCAGCCCTTCAAGACGGGCAGGGGGCACAGGAGACTCTGCGCCCCTCAGAGCCTCCTGTGCCCCCCTCTGCGCGTCATGAAGGGCTGGCCCTCCCCACCTCCCTACTTATGTCACTGCTCCTCACTAGCGAGCTGATCTATATGACTGGGCCCCTGTGAAGCCCCACTGAAGTCAATAATGATATGAGCAGGTGCAGGAGTCTGCCCACATGGGTCAGCTTGCAGCCTCAGGGCCTAAATGGTTATTTCAGTAAAATACTAATAGGACAAAAATAAAACAAAATTAGATTGTTCTTTGCTGTAATGCCTAAACTTTTTTTTTATAATAGATGGAAAATAGTTGTAATCTGACTGCTGTATACTGGTGTTGTTTACAGATCAGCAAAAACGGGATTTTTCCATTGCTGCTGGCATGCAATATTCAGTTGGAGATAAATGTAAAGTAAGTAGTTGGTTGAAATAGTAACTTCTATGCCTTGTGTCCTTGAAACCAATTTTTCCCTTGACTTTTGGTTTAACTATTGTTAATATTTTCTATTTACATTTTTTTGTTTACATTTAACGGTGTGTGCTCATTTATTATATGAATACTCTGAGTTGGAAACTTTGCCAGTAAAAGGCAGTAGGATGTGCTGGGAAGCATAAAGTGTGATAAATAAGATTTATTATGCAAAAGGCCTCAGTTCTGCATACTCGTGCTTAACTTCCCAAGTTACATTCAAAAGGACTGTGATGTGCTTAAATGTTATAAGCACATGCATAAGTGTTTGCAGGCTCAAGGCCTGAGTCTAACACTAACACCTGTCCCTGTCTCACAATCTTTTGCACCCATTCTTAATTTTATGACTTGTTTTAGGCCATTTATTGTAGAATAAGGTGGTTTATTTAAAAAAAAAATCAGTTTCTAACTAGGAGTAAAGTAGTGCTCTTTTGTGCAAGAGCGCTCGGGATATCCACAGTGAAACAGGAAGAAGACACTGAAGCAAAGAGTTAGAAAGATGTAGTCTGCTGTAAGTTGTGTTCCCAGCCAGGCCCTGTGGATTCTGTTGCAAATGATGGAAAGTTAATTCATCTGTTTCTTCTTGTATTCTGTACTCCTAATGCCTAACTTCACTAAATGTTGTTGTAACATTCAGGCACCACATTACTGGAAAGGGAGAAAAGTGGCAGAAGTAGTAGTGATTGGATGCTTAAAAACAATAAATCATGATGTAAAAACAAAGTGGGAAAAATGTTAATACTTAACCATATTTTCAGTATGCATCCAATATACTTCTATTACATTATTATTGTAGTGTTTGTAGGACACATTTGGGATTCAGGGCCCCATTGTAATAGGTAGAGAGAGAAACGCATTCACACAGCCCTCCCAACCCCCTACCTTGCTTCTGGGATTTTACAATCTCTGTGTATGACAGGACAATGACAGCTGCATTTAAAAAAACAAACAAAAAGTGAGATGGAGGGAACAGGATAAGGATAAACAGTAAAACATATGTGATTAGTGTGAGTTGTGCCAGCACATGAAATGCCTATAAAGTGTGTCCTCCTTCTTTATTGTTCCTTAACCTTAGGAATGTAAACATTTGTCTGCAGAAACCAGAGTTAATCATTATCATGACTATTTAAAAAATAAGAATTAAATATTTGTTTTTATTTTTAAATAAAAACACTAACAAAGTGATTGTTTGTTTCAGGAGGTAAACTTTTGAAAAGACTGGTGTTATTGTCTCTAGTGTTCTTGTGAGACTAGACTCATAATGTCCCATCTTGTATCAAAAATGTTTTATACTAAATTTTAATTAACCAATCAGAGGATTAGGATTCTTTTTTTCAAAACAGTATGTTGCCAGCCTGTCTTCTGATGCATTACTTGCTTTTTTAGTGTTGTTCCATGTTGCTTTGAAGCCTATGATTTTCTCCAAAACTTCATAGAGTAAATACTGTCAGGGAAACCTTTTTGTTTTGATTTTTGTATAGGTTAATTGAAATAAGTAGTATGAGTTAAAGTTTACTATGATTATTTTTAACACCATCACTGAAGCAACAATTCTTGATGTTTCCCAGGACTTCTGTTTAAAAGGGGGGGAGCAGGGAATGGAACAAGGAGCAATTGTTGAGTGTTCAAGGGTTAAACCTTCCCTTTTCCGTTTTATGTTCTTTATTTAATACTCATAATGCCTTTTTCCTTACAATTTTTCAACAGGTTCGCTTAGACCACAATGGGAAATTTTATAATGCCCATATCCAAGAGGTTTGCTCTGAGAATGGGCCAGTCATTGTTTTTGTAGAAGAGCTTGGAGCAAAGTAAGTAAACATTTTCATGTGTAAGTTTGCCACATAGAACTTCATTAATGCAGCTTTCCCTTCTTTAGTGTTTAACACCATCTCTTTGACCATTTTACTATGACACTACTTCAGATAAAGGGCTTGGATGCATTTCAGCAGCCACTGACACTATCTGGACTACAGTAGCGTTGCTATTACAAAAGATTGAATTTACTCCTCTTCTTCTCGGGGCCCCAATCTACACACAGCATAAAGACATCCTATATCTGTGTTTCTTCATAAATTATGGTACATTTTCTATACAAATACCAAACCTAAACAGCATGATACTGTCCCACCCTAGAATTACTGGTAATGCTTCTATAATTAGATACTAGAACTGTGGTTAACTTTTTATGTTAAAAGTGTTGTGAAAGGGAATAGCAGACTCATGTAATAGCTAATTAACTCTTTAGTTTGCTTGATTTCATACAGAAAGAGCTGAGTGTTGATCGAATTAATACTCATCTGTTTTCCCCCATATGTCATGACAACATAATGACTCAGTTATCTGAGCCATCTCCCTTAGATTGTATTGCAGGTGTTGTAACTTCCTCACAGAACAACTCCTGATCACATGATAAGGGTTGAGCAGAGTGGTTGAGGGAAATCTCTCCAATCATAAGGTTTGAGAAGAGGAATCCAGATAGGAAACACTTTCTCCAGTCATGGTATTGGGAGGGAAGGAAAAAGACACTGGGTAACTGTAATGTCATCTTACAAAATTGTATTTTATTTTGCAAATTTGCTATAGTTATAATTTACTCTATGATTTTAATAAGTACATGGAGTAACAATCAGTTACAGTTTAGATCGAACCATTAACTTCCTTACCTGGAACTGAATATTTTCATTTCAGATAATTCAAATGCCACTTTCAGTTCATGCTGTCTGCCTAGATAAAAAGCAATCCATGCTCAGTAATTTAAAGCTACTTCATACTTGTGACTATATCCCTAAATCTGTTATGACATTCCTGGTGAATTTACTTATCCAGTGTGCTGCTCTTTGTGACATTCTGTAAAGATTAAGATGGAAAGCCTTGTAATATTGAAATCAAGGACTTATGTACTTGTTTGTCCACAAAGCTTTAGAAAGTGCTTATAAGTTGTCTGTCTTGACTTGATGTTTTCTTTAGTTCACTACTCCGTCAAGGGACAGAAGGTAGATAGTTACAGATCTCATTTAATAAAATGTTCTTATTATCTGTCTGCCTTGTCTTTCTGTCAAGATGTTGAGTATCTATTTCATATGTATAAACTGATAAGCTGTTCTCCCTGCTATATGTATTTTTTTCAAAGAAACTTGTTTGTGTTATTTTCATTACCAAATAGCGTCTTTGAGTTAAAATTGTGTGCATTCTGTACAAATTGTTGAAAACTGTTTCAATTGTTGTCTTATTTCTGTTTCTGAGAACTCAAACCATAAGACCTCTTTAATTTTTTTTACTCTTCTGGTTAAGCTCATGCAATGGGTAAAACACAAGAGCAAAGAAAACTTGAATGCAATTCTCCCAGAAGCAGAAAAGAGCTATCTGTCATAGTAAACATCTGGTACCAATTATGCAAACTCCAGTCCAGTCTATAGGCCTCTTTATATTTTTTTCTCTCTCTGTTATGCAGGCATACTGTCTCACTGAAAAGCCTTAAACCACTTCCACAGGCATCTCCTATGGAAGGCTGGAATACTGTGTCAGGAAAGAAAATAAAAAAGTTCTCTCTCGCATGTGGGCAAAATGTTCAGCCTGGTAGGATTCTTCCCCTTTTTAATTGCAGAAACCTTGTTGCCAGGTGTTCTGTCTCTAGTAATTGTAAGGAAAATGTTATGAAATGTTTTTGCATCTGTCATAGATGCAGACTGCAGAGGGCCAAAGAATCAAAGCAAGCCAGTAAAAACCCAGTCACTGCTACCTCCTCGACAACCGTATGGTGTGGGAACCAGACAGCATCAGTTCTCTTGTTCTGAACCACAGTCTCAGCAGACATCTACTGAGCACAAAACTCTGGGCAGGAATCCCTCTCAGCCTATAAGGTAAAAGCAGAAATAAAATCTTCATTATCTTGGGCCTTGGCTATTTAGAGCTCAAAGGCTTGTTTCTTGTGCATTTCAACTGATGTTAAATACCAAGTGTGACAGATATGACAATTTCCTGCAATATCCTTGAAAGGCCTTATTGTATTAGGTGTATGTATTATTGTGGGTTGGGACTGTATGTAACCTCTTTAGAGGGGAGAGGTAACAGATGTGAGACCTGGGGGGTTCAACAGGCAATATTGAAATTGTGCCAGACAAGTATGGACTTTTGGGCCAATAAGTCTTCAGTGGATTTCCTGGGGAATCCCTGATGATAGGTTAATGCAAATTCCCCAACTCTGTTTATGCAGAAATGCAGCCTTGTGAAGTTACTTCCTGAAGAGGGGGTCATTGTATGCTGATTACCTGTTACAGAAGGCCAAGATCAAAGGCCTGAGCTATATAAAGAAATGGCTGATCTGCCCAGTCTGGGGTCTGGTTCTGGATCTAGAACAGATGAACTTGTAATCATAGGGAAATCCAGTTGTGGGTTTTGAAGGACTAAAACCCACTAGAGCCCTATGTTGGAGCTGGGGGTGAACTTTGGTAAGCTTTTTAGCATGTGTGCAGGTTCTTTTATTGTTTTAGTATGTTTTCTCTGTAATGTTTTTACCTTAAGAATAAATGTCCTTGTTTAGAAAGAGCTGTGTGATAATTTATAACTGCAGGCAATACAGTGCTCATAGCCCTCAGAGAGAAAGCAAAGCACAGGTGCTGGTCTTTTTAGGCAGTCTCGCCTGCTGGGGGTATCTCAGTGTAAGGCGCAGAGCTGTGCAGCCTTAAAATCCTTGGTCAAGAGAGAGTGCAATGTGGGTCTCTACCCAATAGAGGTGATGGCTGGGAGCTGGAAGCCTAAAGTGGGTGCCCTTGGTGGACCACGGAGGTGGGGGTGGGATATGGTGTGTCAATTTCAAGGCAGTTGCACCTTAGATGAACTATTTAAAAAAAAGAAAAAAAAAAGAAAAAGATTTTTCTCAGTAAAGAAAAAGCCATTATTGAGTTATAACAATTATGTGCCAGCCATTCTTTTCCTGTCTGGCAGCATAACATGTATGCATTGTATAAATCAGTCCTGTCTGAAGGGAAGTCATCTGCACTGCTATTCTGGCTAGGATTTGAGTATTAATGCAGTGCAGCACCCACTGTGCTTGCTCAGGAAGGGCTGCCATCAACTTTTGCGGAACCCATGCTCATTAAGGCAGAGAATTCAGGAGGATGATAGTGTATTACTCTTGCTGGCACTTCTTCTTCTTCTTCTTCTTCTTATTTATATGTTATTAATAGTTTACAGTAGTGCGAAAGAGTCAACCAAGAATGGGGTCCCACTGTGATAGGTGCTGTACAAACACAGATCAGTAGACTGTTCCTGCCTGTGACAAGGCATATTTGCCACACACTGGTTCTCGAAGCATTAACTACCTTGTGGGCCGAGCAGGCCATGCCTGCTGGGCATGCTCAAGCTGGAGATTGGTTATAAGAGGGACTGAGGAGCCAAGCAGTTTAGTCAGGGCTGGTTGCTGAAGGGGGAGGTTTCAAACTGGTGGCTCTCTCCCGGGAGCTGCAACAGGCTCTGAGCCCAGACCTAAGGCATACAGAACCCAGTTAGATCCCAGGCCATTGGATGAACCCAGGGAAGGGACCGAGCTGCACCGGCTGAGGACACTAGAGGCCCTCAGCAATCATGGATCATCGTCACAGAAGACAGGGTAGGAAGTAGCCCAGGGTACTTAAACATTGCTACGGTGAGAGAAGCAGGTAACCAGTGAGCATGTTTCAGGAGGATTCCCACTGACTCAGTGGCAAGTACCCCTGCCACTCCCAGGGCCCTGAGCTGGGATTGGAGGAGCAGGGAAGGCCTGAACCTCCCTACCTCAGGCGCCACACTTCTCCGATGTGCCAGTAGGCCACATTCTCCCACAGAGGTGGGTGACTTTATTGACTCTGTCCATTAGGCTGCCCTGCCCTGACTAGAAGGGCCACTTTATTGACTTGGGCCACTATTGCTGCCCTGTGCACCAGGCCCATCCTACTGACTCTGGCCACTGGGCCACACTGCCCTGAGGGAAGGGGCAGCCACAATTACTCTGGCCATTAAGCTGCACCCCCCCTGTGGCTAAGAGGGTTGGGACATGCCCCAAACTTGGGACAGGCGTGCTTGCCCCGGTGACACTGTCCCAAAGAGCTTATAGTCTAAATAGACAAGACTGAGTAGGGGAAGATACAACACACAAACAGGGTGAACAATGTGATGGTTACAAAAGTCATTTTAGTGCCATGATTTTATGTGTTTATTTTATGGCTAAAGACTACCTTGAGAAAGCCATTTAAGTTTCCATTTTAGCCATTAGGGAAGAGAAGAAATGGAGCTGTCAAAAGAGAATCCTTAAGTATAAACTTCATCTCCCTTGTAGAGGTGGGGATATGTGCGTGGATAGGTACAGACACTAATACCCGCAGTTAATTTAGAAACAGTAGTAAAATAATTGTCACTAACATAAATTTGTAGTTACTTAATTTATATATTGTTTGCTGTCCAGGTCTTTTGATTTTGCTGCTGCATGGAGGAGCACATGTACTATCCCCAGATCTACTTTTGTCTTTGACAGCACAGGTCTAAAATCACATCACTATAGCTATAGATTTAGGTACTTGGCAGGTGATTTCTCTTGAGTTATGACAACTCTCTGTGTCTTGTCTGTGGATAACATCTGCACAGACAAGTAATTTTTGTAATAAGTATTACAAGATACAAGTATAAGACAAGTATTTTGTAATAAAACAGCAGTTTCACTTGGTGAATTCACAAGGTGCAAGGATTAAATAATTTTTAGAAAATATTCTGCATTTGTCTGTAAATCATGGGTGGTCAACTAGCTCGTGAACTGCATGCGGCTCTTTTGTAGTTAAAGTGCGGCTCGTGGAGCCCCATATTCCCCCTTTCTCCCCATTCTCCACCTACCAGACTGGGGTAGGCAGCTTGCAGCTTCTGCCTTGGGCAAGTTGGTGGGGCTAGAGCATTGGTTCTCAAACTTCATCGCCCCAGAATCCCCTTCTGACAACAAAAATTACTTCCGGCCTCCGCCTGGGGTCATGTGCCCTGGGTGGTGGGGCTTTTGCTTTGGCTTCAGTCCCGGGCCCCAGCGAGTCTAATGCTAGCCCTGGTGATCCCATTAAAAAGGGGTTGTGACCCACTTTTGGGTCTCCACCCACAGTTTTGAGACCCGCTGGGCTAGAGGATTCTGCCCAGCAGGGAGGGGCGTCTCGGGGAAAGGAGTCGGGATAAGTTTGGCCACCCTGATCTATATTGTTTCTTAATAGTACTCTTTTACTGAGAAGTAAAAATAACCTTATGTCACTGTCAAACTATATGCTTATACTTAACATTTATATGCGTCCTTACTTAACATGTGGAAAGAATTAATAGGAAATGTGGATTTGCTTCCTGAAGTATGTTTTTTCTGTTCTTATAACATTGATTCCGATTCTTAAATGTAAAAGTTCTTGCAATTAAGGATTTCACAGAGTTGTCAAACTGCAAAATACAGAATCTTTTTAGAAGCACTTCTAAATTTTGATAATTGTGTATACTGTTACTCATCTTGATTAGTCTGTGACATTGAAATAAAGTTAAAATACTGAATTTATTAGGTTATGAAATCTTGCTCTAAAGTGAATCTTGTATACAGGTTCATCACAGGACTTTGACATGGTGAAATGTTTGCTTCATTACATTTTTATTATATAATGAAGAAAAGTACACACTAATAAAAATAGCATTTCAGGCACTGCCTTAGTCATATGTTATATAAAGGATAGTGTATAGCTCCACACTTCTTCGGGGATGTGAAACTAGCATTTCAGCTACAGTGGACACTCACCAGTGGGCCAGCTCTGAACCACTCTTCTAGTGCAGAGTTTCTGCTCACATTTTTTCTCACTTGGATATAGTGGTAACTTTTAGTCTTAGATGTTCCCCAGAATCATTTGTTCTTTCTCTCTTGGCACAACTTTGGAGCACAACTGCATCCAGAACAAAGCACTCAGGTGCATATTTGGAAATTATAGGCACCTCTTGCATATGACTCAGCAGAAATACATGCTTTTCAAGGGGAAATCAGTTGGGGGGAGAAAGGGAGTTATTTAGGCAATGGAGGGGAATTCATTTTCATCAGTGCTAGGTACTAGTGCATCTAGGACAAGCCTTAGGTATTATATCATTTCAGAATAATTTAGAAAATATTTTGAGGACCTCCAATATTTTCTTCCAAGATTAAGTATTTTCTCCATTTAAAAGTTGTATGGCCTTCTCAATTAATTTTATATTTATCTTCACTATCCCAATTGTCAACATGCATTCTCTAGTCCGTCATCTTTACTGACTCTGTTTAAAATTCACACTGCTTTTGCCAGCAGTCTTATGTAGCTTGCATTGGCTGAAAATGTGGGATTCCCAGAAGTACTGGAGAGGGGGGGAAAACAGTTCTGAGATTGATTAAATCTAATTAATCTTTTCAATTTCTAATGACCATAATTTTATGAGTTTTGTTTTTGGTATGTGAGGGAGAAGGTATCCTCTTTTCAAAGCGCATAGCTTAGATTGGCCAAAAATTTTACTTAATCTTCAGCATGTAGCATGTGGTGGGCATTATTAAAAACCAAACTAATATTCTCTTACTGTTTGTGAACATCAAACAAGGACCTAATGTGAAGCTTTTCTCAAATATGTGAGTGCTCAGTTGCTTTTCCTTAGTTTTCCTCAATGTTTTCTGACCAATATAAAAGTAAAAACATTTCATCAATTGAAGTTTGAAATAAGTGTGTTTCACTTGTCAGAATGGCGAAAGCCACTGCCCGCATATTAACACAGGGGTACTGTGTTCTCCTATTTTGTGTCTCTGGATGGACAGACGAAATTGTGCCTGTTGAACTGGAAGCAGATGGTCAGGATATTCAGGGATATAATATTCAATTTGGATTGGCACTTATGACTATCTAAAGTAGCTCTTTAGGTTTATCAATAAAATTGTTAATGGGGCCAATCAAAAATTAGACTCCTGTAGCTATGAATTCTTTGCTCTCAGTGGACTAATCTACTTTACCTGTCTCTGTATTTTATGGAGTATTAAAGTTTTTAGTCAAGAACAGGTTTACAGAGTTGTTTGTAATCACCAGTCACCTTAATTTCAACATTTTGCACAGTAATAATTAAGATAATGGGATGGATATTAAAGTGCAGAACCACTACAAAAAAGAACCAAAGCATCCTCTACAGTGTGTCTGAAATTGTAGGGGTTCTCAGACAGATATTCTGCAGGTCTCTGATGGATTTGCCATTATTAGGTACCGACAAATCACATGTTCTTGGCCATTATGTTTGCTGTGGTGTGGGTGTGACTATGCAAAATTTGGAAGACTTAATCAAGAAAGCAAAATTGTGGATTTTTTTGGTGTGTGTTAAGAATACTTAGTCTTTTGTTATTTGGCAATTCACAGAGCAATGGAGTATATTTTGTTTATATGGTTTCATCAGAAATTCAGAATAGTGCAAAATAAATGTAATAGCATTAAGAGAAAAAACATGTTTATTTTGTATATTCTTTTATTAAAATGCATTTATTAGTACTTGAATGTATATATTTGCCCTGTGTTAGCATGTGTAATACCATGTGAAATAACTAAACAAAGGGAGAACATTTTATAAATTATTTATAGGAGAAAATGCACATGATCCAAACTTCTCTTTTAGTTTCTTCTCAAGTGGTACCAAAATGGAATATGTTGTAGATGGAACACACTGTTTTTCTCTTAATCGTGATATTTGCAGTTACTATTTTACAATAGGCATAAAGTGACCTGGCTAATGGGACCTGAATAGATAGTACAGTATGCTGCATTCTCTTCCTTTTCCCCTAACTATAATTCTGGGGTAGTTGAACTCTCATACTTGGTATCCATTTGGTTATTTCTTTGTCAGTTTTTTGTCATCTTCCCCTACAGAAAACCAGACCGTGAGAGAGCTGAGGATTTGGACTACACTAGCAGAGATTGTAACTACTTTGGCCTGTCTCCAGAGGAACGCAGAGAGAAGCAGGCCATAGAAGAATCTCGTTCACTTTATGAAATTCAGCAAAGGGATGAACAGGCTTTTCCTGCTCTTTCTGTATGTATGCTTCAGCATTTGTAGTCAATAAGGTATTTTTAATGTAGTATTGACAACCTGCCAGTGAATTATTTATTTGAAAATTTAGTTCTCTGCACTTGTGAACTTTTCTTATTATTATTGAAAAATTAAATGTCTTATTTTGCATCTCTTCTGTATAAAGTTGAATACGTGCAATATATAGTACTGTAGATCATAGACCAAGACACTTAGCCATTCTCCTTAGAGAATTACAGATATAAGCATTGAGATGCTAGGGTGGTCACTGAAGCCAGAGAGCTCCTTGCTTTGTGGGGAAATGGACCATGTTCCAGCAGATCGTTTATGCCCAGCTGGGTTTCATGCAGGGAATTTGTACATCCCTTGTACAATTACCCAAATCCTGTATTTGCTTTGTATAGAACTACTCTAGTTCTGCTGCTGTGGGCCATCTATACCTATAGAGGTGAGGGCAGGATTTGTTCTGAACTACAGTTATACTATGACTGTAAAAATATCAGTGTGGGTTACAAGATTGTTTCAATTAGTCCTTGTGAAATCTGTTTACTTAGGAAAGCCATTGTTTTACTTTTATCTGCCAGTTCTACTAACTCACGCTGGGATCTGAAAATCAAGCAGGGCTCTAACTTGTTCATGTACTGTCATCAGTAATGAAGATTCCTTAGGTTGAATTCTATTCTGATTTATGTGGAACTCAATTATCTTCAGAGGAGTTGAATAGTTTAACTGAATGTGGATTTAGTCTTTCATTTGGAACTTGGTTGTCCATTCTTTTGATGCATGAGTCCGTATGGAATTCAGTTCTCTTTCCAGTCACTTGTTGCTTCAGCAGAACTAACAAGAGTGTAAAAAACATACTTTGTTTTCTAAAATAAGCAGCTATAACTCTCAGGATGCACAGGGAGCAGATTTGCTGGATAAGAAACTACTGTTTTCGCATAGTCAGTCTTTGGAGTTTTTAGTTTGATTTTTTTCTGTTTCAGTCTTGCAGAAAATAGAAGTAAGGGAGACAGGCAGAAATACTTACTAGGAGTTGTGTTGTAAAAGGAATGGGATTTGAGAGAGACCTTGAGTATCTTGCTTTTTGGAGATGACAATTTCCAGGCAGAGGGCCTGATTCCGCTTATCTTAAATTTTTCAATGATGTTACTTTTGACTTCCATCATTGTTCATGAGAAGAGAATCAGGCCCAGGACAGCTTTCTGGAACCTACTGGTGAGTAAAGAGCAGAATTAGACTGGAGGAGACCACCATCTCATTAGCAGAGTGGCTAACGCTCTGATGCTCCTGCTCAAATATGGAAGAAAATTAGGATATTAAAATGGAAAATTTATAGATTCTAGAAGTGGAATAAAACTCTGATTTGTTCATGTAGCCTAATGATCTGAGCTCTTGACTCAAAGATGAGCCTCACCCACTCAGAATGCAACAGTGAAGTGGGTGGGTAGAAAATTTGGGATTAGAAGGCTGCTTCTTTTTTCTCTGCCTCCTGCTGAAAATAAATTTGTATTCATGGAAGCACAATGATATAATTTAGATGATGGCACATAGTTCCTATGACCAAGACTTTTTATATGAAATGCTGAATTTTGCTTCTCTCAATTTCTTTAGAACCATTCAGTTTGTCAGGCTGCTACACAAACTGTTGATACTTGCATAAAGCTCCCAGCTGTTACTGAGAGAAGAAGCAGCAGGTGGAAGGCAGATGTGGCAGAGCGAAAGGATAAAGGTAGCGTAAAAGGAAATCTTTTCTGTACTAAAGATTGTTAGCTTTTATATTAAGTAACCAAGGCTAGGATTTTCAAAGCTGGGTATGTGCCTAAATGTGGATATATGCATCTGACTGGGTACATGAGGATAATTTATGTACCTGTGGCACTGTCAAAAATGCAACTGAGCCAAGTGCAGTGTAGTTCTATGCTTTGTGGAGAGGGTGCTTGTTTTCTTGATTTATGGGTGTGGCCTTGGAATTAGTAATATAGGAATTTTCAAATTAACAGGAGCTAAATGCTGCAAAACTAGGTCTTCTCCCCTACATCAAAGTAATTAGGTGCCAGACCATGCTGAAATTAATGCCAGATTAGTGTTGCGGAGGCGTCTTATGGAGAAATGCCAGAAATACTTGCTGAAGTGAAAAGAGTTCATTTAAGAAAAAGCAAGTAAAAGGGGTTAGTGACTTTATTTAACAAAAATGTAAGGGCAGTAAAGGAACAGAAAGAAAAGTGTGTCTGTGAGAGAGATTGAATTGCAAATATATTTTTAAATTAAATAGTGCTGAAGAAGGGTGAGAGGTGTGAAATTTCCTTCCCTCCACATTCCTCTCAATTCCTTGCATATTTGTCAGGTAACTCTTGGAGGAGAGAGAGGGTAACTAAGTTCTCCTACTTCTGGGAGAGTTCATTTTGTGGAGCTGGGGGTGTATAGTGGTGAGGGCATGCAATGGTTACGTCCACACAAAATGCAGCTGCTAATCTGCTTTCTGGCCTGTCAGTCTTGTTATATATGAACTCTGTGAATCTGTCCTGTTTCCCTCTTCTTTATTACCTCATGTTGAAGATCCTTGGTCTCATTGTCAAGGATTTACCCTTCCCGATGTACCTGCTTTTGCCTATTTTCACCTCTGTTGTCCCCTTTTCTCCCCTGCTCTGATAAAGACAATAAGCATTGAAGCTGGCAACACTGTTTTTCCTACGCCTGATTAAAAAAATGTGAAAGTCCCTGCATCATGCAGAGCATGGACTTGAATTTAGGTCTCCCACATCCCAGGTGAGCAAACCTAACCACTGGGCTATTGCCTTTTCTAAGGTGGGCTGTTCTTTCTCTGTCTGGTTTTTTTTTTTTTTTTTGGTGGAAAATTTTCATAAGGTCTTGCTTTCATCCCAATGCAGAATGAAAATTTATTCTAAAACTTTGAAATTTTTGTGAAACAGAAATTTAATTTTCCAGCCAGCCCTACTTATTTCAGCCTATTCTACTGCTTGCGTTTATGCTATTTTGAAGTACGTATAATTGAGGTGAAGTAGAAAGGTCATGATATATCTGAAAATTTAACTTTGGAAAGACAAATTGGCTGAAGTTTTATTTACTATAAATGATTCGATGCTTCATTTACGATGTTTTATCTTTTGGTGTTGCAGAATCAAATTCCAGCCAGATCCACTTAAATCAGAAGTTTGAGTCAAATTCATCTGAGGTAATTTAAAGAAAAGACCAAACCAGTTCTTTTTCTCTCCATCCCATATATGCATTAAGCACAACATAAGGTGGTTAGTAGAGAGGTAACTGTCTTCAGAGCCAAGGCCACTGCTGCTGCTGTAGTATTTTTTTCTAGATTATTGTAGGAGTGGATGTTTGTCTTTTTTTTTCTTTTCTTTTCTTTTTTCCTTTTTTTTCCAGCCTTCCTCAGCCCCTTTTAAGAGTCTGTCTATGTGGTCTCTCTCTGCAATGTAAATTCCATAACCTGGGCTACTCAGAGTGCTCCTAAACCTGGATTTCTACTTGCAAATGTAACCCTTGTGTTCACAGTGAAGCACTCTGAGGTCCAACCACTAGAGAGAAACACAGTTTTGAGTTTGCATGGTTTTAGATCTAGATGTTCTTGCTATGATCCCTGCTGCCAACAGATCATCTACAGACATCCACACACATCCACTAGTATAGTAACAATCTGACAAACACTCATCTGATGACCAGCCCACCTTTTAACAAAGTATTGTGTGCTTAACATCTTTTAGTGGCCTTTTTTGTAGAAAAATTCAAAAAAAAAATTAGAATAGCACTGATTCTCCATTTTTACTTTGTAATAGAAAAATGGTGGAGATGACAAGTATCCAAAAGCTTCATCTCCTTTGAAACAAGGAAAGACACAATCTCAGTCTCCTGCTGCACAAGTAAGAAATGCTTGTTTAACTTTAGGGTTTTTCAGCTGTGAGGCTTCAGACAGTATGTTCTTGCCACCACAGCCATATAGCTATTGAAGACCATTATTTTGTATTGTGGTGTTGTCCGAAGCCCGTTATGCTAGATGCTGTATGAAGACCTAAAGATCTTGCAATCTAATTACAAAAGTCATTCCAGGAGTTTGTGGGTAAGGGGTTAATCCACATCCACCTTTTAAGTGAATGCTACTTGGATTTAAACACTTGCTTTCCCCCCCCTCCTGTTGTTACACCTCCTGTGGCTTCCCCAGAGACCAATATCATTCCCTCCACAATATTCCCAGCCCCTGCTGGTGTAGGAAAATGTTTAAACAACTGTGGTTATGTTTTGATAGCACCAACAGGCTTTGTGGTTGTCACCATCCTCTGATCTATGATATTGTAGCACAGTATCATACATGATGAGTATCTGAGCAGGCCCACTTGCTTCATTTAGTCAATGTTTTTTCTTTCTGGAGGTGAAAAAGAATAAATTAGTGTTGTGAAAATTGATTAATGTGCTGGCTGGATATGGAACCCTGCTATTTATTTACAGTAGCAATACAGCTTTTTCTGGACAGATCACCTGTGGGATGAGAGGTTAGTTCAGTCTCCACATTCAATAAATAAGAATAAAGCTGGCTGCACAATCAATTCCTCTTTTATCCCTGGCTTGTTAGTTAATGTTACTAGATGGGTATTTTGCTACTGTGACAATGGCAGCCTGGTTAAGTCTAGAAGGATTGTCATACCTTTGTGAATGGAATTTGGGCTCTTATTCTAAGTAAGCATTATCCTTGAGCCCTACTAACTTCACTTGGTCTTTTTGCTTTTATAGACACTGACAGAACACTTACCCTGTGTAAATCCAACTCCCCCTCCAGTCTTCTCTGAGGTGCAGATACCTCTCACGGTGCCTTCTATACCAGCCATTGTGCCAGCCTGGCCAAATGAGCCAATTTATGGATCAACAGGTTTGAAGAAATCTTCTTTGGTCTACTTCAGAGATCTGTCATACCATGTTCTGTAAAAACTGTTTGTGATATAAAAATCACTTGAAATTGTCTGTGTGTGAGATTTTCAAAAGCAGAAATTGAAAGGTAATTAGGTACTTGGTTCTAGCTGCTTTTGAAAATCCCATTTACAGTAGTAGCTTCAGTTTCCTATGTAAATGTCATTGCTAATTAAAACAGTTTACATGAGCCTTTGCCTCTTAAGGGGAAAAAAAGTATTATAATTCCATTCCAGATTGGGTCACTTAGAGATTCAGCTGTAAGATTCAATTCCCTATTATCTCCTATAAGGATATTTTAAAATAACTTAAGTGATGTCTATTACTATTTTTGGAAAGACTGTTGTACAGTCATGTTCTGAAAATTCTTCTTTGTATTGAGCCTTCATTTTCCTTCAGCTTCATTTCAGGACTCAGATCCTTCTGTATCACTCTAAATAATTCAGCTTCCTGATGTTTTAATTCTGCACTTACTTGCTATCTTATCTCTCTATAATGTATGTTAGCCAAGTTCTGTGTCTTCATTTCTTTCCTTCTTCCCTCTTTCTTAGGTATTCCAACCCAAATACCTGTTTCTTCTTTGATGCCGGCCCCAACAACTGGACCTGATTCTGTTGTATCGCAGGCAACATCTGCTCCAGTTGCCGGAGTTCCTGTGTCAATGCAAGCAATTAATCAGCCTTTAATGCCTTTGCCTCAGACACTGAATCCTTATCAGGACCCATTGTTCCCTGGATTTCCTTTTAATGAAAAGGGGGAGAGAGCCATTGCACCACCTTATTCCCTGTGTAATACTGGGGATGATCTGCCTAAAGGTAAGAGACCTTTATATTTTACACTGTTTTTCTAATGGAATGTCTTTGTTTAAAATCTGGATGGAGAATGGAATGTATTCCTTTAATTTGTTTCTCTATATCCAAAAAATCTAACAGCTGCTGTGCTACCATTCTGTGTATAAAAAATAAGTAAATTTTACGGTTGTGCATTTTAAACTTGTGCTGCTTAATGGTAATTATGGTAAATGGTGACATTCATAACATTATTGCGAACTTCCCATGGCTCATAATCTGATTCACCAATTTACTTTCTTGCATCAGAAAAGGTTTGTTTTTGTGTAGCTTAATTTTTTTAAAAATATTTCCTTGACCATATTGTAGACATCTGTTCTGACGGTGAAAAAATAGCAGATGGAATTTCATTATTTTAATCACAAGTTTCAACCTTGCTCAGTAATTTTCTGACTGGCCTGGGAAATGCTTATTTTAACATCTTTACAATGAGTGCATGCAGAACAAACCACACCTGAATGGATGGTGTGTTCATTTGCCTAACATTCTCTCTCAGATCTGTAAACTGAGAGTTCAGTTCTTTGAACTGGAATTTAAAACTGCGGTTGAGTTTCAGATCATCTTACACCAGTCCAATGGGAGTTGAACCAGCAGGCTGAAGTAGCAATTTAAAGTGTTGAACTTTGCTGTACTAGAACTGTAACTGAAAATTTTCATGGGATGAGACTGATTTCTGGTTGGGAGGAAAAGGTATGGGTGCATGTGTGTGCATTTTTTTAAAGTGTTAATTGACTTGATGTTTGTTTTTTCCTCCTAGATAAAAGTATTCTTCGATTTTTCTTTAATCTTGGTGTGAAGGTAATTATCCAAACTTCTGTCCAATGAGACTTTCTACTTTACCCCCATCCAAAAATGGTAACTTTATTAGGGGAAAGTAAAAAACTGCTTAATTTTTTTAAAGTAATATTAAAGATACTAACTTTATGGGGATTGAGTGGCTCAGGATTTTGGTAATGGAAAATATAGATGTGCCTACCTCTCAGTTGCTGGGTTAAATCCAGCCCAAATCAAAAGTGAATGAATAGCATTACTAGCCTGTGGCTCTTGGATGGCTTGTGTGAAAAGGAGCTTGGTGGACAGTTTTCAGAGGACAGATGTTGTCACAGAAATCACCACCATAACAATTTACAATAATTGTGACTTTGTTGGCTGGCAGCTGACACCAAAAATTGAATTGATCATGGGGATGGAGCTCTGTGGCTCCTAGAAGTGGTCCATCTAAGTCAATGGTGAGACATGTTGACAGGGCAGCATGGGGGTCTCTAGGACTGTCAACTGGATACCCTTCATAAACAAACAAAATTCTTAAAGATACATAAAACTGATGTGGGAACACCACAACTTGTTCAAGCTGTTAATTGTATTTTTCCCCTCTGTAATGAAAAGGCTATATTCTATCCAGAGGTAAGGCTGAGATTTGCTCTCCATTATGTTTTTTCCTTTGCACTGGCCTCACTTCCAAAATGTTCAGTCCTTTTCTCTTCAAGTTGTCTGAGGGCAACAGACACTATTAGTACCTACATTAGAAATGACATAGACAAGCTATTCATAAATATGAGACGGGGGCGGGAGATAGGTGTTAATCATGTTTTGAAAGGTGTGTTTGTTTTGGATGTCTTATCTCAAATATAGCTTCTTAGAAACTTCAAAAGATCTTGGTGAATGAGATTTAGTGCACAAGATTAATGTTCAGGCTTCAGCCTCTGTGAATTGTTTGAATCTGTGTCTCAAAAATGGCTAGTTGAAATCACTTCAAAGATGTTCTCTGCAGACAACAGGCTTCACATGCAAAATTTGGAAGTGAAAAGGGTGTTCACTGATGTTTTTAATGGAGGCTCCAAAACCAGGCATATAAATGAAAGCAAGCCAAGATGAGAATAGTGTGTTTTGGCATTTCTATTCTGCACTTAACATTTTAGGGGAGGTAATTTTTCAAACTTTGTTGTAAAAACTAGTTCTGATCTCAGACTTGGTACACCTGACTTCATCTGTAGAGTAAAATGGTTTGGGGGTTTTTTTAATGACGAGCTCTGGTAAAAAGATCTGTTTGGCCATCATAATTTAAAGAATGAAAAGAGAAGTTAGTGGTTTTGATAACTCTGTGTATCTAGTCAAAGTCATTGGTTTGGTAAAGAGAAAATTAGCTGTCCACTGTCCTTACTATGTATGTTAAAAATATACTTTCATTTCATAGCCCTAAGTTTGAAATTCACTTTGTGCATCATGATCTGACGTCCATTGCTGGCAGTAGGCATAATTTAGGATGTTGTCTGTCGTTTTGTGCATCAGAACCATCTACTGGCTGAAGTACCATGGCTCACTAGCCAAAGAGTACAATTGCTAACTGCCTTTGCGGCCAGATATCTTTTTCTCACATACGGAGAATCTCCTGATCTGGAAACTGGCTGTTGAGTTACCGTACCCACTACTGCCACAGAAATGGCCACTGATAAAATTCTTGGTGTCCTACTACAGGCTCCTTCCATATAGGCCTGGGAAACATCAGCACCTTAAGGGGATGTGGTAATCCAGCAGTTTCCAGACCAAGGAGAAGATGTAGTTGCAGTAAATGCAAACTTTCTATTTTCTGTTAGTGCATATTAGATGGTGGTAGAAATTCAGTTAATGGGCTGCAGACTTTGAACTTACTTAAATATGGCTTTTGAATTTTGTGGCAATTAACTTCATTTCCGATGTCTGCTGTCTGCAGATCTGTATGTGCATGTTTCAAGATGAGGTAACACTTTTTTCCTTAGGATTTTGAAAGAAATGGTAGGTGGCTGTAAGTTAACACTTGTGATTCAAGAAAGTATCTTGAACACACTTAAAAAATATAGCTACAACTTAACTTGCTCCATTTATGCTTTCTGTTGTTCCGTGTTTAAGCATTCTTTCTGTATAGTCAAACTGTTTCCCCTTTCAAACAGCAATAGAGATTTAAAAAAATAGGAAAGTATGATTGTAAAACCATAAAAATTGGTCAAGGGACCTGAGGGCAGATATTGTATATGAAATTACTTTTATCTCTTTTAAAATAAATTGACTAGGTTTCAGGTTCACAAATGACTTTACAGTGTGATATTTTAAATCTGTTTTAATTCCTTAGTAAACTGAAACATCTTTGTGTTTACAGGCATACAGCTGTCCCATGTGGGCACCTCATTCTTATTTGTACCCTCTGCATCAGGCCTATCTAGCTTTTTGTAGAATGTACCCAAAAGTTTCAGTTCCTGTATATCCTCACAACCCTTGGTTTCAAGAGGCTGCACCAACTTTGAATGAAAATGAAACTGTACAAACAAACAGACACTTTCCTATGCCGAATGAGGCCAGATCTGATGATCCGAATATGCAGGTTAATACTAGGTCTCCATCATTGCCTCTGATTATATCTACAGCTCAGGTGTCAGAAAGTCAAGGACAGGTCTGTGTAGAATCTGAGAATCCAGTGCAAGCTCTTCAATCAGATCAAGATGAGCCAGTGAGAGGGAAAAACATGTTCTTGCACCCACCATTTGGACACAATCAATTTTTAGGAGCTGTTCCATTAGCACCTCCTTTCTTTCCTCACTTTTGGTATGGGTACCCATTTCAGGGTTTTATGGAAAATTCAGTAGTGAGATCTAATGTTATGTCACCTGAGGACAAAGGGGCAACTGCTAGTCCCTCAGCAAATATATATCTGGCTAAAGAATGCAGTTCTTCAATTCCAGTAGCAAGCTGTGTGGAGCATCTTCAGAAGGCAGTGAGTGAAAATAACTCCAGTGCCCTACCGCTCCCTGTGACTACTTTGAGCAGTGAATGTGATGTCCTGAAGGAAACCTCAACCAGGATGCCTAAGATGGAGCAAATTTGTACTGCTGTTTCTCCTGCTAAACAAGGGAAGGCTGCACTACAAAATCATGCTACACAATTGCAGGGAATCGAGAGACAGACATTGGTGTCAAATGCTTCACCATCAGTAACAGAGCCACCAAAAAATGAACTGAAAAGTAATATTCCTGGCCGTAAGGAAAAAACAGAGAAAGCCAGAGATTCCAAGGCTACTGATAACTTACAGACCAACTTAGTAGAAAGCAGGGCACAAAGAACAAGGGAAGAGAGCTCTGAAGATGAAAATGAGGTGTCTGATATGCTGAGAAGTGGTAGATCCAAGCAATTTTATAATCAGACTTATGGAGGTGGCAGAAGGCCCAGAAATGAATGGGGCTACCCTTCTAGTAGGGGAGGATACCAGTCCTCGAGAAATGAGGAAGCCTGGAAAGGACCACCCAACAGAAGCAGAGATGAAGGTTACCAACATCACCGGAATTTTAGAGGGAGGCCATATAGAAATGATAGAAGAAGGGCAACCATGGGAGATAATCAGAGGGGGAATCTAGCATAGAGACGTCTTATTGAAAACTTTCAAATGCAAAAACTAATTTCAAGTAGAGACTTCTAAAATTTTCCCCATATTTTTTTTTAAGATAGCGTATACTTGTAACCTCAACTTGTGAGGCCTAGGGGGAAATGAACTCCTAGTCCTAGCATTAAGTTTCTTGGTAATTAAATATTAAGTTTTGGTTTAGGATATTTTCAAATTTCTAAAAATAGAAAATAAAATTATTGTTTAAAGTATAAAAATGTAGGTTTAATATTGAACTTTTTTCCAGAGGTTTGAGTTTGTGATACACTAAAATGATTAAAAAAAAATTAAAATGTTTACTGGAGTGACAAATACAGTATTTGACGTGATCTAGGTTCTAAACTGATGGTAGTGTTGCACCAAATATAAATGCATATTTTATCTTACAATGCCTTAGTTGTAAACTGAGCTAAAGGAATTCTCAGCCTACCGCACTGTTGTCTTTGATATGCTTCCAACCCAAAGGCCTTTCATCTCAAAATCTGTCAAACTTGAATGTATCTCTTTAGTGTGTTACATCTATGGCAGCCAGCTAACTGTGTCTTAGATATGTTGTATATAGTTCTTTTAATATTCATAGGGTATATTTTTGAATTTTAAAAAGCATTTGTTGAGATCAAAATTGAGACAAGCAGTCAAGAATAGCTGTGTGTGAATTGATAGGAAATTCAATGGGGAATGGCTGTTTCCACCAAGAATTCTTAACACTAGTGTGACTACAATATGGTGCCTATGCCAACTAAATATTTACAAAGACAATAAAAAAATGTAGATGCTATGCATTTCCAAAATATTCTGCATCTGTTATAATAGCAGAAGTTTTTAATGCCACTTTAACACTAATGCACTGACAAATCCTAGATGTTTTGTGAGGAGAGATGCATAAAATATGTTACATTTTTTTTTAAGTTGTATGATGAGCTACTGTTCAGCTTCTTTTGTTGTTGCACTGTTGATGCAAATTGGTTACGCTTTGCATGTACAACTCATTGCTGGAACTACTTTTTAAAAACAAGATAGATGTGGTTTTTCAAACTATATTCTCTGGAACTGAGAAGAAAGCGGCTTCTGCCTTATATTTTTACACTGTGTCAGAGTTCTGATTGCTGTTTCTTCTAACTCTTAAAGATGATCTCTGCAGTGTTCCTGATTATTGCCTTTCCAGTTGGGATATTCAGCTATCCAGACTCAAAGAGTGCAGTGTGCACAGTATTCACTCAGCTTTGTTGCTTTGTAAAATTAATGGTTGTGTATATTTTTATATTTCTGTATATACCAATGTAAAAGGTGATGGTGCCCTTTTATTCATGTCTGAGATTGTATACCTTTGATCAGGAAACTTGAGTGATGCTGTTATACATGTGACAAAGTAATTCTTTTCAGATGCATGCCATATATAAAACACCTCATGAAAAATAAATGTCCTTTCACTTTCTTTCTAAACTATATTTTGTAAACTACTCATGTAATAACATGGTCAATCTTCTGGTTCTGTTGATATCTACAAATGGCATTTCAGCAGAACTTGGTGAATTGCCATTATGTTTGCAGCTACTGAATTCTGCCATAAAGCTGAACTCTTAATCAGTACTGAATAGCAATTAACATTTAGGGACTTAGCAAAATGTACATTAGAGAGCATTTATTAATGGAAATTGTAAAGGCTGAACAGTTTTCACCTGAGCAAAAAAAAAATTTAAAATCAATTTGAGTGGAAAAATGTTTAGAAATAAATTGGTTTTTAATAGCCTGGCAGGCTAAAAGTAATACTGGAGGGATGTACTAACTAAGCTCTTGCTTCCATGTTCATATTCAATGATCACATAAATTGATGGGGTTAGCTAATAAGGTTAAGGAAGCTACTTTTCACATCGCATTCACATTTTGTTTCTCCTTAGAATGCTGCTATTTGAACTCAATCCAATGCCCACTGAATTCTATGGGCATTGGAACAGATACGTAATCATATATGACTTTGTATTACAAGATTTGAGTAACACTTGATTTAAATTTAACTCAATATGTTGGAAAGTGCACTTTCTAGAGACATTTTTTTCCAAGGGCTAATATTAAATGGGTATGATGGCATTGGTACGAGTGGATTCTTAGACTTTTCCTTTTAAAAGTGACTTGCAGGACTCAAACAGGACTCCCCTCTTTTTGCTTTACCATGTATAAAGGAGGCCAGAAAGGTGTGATGTGAAAAGTTTTTTGCTTCTGTTTCACCTTTAGAAATAATGAATGTCAAATTCAGGCTTTAGTTTTACTGGAAGACTTGGGGGGAGAAGGGAAATCTCAAAGCTTGTTTTGTCAACTTTAAGGCTGTGATTCAGCAACGTCCTTAAGCATGAAGAGTTGTGTTGACGTTTAGAGGAGTGCATTTAGTCATGCCTACATGCTTAAGTACATGCTGAATGGAGGCCTAGAACCCTCCACCCGTTACAAGTGTCAGGTTTGGGTTAGGTTGGAAAACTCCACACTGCTCAAGTGGGTTGCCTCTGGTGAATTCCTCATACCTATGGGGTCAGCACAGTGATGGCTGTGTGCCCTGCTCCTGCTTGCTGCCTTGCTGCGCTCTATGTACTGCAAAGTAAGTGTGCTGATAAGTCACACAGCCTCTCACTTGGCAGCACACACAGTATATAGCAGGGCATGCTGTTGCTGGTGGGCAATCCCCAAGGGCAGGTGGCGGCAATGCCACTGATTCAAGTTTGGGGGGGAAGAGTGGGTCAGCTTGATTGGGCAAAGGGGCTGAATCTTTAATATCTCATCTAAAATTGTAGTCAATGAAAGAAATAGAAATTGGAAAAAACAAGACCCAAAGAGTTAGTCTGAGTAAGAAATCCCTCATCTGTGGCTCAACTTTCATACTCAACAGTGTTATAATTTCACTAGTGCTCCAGTCTTATGAAGTTTGTTTTACATTTAAGTTTTGGTGGCACAGCTGTGTCTTTTAGTGTAAAAGGAAAAGAGAGAAAATTAACTAACTGAAATGCTATGCAGACAAAAGCCCTAGTGCAGATATAGTTATACCAGCAAGAAAAGTACTTTTGCCAGTATAGCTTACTTTGTCAAGGGAACTGGTATTTGCTGTATTGGCCAAAGAATGATTTTGCCCTGTAAAAGCTGTGTTTCCACTAGGTATAGATATGCTGGCATACCCTTTCTAATGTACACAAGGCCAGTCTTCCAGAGCTATACAGGACATGAATTTCTAATCAAAACAAACTGGAATAAATTCCGCTGTGTCATAGAGAAGCAAAAGGGGAAATGACCAATTTTTTCCCCTTTGTGGGCCATCTTTAATAGCTTTTCCTCATGGAAATAATGGCACAGATGTCAACTAGGTCCAAAGGAAAATAATGAACTGTATGTATTAACTAAAGTGTAAGGCATGAAAAGGGCTGGAAGCAATTCTTAGACTGACTTCGCTGGAGCAAGAACTTGATCTTGGTTGAATTTTCATGCTGAGTTGCTGTGGTACATTTTCAGTCAAGGAGTTTGGTTTAAAAAGCCAATACCGAGGTCTGTATGTAAAGGTGCCTCCCCCCATCTCATTAATATTGTTTGTCAATAAGTAATGGTCCAAATTATTTTGTCACACACAAACTAGAATGCTCTTGTAGATTTTACCCTTTGGAATAGGGAGGCAAGCCGGTTAATGGTTAGGGTGTAGAAGTAGGGGTTAGACTAGTGTGAATCTGTGCTCTGCTATTAACAGTTGTGGGTGAGTAATTTAGCCTCAGTTTCTCCCTCTATAAAAGAGATGGGACCTGCCTTTATAAAGAACTTTGAGACCAGTGGAAGAAAGTACTACCTAAGTATTTTCCTGAAGGAAAATGGTTTGGTTTAAATATTATTGAACTCTTGACATAATATGGACAAGAAGAGAGAGATCTGTAAGCAGAACTGGGAACTGAAACAAGAAGTTAAAAACAAAGCCTGAAGTACAAGTATTAAATTATTGCATTTATATTGATCAAGTAATAGGAGTCCATGTCTATGCAAAGATATTAATTTGTGCTAGGTGCTATTTCAATTTGCTTTCTTGTTTTGATCATCTTGCCTTTCCTTAGCACTGTTTCATTGCCTGTAAGGCCATGTTTAGGGAAACAATACCCCTTTTTAGCAGTTTTCCCTCAGGCATTGTACATTATTTAATCATAAACATGGCATGTGTATTCCTCCACAAACTGCAGCATACACTGTTAGTGTCATGGCTTGTCATTGTTTACTAAACTTTAACAACTATGGTACAATGCATACTGCTAAGTCCCTGCATACTTGCCTGCCACCCTGCTGTATTTCTGCCATGCCTCATTAGTCTCATTGTCCCCACTTATTGTAAATTTCCATTGTTGCTAACAGTGCCTACAACTAGATAGTATTAGTTAATTAAAAGTTTATTGCATGTGGTCTCAATAGGCTAAAATAATCTCTGAACCTCTGGTGGGACATATGATTAATTGTACCAGTCACCAAAACTGCTGGGAGGCACACTTTTTAATGTTACAGAACTGTATAGCTTTGCCTACAGAGAATTTTTTAAAAGAATTCTGACTTGCTAACAGTGGTTCAACTTTAGCGATGTGGGGAGCTCTAATATAGAGTTATCTGCCTCCGGCAGCCCTATGCAAGCTAAACGTATCTAATCAGTAAGATGCTGAAATGGGCAAGGCATCAGGGTTAATGTGGGTACAGTCCACTGCTGCACTGAATTTTACAGCACTAACGCTGTTGCAAGAGAGCTGTGATTGAGGAGCTGGAATCTGTGTGTGAGGCTGAATATTCCAGGGGTGCTTATAGCCCTCTCTTTTATCTGAACCATGTGCCTCCTGAGAGGGGTTGACTGACTGCAACCTGCTTGGCCAGTAGTGGTAACATGCCCTGTCCCCCTTTAAATCTAGTCCTCTTTCTCTGCTGCTTCTCAGTACTGTACAGAGGGATCTCTTACATGTTCATTTGATCCTTGAGAGTCAGAGTTGAGGATTTCATCTGTTTATCACAGTGTTTTTCGATCAGTGTGCCACAGGCCCAAACAGGTAGGCTGGGAATATTTTGAAAAAGTACATGTGAGAACAAGGGGGGAGCTGCCTTCTGATTGGCCGTTTGCCTCACTGCCCTACTTCCTCCAGGGGCAGAGCAACTCATCAGAGTTCTCTCTTCCCTCATCCCCTCCTGCAGCCACTGGCTGAGGGGACAGAAGTGGAGCTTGAGGTTTGCAGTGGTAGAGAAAAGGTTCGAACCACTTGTCTATCATATAGGCACATACAGAAGAGTAAGTATATGTTCTGATGCTCTTTTCCATGTAACATATCATCATGGTCCTATTAGAAGCTTTGCGGTTGAGGCCTCACCCTACAAGACAGCACGTCTGTATGACATTCCAAGGCTAGAACCTCCTCCCCTGCACTGCCCTATGTTGGAGTCCACATATCTGAGCCCTCTGAGGAGCACCCTCAAACAGAAGATCAGGCTGGGCCTGCTGCTATATTGTCCTGGTCCTATCTACACTGTCTCAGCCAGACTCCACATGCTTCCAACTGCTACTCAGACAGGGTGTTATTCTCTGGAAATATGAGAGGAGATAGGGCAAGAGTTCCCATAGGACATTGTTCATATCTCTATGCCCAGTCAGCAAAAGCATATATGGCAAACCCCAGCATCAGTAATACCACTTCTCCAAGGCAGTAGGAAAGAGCTATCTCAGTTCTGGTGACAAAGAAATGAGTGGTTGGACCAGCTCTACCCTTTATGCCCTCAGTGTGGGAAACAAGGGCATTCAAGGCACATACATAGACCCATCAGACACTGCTTCCCAAAAGAGCCCAATGTCAGGCCTGTAACCATCAGGAGTGGAACATGTATGAATTTCTCAAACACCAATTAGTGCAAAGTAAGTAACTGAGCTTATCAGGAACTGCAGTAACTTCCTGCTGCAGCATTTAGTCCAACTTACTTCATAGTACAGGGAGCCTTAAATAGAATTCTTGGAATACAGAATTAATGCTACTGTTTTCCTAAAGATTTTATTGTTGCCCATATGCTGAAGTACTGGATAATTCAAATTACCTTTGTGCTATGACAGTGTGATCATTTAGGTACTTAAACATGATTGAGCAGAAAGCTTCTTAAAAACTAAACAAAATTAAAGCCTGACAAGTGATTTTTCCTAAATACTAGTATTCATCTTTGTACGTGACCTTGATGTAAAAGATGGGAGTGGCAGCATTGTCACTGCATGCCACGTCTTAAGTGTGGAGAAAACTCTGATGTACGTTTTTATAGCCATATCAGCTAACAGCACATGATGTTATAGCTATGAATGTAGAGGGGTAATCTGAAGTCTGGATGCCCAGGTGCCTCAGCATGAACCCACAAACAATGGAGGTGATGTGAGATAAAGGCAACACGGTGGGGGACTGAAAAATACCACTTCAGTCAAGGGAAACTGAAACAAGGATAGTTGAGGGCATAGCTTTGGGCTCAAATGATTTATTACTGCCTGTCCACATGCAGAGTGAGACAGTCTAGTTAGCAACATGGCTTGGCTAGAGAGATGGACTACTGTAATTCACTTTTCATGGGTACAGGCAGTTTGGTTTGTTAGGTTTTAATCAGCGTCCTTTTCACAGACTTTTAGGCCAGCAGGGACCCTCATGATTGGCTATAGTCTGACTCCTGCACATCGCAGGCAACAGAACCCCATGCATTCCTGTTACAAACCTATAAACCCTGACTGAGTTTCTGAAGTCTTTTGTCTTGATTTAAAGATTATAGAGAATTCACCATTTACTCTATGCCCAGCAAGTGACCCCTGCCCAACACAAAAACCCCCAAGCTCTCTGCCAGTCTGACCTGGGGGGAAATTCCTTCCCAATCCCACATATAGTGATCAGTTAGCTCCTCAGCACCAACACAGCAGCTGGGACAGAATTCTCTCTAGTAACTCAATGGCTTCCACATCCAGTTCCCAGCTCCAGCTATTGGACATATTTGCTAACAGCAGTTGCAGGTGGGCCATATGCCATTGTAGGCCATTTCATCATACTATCCCCTCCATGAAAGTCTCACAACTGGTTTTTTGCTCCCCTTGACGGCTGTTCCAAAACTTCACTTCTCTAATGGGTAGAAACCTTTGTCTAATTTCAAGCCTAAAGCTATTGGTGTCCAGTTTATATCTTTTTGTTGTTGTGCCTACAGTTGCCCTTAAAAATAACTCTTCTTCCTCACTGGTGTTTATCCCTCTGATGTATAGAGAACAATCCTCTCTCTGCAGCCTGCATTTTGTTAGGCTAAACAAGCCAAGATCCTTAAGTCTCCTTTCAAAAGGCAGGTGCTCCATTCCTCTAATAATCCTCATAACCCTTCTCTGTACTTGTTCCAGTGTGAATTCATTTTTCTTAAAGACGGGAGATGAAAACTGCAGGTTTCCCCAGAGCCTTGTACGGTAGTAGGAACATGTCTCTCTCTCTATTGGAAATACCTGATGCATCCTAGGTCTTGTATTAGCCTTTTTCATGGCCATATCACAGTAGCGGTTCAGTCATCCTGTGATTATGTAATACACCAATCTTTCTCTTCCTATTTCCAACTGTTAAGTCCCCAGTTTATAGCAAAACATTCTTGGTGTTAGTCCCTAACTACATGATGACCTGGCACTTTCATCCCATTTCTATTACTTCAGTTTTCAAGATCCAAATCATCTTACCTATACTTTCTGACCTCCAAGAGGTAGCTTTCCTTGGTGATCCATCTCTTCTTTCATTCACGGTAGGCTTTCTGCCTTCTCCAACTGTTTGAGATGCCCATAGCGTAGACAAAGCCTACAGTGGTGGAAAGATTTTTTCCACTGCTGTAGGATCACAATGTCCCTGAGCAAAGGCAGCTAGGTTGATGAAAGGATTCTGTCAATCTACCAATGTCTATACCAGGAAAGCAGCAGGATTCTTAGGGCAGCATAGCTACAGTGGTCCAGGCTGTGAAAAATCCACATCTTTGAACACCATAGCTGTGTTGACCTAAATTTTAAGTGCAGACTAGACCTATGACCGAGCCAGAACAAGTTTGGGGCAGCATAATAGTAAGCTCCAAACTGTGGAATGCCATCCACAAATCAAAAGACTCTTACTCTTGCAGTTTCATAACACAATACAAGACACACACACACACACCTCTTCAATATTGCATTCACTAAGAAAAATCACAGTAGAGCTCTCAAAAAGTAGAAGCCAACAGTTCAGCTGACTGTACATCCTGACAGATGCCACCATTTTCTATAATAAAATATATTTGCACCTAGCTACAACTAACTTCAGAAATGCTACATAAAAAAGCCATACAGCTGGCTAGAAGGTTTGAAAAATTATAGAGTACTTCAACAGGGACGAGTTAAGATAACAATACATTATGCAGTTTGGTACTTTTGTTTTTCTTAACTCTGCTTTGAGAGCAAAAGTCCACCACATCATTTACAAGTTTATGCTCCTCCAGTCTTCTTGTGATGAGCTGCCAGAGCACCAGTTCTCATTTCTTTTGTGAAATAAATGGAGTCTTACAGAGCAACATAACCCTACCTTGTAAACTATTACAAGCAGCTGGAACCAGAAATTGAAGCAGTCTATCATCAGCTTAATGCAGTATTCTCTATCTGTATTTAACACATATTGTTTCAGTTACAGAAGATATTCAGAGGGGGTTAAGACTTGTTAATGATTCCATTAAGATTGATCAATAAACATTTCAGATAAGATGATCTCTTGAAAGATAACAGCACTGGTAAGTATTTGAAAACTCACTGTGTAGGTTCTTTAGAAGTAATCATTTCTATAATACAAGAAAGGATGTGTATATTACTTAGAAAGTAATGATCCAAAAATGATAAAGCATTGTACCCCAGGGTGATCAAAGACAAGAACCATACTTTAGATGGATATTTATTTATGAAACCCTCAGCCAGAGAGATTCAGACTTGCTTTTAAAATCAGAGCAGTTTCTATATTTTGACATTCTTTGTAAACTTTCTTCTTGAACAGAAAACAGCTTTCAAAAGATTTTTAAAATTGAAAAACACTGGTCAGCATTTGGTATATGAATAAGTTACATTTAGATTGAAAACCTCCCCTGAATTTTGAAAAATCTGGAGATTTATTTATATAACAATTTGATAGGTATCAGTTTTGGAAAATTACATTGAAAATATGGCCATATCACCAAAATACAGAAAGAGTGGCAGTTTCTGTTACTCAGAGTAAAATTTACACTTCTACTGGTTTCTGATGTTACACATTTCAACAACATTTTAAGCTCCAGAATGAGGGGTGTTCTAAAACCTGATTGAGTGTTTTTATACAACAAAGTGTTCAGATTTCAATATGCACTTCTATAAACTGATTATGGAGATTCTCAGATTCCTATTAGTCATCCAAGAAAAAGTAGTTTCCACTCTTCTTTTGTTCCACATCCTTTAAAAACAAAAAACACACAAAATCAGCATAACTTCCCCACTTAGAAAACTCACTGATAAACTAAATTTGATGTGCTGAAATAACGTATAAATTCAAGTACTACTATCTTGAAGGCAAAATAATTAAGACCAGCAACCTTGGCTTTGCTCTAATTCCATTTGCTTGCTATGCAGCGAAGTACAAGCAAGGTGCTCTGTTATTTTTCACTTCCTTACTTGTTTTTCAGGCTCTTACTTTCATTAGACAAAATCATGTTTCTTACCTTGATTGAATTGAGTTTGTTTATTCTTGGTCTGTAATTGTTGGGGTCTCTTCTGAATGTAATTTCAAGCTGAGACAAAAATTTATTCATACCAGCCAAAAGAGTCTGAGGACTATTAATAAAAGAGGAGAGAATGGGATTAAGTGGTGTGCAAATATGAGTTAGTATACTTCTCATGATAATATCTACTCAGGGTTCAAGTTAGATCTTCAACCAAGCTTTTTAGAGATTAGGCAGCTAAAGAAATGGCCTGGTTTACATAGGGGCCAAGCACCTGCAATTCTCATTAGAAATGTAAGAACAACTACAGGTGTTCAGCATCTCTGAAAGTCAAGCCACTTGGAATCTGAACTCTGATTTTACAATGCCCACCCTTAAATTTCTTAAATTTGAAAATTGTGGTTATCTTCTTAATCTTAAGGAAAATTCATGCAATGATAAAAACTTCCATTACTGTCAACAGTCTAACAACAGACCACATCTCCTTTTCTTCTTACTAATGCAGTCCAGGCTCTCAATGTGAAAAGTAACTATGGGGCATAGGGATGGACAAAATTATCTTGTTTTGTAAGTAAGGCAGTCATAACAATAGATGGAATTTTCAGTGGGATTCTGGCTCTGTTATAAACTCTTGAACACACTACTTACTCATCTTTTGTATCAAGTTCACTAAAAAAAATTCCAAGAGAGACAACAAGGATAAAGTGTGAGAGTATATTTACTACCCACCCAGCAAAAGCTATATTTAAACAACCAGCAAAAAACTGAAAACAAAGTCCAGCCACTTAAGAATTATGTGGTAGATGCCCTAGTGTACTAAGATAACAGATGTATTCAGCATATAAAAGTTAAATAATTTAACTCAAAGTTCACTGAAGTCCAGAAGTGACATCAACTCCACCTTAGCAAGCACTGTACTTTATGAGGTCACCTACATTTGCCTAAACTCAATATGCTGTTCCGATAGTGTATGGGTGACAAAATAATCCACATAATATTGCTGAACAGAAAGAGCACATCATTGACTGTATTCTTATAATCAGGCTCTAATCATCTGGGGGCCACTGTGGTGGGTAGGAACTAACCAGTGTAGTGCACAGTGGCATGGTGCATAGACCAGGTCTGAACCATTTAAAGTTCTAAACTTTAAATCATTTTAAAAAGCCAGAGCTACTTTGCCTCCATGCATTTGATCTAGGGGAAAACTAACAGATTCCAGCACACAACTGTGTCTCTAGCTCATTTCTGTTGTTCCAGGGCAAAGGTCCGAATGAGACGATACACAGTACTTCACAGTAGCAGCATTTTAAGTGTCTCCATCAGGGTCAGTAGAATTTAGGCTTTCATTTTAGAAAAGTTCCTATCCTTTTTGGCTGCAGCGGAAATCTACTGAACATGGGCTGTCGGAGTTCCAATTGTTCTTGAGAAGCATTAACTGCCCACTCATCTCAGTGAATGTTAATGTGAAAGCCAAATGTTAATGTGAAACCCTATTTCAATACTGCTCATTTTAGTAAAAAGGCAATTTGTGGGTGAAGCCTGACTATACTAACACCACTTTATCTGCACAGTCCCCTTAACATTAAAAGGCAAGAAAAAAATCAAGCTACACCCTTAGTGTTAAAAGTAATTTTTATAACTTAAAACCCACTGAGGCTAGAAAGAACTGATGGGATTACAAATAATTTGGGAAGCAATCCTAGCACCATGTACTGTAAATAGGATTTATTCACTTACAAACCTCAGAATGGCCATGCTAGGGCAGACCAATGGTCCATCTGACCCAGTATCCTGTCTCTGACCATGGCCAGTGTCAGATGCTTCAGAGGGAATGAACAGACAGGGCAATTATCAAGTGATCCATCCCGTCCGCCTGTCTCAACTTTTGGCATTTGGAGGTTTAGGGACACCCAGAACATGGCATTATGGTCCTGACCATCTTGGCTAGTAACCATTGACAGATCTATCCTCTTTGAACTTCTGATTCTTTTGTGAACCCACTTATAGTTTCAGCCTTCACAACATCCCTTAGCATTGGGTTCCACAGGTTGATTGTGCATTGTGGGAAGTACTACTTCGGTTTGTTTTAAACCTGCTATTAATTTCACTGGGTGATTCCTGGTTCTTGTGTTATGTGAAGGGATAAATGACACTTCCCTATTCACTTTTTCCAAACCATTCATGATTTTAGAGACCTCTATCATATCCCGTCGTTGCTTTTCTAAACTGAATAGTCCCAGTCATTTTAATCTCTCCTCACATAGCAGCTGTTTCATACGCAATTACTTTTGTTATTCTTCTCTGTACCTGTTCCAATTCAACTACACTTTTTTGAGATGGGGTGACCAGAACTGTACACAGTATTCTCAGTGTGGGCGTACTATGGATTTATACAGTGGCATTACGATACTTCTCTCTCTCTCTCTTCCCTATTGGTTCCTAACATTGTTAGATTTTTTTTGACTGCCACTGCACACTGAGCAGATGTTTTCAGAGAACGATCCACAATGACTTCATGATCCCTGTCTTTAGTGGTAACAGCTAATTTAGACCCTATCATTTTGTATCTATAGTTGGGGTTATGTTTTCCAATGTGCATTACTTTGCACTTGTTGACACTGAATTTCATCCGCCACTTTGTTGCCCAGTCACCCAGTTTTGTGAGATCCCTTTGCAACTCTTAAGCTTTGGACTTAACTATCATGACTGATTTTATACCATCTACAAACTTTGCCACCTTATTATTTACCCCTTTTCCAGATCATTTATTAATATGTGGAACAGCACAGGTCCAAGTACAAATCTTTGCAGGACCCCTCTATTTACTTATTCCATTGTAAAAATTGACCATTTATTCCCACTCGTTTCCCATCTTTTAACCAGTTAGTGATTTATTGCAAGACCTTCTGTCTTATCCCATGACTGCCTATTTTGCTGAAAAGCCTTTGGTGTAGGACCTTGTCAAAGGCTTTCTGAAAGTCCACACCCTTGTCCAAATGTTTGTGGGACATCTTCAAAGAATTCTGACAGATTGGTGAGGCATGATTTCCCTTTACAAAAGCTGTGTTGACTCTTCCCCAACATACTGAGTTCATCTAAGTGTCTGAAAATTCTGTTCTTTACTGTAATCTCAACCAATTTGCCTGATACTGATGTTAGGTTCACTGGTCTGTAATTGCCAGAATCGCTTCTGGAGCCTTTTTTAAAAATCAGCATCACATTAGCTATCTTCCAGTCATCTGGTACAAAGGCTCATTTAAGCAACAGGTTACATATCAGTTGCACACATACAAAATGGGAAATGACTTGTTAGGAAAGAGTACTACAGAAAGGGATCTGGAGGTCATAGGGGATCACAAGCTAAATATAAGTCAACACTGTTGCAAAAAAGCAAACATCATTCTGGGATATATTAGCAGGAGTGTTGTAAGCAAAACACGAAGTAATTCTTCCGCTTTACTCTGTGCTGATTAGGCCACAATTGGAGTATTATATCCAGTTCTGGGCACCACATTCCAGGAAAGATGTGGACAAATTGGAGAAAGTCCAGAGAAGAGCAACAAAAATGATTAAAGGTCTAGAAAATATGACCTATGAGGGAAGATTGAAAAAACTGGGTTTGTTTATTCTGGAGAAGAGAAGATTTAGGGGGAGGACATATGAAAACAGTTTTCAAGTACATAAAAGGTTGTTACAAAGAGGAGGGAGAAAAATTGTTCTCCTTAACATCTGAGGATAGGACAAGAAGCAAAGGGTTTAAATTGCAGCAAGGGCGGTTTAGGTTAGACTTTGGGAAAAGCTTCCTAACTGTCAGGATAGTTAAACACTGGAATAAATTGCCTAGCGAGGTTGTGGAATCTCCATCATTGGAGATTTTTAAGAACAGGTTAGACAAACAACTATCAGGGATAGTCTAGATAATGCTTGGTCCTGCTATAAGTGCAGGGGACAGACTAGATGACCTTGCAAGATCCCCTCCAGTCCTATGATTCTAGATCAGTAGTTTTGCAATTTCATATTTGAATTTCTTCAGAACTTTTGGTGAATACCATCTGGTCCTGGTAACCTATTACTGTTTACCAATTTATTCCAAAACCTCCTCTATTGACACCTTCATCTGGGACAGTTCCTCAGATCTGTCGCTCAAAAAGGATGGCCTGAGAGTAGGAATCTCCCTTCTATCCTCTGCAATGAAGACAGATGCACAAAATTAATTTAGCTTCTCTACAACAGAATTGTCTTTGTTGAGTGCTGTTACCATCTTCATTGTCCAGTGGCCCCACTGATTGTTTTGGCTCAATATTATACATTTTTAAATACTATATATAATTGGGCCAGTTTAAAAAAAGTAGATTTCCAGTAGGGCTGCTCCTAACAGCTTCTCTGAATAAATTCTCTGTTACTACTCAAAGCATACTGTTGATATGAAAATGCACCAGAAAGTATTTTGGTGCACAAGTTATTTACAGGAACTAAGCAGCAACTTTATCAGAATGCCACACTTTAAGAGCTTTCCAAATATAGTGTTCCATTTTAGAAGTTTGTCTAGGTATACAGAATTTAATAATTTGTTCTTGTATTTCATACACATTATCGCTCACCTGCCTGGAAAAAGATCACTCAGCTCATTCCTTCCTACCTTTAAAAAACATCTGGAAGAATTATTTTCAGAGGTGTGTTCAATCTATAATTGTTAGCTCCCTATGGTACCTTCTTGCATACTTTTTTACTGATACCATTTATGCTTTCAGCTTTTTGTATATTGCAGTTTTCTAGATTGCATTTTATTTTGATTGCTGTGCAGTGAACCAAGTTGCTTTGGGGGTGCTTTACAAATTGTTGTCAATGTTCTTCCATTAATTTAGTTCTATACATTGTCCTTTGACACTCCTTGAGATAAACCAGTCAACATTAGCCTGTTACCTGTTTGCAAGTGTGTTCTTGGATGGAATGCCATCAAAGACAATCACACGATCTGCTAGATAGGTCGCCATGATAAAGTCATGCTCTACCACAAAGGCTGTTTTTTTAGCATGGAGAATGAAACTGAAATAGAACAAATATTTGTGAGATATTTGGAAATGAACCTTTAAAAAGAAAAGTTAATGAAAACTTTCCCTGTCCTTCCATGCATACACATTACCGTTTGACAACTCTAGCTGCCATTAGACGCTGTTCAGAGTCCAAATACGCTGAAGGCTCATCAATTAGGTAGACATCAGCAGGCTTACCAAGACAGAGGGCTAGTGCAACACGCTGTAACTCACCACCAGACAATGTCTGCACCTGTGGAGTAATAATATTTAACAATATTTAGTTAGGTATTAAAGAACCTTAAAAAAGAAAAAAGATGTTAAAATGTCTCAGAGGGCTAATACCTCTTGATCAATGATGTTTTCTATCTGAAGAGGCTTCATTACATCAGTCACAAACTGTGGATGTGTATAGGCATCTCGGATTTTCTCATGGAGCAGTTGACGGACACTTCCCTATTCAAAGAAAATTATCACTTAGTTTGCATCACTGCACCATGGAAAGGTAAAAAGACAAAAAGATTAAAATATTTAAATAGCTTTTTTAAAATTCAAAGCAGACAGGATTCTCTCTGCATCTCTCTAATGTCTCTTATGTTGAAAATATATTGTATACATACAACATATAAGTATAAATGACACAAAGAACCTTACTGTGGACTTAGGACTGATCTTCTGTGGCTTGTAACTGACGTTTAGAACTGGTACCTCACCTATAAATATAATTATGTAGTCAAAACAATGACCACCAAAATAAAATAGTCAAAATATGCTTCAAATTGATACATTAAACATTACCTCCTTCATCAGGTGCAAGTCTTCCTGCAAGCATTCTGATGAATGTAGTTTTGCCAGTTCCTAACAAAAAATTCACATTATACATAGGAAGTTACTTTAGAGTGTTATTGCATTAACTTAACTAATCACTGTAGCTTTCTTTAATACCTTCAAGAGAATCATAAATGTTTAAATAAGAGCACCTTTATATATATATATATATATATATATATATATATATATATATATATATATATATATATATATATATATATATATATAAAAATGGGAATTCTCAAAGTTGTCTGTACTCTGTTCGGTGAATACTTGCTGCAGTTCTACAAAGAGCTGGCCAGTAACATGATTCTGGGGCTCTTCCTTATTTCCATTTGTTAAACTGTATCACAAAAACCTCTAAAAATACAATTCTTTCTTAATGTTACTTTCCCATGTATGTAATTGCTGTAGCTCATATGGAGGTAGGGATATCTCAGGATCACAAACAGAGTAGTTGGTCCATAGGATAATCTCTGTATTAAATGTGATCCACCACATGAAAATAATCTAATAATTAACATTTTAGAAGGAACTCAGGGTGATAACCCTTCGCCCAAAGATTGTATTTTTCTTCTACACAGTTCTATGTGGTGGTGGTAACTCCATTTTTTATTGAATTCTTTCAAAAATTCAACTTTCTTTGTAGGACTGGCTAACAGGCCTGTATTAGAGGCCATGAATTAGTCTATACTGGAGTTCAGAAGCATTGCATACATTCGCTGCCTGCCTACTGGACAGCACTAGGCTCGGGGACTCAGGAGACCTAGGTTCTATTCCCTGCTCAGCAACCTTGGGCTAGTCAATTCACCATGCAACACCTCAGTTTCCCTATCTGTAAAATGGGTATAATGAGGCTTACCTCCTTTGTAAAGCACTTTGAAATTTACTGATGAAAATTGCTATGTAAAGGCTAGGTATTATTAGACTGTGGCAGGAGTACTCCCACTAATGTGTTTAAACAAGGTACGTTTACAACTAGAAACTTCATTAAATTAATTAGGGAAGATATACTCTTAGGTTTTGTGCACAATGTCAATGGTGTTCAAAGGCACTGTTTTAAAAAAATACTGTTCTTAAGACACTCACCATTTTCCCCTAGCATCACCATGATTTCAGAGTCAGTGAATTCTCCAGCTACTATGGCTAGTTCAAATTCTCCCATCTTTTTTTTCATTCCTGGATATTTATACATACACATCTTCTTAACTTCTTCTTCATTAGCTGTCTCAGCCACTTTAAAAACCAGAGATGCATCTCGAAATCTTAAATTTTCTGTTGGAACGTAACCATCCAAGAAAATGTTTATGCCTATAACAGAAAAGTAAGCTACATTAGTAAAATAACATGTTTAAAAAACCTCCCTAAAATTGTATGGACATTTGGTGCTCGATGGACCAGTGGATTGATGAGCAAGGCCCTGTGTCCCATGTGGCATGTTATACAAATTATGCAACAAGGCCTCTTATTAGCCAGAGATTTATAAATTATGTAACAAAGTTAAATGACTTTTTTATAACCTCCATTGGCATAACTGATGCATTTTATTTGCACAGTAGTAAGACTTAAGAATTGGACAAAACTCAGAAAATCCAGTTTGCAGGAAATTTCATCATTTCGGACACTGGTTTTAAAACCATTTTTTTGTTTTGTTTTTTGAAGTTTCACAGGAGCCAGAAATTAAAAAAAAAAAAAAAGTTTGGAAACCCCATTACATGGTGTTTCTGAAACAAAATATGCTTCCCAGACCCCCAGCCACTGCTGACTGAAACTGATATGATTCTTGTCAGTTTCACTGCTACATCCTACTGAATGGTAGGGATGAAATGACAAGAATGGAGCTTCACAGATTGTGTACCTTCTCCTACCATGCTCTTCCTCCTGAGCACTGCAGGAATAATGCTATGCTCCTGAGGAAGTCTGGAGTCTTGGCTTAGCAACTGATTATTTTTACAAGAATCTCTTTGCTCCCCTGGTACTTCAGCACTTCTTCCCTTATTCTGAGTAACAATTCAGGGAAATAGGTTACTTTCATCCTTGCTGCCCTGAATCTCTAAGGATCTTCCTTTAGCTGTTTCCAATTCTTCATTGCCTTGAATTCAACCCAGGTCAACAGTAGCTAAGTCAGTATGATTTGACAACAGTTTGACAGCTTTCTAACTGTAGTAGTCAATGGAGTCATATCTGTTATAGTTAAGGATATGATTTGATCACGGATTCAGTGATTTTCCAGGACATCTGTGACTTCTGGGGCAGGACTGGAACAGTTGATCAGCTGGCCCGCCCTGAAGCAGCTGCTGCTGAACAGCTGATCAGCTCGCCAGTCTGCTGGAGCAGCATGCTGAAGCAGCTGCAAGCCGTGGCAGCTCTGATTTTCTACCTCTTCCAGGGTGTTTTTAGTAAAAGTCAGAGACAGGACACATCTTCCTTGAATTTTTGTACATTGCCTGCAACCTGTCCCTGACTTTTACTAAAAATACCCGTGACAGAATCTTAACCTTAGTTATAGTAATAAAGTACTGTACATCACTTTTCTTTGACTCTAGATGCAAGACTGAATATTTCCAGAGTATGACCTGCTCAACTGAACACATCTCTCTGGACCCATGAGTTGCCTATTGTTTTCTGGTGCAGTAAGGGTGTCTTTTTTTCCTTCTTCATTTAAATTCCTAGCTTACAAGCAATCCATGGTATCAAACCCAGTCTCTGGAGAAAACCAAACTGCATTTTTAATTCTAGCCCAGGGGTAAGGATACAAGTTTAGGTCTATATACTACCCATGCAGCATATTAGCACTCCCACTGATATCAATGAAAGCTCTGCACAAAAAGCAATGTTAGAATATAGCCTGTCATAATTCAACTTTCAGTTAATAATTAACTACCTTATTGTCACATCAGCATACATCAATAGGAAGATATGCTCACACAGGACCACCAATATTTCTGCTCCTTCTTTGTCCCCTTCACAGGGGCTTTTGAGGATATGGCTACACTGCAGTTAAACACCTGTGGCTGGCCCATGAGCTGTAAAACTGCGGTGTAGACGTTTGGGCTTAGGCTGGAGCCAAACATCTACACCACAATTTTCAAGCCCCATAGCCAAAACCCTGTGAAACTGAGTCAGCTGACAAGGGCCAGCCACAGGTGTTTAATTGCAATGTTGACATACCCCAAGTCTTCTTCCCTCCCTGCAGCAGCTCCCATTTCCAACCTCCACCTGCCTCATAAGCTTCACTCCCAAACCTTTATTTATTCCATAAAAGTGATCAGCAATTAAATAGTTAATACTGACATGTATAACAGTACGTTATGCTTAGAAAAAAGGTTTTAAAATTCTGCATTTTAAAAGATATATTTGCTTAAAATGCCAATGCCTATCACACTTTGTATGCTTGCTCATTTATTTTTTGGAAGGGCAAAATGAATGGGAATGGAGAGAGCCAGTGCTCAAGAGTTACCTTCTCTTACACTGAAAGGCATAGTGACAACACCATAAGCACTTGGCACACCATACAGGCAGCAGATAAAGTCAGAGAGATAATCTAACACACTCAGATCATGCTCTACAACAATGATATATCTGAAAAATAAAACCAAAATTATTTGTTAAACTTCAACAAAAGAAAGAATGAGATTTGTGTATGATTATTTTTTCCATTGAAAGAAACAAAAACAGTTTGATATAAAATGAAATAAGTACATTTGAAATTTTAATACTAGTCACACACACAAAGTAGTTGTCAATATTTTGGTAACTTAACCTTCAATGCTGCTTTTATCATAAAACTAAGAATCCACACTGAAAACTAATACAGGTAGAATTCAAACGTCTCACAACACAAATGTTTTGCTAATTGCCCAATAAATGGATGTTGGAAGTGACAACTCTGGAATTTTATTCTCCATTTGAGCGGACAGCTTCTTCATATAAAGTAGGTAAAAAGGGACAGTTTGGTCAGGGGGAAAATTAAACCACAAATATTTGAAGGATGTAAATCCTTGGGGGAAAGAGAAGTGTGTGGAATTATAAATAGAATTAGGGGAAAATACGAAAAGGAAAAATTAGGATGATTATCAGGAAAAGTAATCCAATGTGATCCATTGAATTATTTTCAAAAGTACACTAGACAAAACATGTTAGAAAATATACCATAAGGAACAATCTGCATTAGCAAGAAAATTGACTGGGTGACTTTTCAGTCTATGAACTGCATTCTAATGTTATTAAGGCCTGAGAAAATGTTAAATTTGTACTTACCTGTCTGGGTTTATTAGAGACCGAATAGTAATGGCAGCTTTCAGACGCTGCTTAACATCTAGGTAGCTAGAAGGTTCATCAAACATGAAGCTATCCCAAAGAAAGGGGAAAATATCAGTGATTCATTATATACTTTTGTCAGAACATAGAAAGTTAACTATTTTAGCAATCCTATGAGTTCCAATTTAGTTAAAGTTTTGAACAGCCTTGTGACATCCACTGCAAAGTGCAAAAATACCAGTTTTAGGAGATTGGAATAAGGATTTCTTCCAAACCAGAAAATCACCAGTCTTCTGATCTTGCTTTCCTGCTCTCAAGGTCAGCTGAAGACAGGAACCATTCGGTAGGAACCAAGTGAAGGGAGGAGAGTCTTAGGCCTGGTCTACACTTACCTGGCAATTTGGCGACAGTCAACAGGAGTTATGCAAGCTACGCAGAGTAGCTTGCGTAACTCCTGTCGACTGCTGTGCTTCCCTTCTGCGCGGTGCCTTCACTGCACCGATGGGAACTGCATTCCCGTCGACACAGCACTATGCCACTTGAGGGGGTGGTTTTACAGTGTCAATTTCTGGATCGATTGAGCTAGTCTTCACTGACTGCTCAATCAATCCAGAGAGGTCGATCTGATGGTGGTGCCATCAGTATAGACACATCCATAGTTATGACAGGTTAGGAGAGGAAGTAGTAGCTTGTTTGGCTGCCATTGGACATAACTGTAATTTCCTGATTGTGAGATGGGAAGATGGACACAACAACATTCCCAAGGGGGTGGATGCCTTCCTGATTCCAGGAGGGTAAGAGATGTGCATTGTCAAATGGGATATCTTCCCTACCAACTCCTTTCAACTAAGAATATCATGAAGTTGCAATACTAAACCTTGCCTGAATAAACCCTAGAGATCTCTGCTACGTGATAGAGAGTAGGAAAGAGCAAGGAACAAGAAGAATTCCTGTGATAGAAACCCAGACACCAGCTCTGGGGGACTGGTAAAATATATGGTTTGAAAAAAGTTCCTGCATTTAACATTTCATCCAAAAAAGATCACTTTTAAGTGCGGCCTGCCACTCCTTACAAACAAATTACTGATCTCTAATATTAGCACTGAATTTAAGTACAGATCCTGAAACAGCCTTTGGGACTGAACGTGCAATAGAAGTAAATGGAGCATACATATCGGCCCTCTGAATGCAAACGACAGCACAAGCAAATCTCTGAAGTTCTCCTCCTGAAAGGTCTTCAATGTTTCGTTCTCTCAGATGAGTTAAATCTGCAACAAATATTTGTTATGTCCAGCATATGTGAATTAAATGCTATGATAAATATCCTACTTTGAAACAAAGTAGACAAAGTTTATGCTAATGAAGGTATTGTAAAGCCTGCTCATACAGAACATATTTAGTATACAGGGATAACTCTAATACTTGCAAAAGCCATAGCAAGACATAAAACTGTCAGTAACATTAAGTGGTAAATTTGTACCACTGCTTTCCTTCATGCCTAGGAATCATATTTCTAGTTTTGGTTGTTCTTGGACCTGTTCTGGAAGAAGTTTATTGGCCCTAAAAATCAACTGTGCTGCGTGCCGGGACCAGGTGGGATGCGGGAGGCTGCCACCCAGCTCCAGGGCAGGATGTGGGTGGGACAGGGGTAGCTGCCACCCGGCTCCCAGCTGCAAGCCAGCTGACCTCGGCTCCTGGCTAGGACCTGGGATGGTGTGTGCGCACGGTGGGGGGGAAGGGGAGCCCACGAGCCTGTGGGCTCTGGGCAGAGACCTGAGAGATGGGTCTCTCGGCTCCCCACACTGCCACTTAGGTCCGTGGAAATGCTCCCAGTGAGGATGCACTCCATCGACTCAAGGAAAGCAGTGTGTAATTACAGCAGTGGCTGAAAGTCAACATATTTTATGTCGACTTATTTTTCTAATGTAGACAAGCCCTGAGACACATGCACAGCCCTGCACAGACTCCCAGCTGGCCTCCCAAGGTTGCTGCTGTGGAATGAATTGCTTCCCTTTGGGATCCTGCAAATGCAGGGACAGGGACTAATATGTGATACTGGGTAGGAGCCACCCTAGGGCAGCCTCCGTATACACACACAACCCCTCCTATGTACACCCTTCATTTTGACCAAGGACAAAAATGCAGTGCTCAGTGGAGTTTGTAGCCCACTTGGTATAAAAATAATTAGCGGGAACAGTGCTTACCAAGTTGCTTACATACAATAGTCTGTGTGTTAGTTTCATCCTTTCTGTCCAAAATAGACCCCACTGTCCCCTGCCATGATAAAAACAAGAGTCAAGTCTTTTCCAATATTTAAGGGTTCAGATATTGCAAATATAACCCCATATGAGCCTTTAAAGACAAAATACGTGAAATAAAATCATTATGCTTTTCATGTGTTAATGGAGAGAGACTTCTCATGTTCTCGCTAACTGGTGAAGTTTCTTACCTTTGCAGCTTTAGGGATCTGGTCCACATACTGAGGTTTGATGATAGCCTTGAGGTCATCTTCCAGGATCTTGGTGAAGTAGTTTTGCAACTCGGATCCTCGAAAGTAAGTCAAGATTTCTTGCCAATCAGGTGGATCCTACAGAGAAATTACATACAAGGACTTATCTGAGCATTTTAAATATACAAATTCATTTAAGCCATTTGTAGATATAAAAGTAAACCAAAATGTTTTAATTTTAAAGATTCCTAAATACAATATATGAGTAGACATCGAAGATACATGCAGTAAATACAGAACAGCCGGAAAAAGATAAGTCACTACTTCACTTACTTGCTATGCTTCCTCTTCAATAGTTAATGACATGAAACACCTTAAGCTGTATAAGGAGTGCAGGTCCTTGTACTCTTTCAGGTGTGTGATGTCACTTACTTTTGCAAGAGAAAGCACCCTAAACAGGTCTTGGCAGCAGAAGCACACAGTATCTTCAAGAAACGAAGTTAAAGGAATGTTAGTAGTGTAATATTAATTTGTTTTAATAAGTCAGTGTCAGAAGTCAAACCACTTCATATGGAACAATGGGTATGGATCACCCTATAACTCAATTCTTTCACAAACTGAAATTTATACATTAGTTTCATGGATGCCCGGGCTAAATGACAGGGGTTAGCCTGATAAAGTTTCACTTGGGTCTCCTAGTTCCCAGCAGATATTCCCAAGAGATAACAGTAAGAGAAGAAAGAGAGCAAATTAAGCGTGGACAAAAATTTGTTAAAAGCCTTGAAACCATGGTGGTTGATTTAATCACCAAGAGAAAATCATTGATTTAAATTGTTTCCCACTGATACCTCTTCACATATTTCTTAAACAATGGTGCAAATCTGATTACTAAAACATGTTAATTTACAACTCAATACAGCACTTTACAACATCCAGGAGGGTATACTTTGTGTAACTTTTTAGATAACTTGATTTTTATTAATTTAGGAAATAGTACATAATACTCACTACCTGTGTCAAGCTGCGGATGCAGCAGTAGTACATTAGGAATGGTAAGAATTAAATCACACACACAAACACAACAACACTTATATTTTATTAAACTAAATCTTAAATGTTACATAAATGTTTCACGTTTGCAATTGCAGCAGTCTCCTGAGCTGCCGGCTGTCCTTAAACTCTTTTTTAATTTCTCAAATTTTATTAACTAACAGACAAGTCATCACAACACTAAATGTACGCTGTCCTTAAAACTTCTACAACTAGTGCTCATCTTCCCCACACCCACTGTCATTTTTATTTATAGACAAACAGAAATACGAGTTTTCCTGATTTTTCAATTCCCAGTTGATTTCTTAGCTTTCAGTGAATACCACCAAATGATGAAAATATTCTCTCTAAACTGTCTCTGAGAGAAACTCTTTGAGAGTTTCTATGATGTTTCATTCTTGCAACTAGGCCCTGCTTCTCCTTCTTGCACTGCTTACCCTTGACGCATTTTCCTTTTTTACCCAGGGAAGGAATTTCTTCAAAATATTCCCAGATAGGGTCTCTCTTATGCCCAGAAGCCATGATAGTTTTTCTGTGGCAAAAGTGTGGGGGAATATAGGTAGCTATGTGTGTACTGAATAATGCCTTCCATTTTTCTTTCCAGTCTACTCCACTGTTCCTTTCTACTCTGCCTCTCTGTCATTAAGACAGTGTCTTAACTAACTCTGCTGCCTTGCTTGACCCAGATCCACCACCACATAAGCACAGAACAACAACAATCCTATCCAGCCTGTGTCTTTCTTTGCACATGTGACTTTAGTCTGCTGAGAAACAGAAACTGAAACAGAAACTGAAAGCCCAGAACTTTCAAGCAGCAAGAGCTGGAAACTGGCTGGACAGACTAGAGCCATTAATTCATTTTTATGAGACTAAGTGTAGGTTTAGCATGTTTGTGATGAGATTTAATTGTAACTGTTATTTTTTAAATGAGAGAAATTTAGTATTTTATTAATGTTTTTTAAAAAAAATAAAAAAATCTGATTTTATTTAAAAAAAACACATTGATTATTATCCACCCTGCTTGAAACAGGGAACTGCAACTCCTGGTTATTTTGTGAAGTCTGACTAGGCCCCGTGGTACACTGAAGTGGAGATGGAGGTCAAGAGGCTGCCTAGCATTATTTCCAAAAGCCGTTCTCCAAGAGAACCAGAGCTCAAAAAGCTGAACAAATCATCGCTGAAGTGGATTAGCAGAACAGCAAACTGCTTTTCAACACCACTTTGCCTGCACCTACACCAGTGTCTAGGTCAGCAACACTCCTCCAAAATTCGAGCCACATGAAGTATTGATATCAGTGTGACAGTTGCAGGAAAAAATTACCAGGACAGACAGACAGCATAATATTAACAACAAAACCATAATCACCTATTTCCCAAGCCTTATTTTATACATACATCATATTTTCCAAGGTTTGGCTTCTGCTTTCCAGCTAAAATTTTCAAGGCAGTTGATTTTCCAATACCGTTCGTTCCAACCAATCCCAGTACTTCACCTGGACGGGGAATAGGCAACCTGTATATAAAGTCATATATTCAGTTTAATCCAAGGTTCTCACCAAAGTTAAAAGTGAAAGACGTTGGGCACTTTTACTTATCTCCATTTTCTTTCAAAGAGAATGACTTTAAAGTGACACACTTGTACTCCAACTTCTTTATAATGCTTGTCAACAGAAAGAGTAAGAAAACATTTCTTGAGAGATAGTTCTTGAGGTAAAGGCATAGGACTTGGAATACAGAAGTAGGGTCTGCCACAGACTTCTTGTATGACTTTGGGCTAGTAAACTAACATTCTAAATAAGTTTCAAAGTCTGTAAAATTCAGGTGTGGTGAAGACAAATTAATTGATTTCTGCAACAAGCTGACACCCTAAAGTGAGGAATATCACAGAACTGCATAAACATAAATAAAATGCTCCAATTGTAGAGATTGCTGTATCAGTGCCAGACTTGTTTTATTTATTGGTTTTTTTAGGTCATTCCTCCTGCCCTCAGAGATGAGGGATCAGAAATTAGATTTTCTAGTGAAAAACTGATTCAGATTTAAAACAGTGTCAAAATGACATTTCAAGAATTTTAAATCACAATTTTTTATTCAGTTTATTATAACAGACGTTTAAAGGAGCTAGTCAAACTAAGCCAAAATGTTACCTAATATTTAAACACCAAAAATATGTACATAAAAAACCCAACAGATACATCCTGCGTCCAAAGTAATGGTCATCACATCTCCAATATTCCCACCGACATACAAATTAGGAGTCCAGAATATTATATATATTTACATTAGTTTAAAATTGGATTGGGTAAAATAAAGTTGGCGGGGTGGGGGGAGGGGGAGATGAGGGAAGGAGGAGGAGGAGAACATACCTGTGAAGTTTGAAGGCATTGGCACAATATCTGTGTGTTGTTTCCTTCTCCAAGTTGCTAGGTAAGTTAACAATTGACAAGGCTCCAAAAGGACATTTCTGTAATTTAAATAAGCAAATGTATTGTTTACTAATGCACACTGTAACAAGTCAATGCAGAGGAAGTTACTCTATAATGAAATTCTTCCACGTTCACACCGAGCACGTCGTTTTCAATCATGAGTGTGACACTCCTTACCTTTAAGTAGGTTAGTACTAAATATTTATACATAGTCTTAAATTTATTGATTTGCTAATGATATGTTTAAAAATACCTCCAAACGCTAACTGATTTATTTAGATTCTTGACCACAGAAACTCCAGAGAGAAGAGATTAATGTCCTGGTAGTTGCTAGACTAAGCTCTCCTATAGATAACATTGGTGGTTAAAATTACATCACTTTCCGTACTTAAAGAAATGGATCCAGCATTTCTAACATGAATCCTATGCTCACTTTTTCAATGCTAAATATGGCAATTTAAATACTGACTCTGTAACATAAATAGGTTTGGAAGAATTAGACTTTTATTATAGGTAAATGTCTGTAAAGGTCAATTTCACCCTCCTTCCCCTTCTACACACACCTACCAGCTCCCCCACCTTCCACTACCAAAGAAAAAAATATTTCCATTGATGATAATTAAAATATACAGATAGGCAAAGAAAAAAAATGCAGCTTGAGAACTTAAGAGTTTGATATAAGATTATTTACTTTGTATAGTTTGATGTGAGGTTGACAATTTCTGTTTTAAACATTATAAAAACAACTTTTTGACTCTCAATGTCTACTGTCATTAAATAATTATTGTCTGACCCCCATTGTTTGACCCTCCATTCCATAATTTCCCACAACTGTAAAAATTTAAATAGATAAAAATAAAAAAATGCTTATAAACAAACATCAATATTATCTATCAAAATTATATACAAATAAAATTCTGTCAAGCCTAAATATAAAAAAGTTGTATAGGAGATATGTTGTTTGAAGTTATACTGCAAATTTTCTCTCCAATTCAGAATATACACTGTTTCTTATGAGAAATACATACTTTTAAAGAAGAAATTGAAATTACTGTATTGTTTAAGAGTTATAATTATATACATATATAATTATATAAATATCTAACTTTTACCTTAATGCAAATACCACAACCAATACAAAGTGTTTCAGAAATCCATGCTATTTTGCTCTGTGGTGTGACTTCTATGCATAGTTTTCCTGGTGAAACAGAATGTATGTTAACATAAGACACATTACTGATGAATCAGGTTTATTGGCATAATCACTGAATGCTGCACAGAAATCCTGGAGTCGCATTAAACTTCTCCAGCAACAAAGGATTCGAAAGAAACCTTGAAACTGAGTAGTTAATATTTCTTAGCATTATTACTGTGCACAATTTGCAGACCATTTTAATCATATTTGATTTCACCCAAGATCCTTATATATTACACAAATGCATGCACAGCATGATCCAGAAATCACTCTCAGAAAGAATTTCTACTATTAAATTCTACTAAGGTGGATAGAAAACTACTATGCACGTTATTTAAAGTCTCTCTCATTGTTTAAGTATATTTCATTGAATTTCTCACCCATTCGAACCACAGGACAGCTCTTTTTGCACTCCTGACGGCATTTCTTTGGCTTACATTTGTCATGGTTGACAATAGCGATTCTTGTTAACTTGTCGGCCATACTGAGCAATTTAGGTTTATATATACACACCAATTAAAGATTCCAATATGGAAGTGAACACTTCAGGGTCTAAAAAGAAAAAACCAGAACTAGATCATAATCATCACCAATAGCATTGCAAAGCTGTATCTAGTTGATATTACTAATAGAAGTTTAGATACCCAAATAAATCTGCTCTCAGTTGTTCTTACAATCCACTGAATAAATTCAGTAAGACAGTTATATATATATGGACAGTTTTAATATGGCAATAATTGTAAAATGACGTTAGCACAAACTTTCCATTTCATTATCATTTTCCCACTATAAAATGAAGCCAACAAATGCATGCTCTCCTAATGCAACTCTATTTACAAGAAAATGTATCATATTAGAAAGTATTAAGACAGAGGGATGGGCATCTGTATTGCTGTCAGATTTCAGTTCCAAATGGTGATTCACACATTTATTCAACCTGCTATGAAGTGAACTTGTTAGAGCTGTGTGCTTGCTATTAAAGTAAACACCATAAATAATTGTGACCATTGCTACAAGAATATGAGATGTTGTATGTGTGTGTATATACATAAATACATGTCTAATAAATAAACTAGTGTGTGTATATTATAGACAAGAACCGCAAACATTACATTGTATTAGGTGTTAATGAGGTCATCAATTGTAGCAGAGGAAACAATGCTAAATTTATGTCTTGACAGGTATAGGATTTTAAACATTTTATTTTAAAGAGCGTTTGTAATTTTCTGTCCACAAATATTCTGATGACTTGAATATTTAAAATAGTCAAGTATCTTCGCTTTATCAAAACCACTTCATTTCACCATTATGGACCTCTCTTATTCACTCTAATCAAAAATAGAATAAGACTGAGTTATGAAATCATCAACATTTTACAAGATGTTACGGTTGGGGGAAAGAGATTGAACAGCCTAATGACAAGATTTAGGAATCCTCACTGCTGTGTACCACCTCTTTAAGCCTGCTTGCTGGAGTTAAATGGCATGAATAACAGCTCTTCTAGACGGTGATCAGTGCTTGAGAAAGGGTTTAACCTTGCTTATTAATGAAGGACTCATCACCTTAAATAACTTTTTAAGATAAGTAAAATATTGGAACAACATTGCAAGTAGCGTCTTCTGGCATCAAGGCACAAATAATTTTCAGTTACAGTTTAACATTGCTGGGTACATTAAGGGTTGTAGCCATGCAGAGAAGTTACCAATTCAAAGCAAGTTCAGTATAGAATTGAACATGCCAATATTTATATCCCAAGATAAAACACTAACATAAAATTGATGTTCTGAACAGAAAGAAGTTGTAAATTACAATGTAGTTCGAATCATAAATGTCAGGTCTTGAAATACTCATAGTTCCAACAATCTAAACAGTCCCATCCACCAGTACAAATAAAGAAATAAAGTCTTTCCTAATGTGTATGTGAAATGTTATCTGGAGATAAGCTACACTTCCCCGTCTAACCTATGCTACGTATAGGGAGTTCTCAAATAACTTTCAGGAGTTTATATATTGCTTACTGGCTATGACTATAAAATGCAGAAAAGAAAAGGAAAAAATCTGATCTATTGAAACATGGAAGAATAATAGGTGTGTGGTGCATATCTGATTCATAAGCAGGTAGGGGAAAGGACAGGGTCTTGTGTGGATCATACATGGAAGATATTATATGCAAAGTTTTAGTTTGAGCCCCATACTCTGAAGGTGGAGAAAGGACTAGCTTTCAGCCTCTAACTGGTGGCAAAGTGCAGAAATAAGATCAGTGCTAGAAGCTTGAACTGAGTATTTCCAGACTTCCTGATATTTTGGGTTTGGTTTTTTTGTTTTTGTTTTTTTTAAACTAGTGGTAGTCATAATGTACTACTTCCCAACTTCCAAATGTATTTAACCGTAGCATTTTTTTCAAATTGATGTTTAACGGGTATCTGCAGCTGCTCCCCTATATAAGGGAAGTCTATGAGGGAATTTTCTACTTCAGAAAAAACCCAGACAATTCTGAAATTGTATTTCTCTCTCTCTCTTTCTAATATAATTTTAAAATATTAATTTTTTTGAATAATTTTTTAGAAAATTATGATGGAAAATATTTGCATATTTACATATAAAGCAGTTGTTAAAATCATTGTAAAATATAGAATAATCAGTGGATTTATAGACTAAGGCTCCAAGCCTGCAATTGCATCTGTTCAGTGCCAGCGTGAAGCCCGCTGATTCTAGTGGGTTTCTGCATGTAAGCTGGGGCCCATCCCCATGGGTTCAGTTGCAGGACCAGAGTAGAAAGTTTCCTGGCTGGGGAGCCCAATATACAATGATGAATGCCTGGGTCAGAAAGCAAGAGACACTACTCAGAAGCTTAGTACTTGTGGAGGTTAAAAACTCAGCTATGTAGAAGCTCTCACTATCTCACATCTGCAGATTTGAAATCTCAGCCAGGAACGCTTTGGACTTTTTATAATGAATAATTAAAATGTGAATAATTACATGTTGTAAAGTATACTAAAAAGCATTAGTCCTCACTGGAGACAAAATTACTATAAAAATGTACCAGACCATGCCATTTTAAACTGATTTTCTTCCTAAGACATGTTAAAAGACTTTTCTGAAAGTATTTGTGTTCTGGATCCATGAATATATCCTTAATAAAGTCCTTCATAAATAGTGGTATTAATGACTGGCAATTTAAAAAAAAACAAACAAAAAAAACCCACAAAACTTGATACTTAGTAGCTAAAGGATTTTTCCTACCAGATAAGTAACACAAAACTCAAAACTCACAAATCACTAGAGTAGACCTGATTTTGCGATGAGAATTGTGTTGGTGCAGGAGTCTGCTGGCAGGGTACTCATCATAGGACCTGATTCAAAGCCCACAGAAATAAGAGACTCCCCTTGATGTCCGTGAATTAGTGCCTACTTTAAGAACACTAAGGGTCTATTTTACTGACAAGTTTGTTATTACGGAGTTCACTGGTCTCACCAATGCCTTTGCACTGAATTTGTAAATAAGCTTGTTTTATAATGTTATAGTAGAGATAAAGAAAAAAAAATCTAAAAACAATTTGAACAATTAACTCAAAACTTTCTTCCTCAATTTTTCCCTGGAAATCATCCATGACGAATTTCAAAAGAAAATGATTTTGGGAGGAAGTGTCAACATCAAATTTATCTTTACTGTAACACTACAGAACAAACCTATTTACCAATTCACATACGCTCTGTAGGGACCCCAGAGAGAAATGTTTCATAATGGAGATGCCAGTGTTTATCTAGCCTCTTTATAGATTTAATTAATCAATCCCATCAGAGAAAAAACAAACAACATTGTATGCTCCCTTTGTTGGATCTGCAGTAGCATTCCCTTCCGCCTCTCCCCAGCCATAATGATATCATCCATGATGAGGAATGAGCAGAGAGAGATAAAATTAACATTCAACTTTTGGGATGCACTGCTTTGGACACCCTAAGTAACATCTTCACACAACAAACTGAGCCAAGGTAATATTTATATACAGTTATTTAAATACACTTATTTTGGCTGGACTTAATTGGAAAGTCCTACACATCTTAAAAAAGGTTGGTTGGGTTCAAGGCTGACACTCTGGAGTTTTCACCCAATTCAACAGCATAATGTGTTACATGAAAATGTTAAGTATAATTAATTATTAAATACTGTAGAAACAGCATTTAGAAGCATCTAATTTATATTCAGTATTGTTTCTTTCAATTTTTTTAGGTATCTCAGAAAACACCTATTCAATTTTTACTAGCCATGGAGTAATCAAGTTATTTGGATTAGTAAATTCTATTTGAAAGGCAACCTCAACCTGTTTGCCAGAAGATTACAATGACGAGGGGACTCAAACTAAATTGCTAAAGAGAAAATGACCATGGCTGACAAAGTACTGTATTTAAGATCTTGGCAAACCATATAATTTCAAGTCAAAACTTTCCCATTGTCTCTAATGACTACTGTACCTTAACATGATTTCTAAAATGTGTGTCTAAAAATTGTAAAGCACAGAAAATGCTAGAAGTAACAAAGTGCATATGTAGGCATATTTGAGCAACACTCATATGGCTGTTAGCTCCAACTCCTTGGAATCTTTGACCCCCAAAAAGCATTTTCTCCTCAAAATATAAGCAAAATACTTTATCCTGCAAGAGTTATGGAAGACAACAACCACCCCATCATTATACTGCACTAACTATTTAAAAAGCAAATTTAGTTTACTGGAATTTGGATCACCCATAATTTCTACAGGTGCTGGATCTAGATATGAGTACACTGCAGTTGACTGTATTAAGTCTTTTATGGTAAAGAGGGGAAAAAGGTGCAACAGCATATTGAATTATTAGGTAAAGTGAAATTTACTATAATATGTAGAGGAATATACAACTGTTAGCTAAGACAGGAAATTGAATGAAGACAGAACAGTGCAATTACATTAAAGATAAACAGATCTGTGTTCAGAAATGACCACAGTCTGAAAAACATTTACTTTGCAAAAAGCAGATGAAGTGTTCAACAAATCGTATTTCTAAAGCTCTATTGGTAAAAAGACTGAGAATAAATCGTATTTATATATATATATTTTTAAAGAAAACTAATAATCTTCAAGAAACAGAACTCAATTATAGAACTAATAAACTGAAATTGTTAACCCCACATATATTGATTGATAAGACCATCAGGACAATTTTAAAATTAGAATACCTGACAAAAATAATTTATAAAAAGTAGAGTACATATAGAACCATTTGTCAATGTTCAAACAGAGATCATCATCATGTTTACAAAAGCCAGAACAGAAGTAGCGATATGTGCTAAAAGTACTCCTGTGGAATTCTGCACCACTAAGCAAGCAAAGAATTAATGTCTGCCGCAGTTTTCTCCCCGTCCCCCTCCCCGCCAACCCACAGAATACATGATTCTGAAGGGGACGTGAAGGGAAGCTGCGAGAGGGGTCACACTGCAATTACACCTTTCGCCCACCAGGGACTGATGTGGCACCAGAAGAGAGGGCAGCTGGCCCAATGGCCAGAGCACTGAGCCATGGAGAGGAAGGGAGCAGAAGCTACCTTCCTCACACTGCCCTGCCTCTGGGGCCAGGTGAGAAGGCACGGGTTATGGGGAGGATGCCCATGGGGATGCTGGAGGGGTCACACAGACTGGGGTTCAAAAGGGCTAGTGGATGGGATTGACTGGGGCAGGGAACAGGATCTAGTGGAGTGACAACAGTGAGCCAGTGGCTGAATGGGAATGGGGGTGCAGGGACACACAGGGATAGGGACAACTACACCTGACTGAATGGGAGAGGCTAGTGGGCAGCCAAGGTCTGCCTGGCGGAGGCTCCCCAACTCCCTAACAATCCCCCTCTTCTACCCCCCAAAAACTGTTCCATACTTCTCTCCCACCCACACCCCACCACCCTCCAAGTTCACTCCCAGGTTCCTTCCCAGGAATGACTTCCCTCCCCCTCAGCTCCTCCTTTACTCCTAACTCCCCCAAGCTTTTGCACTGCTTCTGAGTGGTACAGGAAATACATTTCTGCATTGTAGTTTAAACGAATGATTACACAAAAGTTCTGTATTGATATGCTTAAGAAGGAATCTATGTATCAAAAAAAAATTCCTGAATCTTTTTTGTTATCTGTATTATTACAGACATATTTGCTGACAGGTATTTTGAAATAAATTACCAAAATAATTGAAACTGACGTGATTATATTGACAAACAAAATATGCAGAATTTTAAATCGTGTGCGCAGAATTCTTAATTTTTTGGCACAGAATTCCCTCAGGAGTATAAAAGTCCAAAAGTGTAAGAGAGGAACACGTATACTAAGGGCTGGTCTATGCACAGTTTTTTTTTTTTACTGATTTAACTATATTGCGTCCTAAACCATTATAGTTAAAGGAGTACAAAATTCTGTGTTTAGACAAGCCCAAAGTTCTGTTTCTAAGTTTAATCTTAACAGACTGCTTATGAGGCACATTCTGCATATGGAAGCAAAGAACTCATGGCCAAGCGTTAACATCTTTCTGATTACTGGAAATTGCCAAATACCTATCCATAGTCCTATTTCAATACATTATGTTTAATTAGTGCTGAACAATAGTAATTGTGACTCATTCAGACAGCAAGAAGTCTCATCCTCAAATATTTCCTTAGAATGGGAGATGAAAGGGGAGAAGGTGAATATATTACAATATCTGTTGGCATATGAAAACTATAAAAAGATACATTTGGGGAAAAAAGACACACATTTTAACTCCTTTGGACTAAGAGTTTGAAGGAAAAGAGTGGCAAATGTAATGCCAGAATCAAAGACTTCCCAGACACCTACACACCAGAGGACTAAATCTACTAAAGATGCATAAGAAAGCACTAAAAGTTCCTGGAGCAAAGCCTTTCCCTATAGTTGATACGAATGTTGCTGCTCTCTTCCTTACTCAAGGTACTGACCCTGGATCAATCTTAGGCCGATTTCCATATTTCATAACCATCTCTGGCTACTAAATGTGTTATAAGTTTGAAGCCCCACACCCTTACTACTGCAAGGCCTTGTCTTCACTAGAAAAAAAGGTGTGTTCTTACCTCGTGTTAGACAACAAATCATAAAATCAGTGGAAAAAAAAGGCAGGTGTAGTATTAACCTGTTGGCATGTGGAGATAAAAACGAATCTATCCACTAGCATTAACATCGTAATGAAAACTACAACTGCCTTCTTTTCACTAGAATTTTATATTGTATTAACTAACAGGAGATAAGAACATACCTTTTTTCCTAGAGTAGATACACCCATCAAAAAGATTTCTCATCTTTTTCTCACCTAATAGGTTCCTGGCTTTTACAAGGCAATAAACATATGGCAGTTTCTCCTTTAAGATAGATTCTGTAGCTAGTCCTGCAGAAATACTACCTTTATTGCTGATTTCAGCAGCAGTATGAAACTGACATAGCTCTGTCAGTTTCATTCTGCTGCTGCATGGCAAAGCTATGATGAACAAGGTATATGGGGAGACAACACTTATCAGTTCACATTCAAAAAGTTAATCTTCACTACCACAAGTTCTAGAATTTAAAATAAGTAAAAATGCACATTCTGCAGAAACTGACAGCTTGGCAAGTAGACACCCCCCCAGTAAAGAAAGCTTCCTAGACATCCGCAAGTAAATTTTTAGAGCCCTAGCTAAATAGTGAGGTTTGGCACAAATGATACCGCATGTGGAAAAAGACAAACCAATTTGCTATGTTAACACTAATATGATAGCCTTATGATAGCCAACCAACAGTAAGAATAATCCTTTGCACTTCACTGGGGTTCACTTACCGTCCAAGGCCATTTTACAAACATCAATTTATTCTCACCACAACGCGGTGATGTGACTATTACTGTGCCCACTCTACAAATGGGAAAACTAGAGCACACGGACACCGCCAGATGAACCAGGGAATCGGGGCCTCACCCCACGGCAGAGTGGATGGCCGGGGAGATGGGGGTCTGTCACCCCACGGGGTGTGTGTGGCGGGGATCCCCAGTGGCTATTGGGGAGACGGCGGTCTGACAACCCAGTGGAGCTGCGAGTTTGGGGCCCCCCTACGGGTTCAGCACCGAAGGCGGGTCTGGAACCGGCTGGGAGGCTCCAGGCAAGAGGCGGAGGGGGCCGTGGCCGGGGCCTCGCATCCCTCCCGCGCTAGGGGAGGGGCTCTGCTACACAGCACGCGGCGAGGGCGGTGTCGCGGAGACACGAAACCCCCGGGGAGAGCCGGGCGGCTGCTGGACCCCGCCCGGGGGCTTCTCCTGCCCCGTCGTGTTCGCGGCGCCTCTCGCCGGTACCAGCTGCTGTAGCGACTCGCCGCCGGCGCCGCCTGGCCCGAGAGGGGGAGCGGGAGGCGTCTCCCCAGGGCTCGCGCCGCTCCCCGCGCTGCGAGCTCGCCGTCCCCGCTGTTGACTCCACTTACCAGCGGGTGGGAGGGAAACCACCCGGCCGGGGTGTGGGGGAGGCGGGGGGGGGGTCTCGCCTTGGTCCCGTCACTCACAGGCAGACCCACAACGTGCTCCAGCAGCTGCCACCCGGCCAAAATGGCCGCCAGCCCCGGCCTCAGGGAGGAGCTCGGCTGGAGCCACTCACCAGCCAACCAACCATAGAGACGTGAGGGAGGGGAGAAGAAAGAGCTACTCACCATAGAGAAGAGGGGGGACGCTGAGAGAGCGCGGCGCCTCAGGGCAAGGGCGGGGCTGAGTCAGCTTCGGAGACGCTTCTGGAGGGACGCGTCTGCTCAGTGACGTCATTACTGCGTGACGGCGGCGGAAGGGGAGGGGGTCAGGGCGGCTGTTGCCAGGTGTGTGTCTCCTCTTCCCCGCCCCCCCGCCCCCCGCGTGAGAAGGTTCTCGGCGGACCGTCTCCCACATACCCCGCCCGACCCCCCTAGTAAGGGGCGAGCCCTGGGGAGCCCGGGCGGCTCGGCCCCGCAGGCGGGCGCGGTGCGGGGTCCCGGTTGTGCCGTTGGCGGTGTGAGGCCCAAGAGGGAGCGGTGACAGCAGGTGCCCAGAGCCGCGAGAGTCTCTGCGCTCGGGCGTCTTTGGAAGGTGAATTGATCGCTCCTGGTTTGGGACTCTAGTGCGGAGGAGAAGCCCTGGCCGCCCCGAGCCTCTGCCTGGCGACTGCCCAGGTCCGGGCAGTGCCGGCTTCCCCGCACGAGACCTGGAGCGACGCCGCTGCCTGGAGTGGAAGCGAAGCCCAGTCTCCATGGCTCGTTCAGGCCTCTCTCGAGACCGCCAGCCAGCACCCCGCTGCAGGCCGGCTTCTGCGAGGTGCAGCTCTCTGTCGCTCAGACTCGGGCCCCTTTTATTTCCTAAGCCGCTGAAGGGGTGTCAGAGACGTCTGTATCGAGGTCCTCCTTTCTCGCAAGCCAAAAGCACGTGACGCTGGTTTTACGGCACCTGAACAAACTGCTCCCCCGCTCCCTTTGCAGGGCTGATTTCAGATACCGTTGGTTGGCTGTGTTGACTAGACTTAAGGGGGTTATTTTGTAAATTGGGAGTATTTTTACAGTTCCCAAAATGTGTCTTAGGTTTTAATCTTAAAAACTTTGCCAAATTGCATGTAGGAAAGAAACAGGGTCAGGCTGTCAGGAATCTGCAAACCTCACAGGGCTTGAAGGTTGGCTAGATCAGTGGTTCTCAACTTTTCCAGACCACCGTACACGTTTCAGGAGTCTGATTTGTCTTGCGTTCCCAAGTTTTGCCTCACTTAAAAACTACTTGCTTACAAAATCAGACATAAAAATACAGCACACTATTACTGAAAAATTGCTTGCTTTCTCATTTTACCATATAATTATAAAATAAATCAATTGGAATATAAATATGGTACTTACATTTCAGTGCATGGTATGTAGAGCAGTATAAACAAGTCATTGTATGAAATTTTAGTTTGTACAGACTTCGCTAGTGCTTTTTATGCAGCCTGTTGTAAAACTAAGCCAATACCTAGATGAGTTGATGTGCCCCCTGGAAGACCTCTGCGTACCCCTAGGGGTACACATACCCCTGGTTGAGAAAGACTGGGCTAGATTATTTAATTTCGAATCCCATTATCAGTCTGATGGAGTGCCTGGGGATCTGCCCATAATTCATATTTTTTGGTAAAATAAATAATTTATTGTGGAGTTGAAAAAAAGGCCTGACCTAAAGTAGATACAATCAGTCAGAGTTGTCTATCAAAGGTGGTATCTTCCCTAGGTTGTTAAGCCTTTGAAAGACTGATGTTAATTATCGTTAAAGGGTTTTTGGCTATGTCTGCAGTGCCTGCAGTTCAAACTACTGTCACAGCAGTGCACAGCAAAGTGCTGAGCTGTAGTTTCCCTGTGTAGATGCTGCAGTCTTGAACTAAAAGGCTCTATCTCCTTCTCATGTTAATATAGTCCTGTTTGAAGAGGACTGCACTCGGAACTTTTAGTTTGCACCCATACGGGGGAGTTATAGTGCAGCACTTGGACATGTGCTGCTATTCACATCACTGTTCCAAACTGCAGGGCACTATAGGTGACTCTTTTGTATCTTCAATGGTCTTTATCTCTCAAGCTTGGTCTAAGTTCACAGTTCTTGTACTCATTTAACAGTTTTGGTCAGGAGTGTGTTTAATTTTAACCAAAATAGTTAAATCGGTACAACCTCTAGTGTGCATACAATTATACTGGTATAACTTATTCCTGTACGTTTAGGGGAATAACCATAGTGGAATAAGCACTGTATACTGATACCGCTGTGTCATTACTAGATGGTTGAAATATTTTAATTATATAGGTTTCAAACTAATATAATTGAAGAAGTATAAAAGCTGTGTAGACAAACCCTTGGAGAAAGCAGTGAGTTCAAAACCATGTGGCTTGGGGTGGCGTGGATTTGTAACAAGAGAAAATTGTTTGGAAAAACAATATCCATGTATTTGGTTGTGGCTTGAGAAGGAGGATTAAGAGAGATGCATCTGTTTCTAAACAGCAATATGGCACTAGTGGGCAGACTAGGGTGGTCAGAGAGAAAATACATTTCCATTTCCTTTTTTCTTTTTTGTCCTCTGTAGCTAAGCTGAGCGTGTCTTATCTAGTTTTTCTTATGAAAAGTATAAATCTAGATGTGTTAAGCAAGCCATTTATTTTATTTTAATTCAATTTTCTTTGTTAATCTCATATTTGTTAAGATTATTGCTGTCTGGGTAATTTAATGGAGACATGACAGAGAAAAGAACCCCTGTATCCTTCAGCCCTCTCCTTAAAGGTTAAGAGTTTCTGGAAAATATACACCCTTCTTAGTCTTGGTCAAGAGTACACACAGAGGTGTCTTTTGCCTGGTGAATTGTGTTGCCATGAGGCTGCTGTGGAATAGCATAAAAGGAGGACATGAATGTTAGAGAGTATGGTGTTCATAATGTACAAACCCTTTTATATAGAGTTTAATGTAATTTAAAAGCTAAATTGTTAAATTTCAAGGTTGTAAGGCTACCACTAGAAAACTTGAAATCACTAGAAAGATGGTCTTATGGTATTAGGGGTTCACTAGATGAAGAGACTGCTTCCCTAGAAATTTCAGCTGGAAGCATTTCCCTCTTTCCTGTTGCTAAGGTCTGAGCTATGCAGGAAGACGACAGGACAGGAGAGGAAGAGACTTCCAGCCAAATGAATTGTGATTTTTCTGTAACCCAGAGAAAAAGTGGAAATTATTCTTACTCTGCTATTTTCCCTCACCCCAAAAAAATTATGATGAATGATGATGGTTTCATAAAACATTTGAGATGAAAACATCACTTTATAAGCATATTTATTATTCAGAAATAAACACACGTTGTCCACAATGAATAACTTGCAATTCTGTAAGTAAAATACAAGAACCCATTAATCAAGTTTTCACTCTGCAGCCTACAACTCTTTTGTATATGTCTTTACATACTAATGTGCTTTTACCATTTGATTACTTTTCAAACACCTACCTTATTGTGAAACTTCAAACAAACCAATCAAAATGTGATTTAAAAATGTGCTATATATATGCTGAATTGGTTGGACAGAAGTGCAGCTCATAAAAAATGATAAAATTGTGAGTTAAGCCATTATGTCGTCAATGATTTTCCTGCATATTTTTCTCACCATTTTAGTGCAGTAAATGTGGCAACCTCTTTTTCAATCATAGATTTGGGGTGAAATTCTGGGCCTTCATCAACTCTTTATGCTGGAAGGGAAGGCACTCAGGTTTTTATTCTGTTGGCCACATTTTAGCCTCCTCTTCATTTTCTGACCCTAACGTTTGTATTTGGGATCAGTCATGCTGGCTTAGTATTGGGAAAAGTTCCATAGCTTCTCTGAATTACTATTATTTTTTATTTTATACTTGTGTGGCGCCAGTTCTTTGTTAATTAGATCAAGCCAGATCTTTACTGAGAATGAAACAATATTGTCATTGTACTATAATCTGATCATGCCTTGAAACTTTTAATTGCTTTTGTAAATGTGATGCCTCTCTGCAGAATCCCTTGTGTAAAATGTATTTGTTTGATCAAAATCTTCCTCATGGTCACTGCAAATATCATACTTATTGGTTGAAAGTGTAGAGACAGGTTTTTGGTTTTTTTTGAGAGAGAGTTCTACTGAGTGTCATTGGGAGGCTAGGGCATCAATTGTTTTTCAGACAACCAATCTTTAGTATCCTGGTGGTTGCAGAAGAATCTTTGATCTTCCATAATATGCTTTAGGTCTGTATTAGGTGTTAATTCTTTCTCACTTAGGGTGCTGGACACCCATACCTCAGAAGTTTAGGAGAATTGCACCTGAGCAGTTCTCTCATACTTCTTGTCTGAGTAAAATGGTAAAGATTTCCTGGTCCTATCTTTCTGTGTATTCTTGGTATTTTATGCAAGTCAGAATTTATATTCTGCAGTTGTCTTCTCATAAAAACATCAAGATAGATAGGTAGGGTTAGAAGCTGGAAAGGGGTTTTAGCAGGTCTGGGGGGTTAAGGAGATGGGGAGGGAGAAGAGAAATTCTCTCTGACTGTTCATGCTCCAGTCCTGCCAAGACTTATGCATCAAAGTCAATGGGACTACTCACAATATGTAAAGTATACCTTTGCTAGGTCAGGGCCAGAGTACTCCATCAGGCACCATGTTGAAACATAAAATTCTTATGCAAATATAGCCAAATAACTAACTTCTTAAAAAAAATTTCAGTGTTACCTTGTTTTGGGGTTTTGGAGTCTTGTGAGAAATTTCAGAGATGTGGCTTTGAGATTGTACTGTATTTTCAGACAGCTACAACAAATTTGGGGAAAATTTCAGGAAGGAGTGATTTTTAAATACTTTAGAATTCTGCCAAGAAGTCTCTAGAGTGAGTGAGTGTCCAGAATATGTTCATCCATCTCCTTGAAACAGTCCACATTTGCAAAGTGATTTCTTGTACTTGTTTAAGGGATTCACAGCCCACTTTTAAATAGAAAACATGACCACTGGAAGGAAAAGCAAAGGTATCTGTACAAATGGGGATTTTCCTGTGGAAACTGAGGTTTACTTTTACTTCAAGAAGGGAAATTATTATTAAAAAAAAAAAAAAAAGAATGTGAGGTTTTGTTAGTAACTATGTTTAAAGTTAGCATGTTAATAGCTCTTTTAAATTGGAGTAAACTGATATAATTTTCTTTGGTCGAGTGAAGATGTGTTATGTCCCAAATTGTTAAATTAGTTGTGGCTAGATGGGAGAGAGTGAGAAGGTTGGTCTCTGTATAAATGTGAGAATCTTGAAAGTGTATTTAAAATCCCAACTATCCATATGTTTTGCCATGACAAAAGGAACTAAATGTTCTGTGACTTTGGCTTAGTAGACAGTACATTATTCAAGAGTCATGAAGCCAGGAAAATCTTCTGTCTTCCATAAACGTGTAAGAACCAAAAATTCAAATTATGAAAAACTAGTGGCTACAGACCACAGATATCCTGTAATTCTTCAGGACAAGCTAAAATCTTCAAAACATCAAAACAATTTGGAAACAAGATCTGAGGAATTGGAAAGTTTTTTGCTATTATTAGATTGAAAATTATTCCAGTGGCAGTAATTATTACAACTTTAAGGTTTCCTTCATTTTTTTCCATTGTGCTATAATTTGGTAATTAATTCCAGCAAATGATCCTTAATACTTTTATGGTTACTGATGCAGTAGGGAAAAACTAGATATTACTTTTACAATATCTATTTTAAACAATGATGACAGAATTAAAAACAGTGGTAATACAATCTTTGAATCTGTTGGTGAGCAAACTATAAACTGCATTCTAGTGTTTAATATAGGAACGTTTGAGGGAATTGAACTCCCGGAATACAAGAAAATTTGAACATGAGGGAAAAGGAAGCCATTATACAGATGAAAGTTGACAGGTGTATGGGGGTGGGTGGTGGTGTGAGCGAGTGGGATCTGATGGGATCCTAGCACAAAGTGTGTGTGGAGGGGGGGAAGAGAAATAAAACTTTAAGATTGCAAAGTGAAGCAGTTGAAAGTCAGAAAATGCCCAAAATAAATTTGCCTACCCCATCTTAACTCTGTGCCTTTGTTCAGACATATTTTGGCACAATCCAGTGAAGTGTTTAAAATTTGAGCACAAGTGGATATCCATGAGACTACTCTTGAGAGAAAAGTATAAGCACCAGTCTAAATATTTTGCTGGATTGGGGCTTTAGGTATATTCTTGAATTACATGATCACATACTCTATTTTTTCCTGTGCAGCGCACATGCCACGTATTAGTGCACAGGTTGAATGGTTCTCAGTGAATAAGACAATTCAGTATTTCTTTTCATCTTTTTTGTTCAGCGTGTGACCCTGTGTGACCCTCATTTACTGTATGCCATCCAAACTTTGCACTGAATAAGGATTTTTTTCTGCCTTTATGGGTTTTTCTATGGTATGCGTTACTGTAGACCTGAGCGCTTCACAAACGCTAATAAATTTGACCTCCTGATGCCATCATGAGGTTAAATAGTGTTACTCCAGCTTTACAGATGAAGAACCGAGGCAGAGGCTTTTTTGCTTGCCGAAGGCCATGTAAAAAGTCTGAGGTAAAAGCAGGTATAGAAAAGGCATAAATAGAATTGAACTCCATTGGGACCCAATCTAGTGCTTTAGGAAGGCCATTCCTTAGCAGATTTTGGTTTCATTCTTGACACACCATATAACTTCTGTAGAGAATAAAACAGTCTAGTTCAGTATACACCCTATCTCATTCTCTGCATTGTGGGTACTGAAAGAGACCGGGTCCTGTTGGGAGAAAAACATAGTGTGCTATCATGCATGCAAATAAGGAAGCAGAATTGAGGTTGTACAGGCAACCTTGAAGATGTAACTTCCTGACTTTTGATTATTTTTACTTTACAAAGTTAAATAATGTGCCTTTTTTTAATATGGACTTTCTTAATTGTTTTAAAAAACCCCAGACAAATGAAGAAACAAAATTCAACCTTTTCATCTATTTGCTAGAGAGCAGAAGAACACCCAGTACAGTAGGAGTGGACAGGTGGTCCAGTGTTCAGGGCACTAGCTTAAGATTTGAGAGACCTGGCTTCAGTTTCCTCCTCTGCAACAGACTTCCTGTGTGACCGTGGGCAAGTCATTTCATGTCTCTATGACTCAGTTCTTCCCCTTCTGTAAAATGGGGTTAATAGCAATTCCCTACCTCAGTGTGGTGTTGAGGATTTCAGATACTATAGTAATGGGGTGAATAAGTACCTGTGCAATATGTGTGGATAACAAGGCAGCAGCATACTATGCATAGTTTTGCCCCCCATTCTATGCATATGTTGTATGGAAGAAGGCAGGATTCCTTATGAATTTTCCTAGTCTACATGTGCCTGCTTTGAACCAATAGAATATTGATGCTCTGTTAAGGGATTACATTAGAGAATTCATTGAGTATGCAAAAAGTCCTTTTTTAAAAAAACGATCTTTTACAAAATAACCTAGTTTGCACAGACCATGATGAAAAGGCACATCTGTGATCTAGACTACCTCCTTGCCTAATTTCAGATTTCTACCTCAAATTGGTAAGGTGCGATGAAGGGAAAATGTTTTCTTTTACTGTTTTAAAGAAAAGGTTGCAGCATATAAGATGCATTTTTCCTCCATACTTTTTATTCTCAAACATCAATGAACTCTTTACTCAGATTTTCAAAATAGGTCCCCACCTGAGCTCAGAACAAGCCTACCAAAAGATAATTACAAAATTAGAAGCAATTGAAATTGACCCCTTAGAATAGAAATGCTCAGCCACCTTTAACTGTAGATGTTATTCTGCCTGTAAAATAAAGGTATTTAATATGGTCATCAGCAGAGCAAGGTGACCAACTGATTTTTTGATTCACTGGCGGTTCCAAAAAGTCACATTCGGTTTGACCTAAACCAAAATGCCAAACTTCCAGAAAGTGTCATTGAATTGAAAAAGTCTGTTTCAAAACATGTAATTCAAAACATTTTTCTCCCAGGTATCTTTAAAGGGCTAGTTTCACAAAGTAGGGGTGATGGTGGTGGTGCCCACCTTACAATGTGTAGCCAGTGGTTAGGGCACTCACTTGGGAGAGGGGAGACTTGTGTTCCAATCTCTCCTTTGGATGTGGGAGACCCAGGCATAGAGGGTATTCTGGGATTTGTGTTTTTCCATCTCTCCTCTTTTGAAGCTTTTGTTTGGCTTTGTGTAAATCAATATTCATTGGAGCAAGGACTTGAACTTGGGACTCTCACTTCCCACATGTATAGAGTCATTCTTTTTCTCTGGTCCAATGACTATTTAGGTATTTTATATCAAGTGGAATAAGTTCAGCAAGAGAGATGAATAGACAGATAATGCACATAAAATGGCATTTGATAAATATTCTGATGAACATGAGCCTTTTGTGTGCCCCATGAAGATGTTTAAAGCAATACACCTTATTCTTATGTGTATTTCTAGGAACTGACCATGTAAAACTTCTAGCTGAGCTATTCAAAATCTACTTTTCCCATCAAGATGAACACAGAGAACCTTGTAATTCTTCACACAATTTTTTCTTCTTTTATTAGTGGGAAATGACCACACCTAACAAGACACCACCAGGTGCTGATCCGAAGCAGTTGGAAAGGACTGGTACTGTTCGGGAAATAGGCTCTCAAGCTGTTTGGTCCCTTTCATCCTGTAAACCAGGTAAATTGTAAGAACAAAATACAAACAAACTAGTAATTGTGAAATTCATGGAGGCTCTTTTTCCTCTGAGGAAAATAAAATGTTTTTGACCTTGACAAGTAAAATTGCATGATGATGAAATTGCACCTAAATAAGCTAGTATTAATTTATGAACTAGAGAAATCAGCAAATAATCAGTTATTTTCTCTTTCTTATCTTCAGCTTAAGAAAGAATACCTAAAAGTGACATAAAAATGAAGTAAGCCTAGATTGTATTACAGTCCATTAGAAATAAGTTTGGTCTAGTTTACAGTAGAAATAGTTTGCCAGTGTAGCTATACCCAAAAAAACTCTCCTACTGTAGACGCTGTTATTCGGGCATTAAAGTGCTTTTCCAGGTATAACTTATACCTGTTTAGTGAATTAAATAAACTATACTGGCAAAAGTACTATTTTGTCAGTGTTACTATGTCGACATTAGGGCTTTTGCCAACGTAGCTATGTAATTTAAAAAAACCCAAATTATCCCCCCCAACTGACATAGTGGCAAAACTTAAGTGTAGACCTGCCAGTACAGTGTGATACTCTAAAATGCTATGAGCAAGATAAAACAGTACTCTTAAATGTAGATATAATGGTTTTAAACATGTCAAAGAGCTGCTCTTGCTTCGGAGACCATATGATGTTTCCCGATCTGATGTCCACATAGATACTTCTACTTTGGATAAGACAATGTACTTTAGATATGGGTTATTAATATTAGCTATTTATTGTAGATGGAGCTACTAGCACTAACTGTAAACTGCAGCTAATATGGGAGAGTAGCAAAGGGGGTGAAGTGAATAGGTAGAGTGACAGTAAAAGAGGGGAAGAATATCAAAGGCTTGGCAACAGTAAGGAACAAATAAAGCAAAAATAATAAGAATTAGACTTCCTTCATTTAAGAGATGTCATTGAAATGTATGTGTGGTGGGTCTCCCAGTGGTGTACTTCAGTCAGTCAGTAGATGGCTTATCCAAAAGAGTAAAGATTCTTAAATATATAATACTTTTGAAAATAAAGTATTAAAGTTGTTTGTCTGACCTTTTATTATAAAGTAAAGATTAGCCTTTTGGTTACAAAAGAGATTAAGGACCTGAAAAATCAGAGATGGTAACATGGCAAATTATTCTGTTTTATGTTAGAATTATATAAAAGAACCATTGTAAAACCATCTGGTCTATTGTACCTGTATAGGTCTCAATCCTGTAAGCACTCATGCACGTAGTCTTCACTCACTTACATGGGTACTCTGTTTGACTTTATTGATACTATTCCACTGAGTAAGGGTTTGCAGGATCAAACCCATACTAAACAACAATTTTAAGTAATTTTGGCCCACTGCCTCAGAAATACCTTCTATTTATAAAACAACAAAATATGGGGGCCAGGAGGAGAATAATATAAAGGAGGGCAGTTAAAATAGCCAAGGTTAACAGTAATAATCTTACTTGTTCTTCTATAGCACCTTCTTGTCTTATTGTAAACCCAAATACAGCCGCAGGGACTGTAGTGGATATCCCCAATGAGGATATTCCTTAGGCAGACCCTGCTTCTTTTCAAGGTGGAGCCTTGGGATAGAGAACAAGAATAATCAGGACACTTACAGCTTGTTAAAACGTATCATGTGTTGGGTTGTGTGTTTCATACTTTCAGTGCAGTCTGGCCACACATCTTCCACTACCCAAGAAGCACAGGTACTCAGTATAACTGCACTATTAAAGTGTTGTTGTTTTTATAGAGAGTTTCAGACTTTTTCAAATAAGTTCTTTTAAAAAGGTCCTAAATAGAAGGATCATTTAAAATATTGTAACTGATTATAATGTTAAAATTAGATTTTCCCCCAGATTTAAAGTACTTACAGAATGTGAGAGCCGGTCTGCAAAATACTTGCAGAGCACAGCTAGGAACATATCAGAATAGCAGCAAAAGTGGGCCAAATGCTTTAAATTAATCTCTGATGCAGATCTTACTTTGCTTTTCAGAATTCTGGCATCTTTCTTTGGAAATGTCAGTGGAAGTGACAACTAATCCCTTTTTTTTTTTTTTTTAAACTCTCACTGATTTAGCAAAGCTTGTGGCTAAGAGTTCCGAGTTCTGTTTTGCAAACAGAACTTTACAATATTGGTTATATTCTTTGCCAGACAGACCTCCTCTTTTATTTTGTTCTGTAAAAGATTTAGCACAATTCTGGATGCTGGAAAAAATAGAACAGTAATCTGCGGATTTGGGACTTAACTCAAAGGTGTGCTGAATTCTTTCAATTCCTTTTGGCTTCAGTAGGAGTTGAGGATGCGCAGCATGCTTTGGGATTGGACTCATAAGAGTAAACTCTTCTGCACCAATTTTGCTTAATAAAGATATCTGAAACCTTGAATGACTAGAAGAACTTCTCACATGTGTGAACTTGCGTTTCTAGGTTTGTGGTAGCCATCCTGCAGAAAAATGACTTTTGTGATACCAACAGCAAGGGAACACAATACAGGAGACTGTAAACCTTTTTCTTTTCATTAGGCTTTGGAGTGGACCAGTTACGAGATGATAATCTAGAAACTTACTGGCAGTCTGATGGATCACAGCCTCATTTGGTGAACATCCAGTTTAGGTACTAAATATTTGTGTGATTTGTTGCTTGTGTTAAGGCTAATATAATTGTGATTACAACTCTTGTGGAAGTACATTCAAAATTCTGATTACAAGGAATGTAGAATTTAATTCTCTCTTAATAACGTAGCTAGGCACCACTTATATTACTTCATTTGCAAAATCTGTTATTTATAAATGTTCTTACAGATTTATTGTATCAAATGTCCAATTACAAGGTGAGTGCCATGCTCAGTTATCTGTACAGTATCGCACTCGCTAATATATGGTGATATACCTATACTAGTTTCCTGTTTGATTTTGACTGCAATCCAAGGTATGGGTGATGATATTTAGAACCCTGATTTAGCAGCTGATGAAAGCTGATACCTTTTCCTGCTGTGTTCCATTGTAGCAGATAGGACTGACTAGGAGACTCTTGTAGTCCATTAATGTGGTTGAATTCTCCAAGATGGCGGTCAGGACTTGGGCAATTGAGAGTCCATTCTCTGTTGATCCCCTCACAGGACTGCTTTTCTATTAGGGCTAGCCCAGGCCTAGCAAGCTTTAGTGCATGATGAAAATATATTTGCACTGGCTTGTGTTTTGATTTTTATGTTGTGGGGGTTTTTTTTGTTTGTTTCATACATTGACAGTGTGGTTGCCAACATTTCTGTAGGCACGTGTAATTTAATGCTATCCATTGTAAGTTGTTCTATATGTATGTATTTTATAAAAATTATATGTAAATGCCAAGCTGCTACTGTACTAGGGGTCCTAAAAAGTCAGTATAGTTACATTTGTATTAAATCTCAATCTTTACAAAATCTCAAGAAACCTTGCCTTGGATAATTTTTCCTTAAGATGTTTGCTTAGCCTTTTCTGCCTCTTGCTTACAGAAGAAAAACAACAGTGAAGACATTGTGTATTTATGCAGACTACAAATCTGACGAAAGCTATACCCCAAGCAAGATTTCAGTTAGAGTGGGAAATAATTTCCACAACCTTCAGGAGATCCGGGTAGGTCAATAATTCTTCATTTGATAATTATGATTAACCTCTTTTTTTTTTTTTTTTTTTTTTTAAGACACTGTCACCATTTCTACAACAGTAGTAGTATTTGAGAGAAAAGGAGACATGTTTGATGTGAAATACAAACTTGTACATAATTTTTTCATGCCCTTATTTATTTTCAGAATTGTATGTTTCCCCAATAACATGCCCATGTATCACTGGCTTAGAGGAGAGGAGTTGCAGGTTTGTTCTTAAACCAGGTCTTTTGCATAGTGGGGAAAGTGCATTATTTGCATTACTTTTGCATAGTGGGAAAGTGGGAAAGGGCCATTATTATGTAAATTTTGTCAGAAACATTGCCTTTGCAGGGCAGGTGGGATTTTTATTTTGGTATTTGCTTGTCTTAGAATATGTAAATATTTCTCTAAATTAAATCCCAGCATTATCCAATACCATTATTTACATTCTCCTCATAACAAAACTCTATAACTCTAAATGTATAGATCTTATATGGGAATAAAGGATGGGATTTTCAAAAGTGCTCAGCATTGTTTTAACTGGTCCCATTGAAGTCAGTGGAAGTTTTATCACCAAAAGTGTACTTGTCCTGTGAAGTGGAGTTAAAAAAAATAAGCAACATTTTGGGGGTTAACTGTAGTTAATTACAAGGTGCATCTGTCATGCTGGCACCACATTTACATTCTCTGTTTATTAACATAAATCTTAAGGTACCATATTTTCATCCTGAATGTTGAATCCTGAAGCAGAGGTTACAAAAAACGTCACTCTTGTTTTTTAAATAAATGAATCCCATATCATTTTAAAGTTCCCTTCCTTTGTCACTCTTGTTGGTCTCTCTTTGGATCTTTTTCATGCATTTGTGTCATAGCAGCTTGAGAGCGCTATACTACATCAAAGCAGGAACTGAATCATTTACGTTGTTTGTAGTTTTAGTTCGTTTGATTTCCAAAGCATCCACTAGATGTCACTGTTGTCCATAATTACTCTCCTGAATTCATACCCCAAAGTCCACTCTTCCAGTAATTATTATTTTATAATGGTATGTTTAATATAATGTTCTACATACCACCTAAGTAATATGAATGTTTTCCTACAAAGCAGTAAACTCCACTTTTGAAGTTACCGTGTATATATATATTAGTACTTCACAGACAATATGAGACCTGTCTTTTTACTATCTTAGACATAAATGCTGCTATTTATACACTGGATTGTTGTCATCTACTGTTTCTCAGGCTAGTATGGAATTTTTTTCATCTTTGCCTCTGTATATTTTTCATATAAAATATTAATTTTTAAAAAAATTTGTAGAGAAAAAAGTAATTAGACACTAAAAAAGTTTGTCTTTCCTTTTTATATTAAGAGGTGTGTTAATACCTTTAATAGTAGCGAGTAGGTACTATCTCACATGAAACCAATAAATCTTATATATGCCAGGTGTTCGTATATTTCCTTTACTGCAAATCTGGGAAGAACATGTAGCCTCCAGGCTGCTAATTAATGAAGTGCAATATTTTTATGTTGTAAAAGATTAATAACTAATTCCTTGGGTGTGCATGTGAAATATTGGTACCAAGCAGTACAGTTTATCATTTTCTGTTTGATGTTTAAAGTTTTTAGGAATTATAAGGCAATCATGACAACTTTTTCTCAAAAGGTGATTTGACTTTTTTTTTAACTCTTCATCGGCGTTGAAGCTGTTTTGTTATCTTCACCTTCTCTGACTCAGAGGCAAGTGGTTAAAGCAATGTGAACTATTACAAGATCTTTAAAGCAAAGCCACTTCATTATACAATGATTCCGTTGGTTTTAGGACTGATTAACTGTGTGGAAAATCCAACTAAATCTTTTTATATTTTTCCGTGGATGCTTGCCCAGTTCATGGAGTGTAATGAAAATCCTATGATGCCTTCATGTGTTTTCTTTCTACTGACAACAATCAGAGTTTTCAAAAGAATGAAACATTGTTAGCCTATTTTTTTATTATTATTATTAACTAGCATTAACTAAGCATTTCCTTACGCTAAGGTGGATACTCTGATATCCAGGTGCACCTTTTTGGAGCAGTAAAGATTAAATGTTTTTTCCCCCTTCGGAACATTCCCTTTTTCTGAGGAATACATCACCACTAGTATCCTTCAAATTTAGGAGGATGGGACTCCCTTTGGAGTCTGGCAGCATTACTCCCTTACTCATCTGGAGGAACGGATGTTGGGAGATGTGAGGTAATCCCTCCCCTCCAGGGGTTAAATGCACTCATTGCCTTTGCATCAGTCTACTCCAGTCTAGGGAGCAAGAAATTGGAACTGGAAACGAAGCAGAGTTCTCCCATGTGGCAGGGCAGACAGTACCACTGGGCAAAGCCACCAAGGTACTTTTGGTACAGAACCAGACTTCAGTGCATGGTTCAAGTTGTCACACTTCCATGAGATGTGAAAATAGTCAAAATGTAAATATGAGTAAAATATATGCTGGGTTTCTATTCTCTTCAAATCATTCATCCTATCCATCATCACCAGGATAGTTACATGCTCTTTTCATAGTTTAACACTTCTTAACAGATGAAAAGTGCAGGCAGAATGTCAAGTTATATTCCGTCTCTTGCTTTACTTTCTTCTGTGGACACCTGGTGATGGAAAGCCCAGACAGAGGGGAGCAAGATGACTGCAAGGCCTGTTCTACCCAAAGGCCTAAAACTGCCTGGTACAAGGCCAGAGGGGAAGGATGTGGGCCAGATTGCCTGGAAAATGTTATTGATTCATTGCATCACCTAGGAAGCCTCCAGTGGAGTTCAGTCATAAAACCAAAGCTTCTCTTGCATAGTAGAGCCACTCAAGAAAATGAGGTATGGATACACTGCCTGTATATGACACCCTAGGGGTGACTCTCTCCTTCACTTTACTGCTCCAAATCAGCAAAGAGATGCGATTTACACCCAAATGCTCAAGCAGGAGTGAGTCTAGCCCCTGTTCTTTATTTAATATTTGAAACTGTGCACATAAAGGAAACTATATTCCTGTATTGGTATGTCTTCTAACCTAGTCCTGTCAGTAGCAGGGAATGTGAATAGTGAAGTCATTAATTCCTATATTTAGAGATGCGAGAAATTTTTCTTCAAAAATAAAGTTCACAGAAACTTAATCTTTCATTAGAACTGGCAATTCATTCAAGCAGTGTAAATTTAATTTATTTTTCTGATTTGTTTTAGTAAGGAATCTATGATTTCAGCAGACTTACTCCTTTAGAAATTAGCCATGATTTTTTCTAACGCACCCAAATCCATTACTATTAATACTCAGCACCTTACTTGAACATCTCAAAACAGCTTCTTCACATTCTTAAATCTGTTGTATTTAGCCAGAAAACAAGCATGTTTTATTAGGTGTACCCTTGTAAATTGAATTCGTCTCTAGATTAGCATCAATCCTGCATTTTAGCATAATCTTAATGTATTAGGATATAATATATATTAAACACACATACATTCTGCCATGATGGTTATACAAAGTATTATTGAAGTGTACCAAGATAGGAATTGCAACTGTACATCGAACCCATTTTCATTTATCTCCCAAAGGTAAAACACTTACAGAGAAAACGTTCAAAACTGTTAATCACATTCCAAGTCCTTTTTTAGTCTTTAGATTGTAAAACTATTTGCAAATGATTTGCAAAAGTATGGTTCTACTTTGAAAGGTGAGTATCTAAAAATTACTACTTTCTCAGAAGATCTTCTCCCAGTTTATATCAGAGTCCTATCTGCTTCCTTTAGTGACTAATTTTAACCTTTTACTTCTGTTAATACTGCAGAGCCATTCCAGCTAAGAGTGTGTGATCTGGAATCTTTTGTTTCGTGTGCATCAACACTATTGTTTGTTAAGCTCCAATTAGTTACACCTGTGCAAATGAGCTGAAGACGGTGGCATTGCATGGATGTAACTGAGGGCGTAATTTGGCCTTTAGACCTTTTATTTCAGTGGTAATGCATGACAAAGCACTCCCTTCAGTGTCAGACAGCGTTTCTCCCTTATGTCTCTTAGATTCAGCATTAAATCTGTGGCATTGGCAGTTAGAAAAGAATATTCTAACTTGTAGTTGCAACACAGTTTGATATAGAAACCACACATACGAATATGCAACACCATAATACCATTTTAACAGAATCACTTATTGGAGTAGAGCAGCTTTCTATGTACTCCAAGTCCAGGTCCTTGTAAGGAGGTTGAGTATGATGCCTTTACACTATCCCAGACACTTTTGGCTTTTGAGTGAGGGAATAAAGACAGGAACTATTTTCTGGTCTCTGTGTATTGTGCTGCTACTAGACTGCTAGGCCAGCAAATTTTTTTATCTGCTTAAAGAGATGAATCTATGTTGTATTAAAATGTGGAAAGGATTGTTCCTTGCCTTACATGTGCCTTGGTGATTGCAGCAGTGCAGGAAAAGTCAAAATCAACAAAAGGTATACTTAAGGAAAAAGATCCCAAGAAACTTGACTTCTTCACATACAAATCCTACTCTTTTACCTCACTGAAACTCTAGGTGACACCTTGATAGTTTCTTGGCATGAAAAAGGATGACTCCCTTCCTACAAAAAGTACCACAGAATGCTAGGGAGAAATTGAGAGGGCTCATTAAAGAAGACCAAATGGCCTCCATGTGGGCATGGCTTCCAAAATGTCTGTGATTTCGGTGACCCGGAGGCAGGCCTCCTGGCAGTTGACATCTACAATACCAAAGGAGAAGTCCAATATGCCATATAGGACATCCTGTTTGAGGGGATGGACCTCTTTAGCAAAAGAGCAGACAAAGTGCTCCACTACTTGAAAGGCTTAGTGGTCTTGCTGAGATCACTGGGCATTTACGTATTAGCCCCCTAAAAAAAGCTCTGCAAATATCAGTCCAAACAGAGGCTCACCCTTATTCTCAGAGTAGGTAGCTGGACTATCAACAGCAGACGCAAATGTGATACTGGAGGAGACCGCTGTCATCTCTCTCCACCATTGCCCAGTCTGCCCTCTCAACTAGGCAACAGATTTGATGGGAATGTCAGGAGCCACATAAGAACCAATCAGGAGTCCGCAGCCATCTTTTGAGTTGCCTTTCCCCATTCCATCAAGTCTGGTTCAATATTGCATTGGATAATTGGGTGCTCAGCGTAGTTGCTTAGGTCTGTCCCATTCATTTCCACAACCTTACAACTTCCCATTCCTCATCTCTCTTCAGGGACCCTTCTCACAAGAGCAATTACTCGTTGTGGCCTAGTTGTTTCTGTGGTACCTCCTCTATGTCTCCTAGATGGAGTACAAGGGAAGAGACTTCTACTTCTATAGTTTCTTATCTCAAAGAAAAAAGGGGGGCTTTGTCCTAGTCTAGACCTGAGGAGACTGAACAAATATATATGCTACCTCAGATTCAGGATGAACAACGAGAGTTCTGTGGCACTTTAAAGACTAACAAATTTAATTTTTGTAGGCATAAGCTTTCGTGAGACTCAGCTCACTTCGTCAGAGGCAGAGGTAGAATGATACAATAAATAGGAAACAGATATACAAGTGCATAGAGAACAATGGGGGAGGTGGATGAAAGCCGGATACTTGAGGGCTAATGACAGTCATTGAGTAGGAGGTGAGAATGGGTGAGCAAAGCAATTACCGCTGGTAATGAGAGAGCCATTCCAAATCTCTGTTTAAACCCAGTTTGAATGTGTCAAGTTTGCAGATCATTTCTAACTCAGCAGTTTCTCTTTGAAGTCTGTTTTTGGGGTGTTTTTGGAGAAGTACGGCGACTTTCAGGTCAGTTAAAGTGTTCTCCCACTGGTTTATGGATGTTATTTTTTATGTCTGATTTGTGTCCATTTATCCTTTTGCATAGTGATAGTCCAATTTGGCCAATGTACATTGCAGAGGGACATTGCCGGCACATGATGGCATATGTAACATTAGTGGATGTACAGGTGAATGAGCCCCTTATGGTGTGATTGATGTGGTTAGGACCAGTGATGTTGTCACTAGAGTTGATGTGTGGGCAGAGCTGACATCAGGGTTTGTTGCAGGGATAGGTTCCTGGGTTGGACTTTTTGAAGGATGTGTGGTTGCTAGTGAGTATTTGCTTCAGGTTGGGAGGCTGTCTGTAAGTTAGGATGGGTCTGTCGCCCACTACCTGAGCGAGAGACGAATCATCTGCTAGGATAGGTTGTAGATCTTTAATGATGTGTTGGAGAGATTTTAGTTGGGGACTGTAGGTGATGGCCGGTGGTGTTCTGTTGTTTTCTTCGTTGGGTCTGTCCTGTAGTAGGTGACTTCTGCTTTCCCGTCTGGCTCTGTCAATTTGTTTCTTTACTTCTCCAGGTGGGTATTGTAGTTTTAGGAATGTTTCATAGAGATCCTGTAGGTGTTTGTCTCTGTGTGAGGGATCGGAGCAAATCCGGTTGTATCTTAAGGCTTGGCTGTAGACAATGGATCGTGTAATGGGTCCAGGGTGAAAGCTGGAGGCATGAAGATACGTATTGTGGTCAGTTGGTTTTCGGTATTGGGTGGTATTAATGTGACGTCCTTTATTTTTATTGTAGTGTCCAGGAAGTGGATTTCATGTGTGGACTGGTCCAGGCTGAGGTTGATAGTGGGATGGAAATTATTAAAATCCCAGTGAAAATCTTCAAGGGACTCTTTCCCGTGGGTCCAGATGATGAAAAAGTCATCAGTGTAGCGTAGGTAAAGAAGAGGTGTTAGGAGACGAGTTTTGAGGAAGCGTTGTTCTAGATCAGCCATTGGAGTCAATCCAGTGGAGGCCAGGGATAAACCTGGAATGCGCTCCATCTCTATTACCAGGCTGGGTCTCCCAGTGAACTATGAAAAATCATCACTCACCTCATCACAGAGAATAGAGTTCATAAGAGCTGTGATCAACTCCAGATCAGAAAAAGCATGTCTGTCCCAGGACAGGTTCCAGTTCTTAAAAGCGTTCATACAAACATGATACATTTAATATCAAAATGGACTTCAATAGTATGGACACGCTTTGCAGTGTTAGGCCACATGTCAGCATGCTGGTACGTGACATTGCTTGCCGGAGTTCACCTGTGGTTCTTTCAACTGTGGCTTAGGTCATTCTAGTCTTGGACAAGACAGTGAGTAGACAGGGAGGTCTGACTACCCAGCATGTCATGGTAGAATGGGCTTGGTGGCTAGAACCCATAAACACATGGAAAGGGGTACTCATTTCAGTCCTCCCTCTTACAAATACACTAATCACAGAGGTGTGAGGAGCAGGTTGGGGAGTTCTTCTAGACCACATACAAATTCAAGGAACTTGGTCCCCAGATGACGTGGGTTACACATGAACTTCCTGGAGTTCAAAGGCATCAGACTGGCTTGTATTCCTCCCTGTGCTTCAAAACTCAGGAGTGCAGATCTTCACAGACAACATAATAAATACGTGCTACATAAACAAACAAGGGGGCACTTTCTCCTTACTCCCTGCCTTGAGGCCATCATGGTATCAGGAGAGTTGGGGTGACCCTGATGGCCCTTCATCTCCCTGGAATCAGCAACAGCCCAGCAGATTTCCTGCAAGGCAATCTATGACCAATCATGAATGGTTCTTTCACAGATCCATCATGGGAATGATATGATAAACTTGTTTGCCACTAGCCTTATGTCTACACTGTACACGTCTTTTGGTAGCTTGTAGAGTACGTACCTGCATCACCCCCGTAGCATGAGTATAAATAACTATGTAGGCAGGGAAGCATAGCTTAGGCAAGTAGAGAAAAAACACCCTGTTTATTCGCCCAAGCCGGGTCCCCCTATCTATACTGCTATTTTTTAGCAGTGTAGTGTCCGACTGCCTCCACACAGCTGGAGCATTTTCCCCGCTCAGGAAAAGACTTCCCCCAGTGGGGAAAGGCTCGGGGGGTGGGGGGAAGGACAGCAGGGAGAGTCTTGGGCAACTTCCTGCTGCCAAGCCTTTCCCCACTCCAGAGAAAGGCACTAGCGAGGAGGGGGGGGGGGCGGGGCGCAAAGACTCTGTTTCCTGCTGCTGGAGCATTTCACCTCCGTAAGAAAAGGCCTTGACATGGGAGGCAGCAGGGAAAGGCACTAGTAGTTCCTGCTGTTGGAACCTTTCTCTGCCATAGTGAAAGGCCCTGGAAGAGAGAAGCGGTGGGGAAAGGCTCTGGCAGGGGGGATGCAGTGGGAGAAAATCAGCCTTTCCCCACTGCCTCCTGTATACCAGAGCCTTTCACTAACATATATTGCTACACACCACATTATGGATGCAGCCTGCTTTCTGTTATGGCATGCAGCTTCACATACATTACACACCACTGCCAGTGGCATGTAGTGTAGGCGTAGCCAAGTGTCAGAACTCTTGTTCCAGGGGAAGCCTGAATCCAAGATCGTTGTCAGACACCTTCCTTCTGCAGGGGAACAGAGACCTGCTTTATGCCTTTCTACTGATTCCCAGGGTGATTTCCAAGATCAAGAGGGACAAAGCCACGATAGTTCTTGCAGCTCTGTACTGGCCAAGGCAATTTGGCTGACAGATCTCCATATGTCCAGCCAGCTTCTGATCTAGCTCCCAGACCACCCAGATCTAATCTTACAGCGTCATGGCCAGATACTTCATCCAGACCCGAAGGTGCTGAAGCTAATGTCATGGCTGTCTGTTAGCTGAGTACCACGGACAGAGACTGCTCCCTACAGGTTCAAGAAATCCTGATACATAGCATCCTGATACATAGGAAAACATCTACCAGAAGGAGTTATTCTTTTAAATGGAAGAGTTTTGTGATATGGGTATCCCAACATGTTCTGGACCCAGTCCAGACTTTGATACTGAAGATCCTTGACAACTTATTGCAGTTTAATAGGGCTGAACAAAGACTGCCCTGTTTTTCTTGTGGCAAATTCAGCCTGCTTGACTGCCTACACAGCATACTTTGTCTTTTCTCACCCCATGTTTGTTTCTCAAAGGGCTTATTACACACTTCCCATAGGTCAGAGAACCTACTCCTGCCTGGGAGTCCTAATGAAACTCATGGTGATTCCATTTGAACCTCTCTCAGAATGCTCCTTACACCACTTCACTCTGAAAATGGTCTGCCTAGTTGCTATTGCTTTGGCCAGATAGGAAGGTAAACTCCAGGCACTTATGGCCGAGCCCCCATAAACAACATTCAGTAGAGACACAGTGATGCTATGAACTCATCTCAAACTAATTCCCAAGGTGGTTTCAGAACCTCATCAGTCATTCTGCCTGTCTTCCCAAAGCCAAAGTCTGCATAAGGAGAAAAGTAACTGCATTTACTGCGTGTGTCCAGGCTGTGCTTTATTTCATGGATAGGACCAAATGGTTCAGATTGCTGCACCATCTATTTGTGGCGATAGACAGGCATTTTAAATGCCTGTCTATCTCATCACAAAGATCGCCACACAGTATTTGATTTGAAGACGTATTTGAAAACACACAGTATTTGATTCGTGCCGGACATTGAAGTTCATGTCCACAAAATTCAAGTGACATACTCTGCCTGCTTCAGAAATGTGCTAATATTAGAAATCTGCAAAGCAGTGTTGTGGAGTAACCCACTGACCATTATCAAACACTGTTTTGCACTTAGCTGCTAAGTCAGTTACCAAGTTCAGAAGCATACTGCAATCACTGTTCACTGATGCTGCTGATGGTCTTCCTTCCTACCTTCCTGAAGGGGTACTGCTTGCCAGTCACCTGCAGGGGGATCTACACTGAAATATACTTGGAGAAGAAAGAATGGTTACTTACCTTGCAATAACTGCTTCTTCCAAATGTTGCCAGACATGGATCCTGTAGCCTGTCTTCCATTCTCACTTTTTGGAGTCCTCACCTACTGTGAGCTTGGAATTGCAAGGTCACAGACAGTCTGCCCTTTATGCCCTCACACAGGAGCACAAGGAGGCACAGATCACAAGTGTGACCCTGACAGGCACTGCCATTTAAAAAAAAAAAAAATCCAATCTCACGTGAATGACACGTATGTGCACCTACAATGAGATCCACAATGGCAACTTCTTGAAGAACCAGTTACTGTAGGATAGGTAACCATTTTCTGTTCACACTCTCCTCCTGATCTATTAAGTTACTTTTAATTTGTTTTTGATTCCTTTAAAAATATATATATATTATATAATTTTAATTGAACTGTACTGGCATTCAGAGAGAACTAATACCTGTATCTCCACGTAACCATGAAAGAACAAATCCAAGGTACTAGCTTTCTGCTCTTAACAGGTCTAACGTATGATTTTTTTACCTACTCCTGTTCTGTTCTTGGGATCCTTTTCCGAATGACTTTTCACAGAGGCACAAAAACATTGCCTGTCAAAAACAACTCTTTTAGTACTGGCAGTCTAACCTGTATCTGTGGCTCTTAAGTGACATTGACTTTTTTCCTTGGGTCAACAGAAGTTAATGGCATCACAGAAGTTCATAGCTGATAAGTAGAGGGTGTGTGTGTTGCCATGGCCAACTTTACTTACAGCGGTCCATATCACCAACTTTTGTCTTGCACGTGCCTGTACGGAGGCCACATTGAAACATCTTTCATAATTTGTCCGTATTACTTGGGGTCAAATCCCACAGATTTATTGAAATTTTTATGTCATGGGCAATTCTGAATTTGCCCTGAGAACAGTCAGTTAATAAAGATATACAAATGTGAGCAATAATAGAGCATTTAAAAAATGAAGTATCAATGTTGACTTAGTGATATACTGCCAATATTTAACAAGCAGCTCCATGAAAATGTTTCCTTTTAATCTGCAATAAAATCCATGTTACCAGGGCTCTGTTTACATACCAGGAGGGGTGAGGAACTGGGGAATAAATGTCTATTCCCATATTAAACAAAAATGCTTCTCCTAACCAAGAATGAAGGCAATACTACTTGGCAATCAGACTCTTCATATTAAAGCACGCATGCTGTAAATGTTGGTACTCTATTCCTGTAAAACATCAGATATACTGATAGTGTAGCAGTGTTCAAGTTCTGTGGTTTCAATTAGGGTATGTGCATTAAGATCTTGTAGGAAGATCTGAAATGGATCTTCCCCCCATGAAACTGAATGAGGATACCCCATACTTAATGCTATTTTGTGCATTCCCACACTAAATATGGGGTATCTTGATTCAGTTTCATGGGGAGAGGGGGAGATCCATTACAGATCTTCCTACAAGATCTTAATGCACTTTAGAAGCATTATTTTTTTCTCCTCTGGGTTTTAAGAAGATATCTCAGGTATGGATGATTGGCAGTATCTAGATAAAGAACCTGCTCCATGAGAGCCAGGGAGCCCCCCCAAACCTTCAATTTGATGGAGGAATTTTAACAAGGGTCGCTGGAAACCTGTTTCGTAGCCATAATTCCAATCCCTACTATGTTAGTCTTCCAGAAAAAATGTTGGTTGCTTCCATGTAGGAGTGGAGTCTCAACTACTTATATTAGTTTTTCATCCATGTATCTCAAAGTGTTTTGTGGACATATTTTCACATTTTGCTGATGAAGAAACTGAGGCACAGGGGATTGGGGGAAGTGAATAATCGAAGGTTACATAGTTAGCTAGTGGAAGTCGGAACTTAGGTCTCATGATTCTGTCCTGAGCTCTGACTACCAATCCCCAATGGTTCCAAAAATACATGGATTTTCCAATACCTCTCTCTATCTGCACTGTGAACAAATTTCTTTGTTCCTCTGAAACTTCTGCTACTGGCCACTGTTGAAGACAAGATGCTGGACTAGATGGACTTCAGGAATTGCCATACTAGCTGAGATACCTGTTCCTAAATTTAAAGTTAGGTTTGTTTTCTCAAAGTTTCTTAAATCATTATGGAAACATGATAATATATTGGATTTCTTAGGCTGAGTAGCAGCAGCCAGGGATGACATCCTGCAGCTCTTGTGCAGCCATAACTCACGCTGATTTTAATGAGAATTTTATCTGTATAAGTACTACATGACTGGGCCCACAAAGAGCAAGAACACAGTACACTTTTTCCCTAACTTTTTCATGATGGTAAAGTGGAGCTGTACTCACTGATTCATAGAGTAAAAGGCCAGAAGGGACCATTGTGATAACCTAGTCCAACTTCCTGCATAAGAGGCTGTAGGACTTTCCTGAATTAATTTGTGATTTGAACTAGAGCATATTTTTTAGAAAAATATCTGATTTTGATTTAAAAATTGTCAGTGATGGAGAATCCACAACAGCCTTTGGAAAGTTGTTCCTATGATTAATTGTCCTCAAAGTTAGAAAATTGCATTTTGTTTCTAGTCTAAATTTGTCTAGCTTCAGCTTCAATCATGGGATCTTGTTACACCTTTGTCTACTAGATTCAGTAGCCCATAGTCAAATTTTTGTTTCCCCAAGTAGGTTATTAGAGTCTAATCAAGTCACCCCTTAATCTTCTTTTCGATAAGCTAAATATACTGAGCTCTTTGAGTCTGCCATTATAAGGCATGTTTTCCAACAACCATTCTCAGGCTCTTCTCTGAACCCTCTCCAGTTTTTCAACATCCTTCTTGAAGTGTGGATGCCAGAATTGGCATAGTCACTTCTTATCATTGTGTGCGGCGTCAAACACTTCATATTCTCCTGTTTACATATCCAACATCATATTAGCCCTTTTGGCTACAATGTTATACTTGGAGCTCATGTTTAGCTGATTATCTACCATAACCCCCAAGACTCTTTCAAAATCAATACTTTGCAGGATAGAGCCCCTGATTTTTTAGTAGTACCTTCATTCTTTATTCATACATGTGTGACTTTCTGTTTGGCTGAATTTAAATGTATATTTTATTTTAGATAGCATATGCCTAAGAGTCCCGGACATGAACCAGGACCTTCGTGTGCTAGATGCTGTACAAACAGAACAAAAACTTTCACTTAGCTTACCAAGCAATTCAGAGTGCTCTGTATTGGTGACCTGTCCTCTTCATTATTTACCATTCCCCCAGTCCTTGTGTCATTTGCAAACTTTATCAGTAATGTTTTTTTTTCTTCCAGGCCATTGATAAAAATGTTAAATAGTTTAAGGACAGGACTGATCCTACAGGACCCCACTAGAAATACATCCTCTTCATGATGATTCCATAAGAATGGCCATACTGGGTCAAAGCAATAGTCTTTCTAGCCCAGTATCCTGTCTTCTGCCAGTGGCCAGTGCCAGTGCCAGGTGCTTCAGAGGGAGGGCAATTTATCAAATGATCCACCTTCTGTTGTCCAGTCCCAGCTTCTAGCAGTCAGATGTTTAGGCACACCCAGAGCACGGGGTTGTGTCCTGACTGTCTTTGCTAATAGCCCCTGATGGACCTATCCTCCATGAACTTATTCTTTTTGAACCCAGTATACTTTTGGCCTTCACAACATCCCGACATTGAATTCCACAGGTTGACTGTGCGTTGTGTGAAGAAGTACTTCCTTGTGCTTGTTTTAAACTTGCTGCCTGTTAATTTCATTGGGTGACAGTTGGTTCATGTGTTATGTGAAGGGGTAAATAATACTTCCTTATTCACGTACTCCACACCATTCATGACTTTATAGACCTTTATCTTATTTCCCCTCAGTTGTCTTCTCTGAGCTGAACAGTCCCAGTCTTTTTAATCTT